>NC_142846.1:23451005-24078890 GCF_061612785.1 Hesperophylax consimilis
TTGATGTGCAAAAAAAACAAAGTCGAAGACAGAACCGATCCCTGTGGGACGCCAGCATTTATAGAGTGCGAGGAAGAGATGAAACCGTCAGCAACCGCCTGAATCGACCCATCCCTTAAAAAGTCATCAATCCACGTACACAGGGATGCGAGAAGTCCGTAAGAAGGCAATTTGTTGATAAGTCCTCGGTGCCAGACCCGGTCAAAGGCCTTAGATATGTCTAGTGCGACCGTTTGGGTCTCACCGTGACGTTCCAGGCACCGCCCCCAAACATGCGACACATACGCGAGAAGATCACCGCACGAGCGGTTCCGCCGGAATCCGTATTGACGCATAATACGAATACCAGGGCAGGTATTCCATCAGGTCCACTAGCTTTGTTAACATCGAGCCCTCGTATAACGTGGAGTACACTCCGATGCCGGATCCTCAGCTTTTTCATTTAGAAGCCGCAGTGAGGAACCGACGGCGGAACAGCACCTCCGTCGTCGAGGGTCGAGTTTTCCGTAAACATTTTCCCTAATAGGTTAGCCAAAATGTATATAAAATATGCCCGTAGTTTCTTTATTTCTAGGTACAATAATATAATAACTTATATATATATATATATATATATATATATATATATATATATATATATATATATATATATACACGCACAGGCTGCGCCTTAGTGGGTTCCCATTATTCGTATTGATTAATGTAAAAATTGGGAAAAATTAAAGAAAAACAAAATTTATATATTGTATTCAGCACAGGGAAATTTATTTGAAAAAGTAATTGATAATTTACATTAAATCAGAGTGAAACGCCAATTGAAAAAGCAACATTTTTCGGGATTCATAACATTATTAATTTTAATAATATTTTGTGTCTAATGCTGGTTTTTAGGTAAATTTAAAAGAAATCTGACACAAAACATCGGTGGGAAAGTACCAAAATATGCGTTAACCCTTCAGGCCTCGGAAGGACATTACTAGCCACAAACATCATATTCCATTATAGCCTTTGAAGGACAGATCTGACCGGGGCGTCAATACATTATAAAAGTATTTTTATCTTTTTTTCTTTAATGCGTAGATATGTGATATGTTCGTCATTGGAAAGATAAATATTTTTTCTTTACAGCTTGTATCAAATATCTATACATTATTTCGTGGATAATATTTAAAAAAAATGTCAAAGTGCATGATTACGAATTGGCGGCATTTTTTCATTGACAGTTGAAAGCCAAAAAAATATTTTTATATTATTATTGTATTAACGGCATAAAAAGTGAAGTGACAGTTTTATTACTAATCACCTACACAAAAGGAAAATGTTTTATAAATATCGAATTCTGTCAAAATCAAGGACGTTTCAAGTCAAAATGTTTTGGTAAGTTTTTTTGTTTTTTGTTTGATATTAAAAATTTATTGTTAAGAAAAATCAATGGTTTTTTCAAATGCAAATATTTCCAAGAAAGTTATCTAAGATATATTATATAAGATAAATTATAATATTATCTAGTTACTAAAATAGTACTTCTTTTAACAACAACTTGAAAAATAAGTAATATGTTAAACATTTTAGATACCTCGGGAGCATTCCAATGGAGAAATTCCAAGAAAATTCACCATGTCGTTGGGACTTGTTGGTAATAATATTTAAAAACCTGAAGGGATAAAATATAATTTCAATTGATATGTTAACTATTGCTTACAACAGGCTAACTCATCGTCAATAAATAATAATTTTATTGAGTTTATTTTAATACATTGCCCATTTTATTTTGTTTACATTTTAACCTTTGCTTACTCAAATCACCGAAAAAACAAATACAAAAGAAAAGTTTTCCACACGATTTAACCCATTTCTGTGACAAACTTCTTTGATACACGTTTTTCAAAATGTATTTCTAATCTATTTCTCGCGTCACGTGATGTGTTAACCCTTCGATATCCTCGCGTGAAAGGCGGCTCCTATATTTTTTACGGTCCCAATCAATGAATTTGGGGGATTGGGTCCCTCACGGGTACGGGGCGGTACGGTCCCTCTTTGGGAATCTTGTCACGTAATGGTCGGAAGTTTTACAACTCTCGAGGATGCATGGTGATACGTTCTCGGAGTTATAAAATGTTGGGGTAATTGAAAAAAAAATGCAATCTAATGCAAAATCTAATAAAGTTTTGCCATACAATCCTGTAATGTTATTATATACATACACTTATTTTCTTGCTCTAGTTGTGCTGACTTGTAAATTCTACACAGAAACAACTGTAGAAATATCATGACTCTACAGTGTAAATTTGGAGGAAACAGAATTTTCTTGCTTTTCACAATATTTATTTTGGTTCTTTCACTAATCCTTCTTCCAATGTTAGTGTGGTTTTAGAGAGTTCCCCAGGTTCGCTCATAATATAATATATATTAACAGTGTATACTGTTTGCTTGCTTTCTATTTTAATTATGATAGAGGATTGAAATGCATTGAAAAACACGGAACCTACCCTCTTTCACCTTTCGGGAAGTAACAATTATAGAACGAGATTTAAATAATTTCCATGATTTTTCTCTCGTCAAATTTTAAGAGTATAATAAGCATTTTAAAATGTGTAAAAATACAAAAGGTAGGTATTATGTTATTGAATTCTAACACCGTGGTTCATCGATGGGCTTTGTTGCGCCAGTTAAGCTTAAATTTCACAAACACGTTCAGAGTTTTCTCCGTCAATGAAATTTATTTGTATTAAGTAAAATATAATGCATCAGTTTGCTTCGTCATGTCTCATCTCTAATTCTGGAATATAGAATGTGATTAACTCATTATTTTTACATACCGATATCATCCTATGCCTACCTACTTAGAGATAAAAAATAAGCGTATCAATAATTAATACGTGCATATTTTTTGAGTAAAGCTAAATAAATCTGTACGATATAACATTTTATTTATTTTTTTATCGCTTACCGCTTTTACGTATAACCGTACCCAAGCTTCGTCCGTAAATTATCATCTGTTGATATGTATTTTAATTGAAAAGTGATCCAATTAATTATATTTTGTCACATATAAAATGTTTTAAATCACAGCAGAACATTAATAGAATCGAATGGATAGTTAGGTGCTTTCCCACATTCCGTCACCCCATCTCCTTCTCCTCCCCACTACGTCCAGCTTCACAACATTCCCGAATTGGGGTAGATAGTTGAAACTCTTAGTACGGTACCTACTCAAATGATAATAATTGCTACGTAAATTTAGTTACGTCAGTAGAAAGCGCCACAGGCAATCTTTTAGCTTGTTTTCCAAAGCCAGGACGTGACGTGAAGCCAGATCGCTGCCGACGAGTTAGGGGTTGCGACAAGAGGGAAGGGGAGTGGAAGAGCAAGGGGCGACATTACCCATTAGCGTAATAGCTCAATGATAGTATTTTGTAGCGCAGAGAAGCATTAAGATAACATTAACAACACTTACATCTCTTTTTACACAGAGCAGCTTCTCTTTTCTCTCAATTTTTTGTGCTCATCGTTAACGTTTAAATGGGCGGCTGTATAATTTACTCCATCTTTTAACTTTTACCAAATACGATTTCGAAACACATGTTTCTGCTTTGGTCAATTATGTCTTATTTTATTTCGAGGAAAGCGTTGGCGTACATTTGTAAATGTGTAGCTTTAAGGTATCCTGCAATATCTTTTAATTTGTGTAAACTAGTTAGTCCTAGCGAGAGCTCATCGACGTCATCGACGTTCGACCTCTTCCTTCTCACGCGTCTTGTTTGAAAACAAAGAATACAGAAGACTTTATTAGTAAAATGTTTCGTAAGTTTTTTAAATGTTTGATCAAAAATACATGTTTCAATTTGTTTCGTAAATGAAAACATGCAAATCTTGGAAGTGGAAATTAACCCACAAACTCGGCAGAAAGACTCGTTTTCGATGACAATGCATTCTATCAATTTTGATGGAAATCACATATACACACGCCGACGTACAAGCATTTCTCTGAAATTGGATAACATTACAGCAGTTAATATACGATATAAATGTCGGTCCTACCCATTTGGTATTTGATGCGGTGGTTAGCGCGGTTGACTCCAGTCCCTGGGGTGGAAGGTTCAATCTTCAGGCAAACAAATAAAAAATAAAATATTTTTAGTTTTGAAAGACATTTTTAAAGTTCACAGCAGTTTAAGAGCCAGTCCTTGGGGAGGAAGATTTAATTCTCAGTCAATTTATTTTTCTTCTTTGAAGTTGGCTACTAGCCGGCCCAAGAGATGGCGCAACTAGAACGAAAATTGAAAATAAACTTTGTTTTTTACGGGTTCATTTTTTTCATATGAAAATATGTATTCGTCTAAAAAAATACCTACAATTCCCGTTGCGTTCTCAAGACGACAGGATTTAACCAAAAGAATCTCTTCACGCACCTGGAAATAATAAATTTTTGTCATTTCCGTTAAATGTTATACTTTGAACCTTTATTTTCATTTTGGGTTGGGCACTATATCTCCGGAGGTGGAATTGTTTGCTATAATACATGAGCGAACAAATATTGCATGACGCTATTATTTATTTATCCTCGTTGAGGTCGGAATAAAATAAATAAACTAGGAGTATTAATCTTCTCAATTAACCCAACTAACCCTTTACAACACAAACTCACTAGCAGAACTTTTAATCCGAAAAAGGGTAGCTTAAGAGGCTCTCCCAGCAACTCGCAGTTACTTATGAGTTTTTAGAGTCAGTCCGAATTATTTGCGGGCTTGCAGGGTAGTTAATCGCATATACCGCTTTAATTTTTTTCACACATTCAACCAACTAATCAAATATTTAAATAATATGTTTAATACGTAACAAAATAATTTTATCACCTGCGATGTTTTACTAATTTACTATATTCCTGACTAAATTATCACTTGTGATATTTTATTAATGTAAAATATTCCTGACTAAATTATCAATTTTGATATTTTACTAATTTACTATATTCCTGAATAAATTATCACTTGTGATATTTTATTAATGTAAAATATTCCTGACTAACTTATCACCTGTGATATTTTACTATATTTCTGACTAATTTACTATAGGCTGACGGCCTTCGAATTCCGGCGTGCGTAATTAAATTTGATGCAATGAATTTGTGTTACTTCACAATTTACTCATTAACAATAATATATAGTGTAGTTGCGGCACGTTCTAGGGTGGAAGATACTCTCGGTATAAAAGGTGTAAGACAACCATTCAGAATTGAAACGTTGCTTAAAATGGCTCTAGTCGTGTTTGGTGACCAAATCTGAATAGCCAGGTACTCCCCCACCTTCCTCCTCCTTATCTCTTTCCCCTACCCAATACCTTCAGCATCACAACATATTGGGGATGCCATAGTCTTATTGGTTCCAGACGGTCGTAAGCAGCACTAAAAATATATATGTTTTATGCTGTTAATATATCTTTATTTTTTTTAAATAATTATTTATTCTGCATCTTAATACACTTAATAACTATATACACCAACCTAATCTTCCAATTTATTATAGTTTTACTAACTATGCAAATCTTTGTTGTTTTATATGACAATGTTTGTGAAGTCTTTTATATTTCTTGTCGTTAATCCCTGAAATTTGTTTTTAATGTTAATCCCTGAAAAAAATTCCCTGTAATTTCTGAAAAGTGTGTAAACATATAACTCATGTGTTGCACAATCTTAAATAAGGGAATAAGAAATTAAAGAATTGCGTCAATGCTCAGAACAAAATTTATTGAGTTTAATTATCAAAATACTTAATCATCTATTAAATTACATCTACTTTATCAAGTTAAATAGCAAGAGACTCTACGTTCATTATTAAGATCAGGGCATGTTCAGATCGTTAAACAAAATCTGACTAGTGATGCGAATATACAATACTAATATGTTATTCTGCGGGTACTAAAAATTAAAAGGATAAGTTTCACATCTCAAATATTAATCTTGCTTGATTATATAGGGCGCCAGCTCTTCCCAATCATCTTGTGAAGAACAAATTTATAAAATTAAAGTAAACCATGTTGTGAAATCTAATTAGCATGATGACAATCGCTCACGTTTTTAATGGCGCAAATCTCTCTGGAATCCGTTCCGTGACGCACGTCCTGACTGTTGTCCGAATTCCCTAGAACTGGCTTGCAATCCAGATGTCTATGATTAAGTACCCGGCCGTGGCTGTGTTCACAATTGCACGCTTCTTGAGTTAATTAGTTCTTCCAAGCGCTTGACACCGGGGCGAGTAGTTTCAAATCGTTACAGTGTGACATTTACATTGTTGATTAGTATAGTTTTCATTCACAGATAATTGATTGACAAAGTCAAGTGTGCAAAATTTCATTAATCTCGGAATAAAACTGTAGATTTTTACAAAAACCAAACCCATGCAACTGTGGCACTCTTTTTTAGATACAAAGATTTTTTACTGTCATAATTTTTTCTCATATTTCATCGTGCAGTAAAACGTGAGGCCTGTTAATTCTCATCACGTTTTTCTATTGATTCGTTAGTTCCTCGCTATTTCATCACTTTGATCTCAAGTATAGGTCTATTTTCATCGAGTTTGCCTCAAGTGAGCGGAAATTGGCTTTGGTTAGACCACAGACTTGTTAACGAAAGGAAAACTAATCTTGCATCTGTTAGTTAGCCGGTTGGTTTGCCGGGAAATCGTGATAAACTTTTATAGTGATTTATTTTTGGATTATTAAGCCGTGTCGCCCTACCTCCTTCTTTAGCCAACGTTTCGGACAGTATTACAAAGTCCATCGTGAAACATCTTTTTACTTTAACGATGATTAAAATACTGTAGGTGTAAATAAAATCATAAAAAATAAGTCGTCTCAATGTGGCATAACCACAATTTGACAATGCCTTGAACGCCAAAACAGCTGTCACAATAATTAAAACTAAAATACTTCCATAACTTAATATTTGAGATTATTAAATTAGATATAACCGGTTTAATTTTTTTTTAATAATTGGAGTTGTACAAATGAACAAAACATATAAATGTATTTTATTGTTAAACTTCACCATGAGAAACGGATCCGAGGTGTTAAGGTAATGCACCACATCGTGTAAAATTTCGAATCGGGCCATTAACATTATCATTCTTTATGTAGTTACCGATAAGGCTTAAATTCCCGCTTCACATCAGCTGCCGGTTTGGATTTATGCAAGAAAAAAACAAATCCGAAAAGTATTTTATTTTGCGAGGTTCAGGCACAAATATTTAAATGTTTTACGATCATTTTATAAAAAAACCTAATTTGCCATAATATGCAATAAAATTATAACCAAATGTAGGAGATTTTGAACTTTAAAACAGTTTTTAGAAGCCCGATATTTAATTTATTTCTGGTCTTAGATATATCAAAAAAAACTCTATTATTACAGAGGCCATGCATGCTATGTTCTACTCAGCAGTAATTAATTAAAGGATCTGAAATATTTCTAAGCAATCCAATTTTCGTACTAAAACACATCTTTTTGCATTACTTCGTAGTGTTTCGCCTTAATATGCATGCGTTAATGGGAAAGCACGCACTTTTTAAAAATGTTGTATTAATTTCAATTTACGCCTTTTCCAATATAGTTTCCTAAGGTCATCCGACATCCTTATGAGGGCAATTTTTATTTTTTTATTATAAAGAAAAGTCGTATCGGGCGAATGTAGGGTTATTTTCCCGCTAAAGAGTAGCGTTGGGCCACATATGGACCGAACTTCAATCCATACATGGCCGACTCTCCGGCCGCCACTGCATACGGTTATATTGTGCCGTACTTATCCGTACGTTAGTTCTCGGATTACATTACGCAGGAAAGGAAACAGTGTGAACGCACCTTTTTTATTATTATTTAGACGAATATTTGCAGTTAGTTTGTGCTATCGTAAATAAATACTGTTGTGAAGATTAATGCAGAGAAAATGTAACTACCACATCCATACGCTGATTTGTATTATTTATTTAATGTGATGGTTCATTTCGCAAAATAATAATATTTTTTTTTTGAAAATTTTATACCCTAGAATTAGATGCTTGAATTTAATTCTGCCAGTAGAACCTATCATGGCCTTGGGTTTAATAGGACAGTTTCATCAGCGAGTCTTTTTATGGGTTAAAAAAAATAAGGTTCAGGAGTAACAGAATGCTTTGAAGCGTGAACACATCTAAAAACCCTTTTTTGGATTTGGTTTTATTATAAAATTTAGAAAATTATACAACGAAGAGTACGATACTATAAATTGAGATTTTCACGGCCAAAAGTATAATCGTGATTTTATTATGCCGTTTTGCTGACTGCGTTACAGTGTCCAACATCAGGGCAGATTTGTAGATTGTAGTGAAATGTGTGTTACCGTGCGTTGTATGTTATATATTAATTTAGTTTTCCGTGTTTAGTTTTGCTATAGCCCTCTAATACCGAATACCAAGAACTATTTAGCTCAACCCCGTCGTCACTTTATTTTTTAGTTTTATGACCTGAAAGCATATTTGAGCTTCACAAAATAAAAAAAAACATGCTTTTCGCTTATTAATTGATTAATTGAAACATCAAGTAGCAATTTCTACCTTATCACCAACACTTATAGGAGGTGCGTCATTTAAATTTCAAAGCATTCCAAGAATTTCTTTGTATTATTATTCTTATAACTGACTTCAAGGCTGTCATAGTTATTGATAAATAAATTAATTAATTAAGAATTTCCTCTTTTACGTAATTTTACGCTCTGACGATCATTACTCGAGCAGTAATAATCGTCGTAACGAGTATTTCTCGATTTTGTTACGATTTCACAAACTTCTCGATAAAACGTGGTAACTACTAAATATACACATTTTTATAGCAATTAAAGTCTTAAGGAAACAAGTTCTGGGCCAGTGAATAGATAAACCACAGAAGTGTTCTGGGCCGATTTTTAAGATAACTAATGTCGCCTTTTTACAAGTAAAACCTTTCGACTACTAATGCTCGTCTACAGTTGACACCGTTCTTTTTTTTGCCCAGTTTCAACACGGGCTGCATTTCGTGGATTCTGGGTGAAAAAAAGGATGTGGACCTACGTTACATTTTGGTACCAATTTTTATACGGTAATAATAAGATGGCGGACATTGTTTGACTTGTGTCGTGTCATTGTTTTACGTGAATATGAAAATGTTGCATGTTTATTTTAAAAATATTGATGAAATGAATGTGTTTATTACTTATTGTGAACTTGTATTTTGTTCGGTATTGTGAATTTCGCGGGTTTTTTTGATGATTTGTTGACGGCAATGACAAAGGAAAATGATGGATGCTTTTATGTGATCTATGTTATGGTCAAGGTTGAGTATCGTCCCCAAATATTATTTCTTCTCTATGACAACTAATTATCTGTGTAAAATCGTATGAAGAATGAAAATAATGATCGTATAAAGCAAATATTTTTAATATATGTTCCGATATAGTTTCCGCATTGGGATATGTATGAAAAAAGGAAAATGAAATTGATTATAAGTTCAAGATATCTGTTTGACTATCTCCGTGGCCGAACTGTTGAGATCCTTGGCTACGATCGTAAGTGCTAATACCGGCGTGGCCAAATAATGTATATTTTTTTAATTAATGTTATTTCACATTCAACTAATATATAAAACAGGGTGTTTGCGACATGTTCCAAAGTGGTAGATACTCTAAAACCTCACTACACATCCCAATTGGGGAAGCCATAGTTCCACTGGTCACAGGCAATTGTGACTCTTTTGCTTGGTATTTTAAAATATTTGAATCAATTTCACCAGAATTTAGGAATAATTAAGATCACTTTGGATACACGAACGTTCTCTCAACGCCCTTCTACCGATTTGTCTATTCAGTGTTATAGGCGTTAATCGTCGTTGATTGCCTAACAGTCTATTTAGCTTAGTTTTATTAAAAATTATAATTGATAAAAAATAAAATGATCTGTTTTATGTATTTAATTAATTAATTTCAATCAAGAGAAATTTCGCGGATGATTTAATTAACGTTATTTTCCGGGTTTTCGTTTCGCATAAAAAACACCTTCAAATAATATTGAATCTATTTATCTTGATGTGTAATTGTGTGCTCTAACGTATTTGTAAGAATATCTTACCCAAAGGGTTTTCCAATAAGAGGTGTTATTTTGAATTGCCCGCTATTTCAGTAGATGTTACTTTTGAATCTGTCATTTTTTGACATTTGACAAGTAGAAACTACGCCATTAATACAAATGGATACGATACACGAAACACGCTTCAACAACGCATTGAAATTCACTATAAAAAAGGTGAAAATTTGGCAGAGACGGTTCGTAAAACTCGAACATTTTTGGGTCGTCATGAAGCACCTTGCGGACCGCAATACAGAAATTGGTGGAAAATTTCGAGCTGTTGGGACAACTTAGTGATGTGAAGAATAAAACCCGTCCGCGTCGCTCAATAACAGCCGAGAATATTGCTACTGTAGCCGAAAGTGATGAAGAAAACCCAGGTTTGTCCATTCCTCGACGTTCTTTGGAATTAGGCATTTCACAAACGTCTTTACACCGTATTTTGCATAAAGATTTGTGTCTTAAGGCTTATAAAGTTCAGTCAACACAAGAACTCAAGGCGGCCGATCATCAACAACTTCGTGTCTTTGCTGATTGGGTCCTTGAAATGCGTGAAAATGATCCGGAATTTCATCGAAAAATCATCTTGAGTGATGAGGCCCATTTCCACCTCGGTGGCATCGTCAACAAGCGAAATTGTCGCATTTGGGGTTCGGAAAACCCAAGAGTTATTGTTGAAAAGCCTCTCTATCTTCAATGTGTGACTGTTTGGTGCGGTTTATGGTCCGGCGGAGTCATTGGACCTTACTTTTTCGAAAATGAGGCTGGAGCAACAGTTACGGTTAATGGATTCCGCTATCGAGAGATTATTAATGATTTTTTATGGCCGGAATTGGATGGTATTGATCTGGACAACGTTTACTATCAACAAAGACGGCGCTACGTGCCACACAAGCAACGAAACCATTGATCGTTTACGGGAAAAGTTTCCGGACCGTGTTATCTCTCGAAGAGGTGATCACTATTGGCCACCGAGATCTTCAAAGATGGAATTCGTGAGGCTATCGAGGACATAAGGCAGACCCTTTGCGATTTGGTTATGGAAAATTTCATGAAAAGGATATGGTCCTGTAGGCGTGGTCGTGGTGGTCATTTGACTGATGTTATTTTTCACTATTACTTTTGTAAACAAAAGTAATATAAAGTCTTGAAAAGTAATACCTTCACTATTATGTTTAGTCATGGAACTGATACATTGTTTATATGCAAACGTGATATTTTAAACCTAAATGTTATTTATTGAATAATTATAAGCAATAATTATAATTAGTCGCCTGAAATATCAATACAAATATCTCCCGAGTAAAAATAAATGCCGTCAACGGGAATTGAACCCGTGCCTTCTGATGTCCGGTCAGGTGCTCTGAAACCATTGAACTATGTTGGCTTATTTCCAACCCACCAAATAATTTTATATATACTAGTACCCCAATCAACAATTACTGCTTATTATATTTTTTCCACCTGTAGAGGTGATATTCCAACTCGAGAGATATTTCCATTACTTTGTATTGATATTTCAGGCGACAAATTATTGCTTATAATTATTTGTTTTCCTTTATGCTATGCATAAAACCTTGTACTGAGGAGATATATTCAATTTGTATTGATATTTCTGGCGATTAATTATTGCTTATAATTATTTGTTATCCTTTATGCTATGAATAAAACCTTGTCTTATAAACATTAGTTTATCATTAAAAAAAATAATGTTTTTTACCAAATCAAATTCTACTAGAACCTTTAATGTAGAGCTGAACATCTGTTTGTTTATATTAGCTAAAAATTTAAAATTTGAAACGTCTTGAAATGTTCACAGCTTTTTTCGTCCTTAATTAACAGGTTACCGCATTTTTGTGTTTACACGGTCTATGCCATTATGATCTATGGAGCTTTTAAAATCTGTGTTTTTTCTGTCATAAAATTAGACTTCACTATTTTTAGTAACTTTCAGTTTTTTCTTGCATCCTTTCCGAATTTCACGTCTGGTATTCGTGTAAGAATTAAAGTTTTTTTATCTGTCACATAGTGTCATTGTAATTCTTTTGAAAATCTTGCTCCCTTAACAAATTTTGGACGCATTGCTTCTCCTGATGATAATGTTTGTTGACAAAAATAGTCCCCAAAAGATACAGCAGTGGTGTTGATTTTTATTTATAATGTATGCAGATTTCATTTAATTATTCGCTTTAGTTACTGTCATAGAATGGAGAATTTCCCCAGAGAAGCGAAGTTAGAATTTGGGGAATGGGACGAAATGGGGAGAACAAGGGATGTTATGACCGATTATTGTCAGAAAAAACATTTTTATAGCAATACTAGTAGCTGCTATCCGGCTTTGCTAGTGTTTTAATACTATTTTTTCTAATTTATTTTTCTGGTTTTTCTCGACTTTTTTTCTGTCAATTAAATGAATATCACAGCGTTATAACCTAATAAATTAGCCAAAGGTAACCTTAGGTATTTTCTGCTTCTTTCAAATCAGATTATACTTTTTTATGTGAGTACCGCATAAAAGTCCCAACTGTTCCCAACCGTGCCGAAGCCAGTGAGATTATGGCAACCTCAATCATCTCGTATGGCTGAAGGTAGTTGACAAGAGAAGAAGATCTGGAAGAGGAAGGAGGGGAAGTACTAGGCAATTCAGATCTGATTATTAAACACGGCCATAGCCATTTCAAGCAAGTTTTATTATTAAAAAATTTCGATGTTTTTTTTAAATCTTACATTGTGGTTACGCTAATTTCTGCCGTACATGCTTCTCATGGCCGACAGTATCTATGTATTTTTATTGATAAATTAGAGATATGTTCTATATGGGATAAATAATTGTCCAAATGGACTGTATTTCGCACATTGAATTTGTCTGACTAGACAAAAAATTGTCCAAATGAACAATTTTTCTCACATTGGAGTAATCCGAATCCAATATGAATTGTTTTTTTTTTCAATTTTTTTTAAATATTTGGCGTAGGTATGGTTAGTATTTTTTCCATACGTTTTCATTGTTGTTGTGACAAAACCTTGTGTGTTGCCTATCTAAATTCGGCCTTTAAAAGTCTCCTGCAGAGCCTAGCAGCAAAAAACCACGTCAGCCGGAATTTTTTCGTATTATTAATTAATTGAATAATTAAATAAAAATAAATATTAAAGTTTCTCTAGCGAAATTGATAATAATTCAAATAATTGCGAAGACTTTAAAATTTTAATCGGAAAATGTCGTTCAACATTCATGCGGCCAGAGCTCATCGTTAGAGATATATTGACGCTTTTGTGCTGTAAGACGTTGAGTTCGTTAATTTTGCGCATTAAAAAAATATAATTTATTTTTTTGTTAAATTCACATCAGAATCCCTGATCCCTGCGGTGCAAAGCTAATGGGACTATAGCTTTTCAAAATTGGGTTATGTTGTGAGGCAGAATAATTTGGAGAAGGGAAGAAAATAGGTAGAGGATGGTGGTGTCATGTCAATAACGAGATTTTAGTCGATCTACGTACTCCAAATAATATACATGTCTACTGTCTACCGGTTATAAAGAAGGTTCTTCATTGCGAATCGAGTATTATTCCTATGTTCTTTACGGTATGTCTCATTCTACCATATACTACCAAGCGGTGACATTATATCGTCGTGAAAGTCGTTTTAATATGTGAGATTTGTATTGATGTCAAACGTAGATTATTTGGAAAGTGATCTTATCGATTTTTTGTGTATTGTTTGAAGATACCTGTCGTGCATTTTTATGGTTCTGAAAGAAAAAAAACGTGGAGGTATTTTTACCGTTAATTTTGGCTTTTATACATAGAGACATATCTTGGCAATCATAAGCTTTGATCGGGTAACTTTCTTCTTCGTCGTTTACCGCCTTTTGTTCATGATTCAGTTATTTTATCTTTGTTATTTATTATGTTATGGACGGTCTCCGTGGTACTATCGACTAGCAAGCCGAAGGTCGCGGGTTGAAATCCCGGCGTGCACGTTTTATTTGATTAATGGCTTACAGCCGTGTTTAGTGACCAGATCTAGCCAGGTTCTCCCCCACCTTCCTCTTCCCCATCTTTTCCCCCTCTACACTACCCTCAGCCTCACAAAATACCCCAATTGGGGATGCTATAGTCTCACTGGCTCCAGATGGTAGGGTGCAGTTGGGACTGTGCGGTATTCAAATAAAAAAGGCACCCATTATGTTAATTCTTTAAAATATGTTTGATGGTTCAATCTTTGTGTTTGAGCGTAGCAAAGCCCAGTTTTAACTCGATTGTTTTGTATTTCGTCTGTCTGTAATTTTTTTTGCACGTTCCGTTTCTTGAAGTGTAATCTATACTGATTTGAAAGATAACTGATCTTTCGACTCCTAGGCCCCTAGGTAAGTTATATTTATATCTGTTAAAGAAAGAATTTCGGACTTGAAAATGTTTTATCAATTAAACCTAAAATAAGAAAAATTGACCTTACTTCGTGCACACTAGATACGCCTACAGTGCACTTCTCAATAGAAGAACCTGATAAAAAAATCGAAATTCAAACGGATATATTTAAAAAACAATCTTTTCAATATTTTATGTAACCATGTATGTATAAAAAAAATCAATAATAAAAAAAAATAAAAAATCCTTTTGAATTTTGATTTTGTTTTCCTGATTGAATCAATAATAGATAAATGAATGATTGAATGAATGAAATGGAATCTTGGATGTTTAAAATTAACCCGCTTGAAACTCGACAGATCGACTCGTTGTCGGTGACAATGCTATCAACTCTAGGTGGCACTGTGAATTATTTAAAAAAAATTACAACGATTTGGCTTACATGTTAGCGGTGTTGACTAGTCCCTGCGAAGAAAGGTTCAATTCTCAGTCAAACGTTTTTTAAATTTTTTATTATTTTTATAGATTTTAATAGTTCACAGCAGTTTAATAGCTAGTCCCTGGGGAGCAAGGTTCACTCCTCAGAATTTTTTTTCTTAGAATTGGTTACTAGCCGGCCCGGCAGATGGCGGAACTAGGTCGAAAATATAAAATGGATTAAAAAAACAATGTTTTTACAGGTGATTTTTTTCTTATATTATATTATATAAACGGTGATATTATACCTGTATTTGGTTAACTATTTTCAATAACTGTACTTTTTAACATAGTTTTAAAAGATACCAATAGTTTCTACCTGTCGTCGCCCGCGTTCAAACGCTTTTTTTCTCATCTAATAAAATAAAAATATTCGGCAAACAATTTAAATATTGCTTTTGAATTTAAATTTATTTCTACGTAGCGCATGAGTGAAAATTGTGTCATATAGAAATTCAAGATTTAGCTAAAGCTCATCATTTCCAATACCATTCGAGTAGATTTAATGTGTTTTACATTTAATGATGAAGTTTATTGCGTCTTAGCTTTAGAACTTTTAATGATAGTTTAATAAGACAAACACACTGTGTCTCATTAAAAACCAAATGAGCATTTGACTTCGCCAATTTCACGTAGTTTACGTCCTCTGAATTTACCCAGCTTCGCCAAGTAAATCCTAAATAAACAGGACAGGTAGGTAGGTACCCATCGAGAAGTGTCTCCTTCGCGAGATTAATTATTTGCCGCACTAAAATATCCGGTTCGCTTAATCCATAACTCAAACAACCCGCCCATAGTTCCTATTTCGTGTTATTAACTCGGCACTAAGTACCTACGGATATGTTTATGAACAGCCGCCTACCGTTTATGAAGGTATTTATCAGGTGAAGTTAGTGCAGAATAAGTAATATTGGAATAGTTGGTTCACAACAATCAATTATAATAGATATAATACGGTTTTCCACGTCACATAAAAGTACAGTTTTATTAAAAAAATAATATTCTGAAGGTATTTTCAGATATAATCTTAAAATTGTACACGTTCAAATTTTGCGAAATGAAGTGTAGTACTTAAGGGAAGGAGTCGAACTAACTTAAAGAAACTATCCTTAATGAAGGCAGTGGGTATTTTTTGTTCTTGCTTTTGTATTGAAGAATAGTTATTTTAACTATAAATAGTTAAATATTTTCCCCCTTATAACTCCCCCCACCCCTACCTTAATCAATTCTTCTGCCGATTTTGTTTTGGCTTTTCCGCCCCACCCCTAAACCACGCTCCCAATGTTAATCTGTATTTTACTTTAGTATACGATTCTTCCTGAACATGTCATTATTCTTGAAACATGCAGATTTATTATTTAATAAAGTGATAAATATATTCAATTGCATCCTGTTCTTTAGTTGAGTCAATTTTATTCATATTCATCTCTTAACCACGAGTTTTTTATTGCTCTGATATACATAGTTTACCTTTGAATTAACACACTTGAGTTGGGTTACCATCGATCACAGTTAGATAGATATCTTTAACATTCTGGTAAGGAGAAAGAGTTATGTTAACTTCGGGGTGGCAGCGATATTTCAAGATGGAAATATCCTTAAGGTAAAAGAAACGAATCTCAATTCAGATATGAAGATCGATCTTTTCGAGGATAAGGAAATAAAGCTTGGAATGAACTCCCAAGTGAACCACAATTCATAAAAAAATACTACTAAACAGCATTCAGAGCGAAACATTAATTATTTCTCTCTACTGACAATCGCAGACATAACTAGAATCTCTGATAGAAAATTAGCCTTAGTTATTAATTATAACCGATTTCAAATTTTTTTTTGTTTTATTTTCAGTGTAATCTCTTTGAACGTCAATGCATTTTTTACAACATCTCAAAACCGACAATTTTTTTTCACAATTTTCGTTGTTGAAATGGACCTTGATAGCAGCCTTATTTTTTTAAAACGTTAACTTCTCGCAGGAGGGTCTCAGAGCCTATGTCATTTTTGGTGATGTCGTGTGGGGGTATTTTTGAGAAGAGGAAGGATTGAATATGGTTCTTGAAGAGACCCATAAAATAAAACAAAAATAGTTAAAATAAATAGGAAATTGGTTGACTTTTATTATCTCAGTCTCATTTTCCATAAGATTCCCTCGTACCTATTTACATATTGTTGTGTAAGCCATTCTTTTGGTAGTATGTACAAATGCCTCCTGTATGTTGATAAGGTTGGCACTACAAGGTATCCAGCGCGATTGATCGATAAAACTCCATATCAATACTATATTGAAGAAATCCGTCATATATGGTCAGTTTGCGATATTTGCGGGCACGGTCAAAATATCATTCCGACAGTCGGTGGACAAAAGTCCCTTCCCATGTGTCAGATAAGCTATCAATACACGACATTTTTGATAATGTCTTTAGTTATGCAAAATAATAATTTATTTATTTAAATACAAACAATATAAAAATATAGTTAAAAAGTACAAGGTATAAAATATACAGCATAAAGTTTAAAGTATAATATGCGGTATAAAGTGTAAAGGTTTAATATAAAGTTAAGTGTAATGTATAAAGTATAAAAGGTGTAAAGTGTAAAGTTATATAGTTATCATAATAATGGAGGTGAACTAACGAAGCTCTTAGAATGGAAAAAAATCCAGTTGCCATTGTATAACAATTTGTTATTATATTTCGTATCAGTATCGGTTCGGGTATAATAGCGCAATTGTGCTCGGGATGTTATTATAAAAAACCATCCGAAGTTAAGTTTATCGATCCGGTATTGTTAATTTATCAATTTAATCGTGGTAGATCCCCCGATTGACACTTGACACTTTGACACGAGCCCTTCAACCTGTTAAAATTCTGCAAAGTTCTCAATATAATGGATGAAATTAAAAAAAGGTAGAGTGGATTTGTTTCTTGTTTACAGGCAAAAGTCACCAATTCCGTTACACAATTCCCTCATCCGCCCTAGAGGCAGTTATTCAATCACCCTTTCTCTAACGATCTTCTCTCCTTATTAATATTGTTTCAAATGTAGGTATTACAGATTACAATTAACAAAATTATTATTGAAGACAATATTAACGATCGCAAGTTCTTGCTATCATGTACATAAAGATAGTTGCCAATAAAAATGTGCGGTGAGAAAAATGATGACAATGTTGGAAGTTCTTATTCGAAGTATGATACAGTTAAATATGACCGAAGGAGATAGGGTTCCATTAGCTCAGTTGATAGAGCGGTGCCCCGGCAAGGCAAGGGTCCTGGGTTCGAGTCCCAGATGTGACCGTATCTTTTTCTGATTTTTCTGTTTCAGATTTTCGTTTAGGAACCGCTAATATTGTCTTAAAATATTAAATATGACAATTGGAGATTTTACTCGTTATTATAGTTATTCCAAAAAATAAATATTATTATAATTAACAATCTGATAAAATAATTTTAATCATATCAATTGAATTCTATTTTTAATTATTACATGCGTATGTCGGAATGCAGGTATGCCATCAAGTCCATATTTATATAGGAATTTTGTTTTCTATCCATTAATTCGTAATAATTAATATTTGTCATACAAATCTGAACCATTTTCACACTGATAATATAAAACACAACTTATAAAAAAACGCTGTTTTATTGGTTTGATAATTGTTCGCATTTGTCCGACTCGTGCGTTGCACGCAAAGATATTAGAGTTCTTCTAATATCTTTGGTTGCACGACTCTCGCAGTCTTGATAAATTTATTTAGGAACCTACCTACACGAGAATGGTTGCTTGAACAATTTTTCAATCGGTGTAGTTCACACTAATCTCGATTTCTGTTTAGTGATTTAGGTCACACTTAATGATTAATTATGCAAGTATGATTGTTATTTTTACACCCTATCAGTATCCTAGCGGAAGTTTCCTAATTTTAAACACATTTGAGTCTATCATGAATCATGAATCACGAGGGTGGACCCAGCAGTGTCCGTCATCCGTTCATCATTGCGTTAGTGTCAACTTTTGATGGACATGTGTCGAAACGTGATAAGGACACTGACACTGCCGACTAGTGGATAACCCTAGCTAGCTGGGTTTGCAGTCGACTTGTTTCAGAGAACGCACGCTTTGAACTGAAATTGGGAAGCTGGGAATCATTTTAGAAGGAGAAATATTAATTAGCATCCTTTGTGATTAGTAGTGCGCACAACATTATCTCTTTTGTGCTCGTTTCTGTGAATTTTATATGTTAAATGATAATGCTCACTGTTCGTCGAGGGTCTTTTTATTGTTGAGGTTATGATTGCTGATTTAATGAATACGGTCGTGAGTTTAAATCTGTTTCTGCGAAACGAAATAAGAAATTATGACGTAGAATGCTCATCATATTTATCGATATTAGTCAGGAGCGAGTCACAACATTATTCATTGGTAACCTTAATCAGTCCGCTTTTGAAACACTAAATTAATCGAATGGTTAATTAATCGATAATAATTTTGGCTGTCTGTGCAGTGTGTTAGTCCTTCGTGAAATCTGGTTCAAAGAATTCAAATTTGCTTTGAATTTAAAAGCGTAATTTTGAAATTGGTACTGACTGTTTACTGGTGTAAAGAATTCAGAAAAGCGATAAAGTATGTACCTACCTATAGTATAATATTTTATCAGAAAATTATTTTATTTGTTATTTTCAAAATTGCAACTGACGTGCCAAGAATTCAGTCAACAGGATTTTTTCCTTACTGCCTCTGACAATTTTTTCGATTCATCGTTCGAACTATTTATTTTGTTTTTACTTGGCCCTGTTGGCTACTGGTACAGGGCGCCTCTGTGCTAGACAGAGCATTGAAAATATTTATAAAAAACAATAA
The DNA here is from genome assembly GCF_061612785.1 of Hesperophylax consimilis. Classification (NCBI taxonomy): domain Eukaryota; kingdom Metazoa; phylum Arthropoda; class Insecta; order Trichoptera; family Limnephilidae; genus Hesperophylax; species Hesperophylax consimilis. Next base: position 23,470,840 of record NC_142846.1, read on the forward strand.
TATTATATTCCTATAATGATTTAGTCTCCCATACATCATGCCATTCTCGCACATACGGGTCAGTGTAACCGTCTCCATGTGAACCGTTGTTCATCCGTACTCCGTACTCCGTACTTTATAACGGTAGCAGTCCTATAAGACCACTGGTTACTACCCAGTTGTGGTACTACAGCGCCATACATGGATGTGGCCTTCTTCCCCGAAGGAATGCGATGTCACAGCCACAGGAATGCCATATCATGTGCCCAACTGCAGGGAGTGGGACAGTTTGCTGTGCTGGTCGTGGCTTATAGAGGTGTACCGTTGTTATACATGGACAATGGCTAATGTTAGGATTGAGTTGCTTAGTTTGATTGCAATCTGATGTTGTTGGAACGGAGGTGAAATTATTGATTGGTGGTATTTAGCGAGCTTTTTTGAGTGCAATGAGGATGTCCAAAGCAAAGGAGTCTACTAAAAGCTTACTGCAGCATTGCCATTAGATGAACTAAATAGAGCAATTGATGAACTCTTCTGTAGATATTCTGAACCATGGCTCTTTGGAGGTCGAATTCGTTACATTTCTGAATCTTTAAGTAAATTTATACAAATTTGACCAAAAAATTATGCAGATCTCAAATAAAACGGCTTTTCAGTTCTTACACAATAAAAAATATTCGTTTTATTAGACGTCTTTGTATTTGTTTGTCTGACGATACTTAAACTATAGACTATTTGTTAAAACGAAGCCATATTTGGTCGAATGAGTGTTGAAAATCGGACAAAACCTAACCTTTTTTTTAATTTTTTTTTTTTATAGTGAATACCTCACAAGAGTCCCAACTGCTCCCGTCTGGAGCCAGTGAGACTATGGCAACCCCGATTGGGGGATGTTGTGAGGCTGAAGGTAAGTGGGGAAGGGAAAGAGGAAGGTGGGGAAGTACCTGGCTATTCAGATCTAGTCACTAAACACGGCTAAAGCCATTTGGAGCAACGTTTCAATTCTGAATGGTGGTCTTACACCAGGGCGATACTAGTAGTATCTTCCACTCTGGAACGTGCCGCAAATATACTATATATTATTTTAATTAATCAATTGTGAAATAACACAAATTAATCAAATAAAATTTATTCGCGCACGCCGGGTTCGAACCCGCGACTTTCGGAATGGCAGTCCAATGCGTTACCACTGGACTATGCCGGCCGTCTACCTAACCTAACCTAACCTAACCTAGTTTACAAATAATTAACTTATTTAATGATCTATAACTAACAAACTGCAATTATTGCCAACATATCAATCAAATAACGCAGTGGAAATTTTATGCCATTTTATGAAAGTCGATAGTTGTATAACGTTCTGTAGCGATGGTCCCACTTCTACAACATTATCTACTGGTGGCATGTTTTGGTGTGGGATTCCTTGAATATTGGTAGCGTTGACAGGTACAAGCACAAACGGGTTCGTGTGATAATTTATTGATATATAAATCAATATAGAGCTTGATATATCGCACGATAATTTGTCCATATTGTAATATGAAATCCCATTGCACTATATCGTAGAACAATGAATAACGACTCATAGTGATTAATTTTTGGTTTTTTTTCTCTCCTTTTCCTTTAGCTAACGTTTCGGACAGGGTTACAGGCTAAGATGTCCGTCATCAGGGCAGATGTGACGCCTTGATAATGATGGACATTGTAATCTTTTGCCGTGAAAATCTCATCAAATCCAATCCAATTAACCAACCGAATTAACTAACTAACTAAATAACTTATCCTCACGCTGTTTCATTGCAGGAGTAGGCAAATAGGGCGGACCCCAAAACAAATCTGTCTTGGCACACACTCCTTGCTTCATTCACATTCATACATCGTCTCCTAGATGTATGAATGATTAAAATGCCCCAACTGAAGAATTTGGTTCACTTGATCTTGCCATATCTTCGTCCCCTACATCTACTACAATTAACTTTTTTTTTAAAGAAAGACAAACATTCCCGGGTTACGAATAATCTGAAAATATTTGAAAATCTCCTATTACCACCACAAGTAAGCGAAAAAGTAAATCAGCTTGTGTTGTGATGGAGGCTTAGCCAGCCGAGGAATTGAACACACTACGCCTGGGTGGGACCCAAACGTTATGCCAACTCTGACACTGACCGGTCAAATGCCTTCGCTTTAGATGTCCAAACCATCTAAGCGCCTTTTTCTTAATCTTAACCACTAAAATTACATCAGCCTTGCTTTCATTATGAATCTCCACATTCTCACCCGAACATACATGGTTTTATCACACATACACACTAAGGATTTCATTTCCACTGCATTCTGTTTGGTTTCATCCTACCTCTGCCTCACTGTCATACACCAGGGTAGGCTCAACTTCCGACGTTTTTATATAGATATCCCACGCACGGTTGCTCTGTCGATAGCAGAACCGATATCGATACGAAATAAATAAGAAATCGTTATACGATAGAAACACGATAGATCACCCATATGGTTGATTTTGCACAAAAACGGCGCTATACAAATCATCCAAATATTATTATTATTATTTTGTGTTTATGGATTGCAATTCCCAAATGTCAGACGGCTACGAACAAATTAAAAACACTAATTAATTGACAATGTCCAATTTAAATACTATCTTTAATGTACTTTTTGACATTGACAGGGGAGTTAAGTAGTTAGTGCTATATACCTTGAAGGCACGCCTGGTGAAGCCTCGTTGAAGTAATGGTTCTCTGACCCGAGTGTAAAAAGAGGAAGAAAACGAAACGAAAGAAAACAATGTAAACAAACCGTTATTTTACGCTTTTACGATGTGTTAAGCTATATCATGATGCTAAAGAAGATTCCCCGGAGCGAAGTGCACGAAAGTGGTATCCAGCGCATTCATCCGCGAAACACGAATATAAACTCACTTTTGAAAGTGAAAAAGCAGCAACAACTCTCTTTAACTGAAGAACAGATGAGCAGATGATCGACGCACGGTTGCATCACGCTTGGCCCCGATTCCGAGATTTTGCACACCTCTGGGAATAAAGCACTCAGATTAAGCATTACATTACTGCTCCATATGGAGCGTGTTTCTGTTCTTTCTATTCCTAGTAAATTTTATTTGGTTATATGTTGTTATTTCACAATTTATTCTATCGCCCTCGTGTAAGAACACATCATCAGTGAGCGGTTTAGTGACCAGATCTGAATAGCCAGGTATTCCCCCACTTTCCTCTTTTCCATCTCCTTCCCCTCCTCACTAATTTCAAACACATGACGTACCCCACTTCTGGATGCCATAGTCTCACTGGCTCCAGTCGATTGAGAGCAGTTACCTTGTCGTACTTGAAGAAAAATATATTCATCTTTTAGTGTATTTTTAAATAAGGTTATAATAATTATTGGTTAGGTAGGTAGTATTATTAGTTTATTCATAATTTAGTAATATGTTAATTAATAATTTAATACTATTAATTACTCTACTAGGTATACTGAATGATTTCGATATAAATAAAATACATTAAAAATATTTCATTCAACAAACTTTTTATAAATATGGGGATTGAAAACCATAAACAATGAACGATCAATATTGCGACTTGCAAAATTTGAAAGTTTAACTGTTAATATTTCAAAGCTTAATAGCTCTTGATGGAAATTACGCTTAGAAAAAAATGTTAGTTGCATAACAACAACAAAAAAACCGTGTAATTTTATGACACCAGAATATTCGGTTCGAGCGTTTTTGCTTCTCCATATGTGCAGCATGTTAACGCATTAATATTCAGCTCGCAACGTCATTTCCATAATGATCTATGGAAGCTATAAAAATAATTCAAATCTTCCAAAAAATCAAAGACACCGAATTCGTTAGTTTCATGGGTTCAAATCATTAATTAAAAAAAATCACAGTATGGGAGAGCCAAGCAGTACGGCTAGAATGTATTACAAATTACAAGCATATGTTTAAGTATGTAGAAGTGATTTTAGAGTACCGCTCGTTTAGCTTTCAAATCCGCGCTATATTGCAGTTTCTGACTTATTGAAAAGTGCAATAATAATTAACATGTAATATCGTACCGCCGCGCCGTATAGGAGCCAGCAGCAGTAGCTGTTGATTGCGGTTCAACTACAGGCGACAGACTCTGGTAGAGTACCTACCCATGCGGGCAGACTGCATACGTCACTCCCCGCCTTGTACTGGAAACTGGAACCATTTCAAAAGACTAGTTAGTTACTGCCGTTCAGATATGCCAACGCCATCTATGAACATCAGTTTAAAGTACGGAAACTTTGTGTTTGCCGATTGTTCCACAAATATATGATATATTTTGTTTATGTCATTTTGTAGAATGTTTTTGTATCATATATTTTTATTTGTAATTGTCGATTATCTGACATTGTGTCATGTCAACTAATATTTTACTTGTAATTGGCTTTTTTTCTCTACTTCATCCGCTATTTTAACCATGAACCTAAAAGCCCGGATTTTTAGGTTCATGAGTTTTGTTTTTGAACGTCATTTCGCGGTTTCGTGGTTTTCTATAAGGCATTTTGAAACTCCATAGCTCACGATAGAAATTATTTACATGGGCTACAATGCAGTTTTTTGTTTCATTTTTATATCATATTCTTGTAGGCCTCGAAAACCAAGCATTCTTGTATTAGCTTTTATTGTAAAATGTAAAAACAAAAGGGTTTTTATAAAACTTTTGTGTAAAAAGTTTTCACTCTTAGTGGATATTATATTCGTAACTCTGAACACTTTTTATAAAATACTTTATTTTCCTTGAAAATAAACATATTTTTGCAACCACGAACATAACATTATACTAAAATTATTCAATAAAAAATATATGTTTTCCCCAGCGTTTCCAAGAATTTTCTATTCAGAATTTTTAATAAAGCTTATTTACGTAGATCGGAAATTCAAAAACCTGTAACCCGATATTAACCTTTTTCCTCTTGAAATTCCGCCAACGCTTTGTATAAAAAATCCCTAACTGATTATTTGAGCATGGAGAAGGGAAATTATTTGGTTTTGCACTGAAATTAAAATATCACCACTTTAGCAATTTTTGAGTGCCTGCAGGTTTTATTTGCAAAGGATCAAATATCAGCTTTAATCATAAAATGATTTGCCAGGTATCAGTATTACGTGTCGGTCGAGTGAATTTTGTGAGACCTTAAGTTAGGTTAGGTTAGGTTGGATGGTGTGGAGGTTGACATTCCATCCTTAAATATAAGTTACTAGAGGGAGACAGCAGGAGACTGGCAAGAGTAGAGGCGGACAGGGTATCTAACACGGTCAATTGATAAAGATTTTATCGATAATGTCGGTAACTTGTAATCATTCCCGAGCACGACATTGAATTCTCTGGTAGATATCATCACCTTTGTATCGGGTTTGACCGAGGTTCACATTTTAATTGATTCCGACGAATTCGTAAATACAATATCTTTTTTCAACGAATGCACTCAGGATGCAAGTTATTTGTATTTAAGATTCATAAAAAAGTACCACACCATTAAAATATTTAACATAAAACTGTTTAAATGTTTTTAAACTTCTATTTTAACATTATCGATAAGCGCCAATGAGGTATATAATTTATATTAATGTATATCTCAATGGGAAGCGCTAGCTCTTATTTTCTAGACGCTTTTGGGACAGTTGTTTCACAGAATTTTAACAATTTTTCAAAAATTAATTTTAGTGATGAATTTCAATTTGGAGTGAATACCCAGTTGTTTTGCTGTCCGTCCCTTCTTCCCTTCCCCTGCGAAGAAACGGTATGGTGGTAATTTAGTTAGTTAATTTTAAAGTTTTGTGAAAGTTCTATTCAAGCTCTGTTAGTATTGTTGTTTCACATAACATTACTTGAATAGATCTTGATAATTAACTTGAACTGTTGAACAACTGCCCCAAATGCGTCTAGAAAAAAAGAGCTAACGCTAAGCGCACAAGTAACTTCCATAAATATTTAGTCTAAATCATCTGAGATTTTAGTAATACGTTCATTAGATTTAATTAGAAAAAACGCTTCAGAACGTTTTTTCCATGTCTGCTAGGGAAAATTCGGCTGTGGGTTCGTCCAATATCTCTTCATTTACTTCACGTCGTTAGGTTCCCATTATATTTTAGAGTTCGACTGGAATTATTTTCAGCATGACGTCATTTCCATAATGTTCTACAAAGCTTTAAAACCTCAGTAGTTTATCTATATAGAACAACACCATGATCTTAATTTATCAATTACATAAATAAGTTTGGAAACACAACAGTTATCATAATTTCAACACAAATTAATCGTAATAATAAACAAATCGCATCAAACTTAATGTTTTGTTCAGATTCCCCAGGCAATAACGCTAACTCTAGTGCCAGCATCCAGTTCCTGGCAATTGGACCGTTTTCCAATCTATACAAATAGTTTATATTATATCACATTTATATATTACAGGGAATTGTATGCCAACCACGTGTCTGCTAACAATTCCATACAATACAGAGCACAATACAGGACGCAACAAAGCTATCAACGTAATTACCGTAAACTTTTTAACTGTTTATGGCTAACCATTAGCTGATTGTGGCGCGGTTCATTCCGAACGTTTTGAATGGATTTTGTGCTTCATTTGCTGTGTCGAAAACGTTTCTACTTTTTGTGAGTAGAGATTGCAAATCCTAGGTGTTTTGGAAAATTCGGATTTACAGATTTCTCGATATTCAAAATCCGAATTAATCCGGATTTAAAAAAAATACAATTCTTTAAAAAATTTAAATATAATGACCGTACATTGACATTATTGACCTGTAGTAGAACAAGGAGTTGCCGAAAGATAAAAAAAACAGTCAATCTTACATATATTTATGGTCGATTAATACCTCAGCTAATCTTGCAATTATTTTGTTACATTACTTAGTCATATTCTTTTTTATTATTTTTATAACTAAACATCCCAATTTCGGTTATTAGTGCATAGCGTTTCAACTTGGAAACGCAATAAAGTAGGTGCCAAAATGTATCTATTACCTACTAATTCTTCATTCGATATATGGATTTGTTTGTTCAAATGTTTGACAGATGCTTATATGAATTAATAGAGAGAGAGAGAGAGAGAGAGAGAGAAAAAACGTAACTGAGACAACGCGTTTGGTTGCACTGAAGTAGGTCCAGTGTACATACTAATCATATTGCTATTTCATTCGTACACATATATTCTTTGAATGGCTACCCTTTTCATAAGCGATGCTACATTGTTTGTTCAATTAGTATGAATATAATGAGTCTTGCGTTTTTATAATGTCATTGGATAGATGTCGTAATTTTACAAGTTTACAAATATTAAAAACGTATTTTTTTCTATAGAAAGGCAATGATCCTGGGCAAATATTTTTTTTATAAAAACTTTCAGCTTCACAATTCCTACAATTATAAAAATCCATTATTTTTCACTACCATTTAAAATTTTAATTTTTTTATGTTTATTTTTTTTAATAGTTTAATAAAAAAAGCACACTTCTTTGTATTACATCTTGCGTTTGTGTGTGATGTTAACATTTGGTAATTAGGTTAGCAACACAATTATTATGAATAGTTTTGTTCATGTCTTAGAATTTTTGGATGCCTGTTAGATGTGTTCATTTCGTTTAGTATATATTATTAATTTCATATCCATGATCCGGATTTTATATTTTAAAATCAGAATTATAAATTCACTCTGTATAGTATGAAAATTCGAATTCTTCGAAATCCGGATTATCGGAATTGCAATCTCTATTTGTACGGATACGTTACTTTGTTATTGTTTAGGAAATTACTGTTTTTGTCGCGTTTGTTCCTGTATTTACGATGCGCATCTAACGAAGCGTGTAGTTTATGCTCAAATCGCATCGTACTCACATTTTATGTATGAAAATATCAATACCTTCATAAATCTTTTCGACTTTAACGTACGATTTATCGATATAATCGATGTGTCAAGAATACCAAACAATTCACACACACACGTTCTTATTACGCCGCGTTTCTGACCGGAGTTTCGATGTCTACCTATATAAAAACATGCGTTTTTCTTTCTTTATTTTCTTAATTCTCAATTTATCATTTTAACTAACCTTGTTCATAACATTATGTAATTTATTTATTTTATTTATTTATTTAACGCCCAGAAGGCTTTTACATGGTTGGTAGTATAATTTTAATTTGACATACTTATTTACTTTCAAACATAAAAAATAAGAATAAAATTACATTTGATAAAAGCTATGCAACAAGTCATACAAACACAAGAAACAAAAACAGAAAATTACAGCTATTTGTTGGTTTACATGATGTGTTTAGGAGTATTGTTGAAATAAATGTTTTAAATGATCCACAAAACTTGCCAAGTTGGTATTGAATATGTCAACCTCACCCAAGTAATGATTTCCCATGGTGTGAAGTCGTTGTATCGGAGAGTGGGCAATGTAGTTACGCTTATGTGTGCTGCTGTAGAATATTGTATTTTGTCGTGTTACTGTGGGTGTATGTATGTTTATAAGTTGCAGGAGTTCACAACAGTCGAATTTAGAGTTAAGTATTTTGTATGTAATGAATGAAAGATAGTAATGAGATTCTTTTGCCGCCATTATCGCTATGTTAACTCCATTTTCAACATGTGGTTTGTTATTTGTCAAAAGTCAGCATTTCGGTAACGTGTCAAAAGGTTTTATTATTTATTACACTTAAATAGATCCACTTCACGTGGTCTAATATAAACATAGGTACATTTTTAAATTTTAATTTACACTACTACGTATTACGATATTGAAAAAAATATTGATCTAGGTACATTTTTAATTTCAGTAGGAACCAATTCATACATTTGAATTCCTTTATAAAGTAAACAATTCTGTGTTTCGGTTTGTTATTTTTTTTCTCCGTTTTGTATGGTGTGTGTGGATTTTTTATTATTTTGCATTGTAGTTTGTCACTAAAGCAAGTTGGTAGTAAATTGTTAAAAACTTTGTAGCTATAAAATACAATGTTATAGTAAATTATTTGTTTGACACTCATCTCCATTAAGTTAAAAAAAGTCGCTATCCGCGTCTGTTTGCTTGCGCACTTAGTTCTTCTAAACTACGCAACGGATTTTGATAGGGTTTTCACTGTCATTTAGAGATTTTTTTCCGAAAGGTTTATATGAATACAATACATGCATAATATATTTATAGAAACTAGAAAAAAATCGGTATACGCCGGCTAGTTATATCTAATTCCGTAAGCATTTTCTTTGCTGATTTATATTTATTACTCCACAAAAGTTGTCTCATGGCTCTTTTAGTGATTATTTGAGTGTTTTAAGCTACCTTCAGTACTAAGATAGAGAATACTAGAACAGTGGTCTAACTAAGTGTGGTGCAACAGTTGTTTTATAAATTAGTACTTATGTAAATCTGTTTTTTATCGATATTTTTTCCTAATTCTTCCAAGGAATGACACATTCTTAGCCATTTTTTATTAATTATTTATTTAATTCATTGGTATATTATTCACATTTTCTAAAAATCCTTAGGTTTTGGTAAAGAAACTTTATAGCTTCACTCATTTATATTCTATTCCATTTATACCCCTTTAATAAAACCATATGAAAAAAAAAATTACCTAATAGTAATTAAAAAGTTTATAAAAAATATTTTTATAAATAATTAACCACGCATAAAAACTTTAACAGCGATTCAAAACAAAACTCGCTTTTGCGGATTAGGTCGTTCTTCCACCTGTGTCCTCTGTTGATAAATAATGAGTACTAACTAAACGGTACTAGCGGTAAAATAATTATTTTAAAACGTTGTTATTTTCGCAACGAGAACTTTTGGTGGCTAGACATCTATATGCTATAGTTTCAAACGTCTAAACCAAAAGCTGTCATCATTTCTGTTTATTTTGAAAATAAAATAAAGAGGCCACAATCGCTCCCATCTTGAGTGTACAATCTCTATTCCCGATCACAACCCTTCAGATCGGTGGGTGGTGGGAAGGTGGGAGGGCGGGGGACGAAAGCGTTGGGGTAAATCTGCGGTAGGCCGCCCTCGCCGCCTTCGCCTCGCAAAGCGGGGGCGAACGCCCAAGGGAAGGCTGAAAACAATGATGAAATATCATTTTATATTGGACTTTTGGGAAAGGAGCAACTTTTAAGCCTCTTCCCACTTTATACGTAGAAATAACTGACGGGATTTTCGTTTTCCATTAAAATATTATCTATAAAACATTTTGGTTAGTAATATTTGGATTATAATTAGTAACTTTGTGGTATAGCAATATAACGATATAAAAATTTCGTATTCGCATTTTTACTGTGAATTTTACATATTTAAGAGTAATTATATACTCACGCAGATACGTGAAAGATCACAGGAAATTAGAATAATATTATATGCAATGTCCCGTGATATGAAAGCATTAAAATTTTTAGTCATTGATCTCAGGACTATTTATTGCCTTTTAAGAGTAGAAATTTACCCACAGAACTTGACAAATTATAACATGTTTTTTTTTTTTTAATTTGTAGATTCTTATTTGTCATGAAATTGGAATCATTTATTTTTACTAAATTTCCAGTGACATTATAAAAATGTAAGACACTTTGTGTTCATACTAATCGAATCAAAAAATGTAGCACCGCTTATGAAAACGATAGTCATTCAAAGAATATGCATATGAACGGGACGTTAAATTACCCTCACTGGACCTAGTTCAGTAAAACCACGCGCGTTGTTTCAGTGATGCATCTTAACTCTATTAATTATTCATCTAAGCACCGTGCACACGTAATCCGTTTGTTATAAGATATATAAGATGGGGGAATCTATCAAACGGACCGGCCGTTTCCGAACAGAGTAAAGCTAACCCAATATTTAATGGATAAATTACTTCTCTGCTATTGAATGAGATAATTTTTCGCATTGTACTCTCTAACAATGTAAAAGCATTACTTTGATAGCTCTGTTTTAATATCACATAAAACAGAATTAAGGTTTTACATTGGAGTTCTCTTCGATAGGACCGGGCCAGTGAAATCTATGAATTTAATTTTTAAAAATGAATCAAACGGTTTTGCAAACAATTCATGCACTGTTTTTTCTAGATCCTTTTCAATTGTGTAATCTAACCCCAGAGGAGAACCCTTGTGCCGCTTGCTAACATCTGATCTGCCGCCCCCGCCCTTGCCCTTGGCAAGCTGGGCGGAAATAATCCGCCCTTCAGGGGAATGCCGCCCACTATTGGCATCATGTTACGTTTGTTGTTTTATGTTAAACAAGCATGATTAATTATTTTTTTATTAGCCCTTTTCGGGATGTGTTTTATGAAGAAGAGAAGAGATATAACGAAGAACAAAAACAAGCTTATTAAAAATAATTCTTTGGAGTTGGTTTTATTCGCTGTTTATTCTTCTTTGTTGTGTGAATTCTCATGCACGAATATGTATATAGTTTTTGATTTATCTTCATAAAATACACTTTTATTTCTTGCATTCAGAACTGGGTTAGCTAAACCAAATCATTTTCTTGAAACGAAAATCATATTTTTACAAATACAACATTTTTATGTTTTATGGATACCTGGATTACCTGGATCTTCATAACTGGTTACAGAACACAGCTTAGTCAGTTGAAAATACATTGGTAACTTATTAAACAAAAAATATTGGGTCGTTTTCGAACTGGATTTATAGTGATTTTCGGTGAAATGAATAAATTCAAAACTAAATAACCATTTTTAAATAGTATCACAGACAAGTGGTCTGTGGATTTTATAATGTATAAAAGGATACGGAGAAAAACGAGTATTGCTAGTTTACTACTAGCAATACTAAGTATCTCTTCAAATTATTGGTAGTCATGTTAAGAAACGGGATTTCAGACCTTTAACGAATGAATAAACAGGTTTCCTGATAAAATTTCAGTACATTTCGAATACATCGTCAAGATGACACGTGTTCGAACCGGATTACCAATAATTTAAGGATACCTTTACGGTTGACATAAAGTTCTCGTGAGTACTTAGGCTATAGGCCCATTGTGCTACCTCCCATTTTACCTCATTCCTTTTACATTAACCCGTTGATTTTTGGTGTATACAGTATAAAAATAAAATATTTTTATAAAGTTATAAAGTTTTTATAAAGTTCATCAGGGTTGTCATTGGGTATACTTGTGTCTTCCCAGGTATCTGAGCCTTGATCCCAACAGAGCGGTACATTGCCACCAAAGGTGAATTGGAGTCTCTTCATCCTCCTCACATTTCCTGCATCTGTTGGTGTTTTCCACTCCCAACAACTACATGTGTCTCCTGAGATGGCAGTGTCCCGTTAGTAGTCCTACCAGTTCCGTCTGCTAGTCTCTGTCCATATTGAGTAGTTGTCTAGTTCGCCTTGGGTCTGGTCCGTTTATGAGTACTATGGGTTGCCTCTTTCCGGGTGTCTTTTCCCATTCCTCCCATTGACCCACCTTTTAATATTCTTCGAGAGACATAGAGATTTCTCCGTGTAATATATGCAGATTGATGAAGTACCGCTTGTGTATTTCAGAAAAAAAGCTTTGTGGCGAGCATTTTTATGGCCTTTAAAACGATATCATCCGGCATTTAAAATATACAACCTGTCAAGATATATAATCATTTCTTTCATTTGACGGCTGATACCTGCTCGCAATTCAATGACAATAACCCGTCGATCATTCCTAGGAGGCCTTTACATTAAACCCACAGTCGATACTTAACGAAACGTTAGTTTTTACTGGCAGTATCTAATTATCGACCCTATAAAAATTGACAGAATCATTGATCGGAATTTTCAAAACAATTAATTTTAATTTTCGTCTTGTTTTGTCTATAGTGGATAAAGTTTGATTTGTCTCTTGTTGGGAACTCCCTACCAGGGTTGGCCAAAAAGTTCTTTAAAAAGTAAAGGTCTTTTGAATCGAAGGAAACCATACTACATAATTTATCTCATCAAAGTGATTAAACGTGGTGAATCGTCTTGCATTAAATATCACCAATGTTAACAACGAATAAGAAATCGAAACCTTTATTATTTGAATGGAAGGGGCCAATAACATGTAACTTTTCCAGCTGAAGAAATCGGAAACGGATCGTAAATCTTCATTACAAGGGGAGTGGAAATGTTTTCGGACATTTAACTTCGTGTCGTTTATATAAATAATGTATTTAAAACAATCTTTAAGAAGTCGTATTTCAGAGGTGGTAACGTTCTTTACTTTCTTCGTATTTTTACCATGAAACCGAAGATTTTTATTAATTATTGTTAATAAATTTTCACAGAAGACCCTGATAGAAATAATTCCCCCCATGGTTTATGTCATATTGGGGATACTGTGTGCAGGGTTTGCCCTATTGGCTGATAATATCTAATACCCAACAGTACTAACACTTCGCCATGAGATTATTTTTTTAATAAAAAATATGCCATACAAAATTACAAATCATCCCAATCTTATTGATAACAGGGATCACCTTCCTAGGCGGCTACTTGTTTTGACTAGCGCGCCAAAATTATAGTCGCGCCAGGCGCCGTTTGGATCAGGGCCGGCCCTGGCTGTGTTGAGAGTCTTTTTTCAAAGAATTTGTACATTCGTAATGCAAGCGGAAAACTAGTGAATATACATCACAGAGAAACCCAAAAAAAAATTTTTGAACTAATTTTTAAAAAAAAAATTCTGCAACTAAAGGGTTAACAAACTTTCGGAGCCGGGTCTACGCTACGGTCTGACGCATTTTGAAAGACATTAAACAGCGAACGTTAACCCCCTAGCGATTTTTTTTTCTAATTCGACATTAAAAAGACAAGTTTTGAAAAAAAAATTTTACGTCAGAATTGGCAGCAAATGTGTTACAGATTTACCAGCTTCCCGCTACTACTACGAGTGTCCAGACTCCGTGTATACAATTTGTAAAGGCCCTACGGGTGTTCAATAAAAAGAGTACGTTTAATTCATAACTTGATTGTGCCCCTTTGTCGGCATAATTATTAATTTGCATGTTGGAAATGTGTAATGTGCGTTGTGTAGATAAAGCCAAGGGACTTTACATACAGCAAGTTCACCAAAACAGCAATAATATTTCGCTTTAGCAAGCGCAATGAGACACACTACCGTACGATTGATTGCATGTTATATGAGGCCAATCTGATAAAGTTCACATCTCCCGCAACTGCCACCTATCTCAGGGTTTTCACTACTTGTCTACTTGTCTGAAGTTGGCTCTGCTCACCTGTATTGGTAATTCGCGTTATAGAACCTTACGGTGTGACGGCTCTCCTTTATCCGTGAGTTTGGTCCTGCAGAGTATTGATCCTGTATTCCATTATAGCCAAGGGGTTAATCCTGAATGTCAATGGGTGTAATGTCAAAAGTTTGACATTGCTATTAAAACTATGATGTGATGAATAAAGTTTTATTTTATTATATTTAGTAGTTGCTACACTGGCTTACAAAAGTTCACGCTTATTTCTTATTGAATATTGGAGTAACACTGAAAAATTAAATGAAGCAGTGGCACAAATTTGGAAGTTTATTGATTTTTCAAATAAATACAGAAAATGTCAAAGGAATCAGATTCAATAAGTATTAAATAATTTTCTACGACGTTTTAATATATAAACATAAAGTTCATAACAATTTACAACCAATTCACTTTAACTACGGCACAATAAATATTTTCACAAATACCAAAACATCAAGACAGAAATAAAATATTGGACTTAAGGCGAAGCTGCCAAATCACTATTTTGATTAATCTTTATAACTAATTGGTGAACATTATGAATACCAAAAAATATGCTTTATATAAATTGTGGGTTTTTCTATCGCTTCGCTTGAGTAGAATACAAATAAAAAAATAAATTACTCAATAAACAATATAAATGCAAACTACTGAAAAAAAAGTTTTTCAATATAAAATATGAACGCGTAAAGCAAAAAAACTTTTAAAAATACAGTATTATAGCCAAGATTATCGGTGACAGTTTCACTTGATTATTTTTTTTGCTTTCTTATAAAATTATTTACAAAATAAATAAAAAACAGTTTTTTGCTTGAAATCGAACGTTTCTAGACTCCGTTTGTCAAGCGATTTTAATGCCTATTACCTACGATGCTACGATATAAGGTATACCAATAAAATACACATTTTTGTCTTGTAGCTTCCTCTTAAATGAACAAATCAAAAACACAGAATTGTTTTCTGTGTAAAGACACCCAAATGCTTGGCCTAGTTCCCAGTAATATTTAAAATGTACCATTAAAGAAAAATGTTAAAATTATGTATGTAATATGTAATAAGTATTAGAAACATGAAAAGTGTAAATTCAAATGTTAAAATAATATATGTTTATATTAATCCACACGAGGTGCATCTATTTTAAGTTTAATAAATAAATAAAAAGATTTTTTGTCAGTTATTGTAATGGCTCAGCTTTTGACCAAATTCTGATCCGCATTGAGCTTGACAGCTCATTGTGATTAGTTTAAAAGTTGAGATAAATTATTTCTGAAATATCTCGCTTTAGCTACGTTAGACAAAACGAACTTTGAAAAAAAGTATTTTTTTTTTCAAATTATATGAAACGGGCACCACATGGGTTCGTATTAATTAGCTTTTGGTCATTGGTCTATTTGTGACCACTTTGATGAAATGTTAAATTAAATTTGGTGGCAGCCATGTCGAAAGAACATGTCGTGTTTTAATTTAAATAAAATTTAACGTTTTCTAAGTTTTCAATTCGAGCAATAATTATTTTGACTTTCGCTTGACATCTAATCCGATTGTCAAATAAATGTAGTTAATTATAACTACACCATATTTATTCAAATATTATTTACCTAATTCGTTGTATTTTCGTAATTTTTGGTGTTTACCTGAATTCTCTCGTGATTCAATTGATAATCCATTGAATCGACTACAGATTTGAACAGTCGGAGAATGTGTTGATCTCACCGTTTTCTGAATTCCCAATAGTGGTAAGAATAGCTTATCTTATCTTAATTCCTCAATTCCATAAAGATCTAATTAGGTTAATTAGCTTTTTATTTCATATTAATTTCTCTCGTTCTGATTATTATTTTATGTTAGTTTCCCCCGTTCGTTTTATTATTCCATGTTAGTTTCCCCCGTTCTTATTATTATTTCATGTTAGTTTCCCCCGTTCTTATTATTATTTCATGCTAGTTTCCCCCGTTCTTACTACTATTTGATTTTAGTTTCCCCCGTTCTTATTATTATTTCATGTTAGTTTCCCCCGTTCTTATTATTATTTCATGTTAGTTTCCCCCGTTCTTATTATTATTTCATGCTAGTTTCCCCCGTTCTTACTACTATTTGATTTTAGTTTCCCCCGTTCTTATTATTATTTCATGTTAGTTTCCCACGTTCTTATTATTATTTCATGTTAGTTTCCCCCGTTCTTATTATTTCATGTTAGATTCCCCCGTTCTTACTACTATTTAATGTTGATTCCCCGTCCACTAATTTTACTAAAATAACTTTCTCCAATCTCAAATGTGTATAGCGGGCAGATTTCTTGTAAAATTCATTTCTAGGATTTCAAGGATTTCCTTTACCAAGCCAGTATAACGAAATTTTTATTAAAACAGGTACGATATTTTTAAGCATTTTTATCCCTCGATTTGGCTGATTTAGCAATCCATAAAGGTCACTGACCTTACCACCGCGGATGAATGAGTTTAACATTTTCGACCTTTCGATGAATTGCGTGTTATATATTATGTCCTGAGGCTCAAGGGAGTGGGAAAGGAAGGAGAAAGTTGGTAAAATAAGAATATTCAGACCTGGTTACCAAACATATCTAAAGCCATTTCAAGCAATTTCGATTCTGAATGATGGTCTGTCATCAGAACGACACTTGAAGTATCTACCACTAACATAATGAAATTATCAAATGAAATGAATTTCAGCATTTGAACATTAGTAATATTTTGAGAAGATTCACAATTAAATAGGACATCATAACGGTTCCATGCTAACTCAACTCGGTGACTATTCAACACACATTTAAAAGTGATATAAAGTCATTAAAAACGATGACACTTAAATTAATTAAATTAATGACACTTAACCCAGTTAATAAAGTTTTTGTTTCATCACTTTCCATGACTTTATATAACTTTTTAAAGACGTGATGAATTATCATTTTGATAATTTGTCCGGTCACCCTTTTTATTATATACGTCGCTTGTGAGAAAGAGGGAGATATTACAACGGTAAGTCTTCATTCTGTAAGATAGCATATATCACTTGGCCTTCAAAAAATTTGTCCGTTCAATCACTCCGTTTGATCCCTTTTAAAGAAGGGTTTTTCACGGATATAAAAAACGTTTTTTTTTATCTTGGAGGCACAAATACGAAAGAAATATGGAAATCGTCCAAAGCTGACTTATTCATTATTTTAAGGTCGCGTAAAAGCCCGAAAACCATTTTTCCATTAAATATTTGCGGAACTAAAGCGTATGAGCCGTTTTTATTGTTTGAATAACGACAGAGAAATAAATCATTAAACCCTTTATCCCATGGACGGGTTCCGGCTTTCCACAGTAAACGAGGTAAAACCATGCACTCCCTTTCTCACAATAAATTATTCTGAGGTCCAGATTGAATTATTGGAGAATAATAAATTGATTAGGTACCACTTACACCTTAGACCTCTTAATAAATTCATTACATATAATTTTTCAGCACTTTTTTCAAACTTTATTTAGTAAGGTACTCTTAGATTAATATTTATTTTACTGTACCTACGGCAGATTTATCATCCATTTAGAATACAAGATTATTCAAATATGTTTATAAGAAATTTTAAGGAAATATTTTCATGATTTTTTAAACGTTACTGGTAATCTAGAATAGTCTTAATCTTAAAATATTTATTTAATAAATTTAAACCTTAAGGTATCTGAAATTTATTAATTTATTTGTATAACTGTTCAAAAGCTGTCCGGACAGCTATGTAATACTGTCTGAGTCACCACGTCGTGTGTGGTGACTCCGGACAGCTACGTAATATTGTCGGAGTCACCACGTCGAGTGTGATGACTCCGGACAGCTCCGTAATATTGTCGGAGTCACCACGTCTAGTGTGGTGACTCCGGACAGCTACGTAATTATCTTTATAAACCGTACTAATTTTAGATTCATCTGGCACCTAAAATAAAATTTCTATTTATTTACCTGAGTACATGATTTCAAATTAAAGTTTAATTTTTCGAAACTATTCTCAATAAATTATTCAGATGTTAAATTCAAAGCAGGATTCTTACGATACCTTTAATCGCGAATAACTTGGGCAATTATTCTTAGGTCGTAAATTTTAGTCAGGTAACTTCTTCGTGATTGCTTTTGTTCTGAGGCGTTCCCGTAAGGAAGCTGGGATGGCATTAACGCTCCGACGAATTAGTTTAAACGAGTCATCCCGAATTCCTTGTGATGATTTGATGAGGTCGAGATGACAACTGTCACCGCCGGAAATATCTCCTTTAAGCGAAGATTCTTACCGGAAATGATGAAATATGTACCCGAGAGATCGTAGAGCTCACAACTTCACCGGGGCGGGCGTAATATCTGTCACATCACACGTGCTAACTTTGAATGGGTGAACATGTTGAACAGTGGCGTATTGACATATTCTTGGGTCTATGGGAATGTCGATTATCCGGATAGCGCCCACATTTTAAGGCGATGCCATACGTAGTAATGCAAAATCATGTGTTTTTGGTTTGAAAATTTGGTCGCCTAGAAATATTTCAGATGCTTTAATTGAATACATCTTGGCCTTTGAAATAATCGAGTGTTTTTTAGATAAATCTTTTTATAAGCCCAGAAAAAAATAATGTATAAAGCCTATGAAAACTGCTTTAAAGTTCAAAATCTCCTACTTCCGAACCCATTTTCGGTTATAATTTTATTGTATAATGTGGAAAATTAAGTTATTTATAAAATGATCGGAAAAAATTAAATATTTATGCCTGAACATCCACAAAATAAAATAAAAGGCACTTTTTGGCCATGTTTTTTTTTGCATAAATCGAAACTGGCGGATGGTGTTAAGCGGGAATTTAAACCTTATCGCCATCTACGTAAGGGGTGATATTGATAACGGATCGATTTAAAATATTACACGACGTAGTGCATAGCCTCAATATCAATTTAATCTTAAATGATACTTGGCAAATATTAGGTTTTCTGTAAAAAAAAACTGTATTTGAAGCATCCTCAAAAATTGCCATTTCAGGCATATATTTGATAATAAGATTTCCAGAAAATAACATATTATGTTTTCTTTTTAATTTAATATATTTTTATCAAATTTATTTTCTTGAACTCCATTTCAATAAGAAGTATTTATTATATATATATATATATATATATTTTTTTAACTTCCGATTTAGTTGTCCGGGTTAAATCTTCCCCAAAGGAAAAACTTAACCCTTCCACTCACTTTTCCACAAATGATCATCTAGTCAATCAACATTATGTAAGTGCATTATATAAGCAAAATAAATACAAGAACAACACGTCAACTCACCAGAGATCAAATGGGAAAATGATTCACCGACTCCAGATATTTTCATATCAGAGGGTTCGGCTCGGTAGAACGTCTAACAGGGCCTATAAATCCTACTGATCCCTCAACATAAATATTTAAAAAATCTTTTGTTATCCTACATGTATTCAAAATGACCGACTTTTGCATCTTTATATATAATTTTTTTGATAGATCTAATACGCCTAAATTTTTAATAAGAGAGCTAGGTATAATGCCAGTAGCCGAAATAACGAATGGTAATATTTTTATGGTCTGAAAATGCCAAATTCTTTTTATTCCATTTCCTAAATCTGTGTATTTTCTTATTTTTTCACTAACAGATTTCTGAATATTACAGGAATTTGGAATAGCGACATCAATGATATAAGTTTTTTTTTTTTTTTTTTTTTTTATTGTTTAACTTATAACATTGTTACATTGTACATAAAATAAGTTAAAAATAAGTAATAGTGTAAAACATATGTTGTTGAATTTCTACTCCAATGAAGAGTGCTAGCTCTTGAGCTTGGCGTAGGAGTTATTTGACAATTATTTCATGTTTATATCAGTAATTAACATTATTACAGTACAATAAATATAAACTTAAAAGAGGATTGTGACGTTAATTTTGGTTGTAACATGAATTGAAGTTATAACATTTGATAGGTGATATTAATTTTTTTTAAAGATAAATTTGACCTTCTTTTTGAATAAAATAAAATCTGGTATTTTTTTCACTTCTTCGGGAAGACTATTAAAATATATTATGCCTTTGTAAATGTAGTTATTGTGCATTTGTTGTGTTGAAAATAGAGGAATTTGGATGTTAAAATTATGCCTTAAGGATGAGTTAAATTTAAGTTTTTTTACTACAGTTTCTTTATATATTTGTAATATTGCATCTTTTTTATAGAGGTCTTCAATTTTTGGTACTTCGAAAATTTTGAACAATGATGCTGAAGAGAAAGTTGGTTTTTTTTTCAAAATTACTTTGATAATTAGTTTTTGTACCACTTTAACAGAGCTTAAAAATTTTTCATATGCACCTCCCCACCCAATGATTCCATACTGAAGTAATGATTGGACTAGTGCGTAATAGACTTTTTTCAGGTTGTTTATCTTGAGAACATTTCTTAATCTAATGAATATATAGATACATTTTCTAATGCGTTTAACAAGTTCACATATGTGTCTGTTCCATTTCATATGTTGGTCTACAATTACACCGAGGTATTTTATTTCAGTTGTTTGGTTTAGTATGGTACATGATTCATTACAAACATCTTTGTTACATTTTTTGTTGTGTATTATTATATGAATGTTGGGGTTAGTTTTGAATTTATTTATTGTGAATGGTATATAAACTGTTTTTTTTGCGTTAATTGTAAGTAGATTTGTATCGAACCAGTTTTTTAGGATTTGGATGTCATTATTTGCATTTTCATTTACAATTTTCCAGTCATTACCCTTAATTATGATAATTGTATCATCTGCGTAAGATATAACTGTTCCACTGAGGTTTTGTTTGAAAATATCGTTTACGTACATGATAAAAAGTAAAGGACCCAAAACAGTACCTTGTGGTATCCCAAAATCACTTGTGAGTGGTAGACTAGATGCGTGATTAATTTTTACAACTTGTGTTCTTTGGTGAAGATAACTTTTTAGCCAACTTAATGCTGTGTCATTAAAACCTACGATCTTTAATTTTTGTATTAGTTTGACATGAGATATGCTGTCGAAGGCTTTTTGGAGATCAACAAAAATACCAACACATTTTAATGATTTGTCTAAAGCGTCTTGTATGGTACTAGATAATTTAGCAATGGCGTCTTTTGTGCTTTTGTTTTCCATGAATCCAAACTGATTTTCGTGAATTATATTATTAATCTTTATGAACTGAGTTATTCTTTTTTTGGCAATTTTTTCAAATATTTTTGCAATGTTTGATAGTAAAGAAATAGGGCGGTAATTGGTTGGTTCTTCCGGATTGCCGGTTTTAAATATTGGTATAATTACAGATTGTTTGTACATGGATGGAAAAACTCCGCTTTGAAAACTTGTATTGATTATATGAGTTAATGGTTTTGATACTTGTGATTTTATACATTTCAGTGTTTGTATTGTGACCCCATCAAAACCAGGGGCAGAACCTCCTTTCATACCTGTAATAATTTGTTCAATTTCTTCTGGTGTTGTTGGTTGAAATAATTCAAATTTATGCTCATTATTTACTGTAGTATTTGGGTCATTTGGGGTAAGGCCTTGTTGGATTTTTTTAGCGAGGTTTTTTCCTACATTAGCAAAAAAATTGTTAAATACATTTGCGGCTTCTAGAGGTTTATCTTTACAGCAGATTTTTGAATCATTATGATTTACATTGTTGATTGTTTTATTTTTTAAATGTTTTTTATCGACAATTTCATTTATGATGGACCAAATCCTTTTACTGTCATTTCCAGATAATTCAAGTTTTTGTTTGTAGTAGTCATCCTTTGTGTTTTTTATTAGATATGTAAGTTTTTTTTTATAAGCTTTGAAATGTTTTTGTAATGTTATATTTTCCGGTTGTTTTGTATATTGTTTGTAGAGTGTTTCTTTGTGTCTAATTGAGATGATTAATCCGTGAGTTATCCATGGTTTGATTGGCTTTAGTTTTGAAGATGTTTTGTTAGATTTAATATTTCTACAAGCATTTATGTGAAAACTCAGTTTTTTATCAAATATTTTGCAGCATTCTTCTACATCGTTACATTGATATATTTCTTGCCATTCTTTTTCGTTACTTAATATTTTAGTGAGAGAATTTATATTAATACTATAGTTGTATTTATCAGTATTATTAACGGCCGTTGTGGTTGGTAATGAGAGATTTTGATGTTTGTAGTCATATTTAAATATACATGCAAAATGATCCGTTACAGATGTTTTAATTACCGCAGATGATATATTTTGTATATCTTTGGTGTTTGTGAATATGTGATCGATACAAGATGGTCGTTGTCCGATAATGTTTCTGGTGTATGAATTTATACATGAAATGTAATTTAATTCTGCTAACATATTTAAATAGTTATCTTTATCGTTAGAGGAGTAGTCATTAGCGATATTTAAGTTAATATCTCCGATGAGTATTGTTTTTTTGTTTCTATGATGTTGTAATATTTTTTTTAATTCTTCTATGTATGTGGTTATAGCAGAAGAGTGTGTCCGATAAATAGCAATGATATTAAATGAATAATTCATAAAATTTATCTCCAAGTTTAATAAATTGACATTATTCACCATTATTTCATTTACACTTGTGACAGCGTAAATATTTGATACAAATATGGCGACGCCGCTATTTCTGTTAATTTTATATTTTGTTGCATAGTACGAGTAACCCGGTATATTATAATTAATTTCAGTCGATGAATGCGTTTCTGATAGTATTATACAGTCAAGTCTATTTAATTGTTTAATAGTTATTAGAAATTCTTTGAAATTTTTTTCCAAAGATCTAACGTTCATGTGTATTATTATTAGGCTGGCTGTAGGTTTTATATCTATAAAATCGTTTGTATTATTTACCGTGTCAAAAATCCTTTCGTCTATTTTATATGAATTATCTATTGCGTTTATTATAAAGTCGTTCATTTTGAGGTAGTAATAAAATTAACAATAATGTTGGCGCTGGGAATACACTTCACATTTGCAATTATAATATTATATGTGTTTGCTTGTACATTATCACTGCGTGTTAACACTTTGCGGGCGGGCTTTTCGTAATATTTTTTTGAAATATTGTGCATATTATTTAGGTTTTCGTTACACTTGTAATTAATAATATGCATCATTAGTCGTAATCGATGCGATCCCTCGCAATTTTCAGCATTTTGTTTCTATAGTTGCACCTAATATTGTTGGCTGCGTGGTCCGTGGTGTTTTTTTCTCCATATTTAGAATTTTGTCTGGTGCAGTTTACACATGCTGGTACTGTTTTTTCTCTTCCCGGACATTTTGAAAGGATGTGATCGCCCATGCAGTGTGGGCAAATTGGAGGGCTGGTTCGGTGTAGGCATCTTTTAGCCGTATGCATGAACATACAGCAATGAAAACATTGAGTCAGTGGATCGCAATCTTCAATTATATAACAGTTATTTTTTAAATTTTGTCATGTAAAACTATATCGGGTCTATTATGACTAATCGCTCGGTCTGTTAGTATAGTTTTATCATAATATATTTTATAAAATTCGTTTTCTAAAAATGAATTTGGTTCGTATTCATAATATGGTACTACATTACGGCAGTCAATCAAGTTATGTTTAATTACCAAATTTTGGTGAATTATTTTTAAAACTTGATTGTGCCTAAATGTATACTCGGACGGTGCTAATATAGAACATCCCGATATAATATGTTCTATAGTTTCCGGAAAAGCCAAACATTTTCTACACAAATCATGAATTTGATTTGTATCTTTGATTATATGCTTTCTATAATTTTTAGTATTAATGACTCTATCCTGAATGGCAAGCATAAATCCTTCTATTTCTGCGCTCAACTCTCCAATACTCAACCATTTGTTTGACGAAATTTTGTCAACATACGTTTGGTTGAGATAATTGAAGTGTTTTGCGTGTAAAATTTTATTTGACCAGGAATCTAATAATTCCTGGTTGGGATTTATAAAAATGTTGGCATTCTCATCGTATAAATTTAAAGGTGTAATATTTCTATCTGCCTTGCAAATTATTTTGTGCATTTCTGAGCTATGAGCTTTCCTATGGAAAAAAAGTTCTTAACATTTCTACCTGATTATGTTTCAAAGAAGTTATTTTGACTATACCTCTACCTCCTAAATTTCTAGGTAAATTAACTCGTTCTAATATATAATATTATTATTGAATTTATAAACAATTTCTTGTGTGTAATTATTATTAACAGTGTCATTATGCTTTTAAAACGTGAAACAGCTGTCACGCGTAGTAACAATAACCATGTAGAACTTGTTTGTAAATAAACTGTTTTGTATAAATTGCGTAGTAATTTTATTGAATACATAAATGAAAAACTTAAAATTAAAATGGAGCTCTACAAAACTACCTTGACAATAATTAATTTACGTGTTATACATTCCTTAAGTTCGCTTAACAGGAAAGCTTTTGTAAGCATAATACTGTTTCTATGCATGGTGTGTCGTGAACCGAATGTAAAGTGTGAATAAATAAATGTGTTGAGACTAGGTCCAGAGTCGTGAGTTTATTTTCGATAGAATGTTAAAAATGTCTATTCGTGTGACGGAAACAATGTTTTTTTACAAATTCCCCGTCAAAGTGGACACGACAATTAACCAATTGGGTTCAACGTATTTTTAATATTTAATTTAAAAAATAAGCTACGACTAAATATACATTAACATCATGTATAATCTAATTGATTGTCCAGCCAATCAGGGAAAGACTAACAAACCAAGTTGCGCGTAGCGTGGGAGGTGGCCGTCTGCCTTTCTGTGATTTGTCAAAAAATGAATCTGACAGTATACAGGCAACTCACATTGTAATATCACGGTTCCATGATAACTCAACACAATGACAATTCAACGATGATTTTTTTTTAAACCTAACCTAACCTACTTAACCCAGTTAATAAAGTTTTTGTTTCATCACTTTCCATGACTTTATATAACTTTTTAAAGATGTGATGAATTATCATTTTGATGATTTATCCGGTAACCATGTTATTATTGTGTCGACGACCGTTTCGAACGTCTCGCAGTCTTCTATGGCACGAAGGAGAGCCTCCTCCCTGGTTCACTTTTTCAAGTTCCCCTCCGCGTAATTAACAGGCATGCTTACTTACCAACCTTACCACAGCATATACCAATTAAGGATGCCGCAGTATCAGTATAACTCCGGACAGTTGGAGCAATTTGGAATCTTGTGCGGTGTTCATATTAAAAAAAAGGTTCTATAAACTTATAACTGTTTTAGAATCAACGATCAGATGTGCGCTTCAAGATGGGTACATTTCAAATATTGCCAGGTTATGCCACGTTATAATTCATTTTTTGACATGATAAAAATGATATTATTATCTCGTCAAATTTCGACAAAAAAGCTGCAGATTTCATGATATCACCGTTCGAGAATTTTTACTGCTTCAGCATTTTTTATCGTACGATAACAAGGGTCAACAGTAAGTGAATACATATTCTTCCAGTATTGCACCCTTTTATAATTCCTCGATACCTATGTTTTACAGAGAAATTACTATTTTTGGGCGATGAACGAGAATCGCTATTTTAAATTTATTTATTTTTACTGGGATATTACAGAGAACTTACGAGAGAACAATCCTGTTATAAAAACTCTTCTCAGACATATGATATATTAATTTTCATATATCTAAATAAAGATTAAAATATGAAACAAATAAAAATACAAAATGAAAAAATGATATGAAATACAAATAGTACAGAAAAGAAAGAGACACAAATAGAGACGCAAGTAATACATAAAATAATTTAAGTGCTACATATTTTTTGGCAATAGCAAAACATTTTTTCTGAATCTACTTAAATTATCGATGAAAATGTCTACTTCAGCACACTCTATCTTATTATATAGTCAACACATTTGGGTAAGAGAGCTAAAATTATATTAAGGCGATATTATTTTTTTATCTATTCAGGGAAAAAATGCGATGTGGTCGTTAAATGTGGATCGGGAAAATTTATTTCAATATCGCTAAGACATAATGCAGTATCAAGATGGCCGTGAATTATTTTCTGTAAACATATTAGATCAGTTAGACGCCTTCTAATTTTAAGTGCGTTCATCTTGAAGTAATCAAGATGTCCGTCGTATGATCTAAGGTAGTTTTGTAGACTACAATTAAACGATAACACTCTTAGCATTTTTTTTAACTGATGCTTTTTATAGTTTCAGCGATGTGGATTCCAAAAAGTGCTTCCATATTCAAATTTACTTCTAATTAAGGCACAGTAAAGGGTTAAAATTGATTAAGGGGCTTTGAAAGGTTTACATAGTGTTCCGTCACGCCGATTGCTTCTGACAGGCCGTGTGCTAACCAATAGTATCGTCAATTGTGTACAGTTTAAATTTCGCACACGTCAGCTATAACCACGGAGGGCCGTGAGCCGAGCAGTCGCACAAAAACCATTCGTCCTGTCAAATCTCGATCGCCGGTTATCTATCTGAATAATCATAATACGTATTTTATAGCGAATTTAATTTAAAATAACGAGTGCTAACGAACCACAATCCCGTTCCAGTGCTGACAGATGAGGCTCACTATGCAGATTTCACCATCGCCACTCGGTAAGTTGATTGTGAATTAACGTTAAGCATTGTGTTTTCGCATTCGCCTGTCACAAGTCATAGAATTCATTTATTCGTTATCTGCGTGGAATAGCCCTTTAGTCGGCTATTCCAACCCTTGTTCGTTCCTCGAACACATAGTCTATGAATAAAACCCATTATTTTTAGTGATTTGCACTTAATGTCATTAATGTGTACTAATTTACACATCTTAGATTCGTTGCACGTGTTTTAACAGTGCTATCAATTTTCAATATGATATTAAAATAATTGTTTTAAAGTTTTAACCACGCGGAAGATCAACATAACCACTTTAAAATGAAAATTCCGTTCGCTTCTCCGCCCAGTATGGAATGAACGTTTGGCATATTTTAACGACACACTTGAGATGAGGGAAATTGGAAGGGAAAAACCGGAAATGAAACAGAATGCCATTTCCATTTCAGAACCGCTTACCCGAGCCCATTCCCGTTCCCATACATGAGCTTCCTTTATCTGCATTTTCATACGGATGAAAGTTTTTCAAATGAGCTTTAGTAACATCGGAGAAAATTATTTTTTGTGTTGTTCGCACGTTTATTGTGAGAGGAAAATATTGTTATCTCTTTATACAACGAGCTTTTATAAGAACAATTTTCAATTTTCTGTTTCAAATATGCTAAAGGTATGTTTAATTTTACAAGCTGATGGTGGAAAGGTTACCTGGCGTAAATTATTAATAGCTGGAACTAAAGTTTAGAACTGTTTAATACCCGACAGTAAACTTGTACAAGTGATTTATTCAATCAAATATTCACAATAAAATACCTCTCCAATGTTTTAAAGCTAGCCCAGGTGAATGTAGGGAACCCATGAAAGTATACACCCCTATAAGTCAGGGATGCCCGAGAAAGATAGTCAAATTGAACATGTCAAGAGCCGCAACAATATAATGATTAGAGTGTTTATTCTGGAATGTGAGAAGGTTTGTGCTATCCCACACAACTCATAAAACATATACAATAATTTTACAATAATATACAATAGTCAGAACAAAAAAAAACAACGCATTATTTTGTTTTCTAGTGAAAAATATAATAAGGAATAATTGTTGAATGAAAAACACCAGTACATATTGAATAATTTGGCGGGTTTTGAATAAGCCGACGTAGCGGAATTGGTAGAGAACCTGACCGGCAATCAGAAAGCTGCGGGTTTAATTCCCGTCAGCGACATGTATTTTTCTCGGAAGATTGTTTCAATTTATATAGGTTTTTCAGGCTAATAATTATTGCTTGTGCTATGCGTAAAAAACCTTGTCTCTTAAACATTAGTTTATCATTAAAAAGTAACAAATGAAGGCTGCGCAATTTGGTACTCGCCCTTCAATGAGCGTGTTGGAAGCACTGCAGTTTATGGGAAGGCTAAACATCATGCAGTAGGCGATCATGTTAAACTGCACGCGTTGCCTATCCATACTGCCTTTATTAAAGTTGGGCCAGAACTCGCACGTATAGAATGATGTACAAAACTCTTATGCGACAAGACTCTTATTCAACTCCGTATCTCATTCCAGTGCAGAAATAATGAGAAGTCTTCCTCGGGCGTCCCCGACTTCTACCATTCAAACCACTCTAAACACTCCTGGCAGTAATAAGAACAAACTTAGAAATTTTCAGTGAAATCGGTCCTGTATTTTTTTAGTGTAAACAAACATTGTTACGCCTTTATGATCAACGCGTTAAAAAAAATCCTACAACTTCCAGTTTTCTTATTATTTTGTTTACTTAGCATTTATATCTTTCGTTGACTGAATTAAAATACAGGCATAGTCAAATGTATTATTTTAGTTTTAACGATATAGGGTGAGCATATTTCGGTGATTACGAAACGCAAGCCTAAATCTTTTTTTCGAGTTGTTGTAAGTAGGTTTTAACATGCAGACCTGTTGTTGGACAAATAATACAATGATTTAACGGATAGGTACAAACCAGTAAACTAATAATGATGTTAGAATACGCGTAATTATCGATTGTTAATACGCTAATTTTAAACCGTTCAACGTTCGCGTTACCTTAAATTCATCGCTAAAACGGATACACCAAGCCAGAGACGAGTGACTAATATTGCTAGGTCTGCGGTGTACCACCGCCCCCACCTACCCCACCTACTTCCCACCCCCATTTCCTGAAATAAACGGTATTAGTCCTTGCTATTATTAGCAATATAACTTCATCATTACTCCGCACAAAGACATTATTAACGGGATATTAGACAACATCGCGGGACAGAATACAATTCTAGAAATTACGAGCATATTCCACTGGATTTATTTAAAAGAATTTTGTGGTATTCTTCGTACTTGTATATAATGTGGTGACCGGATAAATCATCACAATGATAATTCATCACATCTTTAAAAAGTTGTATACAGTGATGAAACAAAAATTTTATTAACTGGATTAAGTAGGTGAGGTTAGGTTAAAAAAAATTTTTTTTTCATCATTTCCAATAACTTTATATCACTTTTTAAAAGTGTGTTGAATTGTCACTGTGTTGAGTTATCATGGAACCGGGGTATAGCTAAGCTTCAATTTGAACTGTATTTATAAATATACATTTTTAATCGACGTCCTCTACTTACAACCCTTGCTTGGGCCGTAAACGATAGTGATCATTCAAAAAATAATTTGCCTGATCATCCTATTAGAGTATTTAACAAACTTAAATTTTTTGACAAACCCTTTTCTAATTAACTAAACTGAGTTTACAAAGTTCTGGCTTCACGAAAATTGAATAGCCTATGTCTGTTTCAAATGTTAAGGTCAATGCAAATATTTTCAGAATATACATACATGAGGTTTTGATTTTTGATTTTCATTAAAATATCCATCTAAGTGTCAATAAACAGAGGCAAGTTAGACGTATTGTTGTTTGTTCTTTAGTTTACAATATTTGTTTAACAGTAATAAAATATTTTTTAAATGGGCGTAACCGGATAGTAGTTGGTAATATTTATGTGTATGTATGTAATATTTTAAAAGTTTTTTTTTAAATGAAGTTTTACAGCAATAAAGATCCTGTAGTAAATGGATTAACTCTGTCACTGAAACAGGAGACCTTTGTCCAAAACTGGGCTCAAACCTACTGACGATAATGAATGAAAATTGTCCAAGTCCTTTACAATTCTTCTGTTGAATAAAATTTTCACAGTTGACAGAAAAAAATGGGCACTCCATTAGGGGCTGAAAAACCCCAACCCTTAACAAATTGCAGACATATGAAAAACACTCTAAAACAAACTAAAGCACATTTGTGGTTATTTCGGTAATATGCCCGGCTGCTGGGCTTGATTAAAAGCTCCCGTCAGGAGGACGGGGGTGGGGGTGGAATGGGTGGGGCGACCAGGAAGATAAACACTTTGTCACGAGCTTTTTCCAGCTTGTGTTAATGCGGTGATACCTTGGATTGTAGAAATGTATTGAGGAAAGAATCGAGATGAAAATTTGCTTAATCAACGAACAGTATTGAATGTGTAAATTGCTAACCTTACATTGGAGCTTACGTAAAGTTTCGGGTCGATATGTTTATTGTATTTGAAAGGAACACATACTGCGGGACTTTGATATTTCATTGGTAAAATATGTAATACCAAACTTGCACATTTGACATTGTTAGTTGGGTTAGAGGAATACATTCATTGGTAAAATATGTAATTTCAAACTTGCTGAATCAAATCTGACATTGTTAGTTGGGTTAGACGAATACATTCATTGGTAAAATATGTAATTTCATACTTGCACATCTGACATTGTTAGTTGGGTTAGTGGAATACATTTTTTGCATAAATTTTGATTTACACAGATAAGCTTTTAGCTGAAAACGCTTTATTGATTATTTTTATGTGATTTATTTATTGATGATGAAAGACTAGTGATGACAGATTAGTGATGATTGATAACAATGTAAAAGTTCCCACTGTCAGTGGGATTAAAGCACCTTTTAGTAATATAAGGGGATAGAAGACTGTATGGTGAACTCCATTGCTTTCACATCTAGTGAAAGCTGTAGCTATTTCAACTAAAATTTCGATTTGAAATTTTTTGTTGAACACCTATCCTGAACGTACCCATCCAGAACGAACACAAAATCTTTCACTTTGAAAATAATAGGACATTTTTTTTTAAAGAATAATAATAATTTAATATTTGTTAAGCGCGTTTATGTTAAAAACCACCCAAGGGCGCATTCCCATTACTCGAACGTTTGCTTGGACTTTTCATACGGAAACTATTGTACACCGAAAAGTTAGACAATAATTCCTAACCTCGTTCAATTGATTTTTTTCCTCTTTCCTGATTCAATCTCATACTAAAATGCTCAAATAATCTAATATAACCTTAAGTTAGAAATACAATTTCGAATCTTGTCACGTCTGAAAACAGGTAAATGACCTAAACTTTCAATATCAAATAGGGTAAAAAAAATTGTCATTGATAGGTTAGATCTGGGGAGGTTAGTTCAGTTAGGTTGGGTTAGGTAAGTTTATGTTAGCTTGAGTACAGTTTTTTTTAAATATCTACATTATAAATGACATTCTAACTACTGCTCAATAATTCTTTTCTTTTATAACGGCAGAGATTAAAATAAGTTACATATTCTAAAATAGAGCAGTGAGATTAAAAACTAAACGCATATTAAAAGAGCTGAACAGCCTAGCACTGAAACAGATCCTAACTTTCAACGCAACGATATTTATTATTCAATAATAACAACCGATTACGAAAATACTTTTCAAACAAAATTATAAACGACGAGAACATTCACAGTCATATATATATATATATAACATGACGTGCGATGAAATCAGACTACTAAAAAGGACAAAGCCAATATGCAATATAGTTTTTTCTGCAAAGGGATGGAATATTGTACAATGATGCCGGAAACCAAAAAAAACTACAACACCTTATAAATTCAAAATAGATTATATGAACCATTTGCGAGATAAAATGAAATAGCATGTAAGTTACAAATAACTAAAATAATTATAAAATTTCACATGTAGGAAACACTTTGTCGGTATATATAATTACAATAATTAGAATAAAATAAATTTGTTTTTAACTCAACTTTATTGTATAAATTTTCAATATATAAAACCAACCGGTTTCGGTTCACCCTATAAAAACATATTGAAACTCTGTAACCCTAATGAACCCTGAATATAAATTTTTTATAAATTATTATTTTATTATTTATTATTTATTTATTTATTATTATTTTTATAAATTTTCAATATATAAAACCAACCGGTTTCGGTTCACCCTATAAAAACATATTGAAACTCTGTAACCCTAATGAACCCTGAATATAAAGATTTTATTTTAAGACCCTTATAAAGATTTAGGGTGAACCAAAACCGGTTGGTTTTATAAATTGAAAATATATACAATAAAGTGGTATTAAAAACAAAATTATTTTATTCTAATTATTATAAATAATTATAATGATTGAATCATTTCTACAGCCCTGTTTTCTTAAGAAAATTACATCAAGAGCGCTTAAATATGGTGCGCAAATAAATATGTATAAATCATGTTTTTTTTAAATTTCATTGACATCCTGTTGACAAACTGCTTAGTTGTAGTTTAACGGAATAAGACTTAAAAGAACAATAAATAAAAAATAAATTAAAGAAAAGCCCAAAGCCGATAAGTTTATCCAGTATATTTCTTTAATCATTGGCAATACTATTCTCGTTCCCACTTGTAGGTACTCATCTCCACAGATGGGAGGCATCATCCAAACCCCGAGCCCAGCCACCAGCCACCAGCCACACCTGTTCGAGGGGAATTAACCACTTTGGAGATTAACCCGAGTGGAAGCTCTGCTCTCCTGCCGGATTCAAGCTTTCATTTTTCCACTCTTTCGCCATCAGGCGCGCTTATCGATATTCCATTAATAATATTGTGTTTGATAATTGATCACCGAATAGGAATCACTCATTAACGTCAAACGGTTTGACGTCTGAGTGGACTTCTAACGAAATGCAAAGCCTTCAGCGGGTACCTAATTTTTTTACCAGCCTAACCTAACCTGATCTAACCTATAAAAATGTTATGCAATTCGTTTTAAACCAGATTAAAAGCTTTCAAGCGGAAAATCATGTGACAGATTCAGATTATTTGGATTTGTGGGTTCCTCTTCATGTTTTGTTCTTATTTGTTGTTGGATTTGATGAGCCCAACTAAACCTTTCTGTAAATGTTCTTAGAATTACAACTAAAATAATAATAATCCCACACAATGATCCTTTATGTATTATTAAACTGTGTAACTGCTTTCCACCTACTTTGAAACAACCTACTGATAATTCACCAATAAACAAACTAAAAAAAAGCCGATCACAGAATGGATTAAAATTAAAGATACAATTTTTTTCCTGAACCTATTCGATGATGTGTTTTTACTTAGCACTCAGCACAGGTTCTCACAGTGAGGTGTACACAAAACACCACTACTAACCCGTACAGATTCTGATTATTAACATTTTTTGTATAACTGGTACTTATTATGTAATCTGTATGTAAGAGAATAGAAATGAATAAATAAACCAATCATATGCTTCCTACTTTACATGAATCAAGCATTTTAAATTTGAAAGCTAAGAAGAGGCCTTAATTAATTTACTCGACTGGACGGGCTGGAGGCTAACACCGCAACCTTAAGCACGATAAACTTAAGGAAGACAGTAAGAGACCAAGATTATCCAAAATATGATGACTGTTGATGGTGGTGGATGCTAAGATTTGGAATTGTTGATAGGCATCATTCGGATAACATAATTTACTCTTGAACTCGTGAGATACTCAAAATTAAAATCTGTTTTGTAAATTGTCTAATTTTTTAAATGGGTTACATTTTTTACCACTGTATCAGGGAGGATTCGAACTGTGAATCAAATCCATGCATTTATTTTTGTCGCACTGAGAATTGTGACCGATCTAGCATTTGATTGAATATTGCATGCTTTAATGGAGTGGGAATTGGGGACATGTCCGATAATATAGCAGCTGCATCAATTTAAATGTTATCCAAGAAACGTTGTGTATAACTGAAATGCCCGAAATCACTTCTCCAATTTTAATAAACCTTAAAATTTACACTGTACGAATTATAACTGATCGAACAATTGTAATTCGAAAGAAACTCTAAATTTTTCTGAATCTTGAAATTTCGAACAGCTTTACATAGATTTTCACATGCTTGAAAGATTGATCTTTTAAAGAAATTAATGAAAATTTTCATTCTTTAGCGACAGCTATTTTATTTACCGTATGTTTCAATGGGAACAGGTGCCGTCCAAAACACAAAATAATTGCGATATAGATAGTTGGGGAAGTATTTAAACTCATACAGATGTGTGTCAGATATTTTTGTATTTACTGAATTCCGAAATATAAAATCCGCTCTCTCCCTTTTAAATTGAGCACTGGAATTTTCCCCATTTTGTGAAATTAAATTTTTCATGCATAGATATTTGTATCTGACGAGATTTTTCCGTCCGCGTATAGTTTTACGTTCGTAGTATTTTATCCGTAATGCTTGTAAGGGTAGAATTTTGGTGAAAGTGGGGAAACCAGGGGAAAAGTAGGGGAAATTAGAGGTTTTATGTGATATTGTGTTCGAAAAGTATTAGGAGCACAGAAGACAGGTAGGATCGCGGTGAACTACTGTATTGGCTTCGGTGCTATCGAACGTATAATACCCGGCGGCGTGTATCCACAGGAAGCAGGGAGTTATTTAAATTTGCATACATATTTAATGTAACAAAATGTTTGCTCTGGTTTCGAAAAATATTTCGCAACAATCTTTTAGATTATTTTTACTTTTTATTTTGGAATAAAATGTGGTAATAACATAAGAATGATTTATTAAGTAAAGAAAACATGTTGATTACTGTCAAATTATTTTCGTCAACCACATGAAAAAAACGATACGGTTAAGTTATGTAAATAAAATTTTGCTGATAAATAACAATCATTTGCTTATTCGTTTTCGCTGATAATAGTAAAACAACACGCTTTTACCAAAAACATTTACGTGACTTAACGATTTGATAATAAAATAATGCTCGTATGTACTTTTATGCTTGTTTCAAATATCGACTGGTTTCGGAAGAATCCTATCATCGCTATTGCAAAAATGAAACCAAAAAAATAAAGAAATACATTTTACATACAAGGAATGATTAAATATTAAAGTGGGTCTACTCGTTATTTTTCCCACTCAAATTCTTAATGGTTACAAAATTAATTTCTCTCTTATGATTAGAAGAGATTTTGTCTCGAGGAAGAAAGAGTGGACAAAATCTGTCGTCAATTTAAACAAATTTAGTTTTCAAACCCAGATATATTTATTTTTTTTTTATTTCAAGAAAAACCACTCACAGATTAGTTCGTATTTGGATCGCGTGGTAAGTTTCTGGATAAATAACGTCAGTTGGTCGCAGTACTCATAAAAGTTGGGTTTCATCAAAATCCATTTAGTGTACAGGTAAAGCGTTGCGTTTCTGCTAGCTTTAATGAAACTACAAACATTAATTGCGAGGTTGCTTTCTGTTTTATCCTCTAACTGGTATTGCGAATTACTTCACCTCCTGTTATTTTTCCGCCAGGATCGCAGCGAGAATTGTGGATGATTCTTTGAATGTAAACCGAACTCGGAACTTGCCTAAATAAACGGTTTAAATATAAATATGGCCACATTCATTCCATGTTAATTTAATTTTGTATCTAGTATTGTATTTATTAAATCAACTGTATTTAAAATCTACTTATTAAATCGGTTGTGTATTCTTAATATTTTTTTTATTTATTTTTTTTATTATTGTACGACAGACAGGTAAGTCCAATTATGGTACAATTTTATTAAAACTAACAATACATGTACATATATTTTTTAAAACATGGTATAGTGATATTAAACACATCTATATCCGCTGGTAGGGCATTTAGTAAGGTCATACCTCTTGTCTTGCTATGTCGGGCAATGACATCTGTCCGACCCTGCGGTATACAGAATAGGTCGTGGCTACGATTTCGACAGTATTTATCAGGAACGAATAATCCACAGCATGACAGGAGATATGGGCAATCGATAAGGTTTTTTAGTAACTTTAATTCAAATACCATGAGTCCGGCATTACGCCTAGTCTCCAGGCTTTGGTAATTTGTCTCCTTTAGCAGTTCCACGTGATGCATGAATTTCGGATATATTCCGTATGATCGCATGTAAACATACCTTAGGAATTTTTTTTGAATTTGTTCAATCATATTTATGTATTTAAGTTGATAAGGTATCCAGACAGTACTGGCGTACTCCAGCTTGCTTCTGACCACTCCGTTGAACATGGAGGTCATTGCTTCTTTGTTATTGAATTGTTTGCAAGTTCTAATTACAAAACCAAGAGTTTTGGAGCAAGCCGAGGTAAGCTGGACTATGTGGTTTGAAAATGTCAGCTTGGGATCAAAGATCACCCCAAGGTCCTTGATGATGTTTACGCGTGTAAGTACTTCACCATTCATTCTATACTGGCAGAATACCGGATTTTGTGAACGACTATAAGTCATAACAACGCATTTTTTAATATTGAAGTTAAGTTTATTTTCTACCGACCATATCATGATTGAATCGAGGTCGGCCTGCAGTTTCGAATAATCATAATCTGATTCGATTTCCTTCATCAGTTTCATGTCGTCTGCGAATAGTAGACATGAGCTGTGACGTATACAATCCTGAATGTCATCAATCAGAATGAGGAATAACATGGGACCGAGATTCGATCCTTGAGGAATTCCTGACAGAGCTGCGAACTTATGGGAGTCGTATCCATTTATATTTACATACTGACTTCTATCTTTTAAATATGACGCAAAAAATGTCAGTAAGGGTTGATTAAAACCTATTTTATGCATCTTTTTTATTAGAATATCGTGATCTACTCGGTCAAATGCCTTTGCGAAGTCCGTGTAAATTACGTCCGTCTGATGCCTACAGTCTAGGCCTTGTGCTACCCGTCGAGAGAAAGAGAGTAAGTTGGTTACCGTTGATTTCTTCGGTAAGAAGCCATGTTGATTACCTCTTAAGAAAGGCGTGATTTGTGGACTGATTTTATCACAGATAATCATTTCAAAAATTTTTGGAATTGTTGACAGTACTGCAACTGGTCTATAATTTCTGACGTCAGTCTTTTCATCAGCTTTGTGAATGGGGCTGACCCTCGTTAGTTTCCAACACTGTGGAAATGTGGAAGACATGATGCAGAGATTAAATATGTACGCAAGGGGAACACAGATATTTGGAGAGATTTTTATAATTATTGAAGGAGGAATACCGTCCGGACCAGTAGCCTTATCAGGTCGGAGATTCCGGATACAAGTTTCTATTTCCTGGATGTTGGTCAATCCGAGTGAGATATCTCCAACGTTCCAGGGTGATGCTGTTGGGAAATTGGTTTCAAGTTTAGGGGTTACTTGACTATAGACGGAATGAAAATAGTCAGCAAACTTATTTACAATTGTGTTAGGGTTAGTAAAAGTTACGCCTTCCTCAATCAAGCATGTTGGTGAGGTTGGGTTAACTTTTTGTGACCTAATATAGTTCCAGAAAAACTTTATGTCGTCTTTGATCCCATTCTGAACATTTTCCATGTATTGTTTTTTAGCAAATTTTATTTCAGATTTTAGCTCGGATCTACTCGCTGAAAATATCAGATAATCGGATTGCTTTTTGTGCAATAGATATCTTTTTCTGAGCGATTCCTTTCTTTTCAGTTTATCTATAATGCTCTTATTGAACCATATCGGATATACATCGTTTGTGATGTTGGGTTTGTTATTTGGTATACATAATTCAAAAATACTAAACAGTACATTGTTTAAATATTTCACTGCTTCGTCTACAGATTTTATGGTGTACAAAAATGTCCAATCAAAATGCGAAAGAATATTATTGCACAGTTCTATGTTTGCTCGCTTATAATTAAATTGGTGGAAATTATAATTGTGGAGCGAAGGCGGGGGCCCGCGGGGGGCGCGGCGATCGTTTTGGCGGGGTCTTCGTCTGCACCGAACCGCTCTTGATAGGCGCGCGAAAATGTCCAGCGTCGGGTGATGCTGGTCTTCATTCACCAGTGGTTCCTCGCTTCTCATCACGTTACACACATTTATATTGCTAAGGATAAGATCGAGAATGTTATCGCTACTGTTCTTCACTTTATTGTACTGCGTCAGTCCATTCGAGTTTGTGAAATACGAAAAATCAGTTAAGACGTCTTCGGGTTTATTATTTAAGTTAAAATCACCCAAAATTATTATGTTCTTATTTAATAATATATTGGCTTTATTGTCTAAATGTTCATAGAAAATACGTCTATTTTCGCTGTCATCTGTGCAGTAGAAGTACACTACACATATAAACACAGTAAAGTTATCTTTACACACTTTTACCCAGAGGTGTTCGCCATCTGTTTCTAGCTCCCTTACTCTTATTGAATTTAACGGTTTACGTACTGCGAGCAGTACCCCTCCCCCTCGTTGCCCCTCTCGGTCCCGGCGATGTACTGTGTACTGGCTGGTGGACAACAGTTCTGCGTCGAATACAGAGGTTTGCAACCATGTTTCAGTTAGAGCAATAACTTCAGAATTTTGTGAAATAACGTTGTTCGAAAATTCACCTATTTTCGTATTTAGACCACGCACATTTTGGTATTTCAACGCTAGTTTTGCCATTTTTAGGTAGGTAAAGATTTACCTGATTGTGTGCCACCTTCTTTATTTGATGGTGATAAGAATTTAAATTTAGACACAGCGATACCTGCCGGCCAGTTGGCGGCATCTAGGAATGTATCTTTCTTTTCTTCCGGGACACCTATTTTGAAGGAGGTGTAGTTCCCTTTTGCCTTCAATGAGACAATATCAAATTCGGAGTCCGGTTCAATGGTTTTGAGAAATGCGTGCACGTGTGTGCTATCGGTATCTAGGCTAAAGCGCCAAGCGTGGATATAATGGT
The DNA here is from genome assembly GCF_061612785.1 of Hesperophylax consimilis. NCBI lineage: Eukaryota > Metazoa > Arthropoda > Insecta > Trichoptera > Limnephilidae > Hesperophylax > Hesperophylax consimilis. Next base: position 23,509,810 of record NC_142846.1, read on the forward strand.
TTCGCTCTATTGCTCGCAACGCCGTTTCTTTTTTAGTGCCCGTTATTATGAGGGATGTACGATGTCGCGGCTTTCGTGCTTGCACCTGCCACTCACTCTGATCATCAACGTGTTTAGAATTGATTGGTTCATTCAGTGGCTTAGCTTTATTTTTTCTTGGTTTCCTTTTCTTTATTTTTTCGTCCGGGTTAGATTTCCCGAGATATTCCTCATTTGTCGGAGATGCTGATGAGTTTGTACCTTCTGCCGATTCGTCCAAAGCCGATGGCCCGCTAGATGAAGACTTGATCGGGATTGATCCTTCCGTAGAATTACCCGAGGTAGACGGCCCACTGGTTGCGTGCTCCCTCGTGCCGTAGGTGCTGGCGGCTTCCAGTGCAACTATCTTCGCCGACAGTTTGGCGACGGTAGTATTTTGTGCAACAATAAGGTTCGATTGATCACTAACCTTGTTATGTAGCTCTGTTATGATGTTTTTTAGGCCACTAATCTGGTCCGTGAGGTCCTTAATGGCAGCGGTGACCGTTTCCCAGGCTTGGGTCGATCTTGTCGCCATATCAACACTGTTATACAGTTAATATTCAGAGCACTGATAAGAACACGTCCTTCACGAACAATTCACTAGTTAGTCCTCCCTAATATGTTTTGTTAACTAGTAGGTACACAGGAAATAAAGCGAAGCAAATGGCACAACCATTTTTTTCAAAGATACAAATTTTACGTATTTCATTGCCAAATACATCAGGGTCTTTTTTTCTAAAACTTTGTGTCAATTTCTTTATAATGTTTGTTTTATTTATGGTCACGTATTTTATTAATGCATTCTCTCTCCCGCAATTAGTTTAATCTAACTCATGTAGTAAACATCATTAGCATAGAGTACAACTATTGACTCTGTACCTATGTATATTCACCATTCGTAACTTTCGAAGAAAACTGAAATTCAAAGATGCGATCCTTGAAAAATGTTATTTCTATATGTATATATATTAAACAATAATAACGTGTTGTAAGGAAACTGTAAGGTACTTTTATTTGAAAATCCTACAATAGTAACCCATATAAATACTAATTTACAAAACATACGTTTTTTTCTGTTTTTAAACATAGCAAAATACTACAATGTTTGGATAAAAATAATTTTAGAAATTATTAAAATTAATTTTAACCACATATTTAATTGTTTTACAAATTATCAGATTCCATAATACGCTTAAACTTCGAAGTATAATAAAACACATTTTTTTTGTCAAAAAAATGTTTTCCTTTGTTTAATAAAATAATATTTTTCGTCGAATTGGCAATTCAATTATATATCCCTTTTTAATCTCGTGCGGTTTCTCTTGTCGTTTGCACTCGTTACAGTATTGTGAAAAATTCCTTTTAAAGTAAGCCCTACGTTCTATCTACTAACATTTCCAGAATTATCCTCGAAGCTCTGATAAATTTAACAATGAAATTCAATTTAAGGCTAGACTTTTTCAGTAATTGGCTTTTCATGAAGATTTGCCGGGATTAAATGGGAATTTCATTAAATGATGTTAATTGGAGAATCTGTTTTAGGATTCTAATGAACGAAAGGGAATTAGGATATCATAAAACCGCTAAATTTTTCGGTTTCCTCAGACATTCATTACTTGCTTTTCAGGTAAATTGTTTTGTTGTAAGATCGACTTAGGATCTTTTACTATTTCAATGAACCGAAATACTATCTCTACATCAAAATATAACGGGTATACATTCCTACGGTAAGAAAACATATTTTATACCATAATAAAAAAGCTCGTCGTCCTTAAAAAGGCAATTTATATTTTCATCTCTTGAAAAATGATTTCATCAAATTATGTATGATTTGAATAAAATAAATAAGTTAACTATTTAAACCTTCTACTTAAGGTGACCCGGACCCCGAGGGAAATTATTTTTCCCAGGACCTCTTGCGTGGAGTTAATGTTAAAAAAATGTTAAGGGGAACGGTTGCTCGGCCTTTTTCATAGAAAACTTAAATAGTTAGGCAAAAATACCGAATGAAAATGATAAATTACTTTTTTTATTAGGTAGTTATAGTAAATATCTAATAAGAATTTTTTATTTGTGTATTACAAATTATAAAATATGGGCCATTAAAGAAATCTTTTTTTTAATGGCCTTAAATTTATTTTAGAGTAAGTTTGGCACATATCCACTCATCTATATTTGCTATAACTTTTGATTACAAAACTAGTTGTTCGGTTTGGTTAAGTATTTCGGAATCAAATTCACATTTGAGTTTTGTATGAAGTTCTTCTTAATTCTCCTGCATTATCTACGATTGTCTACCAGACGGTATTTCGATGCTACGCAAGAATAAATCTGGAGGGTTAAAGACAAAACAATAGTCAAACTATTACTATTACAAGAGTAACGCAGTTTTTAAATGAGATTTCTCGGGCATATTTGATAGATACACGGAGGTAGAGAGCAGAAAATATAAATGTTGCAAAATTAGGAGAGAAAAACCCCTCAAGTAAGCTATATAATAGCTACACTCACTCACTCACTACAGCTATATACCTAATATCTACACCTCAAAATAGAAATAGTGTTTCAAGGGACATCCGATGCCTTAAGGCGATGCATTAAGTCGTGTTCAGGCATAAATATTTCATTTTTTTTCGATCATTTTATAAATAACTTAATTTGCCACATTATACAATAAAATTATAACCGAAAATGGGTTGGTAATAGGAGATTTTGAACTTTAAAGCAGTTTTCATAGGCCTTTACATTATTTTTTTCTGGGCTTATAAAAAGACTTATCTAAAAAATACTCGATTATTTCAAATGCCAAGATGTATTCTACTCGCAGTATTTAATTAAAGCATCTGAAACATTTCTAGGCGACCAAATTTTCAAACCAAAAACACATGATTTTGAATTACTTGGTATGGCATCGCCTTAAGCTGCCTGCTAAACACAGTTAGTTTTGTTGAAAATTACATTGCGATTATTAATACAACATTTTTGGATATTGGAAACCTCGAGACTTAAAAATTATGACAGTAAAATTATTCGTAAGTATATGCATGCAACTAAATCATATGTCGAAAAAGCTCTTTTTCTTTGCAAACCGAATGTGCTACAAACTTGTGAATCCATCCATTAATTTAGCTTAGAACAGTAATGACCGTTAAAAGTATAAAATTATCTTGGTAGAAGTAAAATGTCAGTTTGAGCCCGTTCAAACTTTCTTCGTCTCTTTGAGCTTCTAAAGCATACAACGTTTACTTGCGACTGTAAAACTTGGATATGACAAAGGAAAGATGTTGGCTTAGTTTACGAGGATGGCTGCAGCGGAGTTAAGGCAACCCCGAGAGTTAACATTTTAAAAGGAATATTTAAAGTTATTCCTATTGCAAATATACAGCTTTTGCGAAAGTAATCTGTTTTTCTTTATTATTAATTTTTGTGTCAAAGTTTAAATAACTGGCGATGAATGGTAGGTGCAAAGAGCAAAATGATTTCCATGATTTCAAAATTCATCAGAAATATACTCTCTTGTTTAATTAATGTAATTATGTCGAATTGTTTCTTCTATAGTTCTGTAGTAGCTCTGAAAGTAGTTTCCATCGCAAACTTTTAAAAATCCCATTACGCCACATTTTTCCAACTTAGAAAGAAAAAAAGACACAACAAAGAAAGAAAAAAGTGTAGAATATTATTATTTAATTTTTATTTACTATTGAATTACTATTGACGAATACTATTGATTTAGTTTCAATTGAGTTGAAAGATTTTTTCAAAGACTGTTGAAACCTGGTCATAAGATTGAAGGTCCTACCGGTTGTAAAACTATATTAAAAGTTTATAAAGAACTCTTTTCAGCGCGAAGTGTAAGAACTAGAACATCAGGGAATGTATATGTATAATAATTAGAATAAATACATACTTTATTGTATGTATTTATAATATTTGTATTTGTGTGTATTTATAGGTAAGATAGAAGAGGGATAGAGAACATCAACTTTGTGAGGGGGGGGGGGGATGAAAGTAGGCGGGCCGAAATATATATGTACCTTAATGTAACACGACAGCTGCACAACACCATAAAGAATATTTATTTTTAACTATTTACCTGTCGTAATAAAAAGTGAAAAAAACTGAATTTATAAAAAGACGATGTTACATTTTTTTATCCAAAACCAACAGACTGATTGATATTTTACCGATGATTTTCAGATTCATTCTTTTGCTATTCTGTTGTTTTTTCTATGCATTTTCACTGAGCTTAATATCCAATACTATTAATATTTTATATGATTACCGAAAAAAAATTGGAACTCGATATACCCACTATTTTATCGTACAGGTAAATAATTTGTATTTATTTCAATATTATATAATATAGTATTATTAGACCCGATAATATTTCTTTACTAACTGTGTAATTTAATTAGTTCCATTTAAGAGGGCTATGTAAAATGTTATCAATTTTTACCTTCTCTCTCTAATTTCGATAAAAAAGGGATGTTTTGAAATAATCATCAGTTATTCAGATTTATTCAATGTTCTTAGGTATTTAAAGTCACACACCAGTTTGATAGAAATTTCCTCAGCAAAACAGCTTTCACAAATTGACGTCAACAATTGTGCTTTTCCACTCATGTTTACAATTCCATACAATTAATAGTGTCCGTCACTGAAAGGTTTTAAATCCCATTTGAATCATTGAATTCGATGCAGTATTGTTTTATTCCTGTTCTTACTATTACATTGTTTTAAAACTGGGTTTTATTTCTGGAGAGATTTAAACAGAGCTTTCACGATACTAATACTATTTTTACTTTGTTTTCAGGTAAGTTACTTTCAAGCTAAAAGTTTCAAGAGATAATACCAAGAAAAAGCTGGTGGATTAGAGCTTCCAAGTCACCAAAAGTAAGTTTTTCCTGATAATAAAACTCTATTTTTTCTCATGCTTTTAACAATATATCTTCATGAAATTTAAGTAAGATATACCTTATACCTGGCATTAAAAACACAAAGAATTAAAGTATAAAGTTTATTTATTACTTAATTTTTATATCAATGAACGTTTTTAAATGCGCTTTATTACCAAGTATTATTGTAGTAATTTGTGGAAGTGGTACCTACCTCTCTTGCGTAGACGGGTGGCGCGTTATGTGGCTTGCATAGAGTTATTATTAGTATTGTTCGCTCGGAGATTAAGAGGAAGCTACAAGCCAAAAATGTGTATATTCTTGGTATACCTTATATCGTAGGTAATAGGCATTAAAATCGCTTGACAAACGGGGTCTATAAACGTTCGATTTCAAGCACAAAATTGTTTTTTATTTATTTTGTAAATAATTTTGTAAGAAAGCAAAAAAGTTAATCAAGTGAAACTGTGACAGATAATCTTAGCTATATTACTGTATTTTTAAAAAAATATTCAATTTCTATTGATAAAATATTTTTTTTAGTAGTTTACATTTGTATTTTTTATTGAGTAATTTATTTTTTTATTTGTATTCTACTCAAACTAAACGATAGGAAAACCTTCAATTTATCTTAACCATATTTTTTGGTATCCATAATGTACACCAATTCGTTGTAAAGATTAATCAAAATAGTGATTTGGCATTAAGCTTCGCCTTAATCTAATACACCCCAAATCCTTTAATAATAATAATAATATTTCGAAGATTGATGATTTTGATTTGTATAGCGCCGTTTTTGTGCAAAATCACTTCAAGGGCGCTGTACAAAATAATATATAATACATTTCTACAATGATCTATGTTATTCTACATACTCGTAGATACTACATGTACGAGTATGTTATCATCGATTGATTTTACAAATTTACACAAATTTTAATTATATATAGTAAGAAATTGCATGGTTCAAATTTTGTTTACTAAAATTTCTCTAAATTATAATGGTTTTGAGTCTTATTTAATTATTTTATTACTTATTGAATTTATTGGTTTGACCCCGAAAAAATACATAAACTATTCCAAACTTCCAAACAAACTTCTTGAACTTATACGATTTTAACCGTATTATTAATCATTCAATTAAATAATAAAAAATGTAGTAAATACTATCAGTATCGCCTAAGTGAAAGGCCACCATTCAAAATCAATGCGTTTCTTGAAATGGCATTGGAAATATTTGATGACAAGATCTAAATAGCCAGATAGTTCCCGAATCCCAACTTCCCCATTTCTATCCCCTCCCCACTACCTTCAGCCTCATAACATACCCAATTGGGGATGAAATTATTCGACTGGCTGTGTGATGTTGGGACTCTTACACATGGATTATGATTCAAAAAAATCATAATCATATTCATGAGAAAAACACATCAGAAAAAGGTTATTTCCGTGATATTGGAAACTGAACTCTAAACCTTATCTAATCGCTGAGCTATCGTGACATCCTTCAGGTCCGTCATTATCCACCGGTATTTAAAAACAAAAAATGTTTCAAGTTTTATTCGCAAAAAACTTCTATTATTTGCCTTACCAGCCAAGCGTAATAGAAAATTCATGCTCTCAGCGTACGAATTTTTTCATTGCTTTTCGTATTTTTTTCTTTGAAAAGTATATTAAAAACGTGAGTGGTGACACTCGGCGGTTCCCGTTTGGTCACGTTCGTAACGCGACTATGAATTTTTTGTTGAATAAAATAATGAAATTTGTCTATTATTCAAATGGAGGAGCTTTCGCGTGGGCTTGAAGCGTGCCTTTTTTAAAGCTACACATATTTGTTTTTCCATTTTTGTTTTGGTACACAGGTACCTAACTAAAAAGGTTTCGCTGAGACCTATTACTGTTATGACTAAAACCGATGACTTTTTTTATACTTACATATAAAAAATAAAAAGAAGTATAAAAAAAAATATATAGATAAAAAAATATATATTTTTAAATGTTAAACTGCACCAACCATCTGTAGCCAGTGAGACTATGGTATCCCCAATTGTGGTATGTTGTGAAGCTGAAGATAGTGGGAAGGGGAAGGAGATGGAGAAGAAGAAGGTTGGAAAGTACCTGGCTATTCGGATCTGGTTACAAAACACAATTCTGAATGGTGGTCTTACACCAGGGTAATACTGAAAGTATCTTCCACTCTGGAACGTACCGAAAATATATTATATATACTTGTTTGGGAGGCGTGTATGGGTACCGCTGCCCCGGGAACCATTTATTGGATAATCAACACCCCTGACATCACCCCAAGTGGTTCGCTACGTTAGGGGTGCCCAGGTTCATGGGGTGAGGTTTGTCTTGGTCTTGGCGGTGGATGCGTTTGCCCACCTTCTGCGTGGCGGGTCGGATAAGGAGAGACTGGTTGAGTGAGACCTTATGACCTCTCCAGCCGGACCCTTTCTCTACCCATCGCCTTGCACCGTAGAGGGAGGGATGGATCATACATCCGTTACTCCTGGATACCTTTTTTCCTTCCCAGAACTTTTTCTCAAAATATCATCAAATTATTTCCTCAAAATATTTTACCAAACATATCATCTTCATCGAGGGACCACGGAGGCCATTGAGTGTTGTCCACTTGAAATAATTTAGGCATGATTGGGCATAGCGTTATGCGTATTTATTTCAAACGCGTGACAATTATTTCGCCTTCCCGATGCATTTCCACATCAAAGCAGCAGACAAACGATCTTCTAATAGAAATCCATAAATAGCACTAATTAAATCCTGTGTGGTAAACATAATTTAATTTTTTATAATTTTTGATTTTTTGTAGATAGTAAGTACTTTGTTGCTTATCTAAATTATTCCATAATGGAACAATCAGTTCCAAAATGACAATTCAATTCAAATCAGATTGAATCAAAGTTACACAGGATACACAGAAAACCGAAATTAGTACTTTTATTTGTAGTTTTGATGGATTGTTTATTAGAGCTACAATTAGAGGCGCTACTGCGTATTAATATCTCGTTGAAACTTGTTCCACTATAAGAACGTGATAAACTGTGCGCGTAGACGGGATTCGGTAGTTTTAGTTAGAGCGTTGGCAGAGTTGGAGGTCAGTTGGAGGTAAAAAATCGGAATCTATTTAAATATAATACATCAATATTTGGAACGTGGTAAAATTGTTTTAAAATTCTGTTTGAATTAATTGATAAGATATAACGAGTCATCATACTTGTAAAAATATAAATATGGTTAAGTCTCAGATCTCCAAAACTGGAAGTAATAATGTTCCTAAATCAACGTTAGAAATATATATGTGGTTAAGTCTCCGATCTCCAAAACTCGTACTAACAATGTTCCTAAATCAATGTCAGAAATATATATGTGGTTAAGTCTCATATCTCCAAAACTCGTACTAACAATGTTCCTAAATCAATGTTAGAAATATATTATGTGGTTAAGTCTCAGATCTCCAAACCTCGTACTTACAATGTTCCTAAATCAATGTTAGAAATACATATGTGGTTTTCTCAGATCTCCAAAACTCGTACTAACAATGTTCCTAAATCAATGTTAGAAATATATATGTGGTTATGTCTCAGATCTCCAAAACTCGTACTAAAAATGTTCCTAAATCAATGTTAGAAATCTAAGAAACCCATAAAACCTTATTCAAGGGTGTCTATAATAACATTACTCTGCGGATATCAATATAAGCAGCCACCCTCGAAGTCGTATTCGAGGCTTCGATCCGTCTACGCGTGGTGCTTTTTTAGACTTTCATTTCATCGGTGATTGACATCAACATCCCTTAAATATAAAGTAAATAGCATGTCAGAGCCTCCACTTTTTCAATTTCAAAGCAAAATATAATACGTTTCTCCGCCGCGCGCCTTTGGGGTATAATGTATCCCGCTTTCTGGCTTCCGCTACTGTGAGAAACATTCATGAAGAAATAAATAATAATGTATCTATGCATAGCAATATTTTCGTTTTTAGAAGTATGCAAACAGAATCCCTCTCTACCTATAAATACTAGTAATTCTGAGAACACCAGACCTCGCTATTGTGCTACCTCGACCTATTTATAAACCAAATATGTTACGTTATTTAAAAAATAAAATAGAATCAGGAATTATTCATTTTGTCCAAAGAAATGTCACCATCTCACCGACAATTATTTTTTCTAACTGTCCATTTCTTTCACATTTTGAAATTGTAGGAACCACGATCATGCGAACTCTGGCAGGATAAAAATGTAGCGACCACGACCACCGTCTTGAACTAGAACCGGAACATAACACACAAATTTTCTGCCGATTTAATGCCAAATAGTCGAGTGAAAACAGGACTTCGCTACGCACAGTCAATAATGTAGAAACTAATCAAGTGTAATCGAAAATTCACGAATCCAACGATTCTCAATATATTTAATTTCCTGCTTAACAACGGCCACCTCTTTTGATTTATGCTAAAAAAGCCAAAATGAGTGTTTGAATTGAATGTTTTATTTTTTAAAGTTCAGTCCCAAATTTAATATTAAAATGGTTTTATAAACCGTTCTTATCTAAAGAACTTATTTTGGCACATTATACAATAAACCATATCCGAAAAGCGGTTCATAAGTAGGAGATTTAGCCCTTCAAGTTTTAGTTTATCTAGACTTATAAAAATGAATGTTCTGCTCGCAGTATTTAATAAAATCTTTTAAATATTTCTAAGCGATCAAATTTTAGAACCACACACATGAATTTGCATTACTTCTCATTATATTAAACTAGTGACCCGACTTTGCACGGGCGCAATGTGTAATGTGGCGTAGCAAGTGTTCGAATGATTTAGACACATGAACTATTTATCCATTTTTGGCGCTTTGAAAATCACAGTTTATAGTTCCAAAAAGTGCGTTTAGAAATATTTAGAAAAATAATTTCATTTATCGTAATGAGTTTTATTTTTATTTTGTACTAATATTTTATAGTTAATTTACATTTTTTTACAGAGGTCAATCAATTGAGCGACATCATCAGATTATATTAGCTGTAAATATCAAAGTTTTATATTGAATCAGACTATACTGCCAGTAAATACAGAATGTCTTTATATACAATGTATACAGCTGTTTTTCCACTACACAGAATAAACAGATTTATATTAGAAGTTACACGCTAAAGGGCTACGTATAGTTGTCCATGTGAAAAACACTCAACGCTCAGATCTAAACCTGCAACACATCTTCAATATCGAGCACAGTGTCTACAGAGTAGTATGCTTGCGTCGGTGCATCAATCTTCAAGAATATCAAGTTATTTACACTGCCTACTTGTTCGTTAGTAGGTGACAGAATTTCTCTCTCCTTGAACCAAGGTACAGTCTTACAACTTTTGCTATTAATAATTTCGGGGTAAACATTGTCGTCCAATTCTTGAAGGTTATTTACCAAAACGCAAAGGTTTTACATTGTCGAGATTAATTCTTCCATTGTCTTGTGGTAGCTGCCCATTACCAATTTTGAACAGCAACTCTGAAGATATGATTTGATATTTTAACGGCCAAAATTATTATAGTGATTTATTTTGGGTGTTTATGACAAATAATTTTCCAAAAATAAATCACCATAAAACAACTCTGAAGCCTGTTTCCATGTGAATACAACGAAAATTTCATGTTGGTTTTATGTTATTTTAAATTTATTTAAATATGGCAAGAGGTAAGACCTTTTTATTGGAGCATTAATTTAATCAGCACATCTACCTCTCGTCATGACCTGTATGATTGTTATTTTCCGGTATTGATTTGTTCGTTTGCTGTTACTATCATCAGTAGCAATTTTTAGCGGGAATGTCGCGTGTGCGGTTATGCCTCCTTCCATAAGTGATTAAAAAAATTCCTGTACCTCTTGTAGAATCAAAAGAAAACAGTTTTCCTTCGTTTCTATCAATCGATGTTAAAAAAGCACCGTAAACTTTGGTCGACGTTCATCTTGAGCTACAACTTGTAGAAGGTAATAATAGGAATTGATAATAGGAAGTTTTTCTTGTTTGTTGTATCAGTTTGCATCATCAGTCCAAAATCCTTAATAGATTTGCCGGAAAGTAATTCTACTAATATGTTTAATTCAAATAACGCTTTGTCAAAGACGTTTTAATCATATTGAACGTCATCTTATATTAACTCTCACCGTCACCGAATCAAAAAGTCTTCAGCCATATTTTCTTGAAATTTATTCTATAGAATTACAGATTCGGTCACTTGACAAAATGCTGCGATAGTGGAAAAAAATACCTCAATGACATAGCTGAACTGCAAATAGCAGCTTCTGATAATGTGTTGTCCCAATCAGAGTAATCTTTCAAGATACCCATTGCTTTGCATGATGCTTGATAGGTATTATAAGTAACTCCTTGTAGAGTTTTGATGTGTACAAAAAATTTTGGGTCTTATACAACATGAAGTAACATTCTCGTGTAAAAACATTCGCTGTTAATGTGATGAACCACATAGACCCTCCCAAAAGCATCCGTTTTTTTAACTCTAGGAAAACCGTCAACTGATGTACCTCGCTTTCTCCGTTGGAAGGTTTTGGCTGTCTAATATCTTGAAATAGCATGAAACCGTGTCATATGTCTGTGTTTTTTCGAAATCGTCTTGAGCTTTAAAAATGCTGTTAGTGTTGTATCTCACGGATTAGTAACTACACCACAGTGAAGTAAAGCCTCTGTCCATTTTCTAAGTGGATAGAGGGTTTATTTAACTATTAAATAAATACTCTGTCCATTTTCTAAATTGCGGACTAATGTTATGATTAAAGGTCTCGTCGAAATTCGAAAATAATACTTAATGTAGGAATTCTATTGTAATAGTAAAATTCAAAGGATGAAAAATTTTCATGAACAGTAAAAACTCTTCAACCGCAAGCTCTGACTGCATGAAATCCACCCAAGTTTTCTGTCTGGAAATTGAATTTCTAGAGAAATAGAAAGATAATATTTTTGTGCATAATATTTCAATGCACGTTGAATGATAAAATTCTCCATTATGCTTCAGTGCTGCGGATGTAACGACCAGATTGATATACGTAGCTTGATCGGTACCTTTAATTATATATTTAGTAACGTATTGGATTGATTTTACTGAACTGCACAACTCAATGTTGATGTGAGATTCTAACATTTTTATGGGTAGTGAGTTATAGGGAACGACCCAATTATCGTAGCGTATTGTACTTCGTAGCATTCGCCTGAATTTGTGGGCGAGGCCGACCGTTTTGAGTGATTTTTCAAATTGTCATATCTTCTAAGGCATAAATAAAACTATTTGTTCGTACATTCAAAGCCCAATGTGGCTAATATGAGTAATTTGGAAAGGTTTGAAACTATATTAGTCAAATAAGCTTCTTGACTCTTTTTTTGTTGCGCGTTATTCTAAATCCATGATATTTTCTAAGATATTTATTTAAATGTTATGCTGTACAGGGAATTTTTTATGAATATTTAATGTCCAACGTAACTAATATATTTAATTGGATAAGCATTGATATTATATTATTCAAAATAGCTTTTTAAATAACCCATTATATAGGTGATATTATACCATATCATATATATAATGGGCACGGACTTTTCTAAGGGGCTTTTTTAGAATAATAATTCCGTTGAATATTATTTTGATGTACATGATAAGGTTTAGCCACCGTTAGCAATGTAAGTCCCCGAAAAAAAATTTTTTTACGACTTATTACAAAACATTGATTTGGTCTGTTTTCTATAAATATAACATGTGTGTATTGTATATATAGTGAAAACCACAGACATAGGAATTAATAGACGAGAAGATAATGGCGAGGGGTAAAATCAACTGTTGAAGAACGAAGGGGGTTAAGCTGACTGTGATTCGTCAATTAATCAATCTGACAGTAAATAGGCATCTCGCATTATAACATCACCATTTAGTTCTTAAAAGTAAAATCTGCTTTTGGATGAATAGACATTTTTACATGGGAGCGCAAATTACTCGCCACGTTATGAACTAATTTGCGAAGTCCAAATTCGGCAAAGTAAATTTCTTCCGTTTGCAGAGTCGTAGTTAGTTTCAGAGTATTTAGTTAAGACACTTTTACAAATGTTTCATTATTTACTTACCCCAGTAAACAACGATGAGCACACTTGAGAATCGCTACATTGTGATGTGATAGTATATGTTTCTAAAACTGATCCATATAATACGGTGTGAATAAGCTTATCTATTTTTACATCTATTTTTACAAGTTTTCATATCACAAGTCAACATTTTGCAGTGTTATTTCGTAAAATGAACCGATGATGCCTCGACCATAGTTCGCACAAGAATGATGACGTCACGTTTTCAAATTTCACTTGAGGCCATACGCGAGCCCAGCCGGCTCCAATGAAACCGGTATGGGGAGTGGGGATAATACGCTTTTAATCACTTAGGGCAGGTCTACTAATATTCATATGTCTATGGTGAAAACCCTTTTAAAATCCGTTCCGTAGTTTAGAAGAACTAAGCTCACAAACAGACAGACGCGGATAACGATTTTATACTATTTATAGATAAGTTATAGGTAAGCGTTCATCCCGTGAGTGAAAATGCTGGCAACATGTATTCTTCATTATAAATTATAATAAGTTTAAAAAAATCTACTTATTGGTTTCTATGGTTAAACTCCGTCCACTGCTGTTCATGTTATACATGAGTCACTTTTTATAGGATGAGTTTGGTTTGATGTGCATATAAAACAAGCGTTTTTAAGGCGACACAAAACCCTAAAAACGGTGGTGTTTGCCCGAGGCTTAGTTTTTAATTAATTCCGACGAATTCGTAACTATAATTTCCTTTTTTAGACCGATAACTATTTAAGATTAATTGAGACAGTATCTTACCGTTGAAATATTTTACGTAAAACGGTTTTGAAATAATTATAAAACGTTTTTCATCTGCAAAATTAGCGGTAAGTACCAGATTTTATTTTTCTAGACGATGAATCATTAACTTTCTGAGGTATCCATTTACAAAATCATATATTTTAGTAATAGAATTAATTAAAATAAACCCAGCGGAAAGATAAATTTTCTAGGCCTGCTAGGCAAATTCGACTGTAGGGTCCGTCCAATACGCCGGGTCACTTGCAGATTATTTTTTACACGCCTTCTTCACTTACGTCGTTACACTTTATTTTACAGTATTTGCTAGTAGTAGGTACGTCCAATACACTGGGCCAGTGCGTCACATATTTTTATGCATGCCTTCACTCACGACGTTAAGATTCCGACTTTATTTTGGGGTTCATTCAACTAATTATTTAACAAAATTTTCGCACTAATACGTCTGAAGTCCGTTATTAAAATAAGGTTTTCCTTGATATACATTTATTATAAACTTTTTACAGGTTCAAGGGTTTGTCTCAAGTCACGCTCCAGTAGTAAGTTAAGTAACAAAAAGGGACGGGTGGCGTTGGTACATACTACCAACAGAACGGCACACACAGCAGGAACGATTCTTTATAATTTTAATCAGCCCGATAATAGACAGGATCGTTGGTTAAATTGTAAATTTTTGCCACAATGCGTCAAGACTGCCAAAGAGAATGAGAACATGCCGTCCGTCAGTAAGTATAATTTATCCCAAATAAACATTTTTATATCTGTAATTTATTTCTTTTTTGCAATTTGTCTTTATGCATCTTTGAAAAATCAAGGATTATTACCCTAAACAAAAAAAAACTCTTCCGTAAAACTCACCTTTATTTTTAAAAATTATCTATTGAATGTTGACGAATCTCCCCAGAAGATCTAAAAATAATGACTTCCCTCGCCTCCGACTCTTTTAATATTTCACGGCAGGTATCTCGAGCCGATGAATGCTAATAATTTTAAATCGATACGAGGCCTGCTTATTTGAATCACGTCTCTCGACAGAACCATTCATGTATCACTAAAAGTTGTTCCGAGTTTAAAATTTATTTTAGTCGCAGAGAAATCAGCGCACGCACGTTCTTTTAAGTGTGTTTTTAGAATCAGAGCCTTTTAAACGTGATTTAAGGAGAAGTGCTTTTAGAGGGTATGTGGGTTTTATGTTATGGTGATTATTTTTCTGTACCATCCTTATTATGTATCGAACCATTAGATTCTGGCACAAATAAACCTATTTTTGTCGGAGTTTTTTACTCGGGGACGTTGCCACAACATGTCGTATTTTCAAGCGAATCGTTCAAATCTATATCTAAATTCACCCACCAGGGCCCGTTGTCTACGGTGGATGACAAATACGACGAAGGTATTCTTTGAAACCTGTACTGAATTTCTGGCACTTCATACTAAATACTGTATTTTTACAACCAATTAGGCATGTTAGGCATGTTAAATAATTATGTTGTAATATTATGTATACGAATAAAATAAACAATGGTAGGTACAAAAGCATTGCTCTGGTGATGTCACTATTTGGCAAAGAGGGAGATCAACGACTGTCTGCTGCAATTTGATGGAAGCACCCATCCCAAAGAAGACTTCATTGAAATGCTTAGTATATCAGACCGACTCAAGTATCGGGGCTCTATATAAGCCCGAGTAAATCTGGCGCACAAGAAACTGGGCGTCTTGTGTAGGGCTCTAGCAAATTATTCAATAGTGACCAGTCGCAAACCCTATACGAATCTCGAGTACGCCCAACAATTGAATTTGGGAGCTAACTCTGGGCTGGAGACCCACAATACTTGATGAACCTACTTGATTCTGTGCAAAGGTCCGTCTTATTGACAATCCATTGTTAACAATCCATTGTGATGTTGGCATGATGAGTCTGTTCGACAGTTATTTTAATCAAGCCTGCTCTAAGGAGCTAGCAGCATTGTCCCCGGTGCACGTGCGTGAAATTCGACGTACATACGACGTATTCACAGTTGATGTTGGCTTCATGAGAATAGCTTTGTATAAGACGGCTCATATGTGGAACGAGCTACCGACACCTGTTTTTCTTAATAAATCTCTTCCTACAGCCCTAACTTACCTTTACCCGCCTCACAAAACTGCCCAACCGGGTGGCGACATAACTCCTCTGCCATTAAATTCTACATGCAGGGGCGCTCTTGTGATGTGTCACATAAATATAATCGGAACGTTGATTGAAATAGCTTCAAACGTTTTTAGAACTGAAGTTAGTTACCAACCTTTCTCTCTGCCACTACCTTTCGAAAAAGGCATACAAATACATCATTGTGTCGATGATTCATTCCAATATTTTGTATGCCTTTCTTGAAAGAGTAGAGTTTTTTTACATACAAAACTATTTATTTATATTGCGTATGTAAAGGCGCAAACAAGTTATTTGTCTTATCATTATAAAGCAGTATTCTGCGAAAAGTATATTTTAATAAAATAAATTAATTAACGCCATCTATGAACACGTAGAATATAACGAGCGTCGCATTTAACCGTAAGCATAATAATATCTTGGTATAATATTTTTTCTAGTTTTCAGAATTCTTCTTCAAACAATCTTTATGTTTAATTTTAACTTCCCGTTAAGTTTAATAGTGTTTTGTTCTTATTTTAATTTCATTGTCTTAAGAAATGTTTCCTTGAAATCTTATCCAGCTTTGTTCTGTGAAGATGACAATTAATGAATTCTGTCAATATATTTTACTTATTTATTTTCACTGAACAATGTAGGTCAATTGTATTGATTTCTATTAGAAGGATCTTCAAGTAGGAATATTTCATTATCATTTCAGTACTTCTAGATAGTTACTACTCGGATTCACCGGAGTTTCTAGATAGTTACTACCCGGATTCACTGGAGTTTCTAGATAGTTACTACCCGGATTCACTGAACTTTCTAGATGGTTACTACTCGGGTTTACCGGAGTTTC
This sequence comes from Hesperophylax consimilis, assembly GCF_061612785.1. Classification (NCBI taxonomy): domain Eukaryota; kingdom Metazoa; phylum Arthropoda; class Insecta; order Trichoptera; family Limnephilidae; genus Hesperophylax; species Hesperophylax consimilis. Next base: position 23,526,622 of record NC_142846.1, read on the forward strand.
TAGATAGTTATTACCCGGATTCACTGGAGTTTCTAGATAGTTATTACCCGGATTCACTGGAGTTTCTACGTAGTTACTTCCCGGATCCACCGGAGTTTCTAGATAGTCACTACCCGGATTTACTAATTTTATATTAATTTTCTCAAAAAAATACGGTTATTTTAATTTGTACAGCGCCGTTTTCGTTAAAAATCACCTCAAGGGGGATGTTTAATTATAAATTCATATAAGACACCAACCGGTTCAGCTTGAACCATCCTCAGGACTATATAAATACATAATCAGAAACCGGTTAGTATTTTATATTTGTTATAAAGTGGATTTCAAACAATGTGTCAATGTGTTAATTCAAAATTATTAAAATTTTTCCATCTGCACGGATTGTTTGTAAATCTGTGTTAAATTTAATTTTTAATTTTTTTTCACGTCCGTCTGTCGCTTGTCAGTCGTTTCAAAAAAGGAACACCAGTTTCATTTCAATTACTCTTTACAAAAAGGGACATCGGTTCCGTAATACAAAGTTCTGTCAATTAATACAAAAAGGTAACAAGCCAATTGATTTTATTTCATCCTGTGACAAGTTCCAAATTATTTAAATTTGCATTCGCACGTTCGCGATTCATCAATAATTCACGGTGGATACCCACGGTTTCCGAGAATAGATCAATTCACCGTGATATGGTGACCATTCTAACGGGAAATCTAGTAAAGCGCTATTATACAGGTGACACAAAATGTTAAAATGAACTCTCTGGGTAGTGTCGATAGCAGAGCTAAAACTGTATCCATTATTTGGTCACCCCAATTGCACATCGCATCAGTGTACTATGAAATAAATATCTTTGTTAGGTGAAATCCATGGCGATAATAATAGTAATTTATTCATTGTTCCATATCACAATATCATTTTGATTCATATGGCTTTGCACTGAATTGTCGTTTCCATTAATATTGCTTATTTCACAATTAACACATTTTAATTAACCCCTCGGGCCTAGAAATAATAACATCACGTCGTCAAATATTCCACCTTGACATTCAATTTCAAATAGATACGCTGTTTTTAAACACATCCCATAATAAAATACTGTCAAATTCTAAATTCAAAAAAATATTTATTGCACAAAAATACAGAGTACAAAGGATATAGCTTATAGGTTACATCATATTTCTTCCAGCTAACCCAACAAATACACGTTAAAAAATGTATGTAAACATATAAAAAAACAGAGGTATTTAATTTATGTAAGGTATTCATTTAAGGTGTACTGACATTTGTTTAAAAGAAATGTTTTTAGTGATGATTTTTTTTTTTTATATTTATTTTTTTTAATTTTTTTATTATTATTATATTTATTTATTATATAAGTACATTTTTGTTTATTTGTTACAATATATGATCAAATATTTCAATACTCCTCTTCCATAGAAGCAGAATTTAAGTATTGTCATTGAAAGCGGACGAAATACTCTTTTAGATTTTGATTTTACAAACGGTCATATCCACTCGTGGCATATTTGCAAAAACATTTTGAGCGATCGCTTGTCATAATGGGACAAATTTAGAGGGCCTAAAAATATGAGGCAAACGGTGAAATCCTGGTGGACTCATTGGCTTCAAACCGCAGTAAACAGTTAATATTTTAAGGAATGATATCATTTAAATGATATGGTAAATATGTGTATATAAACATATTCATCATATTATTAGTACGCCCGAGTCGATATGCAATTAAAAAATTTAAAATTTCAATTAAAACAAAGCTTAACTTTTTAAAATCGCTTACCGATGGTTCTTTGTAAACTATATTTACCACTAAGTACCGCACAAGAGTCCCGACTACTCCCAACCGTCTGGAGTCAATGAGACTATGACATGTTGTGAGGCTGAAGTAGGGAGGAGAAGGAGATGTGAAAGAGGAAAGTGAGGAAGTACCTGTATATTCAGATCTGGTTACTAAGCATGGCCAAAGCCATTTCAAGCAATAGTTAGATTTTAAATGGTGGTCTTTCACCAGGGCAATACTGAAAGTATTTTCCAATCTGAAACGAGCCTCGAATATATAAATTTTTTCGGTTCTGATTATAAAATATTGCCAGCCTTCCTTTATTTTGTTTCATAAACACCTCCCCTTTCCGAGTTTTCCCGTTTACTTCTTTGCTGAACTTTTTTGTTTCGTTATTGTTACAAAATGATTAATGGAGGCGTTGTTTTGAAAAACTGTTAATGATACAATCTTCTAAGGGTTGGTCGCTTTGATAAAAAAAGTTCAAATGCAGTTAAAAAATTACTTCTAAATTGGGGTTCATTATAAATAATAAAAAAGAAACAATCGAATAATGTTAAAAACGGATAAATTTATGAAGCCTTCTTTGGTGCTGTTTTCGTACGCAGCAGACTTTTGATTTGTCCTAAATTTGTACACGAAAGTAGTACCTAACTTGTAGGCATTTAGTTAAATCTTCGCTATTTTTTATATAGGGTCTTGGATGTATAATCAATTGAATGATAACATCGGTTATATGCACTGAAAAGAAAAACAATATAAGTGTGATAACTGATGCTCCCGATTTGCTTAAAACTTTTTGACAATGTTAATGATTAACAGCTCAAGAATTGACAGTGTCCATAGTTAATTGGTTATTTTCTTTAGATACGATTCCGAAGATCGCGTGTTCAAATTATTTTATTTGATTATTATATGTTGTTTTAAATTTTTTTTATATTTTCCGTGATTGGTAGATACTTCTAGTATTGCTCTGGTGAAATACCACAATTTAGAATCTAAACGTAACTTCAAATGACTTAAACTGTATTTGGTGACCAGTTCTGTACAACCAGGTGCTTCGCAACCGTCATTTTCCCCATCTCCTTCCCCTCCCAACCACCTTCAGCCTAACAACATACCACTCTAGACGCAGACGGTTGGTAGCAGTTAGGACTCCAATAGATTGTGATGTTTGAAAATGTTTTCACGATAATGAAGAAAAATTTTGGCTTATTTCTGGTGGATAGACACGCACATGAAAGAAAAAAAAATTAAGCTAAGAACCCTAAAAGAGTTAAACAGTTGCGTGGTTGACCACAGATAGACGAGCCATCAGACGTCTAACGTAATGTGTCTCCTACCTGAATATTTCTAACTTAAATGTATAACCATGCATTATAAAAGCATTAATCAGTTGAAACACGTTTGCTAGCGAAATTCTTTGTCAGTTTAAATGATCTCTTGTTGTCTTTATAAATCACGTCTTGTTGTATGCTTCTTTTATCGATATTCCTATGGTATGTAAAGCTTTCCTGGGTATAGAGGCGTGTAGTATATTTTTATTGTTGGTCTGTCTTTGTCGTGTTTATTAAATAAACTTCTATCTATATTACCTATTTGGTCGATATCTTGGTGTGTCTTGTTATTTTTTATTAGCGTCTAATTATTTTTTACTGTCCAAGCCTTGTTGTTTGCATTGTATCGGCCGACAGACAGTTCTCAAATTCTTAGCAATAATTATTCATTAATTATTCTCAGCAATAATTATTAACTTATTATTGCTCTGACTTTTGCGATATCTAACGATTTGTTTGTTTCAGTGAGAAAAAATGCAGGCGATTTCAGAATATATGAATATAAATCAAAAATACTCCTGCTTGGTTAATCAGTTTACAAAAAAAAAACAAGCAGTATCTTGATATAATTACTACAACTGACTGCAAACTGTTACAAGAAGACGTTAGCAAAATTAAACAACATTGCAACAAAAATAGCAAACAAGTGATAATAACAGACAAGTGTAATGTTATTACTTTTACACGTAAAAAACAGCCGATTAATTATACTTACAAATTAAGCAATGTACCCCTACAGCGAGTAGAATCAATCAGAGATCTTGGAGTATTGCTAGATTCTAAAATGTTATTTAAGGACCATATTGAACATATTTTAGAAAAAGCTTATAAACAATTGGGATTTATTATACGCATTACGAAGCCTTTCACTGTAGAACACACACTAATTCTGCTATATATGTCATATGTAAGGTCACAACTCGAGTTTGCCTCAGTCATTTGGAATCCTCAATATCAAACATACACTGATTGTATTTAAAATATCCCATACAAATTTATTAAACACCTATCGTATCGCTTTAGTGATCATCGGTTTGACCCTACCGCTTTTTATTAGCGCAGAAAAATTTCTGATGCCCTATTCTTATACAAAATCGTGAATAATCTTGTTGATTTATCATATCTGCTAGAAAAGATTAAAACTCACAATGCCTTACGAGATGTAGACATTTTCAACTGTAACTTAAAAACATATAAAATGCAACTTACTAAAGTGATAGCTTAATTTTTTTATTTTGTGAAATAATCCTATCTACTTAGTTTATTTTATTGTTTTTAGTATAATCATGCGAAAAATGTATTACTACTAACTGACTTTTTGTATAACATTTCGCAATTCCTTGTTATGATTATTTTTTTATATTTCTTTGTCATTTATAAATGTATTGGATAGGTGCCAATATTGAATCAACGACTAGAATTAATGGAACATTATTGGTCTATATTATGTAAATAATTGCTGTTTATGCTATATATATATATATAAATGACTGTTTGTTTCCTAAATAAAAAAATAAAAAATTACGATTTTTTAAAACTTAACCGTCGACGCTCAAATCTGGAATATTTAAGAGCTTTCGTTAAATTAATTATTTTTATTTTGAATTGAAGTATTCACGAAATACTTATTCTCATGCTTAAAGCGCTCGCCCCATTCCTTGATTTAATAATTCCACTAAAAAACATTGCCCATTTCATCATGCAAAAACAACCGGATACAAGTACCTTCCTGTCCTTCAATAAATCAACAGGAAGTCCGCAATGTCGTCATATTTCCCCGATTCGAAGCCCTCTGAATTGGATTAAATAAGAAATACACACAACACACTTCAAACACAAGCAGCGCAGCCGGTCCTACTAAGGTTCTACAAATCTCAGGCGCTTCGAGGAGCGTGTGTTTGTTTTGACATTTTGATTTATTTGTACAACCTGTGCTAACGGATTTACCCACCCCATCCTAAGGGTAGGGGTGGGGTTAGCTCGGGGGTAGAACAGTTCCCGAGCAAAAACAAACACCTCTGATGGGGTGTTGTTGAATTATTAAATGATTTACTTGAGCACTGCTTTTTTGGCAGATCAAAATGAATGAATTATCAGAGTTTAAGGGAAGAGCGGCTTAATAACTATTTGTATTAAGTGAAATGTTTTATAAAAATACACAGCTATAAGTAAATAGGTATGGATATAACTTGCTGTTTCTTTAATTTTTAACTGAATGACTCAATTCCGATTAATTTATTTTTAATGCTAATTTCTAATTGATGATCACTTTAAGTAGCTATCAGTGCCAGTAGCTTTATTGTCAATTTGAACAGGAAATAAATGGATCTTCAAATTCTACTGTTGAAATCAATATATTACTGAATCAAATTTTCTAAAACAAGCTACTTTAAAATCAAGACATCCACAACCACAATACTCGGAATAACAATAAAATCCACATTCGTCTTAAACACACGACAAAATATCGGATAAAATCTCTTGCCTACACACCCAAAATAAAATAAAATTAAAACTCAAAGTAAATTTAAAGGAATATTTTTAACATATAAAAATACGTAATTCTTTTCTATCCCCTGTATTTGTAATCGCACATAATATATTTTTATCACCAAACGTTTCAATGCCAATAATAATTGAATTCTGCGCTATCGTTCGTGAAATAAATAGGCATATTATGTGTATTGTACATTCATTTGTACACATGTTGTAAAGCGCGTCATAAATTATAGGGACGCAAAACGGTTTATTCAAATCACCCTTATTATTACCGGGCAGATTTAATTTAGACAACCCTTAATCCCAAAGACTACAATTTATTATTTTAATTTAATTATGTAGAAGAAGCCCGCGGATTATAAAAAGCTATATAATATCTAACAAGTGTTCCATAAAATAGCAATTGATAAACAACCCCCCATTTATCAATTTCACCAAAATAAGTCACCTCATTACGGATTTGTTTGCAAATGTGTCTTCCGGGTTTTATCATATTAAATTTCAAATATTTTCCATTCTATTTGAATTTAGGATGCTCAGGTCTTATGTGTTTTGACACCCTATTAAAGCGTATCACTTTGTCTTTGTCAGAATGACTTAATTTCCAATTAAATTAATAAATCAATCCATTCGCACGGTAAACAATCTACACGTACACAGCGTTAAATGAAAAACATTTGATGTAATCTTATTTATGAAACATTCTGTTTATGCGATATGAAAGCAGCTCGAGAATAATGAGTTCTGGAATTTTAAAATGTTCACTGTTTTCCTGTTATATCGGAATATCTACATATGCAGGTCAATATATCTTTTTCGTTAATTTAATAATTTAATGTTACAAGACAATGCGCCCTCTTTTTTACTTTATGTTTATCATATTATTCAATAAGAAAAGCAGCCTTTGAACTAGGGTGAACCGGGTAGTATATTATAATTTCCTCTGTCACAGGCATAGCAAAAACCATAATACTGAAAATTTTACCAAGCCACTAAAGGAAAAAGGCCTTTAAAGATAAAAGGCAAAACCTCAACACAGTGACTATTCAACACACCTTTAAAAAGTGATATAAAGTCATTAAAAACGATGAAAAAAAAGATGTGTTGAATTATCATTTTGATGATTTATCCGGTAAGCTTGGTTCATGTTATATAAGAGGTAAAAAAGAACTAATATTAATAATAAAAGAAAGGTTGAAAATAATAAAATGTTTAACAAGTTAAATTTAAGGTAGACAGAAAAACATAATGCTATACAGACAAATAAAAATTGTGAAGTAAGCATAATACATAGTATTATATAAAAAAATATATAAAATTATATTATATGAAACATTTGGCATTCTCAGACTATAAAAATATTACCATTCGTTATTTCGGCTACTGGCATTATACCTAGCTCTCTCATTAAAAGTTTAGGTGTATTAGATCTATCAAAAAATTTATATATAAAAATGCAAAAGTCGTTTATTTTGAATACATGTGGGATAACAAAAGATTTTTTAAATATTTATGTTGAGGGATCAGTAGGATTTGTAGGCCCTGTTAGAAGTTCTACCGAGCCGAACCCTCTGATATGAAAATATCTGGAGTCTGTGAATTATTTTCCCATTTGATCTCTGGTGGGTTGACGTGTTGTTCTTGTATTGTTTTGTATTTATTTTGCTTAGATAATGCACTTGCATAATGTTGATTGACTAGATGATCATTTGTGGAAAAGTGTGTGGAAGGGTTTAGTTTTTCCTATGGGGAAGATTAAACCCGGACATAAAATCGGAAAAATTATTATTATTTTTTTTTTTTTTTATAGTGAATACCTCACAAGAGTCCCAACTGCTCCCGTCTGGAGCCAGTGAGACTATGGCATCCCCAATTGGGGGATGTTGTGAGGCTGACGGTAAGTGGGGAAGGGAAAGAGGAAGGTGGGGAAGTACCTGGCTATTCAGATCTAGTCACTAAACACGGCTAAAGCCATTTGGAGCAACGTTTCAATTCTGAATGGTGGTCTTACACCAGGGCGATACTGGTAGTATCTTCCACTCTGGGACGTGCCGCAAATATACTATATATTATTTTAATTAATTAATTGTGAAATAACACAAATTAATCAAATAAAATTTATTTGCGCACGCCGGGTTCGAACCCGCGACCTTCGGAATGGCAGTCCAATGCGTTACCACTGGACTATGCCGGCCGTCAAAGAAATGCGTAAAGAGTATTATACGTAAAGTGATAATTTTTGAGTACTATGCGTGAAGAGTATTATACGTGCGGATAATTTTTGTTTACATTAATTATGATATTTGGGAGGCGGGCTTAGGTACCGCCACCCTGGAAACCATTCATTGGGTAACAACACCCCTGCCATTGGTCACTACGAGTGGTTCGATACGTTTGTTGATTTAACAGGGGTGACACTTACCGGGTTCATCGGGTGAGGTGTGTTCAAGATGCACCCGCCCACCGCAACCGGCTGGGTGGTGTGACAGATCGGAAGAGGCTGGTTTGGGGACACTCTTTGAACTCTCCATCTGGTCTCTCGACCCGTCACCTTGCGGCGCAGTGGGAGGGATATATACACTTACGTTCGTCTCTCCTGGACACACTGAAACCTAGATTGCTACCCAACCTTCATACCTATTACATTTTCTTAAAAAGGACCCTCCACACAGCATGCCAATAGATAACATTAAAAGATTACCTTCTGCCTGCCGCCTAATCTGAAACAACCTGCTGATAATTCACCAATACACGAACAGAAAAAAAACAGATCACAAAATGGATAAAAACTAAAGCTACACATTTTTTTCAAATCATACTCAATAAAACCAAACATAACCCATTTTAATTAGCCTGTATATTATATTTTTGTTCTGATAAATAGATTATAGTCATATTATTATTTGGTAATGTTTCAAATACCCTGCATTTTAAATACTTGCATCGATTATCATCGACTGTTTTGTTTTATTCTCTTTCGTCTTAACTGTATCTTTAAGTACACTTCATGTAGTATCCTTTTTCTTTTCACGAAATTATGTCTATGTAATATGTAACATTAAGATGGAACAACTATAAACCTATTATGTATACATTACTGCCGCCATGGATGAAACCACAGTATCCTCTTTCAGGATATATCTTAAGGACGATGGTGTGTTTTATTTATGACGGCATAATAACACTTCCCAATACATGCGGAGACCTCAGCATACGTTATCCTAGTAAGGTGTTAACAAAACTAAGGTAAGGTGTTGAAAACATAAATACATTTCTTAGAGATTCTTATTATGTGGCCATCAGAAACCTCTACTAATAATGATAATATTCATTCAAGCATCTGTGCACATATCCTAAAGGTTTTTTATTATTCCCGAAACCCATCTGTGTACAGCCATCACTGTACAAAGCTGCAAACACGATACAGCGTTCGCAGCGAGGTTTGAGGGTAGGCACGTTCGCCTAACTTAGTTTACCGACATCCGGTAGCCTACTGGAGTTACGGACGGGGAGGGAAAGGGGTGTTGGTAATTGGGAAATCGGTTGTAAGACTTGAGAATCGGTTCGATGGAATCGGTGTTGAAATGTAATTAGTACGTCAGTTCAATTAGGGACCTCCTTCTGATGGGAGTCAGATTCTTGTTCGGGAGTTTGCTAATTCATAGTTTTAATGATTTGTTAACCTGCTTAATCGATCGCTTTGTTAGTAATTTCTATCCAAAACACTAATTATTATTGAATCATTTTGGAAACACCTGTAAGAAGTAATCATCCTTTCAAGAAGTAAAAAAAAATAAGCGTCTTCATTTTGAAAATTTGTTGCAAAATATATATTTTTTTAATTTAAGGACATGATTTTGTAACGCATGGTGCAATATGTAGTATTATTTCATCAGACAAGTTGTTTTTATGTTTATCACTAAGTAGTAAACTATGAGATCTGGAATTCTGAAGATCGGAAAGATTTTTTCCGTATAAAATTTATACGACTACGGAAATATTTTCGGTATGCAACTTCATTTCTACCACGAGATATTCAGCCGTACAAGAGTAGACAATGCAATAGATCAATTAAATCAATAAATTTTGTGTACTTATCCAAACAACCTTAATATTCTCACCTAACCCACACAGCCCGTACTTTACCCTCATCTAGTAATATTTATAAAAAATACGCGTTTACTAAAAATAGTAATGATTTTCGAAACAACACAGTTTTATATTTAGTAATAAAGCGAATTAGGTCCGTTTTTAAAATAAATTTCGCTCGTCATAGATTAATTGATTCACAGTTTCCCAGATTTATGGAGTGTTTTCAAAGCCGGTGTGACATTAATCGTTTTATCGCATCCGCCAAGCATTGACAGCTTCCATCCGGCGGCGATAGTTTTCAGCAAGTAGCGAGCACGTCACATATGTGGGGCGCAAGGCCCACTACAGTAAAGACCATGGTGAGCGACGGATTTTGAAATGTCATGTAATCAAGTCAGTGCCACCGAGCAACGACAGTTTGCAAGGAGCGGCGATTGTTGTTGATATTCGCTGTTATTGTTGATTAATGTGTTTTATAACAGCAAGTATTATGAAATAAACTGATAAGACTTTTTTAAATGGTGAGAATTGCTTAACGACAGCACTGACTTCGTGATTAGCAGTCGTACGCCAAGGCCTGATATCTAGTCAGTAAGACTTTGTATGGCGCGGAATTACCGTGAGATTTTGCGCTGTATGGTATGACGCCATTGGATATTTCTATTTCTTGTAAATAGTTGATGGAAATCAATTGTTTGAATCCTTTGAAAAAAATTGAAAAAACATTTTTTGTAAGAATCGTCCAAATTTAGTTTTTGGACATTGTTAAAAAAATCAATGTTGCAAAAAAAATTGTTTTTGCAATAAGCATAATACATTGTTGTAAAACTTTCAATTAAAACTTGTTGACGGACAAGAGCGGAACACCCGTTCACAGTTAATATTGGCTCATGAAAACGGGTCGTTTATTTGTGCAATTCGGCTGTTGATGTGGAACAAACTACTGGCATCAGTTTTTCACAACGCTGCCCAATCGGGTGGTGATATAGTTCCCCTATATAGGGCGCTCCTGAGAGGTGTCATATAAAAAAATATTATTAATGGTGCACGAAACTTTATTGCTGCAAGTACCAATGTATGGATAATTAAAGGCATTTATAAAATTTGCTATGCACTAAAACGTTTTTGTTAAGGACCATGAAAATTGGTTAAGGTTTTGAATAAAATCTCTTCCTCTTTTATGACTATCCAACGATATTCCACCCCACCATTGCCCCCTTTTCAAAGTGGAAAGCTGACCCCAGGTACACTTACTTCCGGTTGGTTCCTAAAAATGGAACTATCGCCAATGAATTCTTTGTGTGGCCATTGTGGTAATATTTCCCCCGACTCCCCCCGCCACGTCGCATTTGCGAGCAAAACGGCATGCACGTGTGGTCTACACGATATTTTATTAAATTCATTTATTTATTTAGAAGAGTGCTGATAGCGGGCGGAGAGGATTTGGTTTTTATACAAATCTATAATTTTATTCCGAGATTGATGAAATTTTGCACACTTTACACAAGATTACAAAAAAACACTCCGATCCCCTTTTTCCACACTTTAAAGCTGTATTTTGATACTTATAGATTAAATTTTGCACCCTAAGTTACTGTTTACATCAGATTTCGAAAAACTTTGCCTAAAGCTCTTATTATTCAGCTATTAATAAATTAAGAACAAAACGTGGTTTCAAACAATCTAATTTAAAGAAAATTAACGGTTGTCTCCAATAATGTTCACGAAGTTAAACTGTATTCGAGTTCATAATAATACTATACATATGCATTATTATATCATATTATTAAATTCGTGTTTTAAAAATAATAATAATAATAGGATATTATTTATTTTTAAAACAAAAAAATGCGTGTTTTATAATAATAATATCCTATTATTAGAACACTCATTTCTTTGTGACGATCCAGAACATAAAAGTTAAATCCTATATGTTAAACTTCAGAAAAACATCTGAGATCTTTCATCAAATAAGTGTTTTAGTTACATGATGTGTCGGTTTTACTTCATTAAATCAAATTAATTTTTATACACATTAATAGATTTATTTTCTTATTTTTTTGCTTCAAATTTTCATCAATCGTACTTGTACAGTTCAGCACCGTTAGATTTTTTTGTACATCGTTCAACGACGCATTTTTTGTTACATATTTCTACTGCGTCGTTGGATACTTTGATACAAAGTTAAGCGTCGTTAGATTTTTTGTAACATAGTTAAGCGCAGTTAAATGATTCGTTTAACGCGGAGGCTCTATCTCGCATCCGTTTAGCGGCCGTGGACCGGCGCCATGACGTGTCGCCGCCGTTAATTCGATAATAACGGTGCAGGCGACGCCCGTAAAGGTCTATTTGCATTTTGACGGCCAGTATTACATTCACGCTAGGCAGCATTTAATTATTGACTTAGTTTTACTGTGATTTCGCCCAAAGAGCAACGTTTAAGTTTGCCAATCTTTGACAGTTACATTACATAAGAATACACACCAAGTTAAATATTAGTTCTGTGAACAGTTAAGTAGACCTCGCGTCCAAAAAAGTATGTTTTTAATTTTCTCATATTTAATAAATCAAAACCAAAATTTTAATAGATCATAAGATTTGTAAGTATGTACTTAAATACCTACCTACTTAAATATAGACCAAAATTATTTACGTTTATTTTTTTTTTAAATTTCACTATGCCAAATAAGGGATTAATTTTTGTCCAAAGAAATATTAATATCTCAATGACAATTATTTTATCAAATTTTCTTCATGAAGGTAGGTACCAAAATATTGAAAAAAATCCATTTCAAATTTGAAAAATAATAATTACTGAACCATTAAAACGGCCATCGCCATCTTTGCTAAGCTCAGTCAATTAATATTTCTAAGAAAATTGAAACAATTTTTTCTTTTCAAATTTTCTGACTAGTACGAATGAAAACGTACGTTAGGTATAAATCTATGCTTTTTACTATATTTTTTTTATGTGGGGATATCCTTAAGAGCTATTCCAGACTCGATTATTTTTAAATCAAGAATCACACAGAAAGACGCCGAGCTTCCTAACGAATGTAATTTTTTTTAATCTTCCATATAAAAAAAAACTGCAATAATCCTATGAAATTATAAAATTACATATCTCACCAGTTTAAGCATCTACAGATTTTAGCATCACGGTGAGTCCAGAAGTCATCTTTTCCCCTACGCTGACAACAAGAATTTCAATATGTCTGCATTACAAGTATAGATATTTCCATCAATTGACACGAAAGGTTCATACTCTTCATACCCTGTACTCCGGTCCATATGTCCGATAGTATATATAAGCTGCATACCGAAATATGTGTCGAACTTAATTCGATAAATCAACGCCTCGGTTCGGGCGATATAGGCGCCCGCGCCGCCTCGGTGAAGCGATGAAAACTGGCCTAGTTTTGCAAAAATAAGCCATTATATTTATTTATTCATTGTCTGTTTTGTATACATAAACATGTTAGATGGTTTTTAGGTTCTAGTGAGTATCAAACAAGGCTTGCGCCTATACTATTATAATTTTTTGTGTTATAATCTGTCCACAATTACAAAAGCGTTTTCAAAAATAATTTTAAAATCTTATAAATTTTTGAATTCGTCACGGATTTCATCAGTGAATAATTACAGTCCTATCAACGCGATGGTACATCATTTCAGTATTTTTGTCGTTTTGTGTTCACAAAAGTGCTTATTATTTCCATCTAAGCTTTAAGTGGACTATCCATTTTCTGCAGGATTACTCCCACGTGGGGAACAAACGACGTCTAATCGCCGGTAAGCGTCGTTTCTGCGTGGGCGTCGAGCACTCAACGCCTGTCCAGCGCCGATAAGTACCTACTCGCTGATACAACTATTGTCGGATCAGCATCGTGGCGTGTTTGCTTTGGAAATGAGATTAGAGAACTGCGGACATTCGATGCTCCCGCCCCGCAGGTAAACACGGACGTTTTTCAATACTGTGAAATGAATTGAATACTGTGATAAACAGTTTTAAAAAAAGTACGAAACCTAGTCTTCTCTGATATTATTTTTGTAGTGATTTTTGAACTGATTTCTACTTAATTACGAATCATATATTTCTGGTTTCACACCATTTTAAGCTTCAAAAAATATTGCTTTCATTCTAAGCACTAATCATCAATTATTTCATTAGCGCGCAAATGCATCGAGCTACTGCTATACAACAAGTTAGATACATTTATTAGTCTTCGATATTGTATTCAAAAGTAGATTTTTTTATCGTTTTAAGGTCATTTAAAAACATAATTAGATTTATTATAGGATGTCATATTTCCACAACGCCCCTCAGTTAAATTTAGTCAAACACGGAGAAATCAAAATGTTATAAAACATGAATATAAATAGAATAACTTATAAAATATTTTTGCACATAGGTTAAGGGGTGGTTTAAAAATGGCATTGAGATGAAATAACATAGTTTATGATCTAAAAAATGCCTAAAGTGTGGCAGAATGAAAATAGGAAGGTAAGAAATGGATAAAGTTTAATTCGTTATTTAGTTTAACCTGGTATTTAAATGAGATAGTTAGTGTCTGAGTTCTGTTTTAAGTTGTCCGTTTGTCGTAGGTACATTTGTTTGTACGTTCCGTATCAAGATGGTGACCGTATTAATGGTTCAGTTAGGATTCATTTTGAAATGTGAATCATCTTTTTTATTTAAACGTTTTTACTAGCATTTTTTAATATTATGGTACCTACGTGCCTGAAGAGCACTTGAAAAAGAATTGTCACTGAGGTAGTGACGTTTCTCTCGACAACTTGTAAAATTACTTATTTAAAATTACGTAAAATAATAATATATGGTCTATAACTAAGTACTTACTTAGGGAGGTGTTTTTGTACTTACTAATCTTTTGATTCCAGAGGAAATTTCGGTTTTGATTAATCAAATCGTAGAAAATTAGAATCTATAGAATAAAGACGAACAAAAGAAATGCCTTGTGGGCGTGTTTCATGACCCAAATATTTGCCCAATCTAGGCTTAAATTACCTATACAAAACTGTTTCTGAAATTCAAATGGGATGGAAATCTACTATTCTAATCTATTTGTTTCCATTCAGATTTGTATTATCTTCTTTGTTCTAAAATTCTCAAAATTTTTTTATTCCCATATCAAAAAATTCGATTAAATTGTAAAAAGTTTCAGTCTAATAAAAAATAAATAGTTCATACCGAAGAAATGAATAAAAATTTTTACTAAAAAATAGTTTAATAAATCTTTTTGTCATCATAACCACTATTTCCAATTTTCTCTACTGTTATTGTGACGATTACTGGGGTGCTTATTTAGCTCAATCGACAGGATAATTGTTTGATGTTTATTGTATATTGCTAACGCCAGGATTATAATTAAGCTCATGTTTTGAAGTTTCACGTCGTTTACGTCAAACATATTTGCGCAAAAAATTTGTTCAGTATAAACCCACTCACTTTTAATTACTAATATAAATAGTGTTAGTAATAATAACACATTTTATCGATATAACTATTTTAGGGAAGAAGTATCTTCACTCAGTTAATTCTGTAGTTTTTTGTTCCAGCGCGTTCAGTATTGTTCGCAGGCATACAGTAATGCCCAAGTAGTGCAATTTTGTTAAATATTTTCGCATGATACTTCGATGTACCTATTCATTGATCCCACGACAGTTCATCCCCTGACAGTTGACCCTCGTTTGTTGACCCCCTACAGATAATCCCCTGGACAGTCATTCACTAAGAATATCAATATAGACAAAGTTTTCTTGTCTATTATGATTTAACTATATATTTCACTAGTCGCTTATTCTAAAAATTCATTCGTGCCAAAGTTGTCAAAGTCAAAGGTGGTTTTCTTTAAAAACTCTCTTTTTTAATTTATCCTTTATTTGGATCGTTCTCTATAATTTCGTTTGTTTTAATCATTTTATGGCGTTGTTTGTAAAAGTTCTTACATGCTTATAATATAATATAAATAAATTTACTATGAAAAATTACCCAAAATGTTTCGTGTCAAATTACTACAAAGTAGTTACGCTAACAATGTGTTCAAGCTATTTATTTTGTTCATGGCGTGGAATGTAATATGTTGCCTTATGTCGAGTTTAAAAAAAAAAACAAAATTATGGGTCTATTTTGGCCACCAGAAATTTTATTTATGTCGTTTATCATTGAGGCTCTCGGGCTTTCGATTTTAAGTTTGGTCATTCCGGAAGTTGGTAATGCATTCAAAATGGTATGATCAAATACTTACGACATTTGCAAGAACTGCATGATATTATATTAATGATAGTTTGCAAAATAAGTCTATAACTTCAGTCCCGCTGAGTTAAAGCATTCACTAAATCATTATGGTAACTAGTAATTTAATCACTGAACACGTAAAACATCTTCCCCCTAAATAACATTCCCTGGCGTTTTGTAATGTATACATTTAAAGTGCTAATTCCTGCTGAAAACTTGAATGACTGGTTCTACAACTTCCTATTATAGCCGGCTGTATTTTAACTAGTTGGGAGAACTTTACACTAATGAGGTTCATCAGACGATTTTATGGTTATAGTTTAAGGTTTAAAGAACAGTTCTCCGCAGCCTCCTAGTAATGCTATGTATTTTTTTATTTGCGTTAACTTATACTTGACTGCAACATTTTGTAGTTATGTGAATAAATTGGCCAATATACCATCTTATTTGAAAGGTTCTCTTTTTTTCGCAATACTCTGTATCTGGCGTACGTGAAACTGGTCTTATTTGTAACAAACGCGTTTATTAGTGATGCAACAATATTTATGATTCTAAGGTATCCTTAATATATAGCTCAGATCTGTGTACTGAAAATGCCAAACTCCCGAATGGTTAGCAGTGGTACTTTCAATGAAATTTGTTCTGCTTTTTAAATATATCTATATGAATTTCACTTTTGTTTTCGGAAATGAATTAATCCATATTTTGGAAGCAGAAATTAACCCACTCTCCGACATCCGATCGAGCTGAAATACGGCATTCGATCAACTTTTGGTGGCAATCACGGACAAGCGGACATGTACGCATTTCTCTGAAATCGGATGACATTACGGCAGTTAATATACGAAATAAATGTCGGTCCTATCTGATCGGCATTTGGTGACGTTGGTAGAGCTGTCGACTCCAGTGGTTCAACTGGTTAGAAAGGTTCAATCCTCAGTCAAACAATTTTTTTTTTAAAGTTTTAAGACATTTTAAAGTGGATGCATTATAGAAAAAAAAACTTTATTTTTTTCTGTTTTGAAAAGTCAATGTTACTTTTTGTTCACAACTCATAAACCTGTAAATGTCGCCCGAGTGACAGACCATAAATTAGAATCGAACCGATGAGTTACTTGAAACATCTTTAACTTTTGTTTATGTTTGCTTGTAATAATGTCGATGCTGGTTTCCAAAAATATGTCGGTAAGAGTAGAATCGAAGTTGCATTATATTTTGTTGCACCTCAAGTTGATATTGAAAGAAGTTCGTTTATCCATTATTTCGGGAAGGTACTCTTATGTTCATGAGACTCGATTGAGTTTGAAACAGTCGAGTTTACAACTTAAAAAGGAAACGTACTTAATAATAAATAGTGCTTCCAGTATGCTCATAGAAAGGCGAGCACCAGGTTTTGCAGCCCCCATAAGTTTCTGAGATATTTATATCTTAGAGACTTCGGATATTATCTCTGGTTATATCCATCAGCCTTTTTGTCCGGAATTCTGGGTATTAATAGCCTCCCCGATAGAAGGAAAACTGTTTTGCTGACAACAGCATATAAACTTCTAAACGGTAACATCTGTATTCCCGATATAATAGAAAAATTTGAGTTTTATGTCCCCGACAATTACACAAGAGCGCGCAGGCACAGAACCTTTGTCGTTCCAAAATGCAGACCTAACTTACCATTAGTAATGCCGTTCGGAAAAATGATTCTGTTACTAAATTACCTGTCCCCTGATATAGATATTTTACAATTAATTATTCAACAGTTCAAAAACGCGATTATTACTTAATAAAATAAAATAAAACGTAAATTTTTATTGGTTATGTATAACTGTAAATGTGCATTTAAAATAAAATAAATAACTAACAAATAAAATAAAGCCTAGGTAGCAGATGTAAAGGAGAGGACAAACAACTCCAAAAATGTCCTTATCATGGAATCCCTCCAGAGTACAGACTCAAGCATCGCAACACACTGGAGAAAGTTGTTGTCCCCGTCAATCTAATGCTCAAAGTTTTTTTTTTTTTTCTTGTGTCATATTATTGTGTATGATTTATGGCATGGATGGGATTGCACAAACCTTCTCAAATTCAGGAATAAAAGCATCATTATTATAATTCTTATGTTCTGCCTTCTTCCATGGAGACTGTTTACTGTTAGCTTCAGTATTTAACCATACGATCAGCGTGCCTTCTGAAGTAGGGACAATCGTCCCGCCGCAGCGAGCACTCCGCACAGAGCACAGTAGATCCACCGCCTAGCTCTGTATCGCCCCCGCCCCGATAGGGAGCCCGTTCAAACAAGAAGCAGGGCTGATAGCGGAGCCAGCGAATGGAAAATACGCTCTATTTCTAACAAAGACAACATAGTCGAATTTATTCAATTTACACAATAGTTTTAAGTGTTGTATAGTTTTATAAACAATGAGTATTTGATTATTGTTTGTCTCTTATCGGTGCTTCGGCGGATGGTTGTCTTCATAGTAGAAGATACTCTTAGGACGGGTTGTTTCGGAGAATTTGAACAATTCGTCAAATTTCAACGTTCATTTACGGGTTCTGTGAAAGTCCTATTCAAATTCTGTTACTATATCATTATAGGCTAGTTGCTTGACAGAACTGAAATAATAACAGAACTTAAAAAAATCTTTCACAGAACTTGAAAATTAACTTTGAAATTTGATGAATTGTTCAAATTCTCCGAAACAGCCCGTCCTTAGTATCGCCCTGGTGAAAGGATCACCATTCAGAATAGAAATTTTGCTTGAAATATTTTTAACCGTAGTTGTTGACCAGATCTGTCGTAATAAGTGGGGAGAGGGGAAGGAGATGGAAAATTGGAAAGTATCGAAGTACCGACTATCCAGATCTGCTCACTAAGCACGGCTTAAGCCATTTTCAGACGTTTTGATTCTGAATGGTAATCTTTTACCAGGGTGCTACTTAAAGTATCCATCCCTTTGGAACGTGCCGTTATTATAGACACAAGAATATTATTTTAAAATTAATAAATTGTGAAAAAAACCACAAATAAATCATTGGAGGTGAATGACCCTTTCCCAAAGGCTGTGAGGAAACTGATTATTTAACCTCTTAGCCGTACACGTCAGGACTCTTTATTCGTAAAAATAAGCTACATTTATTTTAAAACCATTCTAAACCCTCCAATGTCCCCGCATGCATGATTGTTAGTACGAAATAATGTATGCATACTTACATTAATAGTAACTTAAAATAATGATTCGCCTGATTAATAAAATAAAAATGTAAATGCGCATGCCGGGATTTGAACACGCGACATACGAATTCGTGGCTAAGAATCGTAGCCACTCTACCGAGGAAGGACACCATCATGTACAGTACGATTTTTAATTTATTCTTTGATTATTTATTGCCTCAATATTGAACATTTTAGTAAACATTAATTATAGTCGACCACCAAAATAGTTTGAAAGCAAACGGGATAATCCACGTCCAGTACTGGGCATTTACAAACGCAGAGTGGTTGTATAACTGTCAGAGCTTCCGACACTCGGTGCAAGGATTAGTAGCGCGGATCAATGAGGATTGTTATTTAATCTGTTAGCATCCCTCTTCGGACAAACTAAATTAAACTGTTTCGAATCTGCGAACTGTGTATGCTGCTCCGAGTATAGAAGAGGTTTGTTTATTATAATTATTAAACTTATTACACTTATTGAACGCCCAAAGGCTTTGACAACATAATACATGTCGAACAATAATAGGGTAAAAATAAGAGTAGGTACTGTACCAATCATGAAAAATTATTTTATTGCATTTGATATAAATTGAGGCTAAAGTTGCACACCTGCAAGTTTTATGACCCCTTTTTCCAAATCATATAGTTGAAAAATGCATCAATCTGTTACCAGGCGGCAAAAAGACTGGATCAAACATGAAACAGTTCGATAACCCTATTTTCTAAAACGAAATTAAAATATTGACAAAGCCAGTCGCTGGGCGAAATATTATTCGCACCAAAATACCTGCCTTTTGAAAACGTAAACATGTTTTTGCAAGCTGACGTCACACAAACGCTTGTAAGAGATATTATAAATAGGCCATTAAAACAAAATATTGACGGATTCAAGTTTTAAAACTAGGAGTGGACGGAACACCTCCAGTTACAACGCGATCAGTTATAATTTAAAATTATAAATTCCTGAGTGTCAATCTGTATTCGCTTCTGTTCCTCCATCACGGCACAATCATTTTAAAAATGACAACTATTTGCAACTAGCTGTTTACTGCCGGCACTCTATCAGCTGAGCCAGACGCATCTGTCATCGTTACAATAATGGGGCGTCTCCGTGTGCCGGCCCTTATAATCAAATGACCATGACGCCGCTGAATTCCTGTGACTGAACCAGCCACAGATGCTGATAACCTAAAGGCTTACGAATACCTGCTGCCTACCGACTGAATTAGCCAGTGCCGCAGATCACCTAGAGGCTGGCCAATCCCTGCTCCATTGATGCTGACAACCTAGAGGCCAGCCAATTCTTCCTGGCTACCAACTGAATTAGCCATTGATGTTGAGAACCTAGAGGCTGGCCAATTCTTCCTGGCTATCAACTGAATTAGCCATTGATGCTGAACACCTAGAGGCCGGCCAATTCTTCCTAGCTACCAACTAAATTAGCCACTGATGCTGACAACCTATAGGCTGGCCAATTCTTCCTGGCTACCAACTGAATTAGGCACTGATGCTGAGCACTGATTGAGGTGCTGATGAGGTTGAGAACCGATGTGTGCCGGTGCTTATTATTTACAGTCTTTTCTTGTGCAGGCAAACACGTCCCGTACAGGTACATTAGTTACTTAAACATCACAAAAATATTAGAGGAAAATTAAAATTAAAGATGTACTTACTAGTTTTTTTCAGAACTTATTAACATAACGGTGAGGTTTTGATTATGTCTATTACGTGTATAAAAATAAATTTAAATACATTTATTTGACAAAGGATTGTTAGCATATGAGTATTTCTCAAAATAAATGTACGTAACGAAAATGTAGTTACGAAATAGTGTTACGAAATAGTCCTAAGACGTAACTAAATAGTAAACATAAGGCTTGTTTACACAATGGCAAATTTTATTTTACTTTTTCATTATTTATTAAATTTAATTAGTTGTCGTCTTTTTAAAATGTAAGTAATTATCCTTTACTTTTTTATTTATTGTACATACTACAAACATACATAAACTCACGACCCAAATATTTGTATTTTGTTATACCAAAGGGGTTTAAAAAAAAACAAGGGAGTATAAATACATGTTTTTTAATCAAATTATCAGCTCCCAAATTGAAGTACCTAACACAATATTCAACAAATCTTAAGGAATTAAAGAACAGGCACTGTTTAAACTATTAAAAACTTAATAACATACAATTATTTAGTTTGAATCACTATCCATTAGCGTTTTATAAGTTTCTTCCTCATCTTTATAATAATTGAAATCTTTCCGAGACACATTTGGTCAGTTTTTCAGTCTTTGGTTTATCACTCCGCTTTGGCGCATGAATATAGTCATTTAGTGATAGAGATTTAGAGATAAGGCCCTTACAAACCATTTTCTTTTTTAAATGTATATTTTCCAGTTTTTCGTTTTTAAGATAGTCACTGCACATGGTTTATCTTTGATTTTGTTAGAATCTTCATTTTCACTATTCATATTTTCAATATCAGTGTTATTTTCTATTGCATTATTATTTCCCATTATAACATCTCCGATTTATTATATAATCCAGTTTCAATGGGAATAGCATCATTATTAGTCTTAGTTTGTTTATGCAATAATATTTTCAGAATATATACTTGCCTTTTCATCCGATTACAGCACTGTCTTAAATTCTTATTTCGACTTTTTAATCGAGTATTTTCTTCAGTCAGCTTTTGTAGTTTTTCCTTTAGGATTTTTTTATAATTTTTTCTACGTTCAAATGAATTATTGTCTTGTGTCGTAGGATTAGCCTTTTTCTTTCTTTCAGCTCTTTTATCATTGGCTTGTCTCAACTTTGCTCGTAGCTCTTCTTTTTCTTCTTCTGTAAGAATTTTTATTTTTATTTTTGATATTTTCTATAACTTTTGTTAAATGCTTAATTCGGATTTCCTCATATTTATTTGACTTTTCCTTTTTCAGTCTTTCTCTGTAAGCTTTTTGCCTTTCGGCATTGGTTTTTGGGGGCATTCCTAAAAAAAAGTTATGCTGTAGTTATGGTTTTATCAGAGTAAATAAAAATAAATTTATATTTAAATAAGCTTTTATAAAAAACTTAAGGCACTTATAAATATTGTATAGAGCGCCTGTAGAACGGATAGTGTGTATGAGTGCCTCAAGCTTATTTAAAATAAAACCAGTATTGGACGGCTCAGCTTGATCTTCAAGTACTTGTCATTATGTATAATGCCATATAATCGCGATGATAAAACATACAAGTCCGACGACACCTGCTCTGCCATTGACCATCAGGAATTTCCAGCGCATCCTATGTATTACAACCTACCTACTTTCCAGCGCCATCAACAGATCTGCTCTATGGTATAATAAATTTTATTTTTTTCTTATTATATCTAAATACATATTATGTATATTTGTGCATTGTGCATAATATATTACATTATTACTAAACTTACATAAGACTTTCATAAAAATGCTAGACACACTTACAATATACTTACTTTTCTTAATCACGTTGTAACTGTGTACACTCAGCTTTACATTGAACTTTTTCGTTACGTTACGAAATTCATAACAAACGTTACGAAATTGTAATAAGAATTTATGTTATAAAAAGTCAATGGTTTGATAAAATTTAAAAGTGTTAATATGTAAGCTTAGCAATGTTCGTACCGCACATGTTACAAAAAGATGAGTAGAAAAAGACTTACCGTTTTGTGAAAAAAGGCTAAAATATTTCCTGTTACGAAATAGTGGTCCCACTAAAAAAACACGTTGTTACTGATTTTAACAATTAATGTTATGGCAGAGAAGTCAGACCAATAACCAATCAGAAAGAGGCTACTGTTGCCCATGTAAAATTTTACGAATGGGTTAAAAAATAACGGTGGAAGTACTAATAAAACGTTACTAAAGAGTAGTTACTAAAAAGTAAATGATGATGTCTCATTTTGTTTTTTGTGCATAAATTATTAATTTATTATGAAACCCCATAGAAAATTACCTTTTTACAGAAACTACATTTAATTAAGACCCTAAAACTTACAAAAAATCACATATTACAACGTTATTATCGCATTTTATGAAGTATAAACAAATGAGGTGGGTAGGGTGGCAATTTTATTTTGTATGGAAGGTAAAAATCGATATTTTTTTAAAAAATTAAAATATTTGCGAATTAATACGATTGTAATGTTCATTCTTCGATATTTTAAAGCCTTATATTTATTCTACAAAATGGTGCATATTTTTTTTGTATGATTAATTAAAAACATGTGAAATTTTTGAACTGTTTGTAGGCACACTTTATTTTTCCAAAATGTACACTTTTTTTGAGAAATACTCATATAAAATTCAAAATAAATAGTATAATCAAAAACAAAAGTAGGTATTATCAGTTCGGTGAGGACCCGGTAGTGTTGAGTTATATGTATAGATTTTCACAGCCAAAAGTATTATAGTGATTTTTTTTTGGGGTATTATGCCGTGTTGCGCCTTCTTTAGCCAACGTTTCGGATAGCATTGCAGTGTCCAATATCAGGGCAGATGTGTAATCTGTTTGTGTTATGGTTGTCAAAGCGGAAAAGATGGTGGAGTCGAGTAGGTTTAATAGTGATACATATCCATCCATTGCACCTAACACTTGATTTATTCAGTAATTTTTTTAGCACTAAGATCTAAAAATGGAGCAGTAAAACAGTTTCATTGACCTAATGTTATGAAAAGTTCTTGAGTTACAAATCGAAACGTATTACGAAACCTAAAATTTGCATGGCCTTTTTGGAAATTTTTCACAGTGACGCTAAAAGGTATGTTTCCTATCGAAATGACCACAAATCACACATGAATCCAGAGCTCGCAGATGCGCAAGTATATTTATTTAATTATTTTTTATATTACGCAATGAATTCATTAATATACTAGTGCGCCCGGGCCTTCTATGTAGCTTTCATTTTATATAGACCTCATTTTACGTAGACCGACTTTTATCTGTTGTCTGATATTTTATGCATTTGACATACATGCGCAAGTCACATCCATTCTACATGTTGGTTTGATGTTTCATTTAATATCGATCATTTCAGCAGATTGTGATTATTGTTTAGTACGATAGGAAATAAGTAAAACATGCGACCGGTACTGTTCTATTACTCCTAAAACTGCCTTAAAGTACATGTCTTTCACACTGCGACAGATCGCAGTACGAATACGATCCATAGAAAACGCTTTCGATAGATATTTTTATTTCATTTTTATTATTCTCATATTCAATGGTAATAAATAATATGAAAATTCATAATTCATAATGAATAAAAATTAAATGTTTTAAATGAGGTAAATAATAATGATTGATTCTTAAGTTTAAACGATATTGTTGTTTTTAATTATGGAAATGAATTTTATTTTAATGTAAAGCGATTTGGTGAATAATTTTTTTATTTTTATTTATTTCCGTATTTTGCCAATATTAATAGATAAAACAACTTAAAAATGAATTTCGATCGTTTTTTTCCTATTAAAAGCTGGAACCAACAATACACATTCAGAAATCTTCATTGAAATCGGTTGGGCGGTTTCAGAGATTAGCGTGTACGAACACAGTGACAAGTGATTTTTATATATTAAGATTAGCAACACTCTGGAACACGTTCCAGAGTGGTTTATACTTTCGGTATCACCCAGTTGAAAGACTACTAGTTAGAATGGAAACATGGAAAGTAGTGTGCCAACTACCGCACGCAACGGTTGTGTCCGCCGCGATGTTCGCGATGCCACCGGCTCGTTATTGTTACCGCGCGTGCAGGTAGTGCAGTGAGTGAAGCGTCAGCCAAATTAAGTGGGCCTCCAACTACAAACTATGCCGCTATTTAAGGGGCCGAAGACCGATAGGTCTCCCGGCCAAGGGGAGTCAAAAAATATCGGGGAACAATTAACGGCCAACGTGGGAAATGCCCATCTCATACAGGACCCCACCGAGAGACAGCCTGGGTTCTCACTGCCTCGCAAAACCTGGTCCGCCATCAATAGGTTAAGGTGCTCCCATAGCCGCTGTGCCCACATGATGCACAGATGGGGCCTTAAAGAGTCGGCGATGTGTGAATGTGGTGCGGTGCAGACTACCGAACATGTGGTCAACGAATGCCCGCTCCATTCATTCCCCGGCGGGATTGATGAGGTTCACATGGCGACGCCTGAGGCCCTAAAATGGCTCGCAGCTCTAGATGTCCCCCTCTGACCCCCCACCATACGAAAGAAGAAGAATGGAAACGTTACTTGATATGGCTTAAGTTATGTTTAGTGACTAGATCTGAATAATGAGGTACTTCCCCACCTTCTTCTTTCCCATCTCCTTACCTCTCTCCACTGCCGACAGCCTCACAAAATACCATAATAATTGGGAATGTCCCACTGGCTTCAGAAGGTTAGGAACGGTTGGGTCTCTTGTCCGGTATTAAAAAAATGATTAATTTTAAATTTCGAACATTCTAAATTTTTTAACAATGGCGTGTTATTTTATTCAAATCGTGTAGTGGAAATTTTAAGCTTTTTGATAGAAGATTCATCTAAAAAAAATGTCGATGATTTTATCACATCCCTAAATCAGCCGTAAAGCACAGAGACGCCAACTTGGCAGTTTGGCTATAGGGCTCTCATGAAAACCAATGAGGTGAACGCGTTCAACGACTTTCAACTCACACGGAATTAATTCCCTCCGAATCTCCGTTGCCGTTGAAGTTTTCACCTTGAATATATAACACTGATGACGCGTGAGCCGATAGCGGACGCATTGTGTCCTTAACGAGCTTATTACACAGATCGTACGTAAATAGGTAGAAGTGATGTGATCGTAAATTTCCGCGAATAGAGTTATGATAGAATCTTGGTTTAATCAACACAGCTGAGTCCAATTTTCGCTAAGCATTTCTATTACATAAAATTTAATTTCATGGATTAACTTCTCCAAGTAAAACTACTACTAGTGAACTACTACTGTCAAAATTAGGCTCAGAAATTCTTTATTTATATTGTTTCAAACATATATAATCTATGCATTTCAGGAGGTGAAATGTATTTTGAAATGAAATATGTTATCTTAAATCTTTTCAATTCTAATATAATGTTAAGTCATAAAGTGATCGCTTTCTTCAATGGTGAAAATAAATGTAATGAATTTTTTAATTAATCAAATATTGAACAACATAATTAACATTTTAGAAAGAAAATATGCGTCAAAATTACAGCACTGTTTACCGCCTGGTTTTCTTCGCCAGCTAATCTTAGGTCAGAAGTTAGGTAGGAGCTGGCAGCAATTTACGTCTGTCGTGTCAGGCATGAGCAAATCTAGCAAGAAAACCTAAGCCACCCTTCCTTACACTACCGCTTAATCCAGGATAAAATTAGTTCCCAGGATTGACGGCCGCTGTGCTATTCTTCTTAACATGACGAACACGACATTTATTGAAACTGTATTTATACTCGTAAATGTGAACAATGTCCCCTTTCTTATAATATTATGTTATTTGTAGCTTTTCGAAAAAAATAAAATAATTCATAACAATAATACTATAACGAAATGTGTTTCCTGAAGCAGCAAAACTTTCAAACAATGAGCTTTAGCGCCATGAAATTTGCATTGATTTTTTTTGAGTGGAGCTTTTGGGTATTGATTTAATATAAAAAAAACTTGGTAAGATGCCATATATATTTATTTTTTTACCCTATTTTCAATTTTAATATAAAAATTATTTTCCATAAAAACGTGATGATATTTCTAACGAAACTCAGTAGTGAGAACGCATAATGTGTACGTAAAACTTAGCTCATTTACGGCACAAACCAAAAAGTAGATCATATAATAACTGAGAGTAGTCTGTTTTAATAAGCCTTTATAAGTCCTGTTTTTACTTCACGGTTTTGCATTTTGCCTGTCTGTAAATTTGTTTGTTTGTACGTCCCGTTTCCATTTCAAGAAGGTGGCCGTTTTAATGGTTCTGTAAAGATTATTTTTTCAAATATGAAAACTTTCGTTAATTTGTAGTACCTGCCTGCCTAAATAAAGTTAAAAAATATAATTTTATTGTCATTAACATAGTGAATTTGTTATGATGCAGGGCTAGACTCCTTTTGTTTTAATATTTTATTCATTAATTTATTCTGCATCATCACATTTATCCTCGCCGATTCTCTAACCTAGTTAGGAACTGGGCGATTGTCGCTGGTATTGGTTTTGGTAAAATTTCGAATCATAATTTAAAATTTAAAATCTGTACCGGGCGGAAACAGAAAAACAAAACACTTCTTGGCTGGACAGTAAACGCGTGGGTTCGTAGACTTTACAGACGATGGTCGCAGTGCTTTTCGTTTTTGAATAATTAATTGTACGGAATGTAATTCCTTATTTTTTGTCGCCGATGAGTGCGATCTTGCTTACGGGCACGGCGGTAAACGTTTTTTGTGACCGTAAAATAACCATTCCCGAAGTGGGTAATAGTGATCTCGCTGGACGGAAGTTGTTACGAACGGACCACGCGACCGCCGTATACAATTGAACGGGAATCCGTAAAGTAACGGTCAATCCTGTGTAGGATTGGATTATACGCGATTTATATTTTGTGCCATGCATGGCTGTCAATCGGGAACTTCGTTCTTTTTGATTTCTGGAGTTTGAATCCCGACATCGCACGTGTTCGACGGGCCGAGAAAGAGCCCTATGTATGGGTTGCAGCATCCCCAGGAACGGCTACGCGCTTATAGATAGCTGGAGTTCATGGATGTGGACAGGAGGAGTATATCCACCTTTCCAGAAGACGGATCACGCTTCTACGGAGTTACGTCCGCCGCCGAATGGGTGTGCGGGACGTTCCGTCGCTTCTCCCATAGTTTAGATACAGATAGCTAAAAACTGGTCGGTCTTTGGGGTAAGTCAAAATTATATGGTGAATATTTACCTACGACTACCGTTTTTACTACTACAAAAAATTGCCCCTTTAATAACGCCTGCTCGCGTCCCCTTTAGAGTTATATCCCAGTTTTCAAGTAGTTTGTGGGCTACGCTAGGTTTGTATAGACTGGTTTGTGATTTAATTCTACCTAATCCAACCTAACCTAACATGTACGGAATATTTTCTCAAACGGTAGTCGTAGGTAAATAATTACCAATTATATAATTATGTTAACCTGTTGAGCTAGGGCTCATCAGCAAAATGTCCAAAAGGTTTCTAATACATGTAATATCTATCCATGCACCGCCTTTTATTTATGTACATTGAGATACCATCCTAAAACAAAAGAAACTATCATGATGCTGACACGCGACCTTGGTTGCGAACTTTTACGCCTGAGATTATTGAGTATAAACATTCTAGATGATTAATTCTAACCTAGATTGGCGCGTTCTACCGAACAAAGTTTATACAATTATTATTATTTGTACCCTGGGTCAAACCCTACTTAACAAATTTTCTTTTGAATAATTGCAAAATCCTCATTTGAAATTTAAAAAAAAGTTATATAAAATGTACAGTTTATAATTAAATACTTATCTAGGTAGGCATTTAAGTACCTACTTACAAATTTTATGATTTTAGGGAAATTTTGTTTTGATTTATAGAATAAAAGGAAATAAGAAGCGTGTTTTTTCTTACGCGAGGTTTACTGTTCTCAGAAATACTGGTATTATTATTTCAGCTGTTTTAGGAATCGTTATTACTCAAAATAAGTACTTAAACATTTATGGGGACATTTGTTTGAACTTTAATGTCAAATTCAGACGTCCCGCCTCCTCTATACAAGTAAAATGTCAGCTGGTGGAATAAAGCAAACATGAAGATCCGTTTCATTTCATTTATCGATTGGTGGATACCCGTCTTAAGATAAGCTTGGCAAGAGCGATCACTTAGCGATCAGCTTTGAAAGCTAATTTTAGAAATGAAATTTTTGCAAAGTTATAATAGGTAAAACATCATTTATCGTTGTTTTGCTTGTTTAAATTATCTCGATCTGTGAATAAATTCTACCACTTTAAAAATATATATATACCATTAACACACCTTTCTTTATGTAAGTAATGTAAAAAGTATTTGTGTTTTTTTTTCTAAACCCTTCTGGTACAAATTTCAAAGCGACTTCTAGTTAAATTTTTGATCCGAGTGGTACTATTAAACTTTTCAATTTTTTTAATACAAACTACTTGCTTACTTACAATTATATCTTAATTGCCCTTTAACTTTAAATTATGTTCTATCTACGTTAATTAACCCTGGTAGTTGAATTTAAGTTTTAAGCGTTCCTTTAAATAAACGAGAAGAAATTAATGTTAAGTACCTACTTACCAATTTTGATTGTTTTTTAATGGATTTGATGCTTATGCTTATCCCTCTGAATACGTAGCAAAAATTTTGAGAAGTTAATTTGAAACTGGATCGTTGGAAAGATAAAACTGCGAGCATCACATTATATATATCTGCCTTATTTGACACATGGAAATTGGCTTAAAATATTTTACAGGCTGTTTTTAATAATTTTTACTTTTCACTTACGCAGTTGTTTTACACTGTCATCAGAAAATGTCTTTTTATAAGTAGGTAGGTGGGACGGTTTCATAATTTTGTTTCAAGTTATAAAAGAAATACTTCAAATGGAAAATTCACTTATTTAACAAGAAGAAGATATAATTGTTAATAAATCTAAACAAAACATGAAACGGAAAAAGACAATAAAAAGTCGCGACTGAGGAACGAGCCCAGGAGTTTTGTCTTACCGGTACAACACTATTATCAAATAAATAAATTTATTTATAGCTCTCTTATAATGTGATAATGATATCATGTTAAAATTTTCACGGTGTCTGAATAATATACTGCCTTACGCGACTATTCCCAGATGCACATTATTAATTGAACTGGAATTTAACGTGTATGCTTTCATTGCTTTGTTCTCCTGGTTGTCATGAGATACGTAGTATATACCAGTATCTACCTAACAATAGACACGGTGAGCCAACCAACTCCAAAAAATATTTTAAGCCTCAAAAACCGTTTGTTATTAATTAACCGTCAAAGTTAATTAATTTCACATCCCAACACACGGAGAAAACTCCCTGATATACAATATTGCTCATTCATTAAGAATCTCTTCAAATGATTATATATGGGACTGCAGTCCCTTAACGAATGAATTTATAGGTTTCCTGTAAAATTTTTAGTAAAAATGGAATACACTATCGCGATGTCCGAACACGTGTTCATTAAAATCATTATATTTTCGCATTTCGACATAATGTATTATCAAGGCAAATACAGGTGAATGAACACGTTTTACGATATATTAGGAATGTACTAAAAGTTTATAAGGAAATGCTCTCCATTCCCGTTTTAACCCGGATTCCAATAAATCAGCAATACTCATTTTTCTCCGTACTACAATACTCAACACACTGCTAGATAAATACTTCTTCCAAAGTTCCTCATACCTTTCTTGTCATTAATGAATTGGGGTTTTAAGCAGGCAAGTTCTCACGTTTGACAGGACAATCCAAATAATTAAATAAAGATTCATCATAAGAGAGTCAGAATAAGAGTATGTAAGAGACGACGTCTGAATGTGAATGAGGCAAGAAGTGTGTGCAAAGACTGAGTTGTTTGGCGGTCCGTCCTCTCTGACTACCCGTGCGGAGAAACGACGTGATGGCTGGTTAGTTAGTTAGTTTAGATTAATTTTTATGTCAATATACCTCCTTTTCTCTGAATTTTCTGGAATTACGTCAGTTGGTGAAAAGATTTATAAGTAAAATAGCAACAAAAAAACAAGACTATAGAATCCGACCTGGTTTTGCTAAATATTATAAAGATATGATGAAGTTTAGGTACAAATCATCACTAGTTGGCATTTTACATATTAATCAATGCTATTATTGTTTGCTTTATTTGTAAAAGCTGTAAACATACCATATATGTTAAATTATTGAAAAAGGATTAAGCAAGACGTACGAAAAATCGTCTTCTTATCGCATTTCATAGAGTTGCCGCAATTTCAATACAGTGACTTAGCAAAAAATTGATTAACTAGTTTCTTAGAATTTGTTTAGTTTCCCTTGAACCCTTGTGTACGTTAAACTGACATTAAGTGAAGTGTGCACCATACACTAGCTTATATTATGCATGGCATGATAGGTAGAGTGTAATATATCCAGTGAAACGTACATCGTACATACGGCTTGAATAACGTAAGGTACCCTCATAGACCAACGGTATAAGGTACTAAGGTAGGTCCCAAGCCAAATCCTTGTGGTAACCATACTCGAGAGTTGGATATTAATTCGGCTCACGGGGGTATCAATTTGCAGTAATTCGCCTCTAATGAAAACCAGGTGAGGTTATTTGATTTTAAGATGAGGTTTCTTCCAATTTATAAATTCAGATAAATTAAATACGCTGTTACATAGAAAACAAAATTGAAATGTGGTTCCATCGGCAAACCCTCGATATTGCCTGGCTGTTAAAAGTACTTTATCGAATAGTCAAAAATTGCTTATATTTTTTACTCGACTGTTACTAATTACCAATGTACCTCCGGGAGTGCTGTTGATTTTTACTCTTAGTTTCTGCATTAAATTATAGGGTTGGTTAGCTTTGCAATATTTGTTTAAATTTTAAAAACAATCTTCAATCATCTTTTGCTGACAAAAAATGAAAATCCTATTTGTATAATATGCTATCCATTCGCATAAATTCTTTAGAGGTATTTCAACAATCCCTCGATAACTACCCCTCATATAATATAGAAAGTAAGTCACAGAAATTTGTGCCAATAACATAAAAAAAAGATTAACATTAAATTCTAAAAATTTTTTTACCGTAAGCCTTGTTAAAGGCTGATTAATTTTTTTTAATAATATAGGTATGAATTTATTTAACTTACTTTTTAAAAAATGTTAACATTATTTTGCTCTTGATTTTTTACTACACTACACGTAATTATTAATCCGTGCTACAGGGTATTCGTGAAAATCGCATATGTACTCGTGATTAAATCCATGTATCTTCGACTATGTTTCTGATTATTTGATACATCTGTGATTGTTTCCGTGACAAGTTGAACGTCGACGAGTCACCGCCGCGACGCCCGGCCGTGGAAAGCCCCGCCGGCGTCGCGTCTATCGACCCCGCAATCCGCCGCACGGTAACGAAATTGCTTTGCCAGCTACTTTGCGCTGACAAGTACTGCTACTTCGGGGCCCTGCACTACTTACTGCTACTTGCTTTGTTCTCCGGACGGAGAATTGGAAATACGTGATGGTATTAGAACCATATAACCTTTGTATAGCAGTTGCCACCGGCTTACTGCGGGTAGGTAATTTTTAGTTCGTAGTTTTTCTTCGGGGAGCTGAATTTTTGGTTAAATAAATTAACTATAAATAAAGTTATCATGATATCTAGTGATTCAATTACCAACCTAACCTATTCTAACCTCTAAGGTTGCTTTAAAGTGGTTATTGGAAGTAATCGTTTCTGAAAAGTATTTTTAAATAATTGCTCTCAAAGTTTTCGAAAACAATTTCTTACCTCAGACTAAATGGCATGGTCGTTCCCAGAATGTGAACCTTAAGCATCGAGTACTCTGTTCCCAACTTTCACAATATTCATACGAGAGGGTATAAGCAGTCTGTTTGATACTTTGTTTTTAATTATCGAAAAACCTTTCCTTTGTCACGACAAAAGTTACACTGCCCAAAGAGTTAAAGTGCCATTAAGTTTTGGACCGGGAAGTGGCAGAAAGAGAAATACGTTGCTAACTGGTATATTTATAATTACATTTTGCATTCCGTTAAGCAGATGTTATTTGCATGTTGCATTTGAAATCAGGTTTTAGCATTACGATAAATCCAGATTGTAAAAGCTAAAATTAAGATCTGGTTTCGAATTTTACTCCTAGCATTAAATACCAAATGAACCGAGAGGCGTACCACGCACAACACATTTAACCGTAACAAGCAACGATTCAGGGACCTTGTTTGGCAGTGTTCAGGCGGGTTAAAATAAAACAAACTGTTCGCTTTGTTGAGGAAGTAAAAAATCTACTTTAGTACCTAAACAAAACGTTCATCCATTTATGTTGGCCTCAAGATTGTACCAAAAGTATATGACGTTATTACTGTTATATTTAATCATCGGGTCGCATGTGCCAGTTTTATATAAAATATATTATCACATTGATAAGTTATTACTGTTATTAAGCCCTGGCGCCGCAATAGGCACATTATATAAGTGATTTTTTTAAAATTCAAATTCAAAAAACATTTATTTTATTATTATACAGAAAGTACAAAGGTTATAGGTAGGTAAATCCTACTTTTTACAGCTAACCCTAATCTCAAAAAGCACAACACATATTATAATATTACAGTGTTCAATTATTAATTTTAATATTTATAAATTGAGTAAGTATTTCAAAATGTATTTTCATATCATTTGTAATTATTCTCAAAGCTACCGAACATTGTCAGAAGACCTTCAATCAAGTGTAGTCTTTTGAGAAAATTTAAATATTTAACTGTAAATATGAGCTTTGAGATAAATAAAGCCTTTTCCTACTTAAATACATTCAATTCGTTTGCTACTAGTCAGTTTTCTAAGAGTTTTCCACTGTTTTTCCATTACAATTATGTTTTTGTTTGCGTAGCAACGGCATGGTTGCCTATAATTAAGAAATAAATCGTTAATTCACGTTCTAAGTAATTTATTTGATTCATGTGCTACTGAAAACATTGATTTTTAGATATCTTAATAAAATTAACAATTTATATTTCAGTTCAGTTCAGTTCAGTAAATCAGCATTAAGGCGATGCCATACGTAATAATGCAAAATCATGTGTTTTTGGTTTGAAAAATTGGTCCCCTAGAAATAAAATTTAATCAAATGTTTCAAATGCTTTAATTAAATACTGCGAGTAGAATACATCTTGGCCTTTGAAATAATCGAGTATTTTTTAAATAAGTCTTTTTATAAGCCCAGAAAAAAATAATGTATAAGGGCTATGAAAAATTCTTTAAAGTTCAAAATCTCCTACTTACGAACCCATTTTCGGTTATGATTTTATTGTATAATGTGGAAAATTAAGTTATTTATAAAAAAATTAAATATTTATGCCTAGACATCCACAAAATAAAATAAAAGGCACTTTTTGGCCATGTTTTTTTCTTGCATAAATAAAAACAGGCGGATGGTGTTAAGCGGGAATTTAGACCTTATCGCCATCTACGTTAGGGTTATTATTGATAGCGGCTCAATTAAAAATATTACACGACGTAGTGCATCGCCTTAATAGAAATATAATTTTTACATTTTCATATAAAAAAAAACAACCGTATTAGTATGTGCCACAATTAATTTTCTATGTAGTTTAATTGTATGCTTTACATTACCTACCTAACTAGGTGTAACCTGTTGAGAGGTAGTTGCTAGTAAAAATATTTCATTGCAATGTTATTGACAGATTGAGTGTTAAATTTAGATAAATATGTGAAGAATTAATAAAGTATGTTGTTAATAAAGTTATAAGAAGTAATAAAGTATGTTTATTAGTATATATATTAATAAGTACCATTGTAATAATAACATGTGGAATTAACATGGAATTTTCTTTACAAAAGTGTACCATTATAAATCTAATGAATAATAACAATATTATTTTTATCCTTGGTAGGCATGCCTAAACACGGCGGAGTACTTTTGAAGAAGGATACGTTAAGAAGAATGAGTTAAATAATGGAAATAAAATAATAAAACAGTCAACACAATAAGAAAAGTGCGGTTCGGTAGCATCAACATTTGTCTGAAACGATATCCACCACTATTTGATAATGCCCCGACAGCGGCGATTTGCAGATTATTACGATATTCTGATGCAAATCTTTGAGATTATCTTCTTTTGAGATAAAATTTCCATAAGTCTCATGTTTTCACCGAGTCAGAGGCGATGATGGGAGAACTAAAGAGAATCCGTCGCGATATTCTCTTCTTTCCTCTTTTCTCGTACAACCATAGCATAAATTTCTTTTCTAAATTTTCGTGAGCTTTTTGGCTTCTAACTTTGGCTTTAGGCTTCCCTTAAGTGTCTTTAGTTTTTGAAAATCCTTGGTGACATCCCAGTCCATCTCATCTGCGGGTGTTTGTCCTTCAATTTTTTTCCACTCAGGAGGCCCGGAAGAAAATTATTTTCCTCAGGGCCTATGTCGTTAGGGATACTGCGTGGGGAGTCTTTTTGAGGAGAGGAAGGAGTGATAATGGGTCTTGAAGAGACCCACGTTGTAGAAGAGAGGAAACCCAGAGGCCGAAAAATCATTCCACAGCAGAGCTGTTGAACTCGAGAAAGAGTCGTAGAAAGGTTTTTATCAAGTTGCTATTGTAAGCTATGATACGTGATCAGCCTAATACAACTTGTAGATAAATTGTGACGGTAAGAAGGTCCTACAGAACTACTTTCACCACAAAATATGATATTATTTGGTGAGCTATATAAACAAAAGCTTCACCTAGAATAACTTATGGAAACAACTACCTGTTTATCTGATATCTAGAATGGTCTCGAAAACTAACTGGCGTGGCCAAATTTTTAAAAACTAAAAATTATATTTATTTTTAATAATTACTTTTCTTCCTCCTCTACAACCATCTTCAGTCATCATCACTGGACCTTTCTGGTTCGGTTTAGTCATAGGCTTTTCCTTTGATTCGTCACTTCTTCCTGTCAGCAGCATGTTTTATTCCCTCCGCACTGGGCGGCTGCCTGTCTAGAGTCTAGACGGGAAGGGATGTTCAAAACGTGAGGGATAGTTTTACCTAAAGATGACTTTCAGTTAGGTTGATTCAGCCAGATTTATTAAATGGATTAGCTGAGACTTAACATTAAGTATTTTCAAATTTTGGTACACACGACTGTACGCTTTTTCTCAACATTCTTGATTTTCATTGCCAAGTACCAAAGGGTGTTGAAGAATGTCTGATGTTTATACACATACAAATAATATTATTAACAATAGGGCAGTATTAGGAAATCGAAGTCGTATCGGTTTTCTATGATCTTGCCTTTCTGTCTATTTATTAGATCGTATTATTGTAACTTAATTTTATCGCATTTTAATTATCTATGGGATGTGCGTTATATCTGAACTGCTCCAACACACATCACATAAGCCGTTATGAGCATAATATGTCTCGCTCATGTCACTGTTCGGCTGGCCGAGCTGCCTCGATTTCGACCCATGCTGTAAATTTTTGTGCACAACGAAATATGCACCACTAATTTGAGCTTGCGCGGGAATCTTATACTAGAAATAACATAGCTCAAATAATTACTTGAAGTCTACTTTTATACTTCGATGACTGGGGCACAGAAATCGTTGCGTGAATCGAAGTGTGAAGACTGAAGACAAGCAATGCAATGCACAAATGCACCTACCAAGGAACTGCCTCTGGTAGTGAGGCTGAACAGAAAGTATATGAGAACAAAGAGAGTTAGGAAGTACTTGGTTATTCAGATCTTGTCAACAATCACGTCTAAAGCCATTTTATTTATTTTTTGCATATCTTCGATTCTCATATTGTCGATTTTGAAAGTAGGTACTTATCAATCACCCTGGAAAGTGCCGAAAATATACCAGCAAAATATGCATAGGTAATATATATTTATTACTTTTAAATAGAATTTTACATAATGTTTAATATATCTAAATGAATTTAGATTTTCTTTTCTTGAACGAATAAATAGATGAACAAATGAATGATGGAATCTTGAAAGTGGAAATTAACCCAATTCCCGACATCCGATGTAACTAAAACTTACTAGGCAGATAGAAAACGACAGGCATTCACGCACACCCAGGCATTGCTCTGAAATTGGATGATACTATAAATCTTAAAATTAAAATCCTTAAACAAAAATTAATCTTAATAAAAATTAATCTCCTAAATTTACAGCAGTTAATATACGAATTAAATCTCGGTACCATCCAATGAGGATTTGACTTTAGTGATAGCGCGGTTCATCCCTTTTTGTCAGTCCCAGGGGAGGAAGGTTCATTATTTATTCATTATTAAGGTCTATTATTTCAAATATGGAATGTATTGCATTGCACTACTCCTGCATACATTCTGGAATAAATTCTAATTATTATTATTATTAATCCCCAGTTACATAAAAAAATGTATTTTAAAACTCTTCTACTCATGAAAAAAGATGAGTTATATTAAAAAAATATAGTTTTTACGGTTTGATTTTTTTCACCCTCTGAAAGCGCTATATAATCTCAGGTTAAAGAGCAAGCTGCTAGATAAGCTGTATACATATATAATTTAATCCCCCCCGCGATGAGTGTGAAGGCTGCGAAATAACGATTTTCAATAACTTTTCATGTTCCTGAAAGTTAGAAAAAACTTTGTTGAACTTCTGGAGAAATATGTTACTTTCTTATTTCCTATCATATACAACTTCAATTCTCTGACAGCTTCAAAATGGTAGCAGAAGTCGGGGACGCCCGGTAAGACATGGCACGATCAAATCAATCAGATACTTGAGTCGGGCCATGTCAAGAGTCAGAATAATATGTATGAGACGATTAACATCGGCGGTTCATCCTCTCTTAGATAATAGACCACTACAGCCGTCGATACCATGACTTATTCAGAGTACCAAAAGGCAAAACCGACGTCCTGGCAAAGCATAGCATGACGAGGGGAGTGGTGCTGTTGAACGAACTAGCAAAGAATTTGGATGTAAATGACTGTTCTCTAAATGACCTAAAACAATTATTGAAAAGCACTTACCCAAATGCTGATATGATGTAAAATTGTACTGAAACTGGAACGAATGTACTGTTGTACAATAAAAAATAAAAGTTTTTGTTGTATTTATGACAGTCATTTTATTAAAAAAAAGTATTCAGTGTAACCAGACAAAACTTGACCTGACTATAAATGTCTTATTTCATGTGGAAATTAAAGAATTCAAGTACAGGCAATTTGAGTTTTTTTATTAATTTTTTTCTCTAACATATGAGGCCAGCAACCATTTTTGAAAGTTCCTAGAAAAAGATTAACGTCTTTGGCAAAGCCCATGACTCACTCATGAATAAGTTTGAAGCACGCTATTTCATTTCCACCTCTATCCTGGATTCCAAGTCGCTGAATTTACGATTATATCATTTTGGGGAACTTCATGGCTGTACTTTGAATGTAAATTATACTGAATGTTTCGGGCAACTAATACATTTGTTAATATTTTATAGTGATTGAACGGATTTCGTGAACAAGTGAGTTTAACAAACAGTATCCCTGTGGATATTTTTTTTACGTACCTACCGAATAACAAGAAATATAATTTCTCATTATATATACTATCCCACTTCCACCGCTGAGGAGCTTGGTCCTCCGTTGAACTCCAATATTGTGTCACAGAATTAAGTCCAAACTTCATCGCCTTCTGTTGAACTCGATCACTTCGTCAGCAATCTTGGGAAATTTCCATCCAGGAGATAGGCAGCCACCGGTTGACACACCATGAATTCAATAATTAATCAGCACGACGGCCTCCGTGTTTTCTAGGAATAAGGCTCTTGAATAGCAAGCTGGAGGTCGCGGGTTGAAATCATGGCGTGCGCAAGCAAATTTTAATTGATTTTTTAAGAATTTAATTTTTTTAAATTTATTTCTAATAAAACACATTTGGCATTATACATATGATTAGACAATAGATAGGTAGTCCCGCGAAGCTGTCACGCGGCTGCTTGTCTGCAGGTTCTACCTCAGTATAAATCCATTTATATTTACATATAAAGATATACATACATAGTTTGAAAGGCACAAACATATTTTAATAGCCTTTCCGAAGAATAAAATAAAAAAATAACATATTTGGTACCATTAAAAAAAAGTCAAATTATTTTACAAATTAACTATGTAAAATAATTACAAAGTCTATTTGCTGCACTTTCCAGAGTGGAAGATACTATCATTATCGCCCTGGTGTAAGACCACCATTCAGAATTGAAACGTTGCTTGGAATGATTTTGGCCGTGTTTAGTAACCAGAACTGAATAGCCAGGTACTTCCCCTCCTTCCTCTTCCCCATATCCTTCCTCTTTCACTACTTTCAGCCTCACAACATACACCAATTGAGGATGCCATAGTGGCTCTAGACGGTTAGGAGCAGTTTTACATAAAAATAAAAATAAATATTAATGGTAGAAATTGTCTTCTCGAGTTCGATTAATTCGGTACAACTCCAACGCACAACAGTTCCAACTGCCGAAAGCCAGTGGAATCGTAATGCGTAATCGCAATTGTAATGCTGAACGAAGCAAGTAATTATTTAAATCATGATCTTCATGTTAATATTCTGAGTGGTTATCTTTCACCAGGACTTTACTAGAATTTTCCACGTTATTTGGTGAAAGGAGTTCTTAAAATTGTCGCATAAAACAGAATTGTTTCATTTTTAAAACACATCGGTAAAACGTTTTAATTTGATGTGACTAAAAATCCACTATTATCACTTTTGCAGTTCAACGCTTGCCATGTAAATATGTGGATTGATTTTTCTCTTAGTCGGGATTCTAATTCCGTTATTGTTGTACCAAAAAGGTTGGCCCCTTGGTTTGATTGGCGGAAGCAGCATCGGTATTCAATTAAAAATATGCTCATACGAAAATAAAATTAAAGGAAGTCTCACAGTTGTTCTTAAAAAAAACAGACTTATTTTATTGAATTAAAATAATCGTGCATACTATTATATATGTTTGTTACATTTATTAGGGGCAGAGCATTTTTATTATTCAGTTCCCTGGTGGGGGGCGCACTGGGGAGGATTATTCTATTAGGAAGAAATTGCTCCTCTCGTATATCTGTCTCCCCCTAGTGAAGACAAAGTGTCCTTGCTTCTTTGCTGAACTTTTTTGCCTTTTGTAATATCTCCTGCCGAGGAGACGAATTTCCAGGCAGTGCTGGAGGCGAGAGAAAGACACGATCACTGCGATGGTAAGTAAAATCATTTCATCTTCTTTGTTGTCTATGCGGAAAAATTGCACGATATTAAAACATTCACCATTAAAAGTGGGTATACCTAGAAGGCTGGCACCAAGATCTTTACAAATATTACTACAGGATGCCAATAAATATAACAAAGACCGTTGAAAGTTTGCATTAATAATGTTAGAAATATAACTCTGTTAAAATAAGTCCCTAGGAAGTAATAGAATGCAACCAAAGAAATAAATAAGTGATGATTCAGTAGAAGTTTTAATCACCGCGTCCCCGATAAATACAATACGAGACTCCATTTCGTGTAGTTGCTTCTCGCACTAATTATATGTAAAATTATTTTTAAAGAAAATTGATCTTTCCGTGTGTTTTATTTGAATTATTTCTGATGAACGTATTACTACCATCTCAAATGTTTCTAGAGATATCCCCCAGACAGTTAATAATTCATCGTCTAGAAAAATTAAATCTGGTGCTTACAGTTTTATGCTTACAATTTTACAGTTGAATAACGTTTTATAAAATTTTCAAACCATTTTATATAAAATATTTTAATGGTAAGGTCATGTTTTTATTAATCTTACATATAATTAACTTACATCCGTAGGGAGACCTCTAGATTTTTTTGAGATTTTATTAATACAGAAATAATTAAAATTGTAGCGGCTAGCGAACCCCCGTTATTAAAGTCTTATGTCGCCTTATTTTTATTTCGTTTTCTGTGATTCAATTTCTGAAATACCTATTCGCTAATAAATAATATTTAACATCTTTTCGACTTAATTGGGTAAATACAAAGATGTCTATTTTATATTTTATCAAATAAAGGTGGTTGAATATTTGTTCTCGTATGATACCATCTTCTTTTCTTTTTTTTTTCCTTTATTAAGTTGTTTTATTTGTGTTTTTGATTTTGTCTTATTTTTTTAATTTTATAACTATGTACTTATACTCTCTATGGAATGTGTGGGATTGCACTTACCTCCCCACATTCCGGAATAAAGAATTTATTATTATTATGTGTAATTTAGGAATTAGAACACTAAAAACGTAGGTAAATGTTTTTTTTATTGCGGTAGAAGAGATGCATTTTTGTTAGTTTTACGATTAGATCTTATAATATAGAATCATGATTTGCGCAATAGGCAAACGCAAATTACGATTAGATCTTATAATATAGAATTGCGAATTGAGAAATATGTAAACATGAATTTCGTCGCTGTTACATAGCGTCGTTAACCACGTTTAAATATTATTTTACTCGAACTTTATACACCAATGTATATTTTTCTTATAAGCTTTCTTATTTAAATTTATAAACTCGACCTCTTTGAAAGATTTTCTCATAACAATGAAGGGGAAAGAGCTTATTTAAACTTACCAAATTAGTTTTCCTAAGAAAAATACCACAAGTCTGTTTTTTGTAGTTTCATCTCGTTTTACGCTGTGTAAAGAAGCCAAATAGAGTTTCTAAGATATTTCATAATTTTCTCGAGGCGCCGACCTTAAGCACGGAAAGTATAATCATTCAAATAAAATTCATTTACGGGGAGTAGCTTGGAGCATCAGTAGTTAGCAGTTGTTTTATTCATGATTGTATCAAAGCTCACTGTATAAATGTATTTATTAAGTACTGTAAAATACTTGTGTATTATAATGGAGAGTATTATGTAACGATTTTATGAATTATTTTTATTTTTAAAGCAATGGTGATTTGAAATGTGTTTATTTAGTTTTATCGATTAATCTCCAAAAACAATTATTATATGATGAGTGAAATTCAACGTTGATAATTAAATAAATATTTTCTTTAAAAATAAAAATTATTTTCCTCAGGCCCTCCTTCGTGGATTTTTAACAAAAAATATACTAATTTCAATCGCTCCCATCTGTTTGGAGTTGATTTTGTAATGGTAACCCAATTTTTAATGGTTTCTTAAAACGAAAGACAAACAATGATTACGAATAACCCGACCATATTTGAAAATCTCCTATTACTACCACAGTAAAAGTAAAATGTTGCTTTTCTTGTGATGGAGGAATTGGACACACAACGCCTGGATGGAACCCAAACGCGATGCCAACTCAGCCACTGACCGGTCAATGGGGTATGTTGTGAGGCTGAAAGGAGTCAAGAAGGAAATAATATGGGGAAGAGCAAGGCTTGGCTTTTAATATCTGATCATCAAACATGGCTAAGGCCTTTTCAAGCAACGTTTTATTTCTGAATGGTGGTGTTTTTCCAGAGCGATACTGATAGTATCTAAGAATAATCTTCCCAATCCAATAAAAAATTACCATCATGAGCATATTTACCCGTTTGAAAGGGTTTTATTGTATAAAGGCGTGGTTGAACGATTCGGGTCCGTTCGTTTATTTCATTCAAATAAAAAAAATGAAGGATTTAAAAAAAATATTATTAAATCAGGAAGAGATTACCTTGTTTTAGTGGTTTATTTCTGTTGTGAATATTTTCGATTACTTTTATTTTATGTGTGTTTTTTTTTTTGCATTTCCAATGTATTTACAGCGAAGTGTCAAAAGTACCAGGTTCAATCATTTGACTATAAACATTTACCTTCTAAGATACAGGTGCCCGAAGGTAAAGTGCACTAACTTCATGAAGTGATTATACGTGATAGTACAAGTAAAAAATAAAGGTGACTTTTTTCGATATTTCAACTTTTAGGGGTAATTTTCAGGTAAAAACGTAAAATTGGTCCGCCGTGAGGGGCTGGCATTATTATTTGGCGCAGTTGCTAAATCTACCGTCCCGCGCCCATACGATGCCATTCCGTCAGTCTATTTAGTTGCCGCGCTTCTTCTCAATAACTTTTATTTTATTCGCAAAGGATCTGATAATTTAATGTTTCTACCAGTGTTACTTTAAAAACTTAATTGTTTCCATCAAAACTTGTTAATATAGTGTGTATTTATCTTAGTGTGCATTTATTAAGACTTACTTGAAATAACATCTTTATTCAGTGCGTGTTTTCTCCAAATACTTTTAACATTGTGTTTATTTGAGCGCAATTTTAAATATTGTAGCAATGTCTGGCTTCTCCCACGAAGAATGGGCAGACATTCATTAGGTTTACGGGCTATATGATTTAAATACACACGGAAAATAGACATTTTCAAAATTGATTGGTTATTAATAGTTAAAGAATTTAATAGTGTTACTACATTTTGTCAATTTTAGTACAGTTCTCTTTTTTGAATTTGGTTTAAAACATACTCGATAGCTCACTAGATATGTTCTGTTTTTAAAATACATGAAAAAGCCCAGGTATGTCTTTTTGTATGAAAAAAGGTGTAATTTCGGAAAAAAACTTATTTAACATTTTTACTCCTACCATCATGTAGAATTACCTCCCGAAGTTAATACACTTTATCCCCGAACACACTGTTTAACCACAAAAATTGACTGGCAATATAAAACAATGTCAATTAATTTATGAGATTTTTATCAAGCTATTCCAACCGTTTTATCAAAAAATATATAAAACCACATTGGAATGCCATAAGAATTCAATACAACAGCGCTATAAAGGCAATAGTTTCAGTTACCGTAGGTGTAGTGCCAGTAAAATGTGTATGTCAGGTAGAGTACATTGTTTGTTTGTTTCAATGAGGCCAACTCCCGATGCATTATTATTGAATCCTATTATTTTCTGGAATTGTCCCGAAACGCTCTTATAAGTGGCAGTCGGTTGGTTAAACGCCCTAACACGAAAAAATGTATTTGTCAAAAAACCTTCACAAGAGGAACTTAGGATGTAACTTTTATTCGTCATTTTTAGAGGCTTTTACATAAGAATAGTAAAAACTATACAGTATTTATTATACATAAGTAAACTGCCTCAGTAACAATCTTTTGTTTTTGAAAAGTCATAACTTGAAGATGTCCATTAATTCGGTATAATTATTTCCCTTCATACGTATTCTGAGCAACACATGCGGTAGTTATTTCCAGAATTTCTACACTGAAATAAATCCAGACTTTTAGTATTACGTAGCGGAATCCGAAAGCTTATCAATGCAAGCAATTCTGAACTATCTATCAAATGCTCCCGATAGAATATTTTTTGGAAATACCAAGGCAGTGAAAATCCTTGTGTCATTATAAGCATATTAATTTAATTTAAAAGAGTGTAGCAGTTCGACAAAATTGCTGGATTTTAGAAAATTTACTTAGAAAACGTAAGAATTAATTTTGTATTCTTTAAATAGCTTTTAGATCAATGAATGCTTGTTCCAGATGGAAGAATTGTGCTTAAGTTGACTTAGAAGTCGTTAGAACGAAGGTATAATAATATAAGGTATAACTTATAAGGTTAATATTATTATTATAATCTTTTTTTGTTTTGTAATTCCTCTTGTAAGACTTCATATTTAATGGACCCATACTTTTTCTCCATAATTTTATTTGTTGTATGATATTGATTTACTTTTCCTTTTGTTAGATTTAATTTTA
The DNA here is from genome assembly GCF_061612785.1 of Hesperophylax consimilis. Lineage (NCBI taxonomy): Eukaryota > Metazoa > Arthropoda > Insecta > Trichoptera > Limnephilidae > Hesperophylax > Hesperophylax consimilis. The sequence goes on from NC_142846.1 coordinate 23,571,300, forward strand.
ATTATACTTTGCTTTGCCAATATGGATTAATTGCATTGTACAACCCCTGCATGCAGCCCGAAATTTAAATAAATATTTTTTGATGTGAATACCGCCCAAGAGTCCCAACTGCTCACGACCACCTGTAGCCAGTGAGACTATGGCATCCCCAATTGGGGTATGTTGTTATGCTGAATATAGTGGGGAGGAGAAGCAGATGGGGAAGAAGATGGTGAGAAAGTACCTGGCTATTCAGATCTGGTCACCAAACACAGCTTAAGCGATTTCTAACAAAATTTCAATTCTGAATCCTGGTCTTACACCAGGGCGATACTAGGAGTATCTTATAATATTTAAATGATAATTTTTTTTAAATAACAGAAATCAATCAATTTAAATTCATTTGCACACGCCGGTATTTGAACCCACGACCTTCGGTTTGATAGTCGAGAGGCTTATCCCTCAACCACGGAGACCGCCAATACCTTACAAGATTAATTCATTAATTTTCATTCTATTAGTCTGGCGCACAAAAAAAAATTGTTAGTATTCTTTTATGGCAATGTTCAAGAATTTAAAAGAAGATATTCATGCTTTCCCGTCTCTGTTTAAAATACTATTTTTAGAACCTTTGTGTGTTTTATAGCATCATGAACATCAATTCTATTTTAGAACCGTTTTATTAAAGCTACCTCCGAAGGAAAATATTATTTATAGATGAAATTTTCAACCATAAAAATAAAGGTATTTTCGGGCATTTCCAAAACGATGGGCATGTAAATCATTATTACACATAAATTTTTCAGATATTTATGTTCAAATCTACCGGCGAAAAAAAGTGCCGTTATGCGAAATTGATCTATGCAAGAAAAAAAAGTTTTTTTCTTTTTTATCTAATAATTATAGTTAATTACTTAAATATCATTCAATTTCATCTTGTAGATTGTAGCTACACTTAGAGACAATTTGAGATTTCGACGACCAAAAGAATTATAGTGATTTATTTTTGGGATATTATACCGTGATCCTTATTTAGCCTACGTTCCGGACAGCGTTTCAGTGTCCATCTCCAGGGCAGATGTGCCTAAATAATGCAACTAAAAATAAATCACAATAGATCCACAAGTTCTTAGCGCTATACTAGGTACAAATATACAATAATACGTGTAATTATATGAAATCTCGAAATTACACCACTCAAAAGCAGATGTGCCCAAACAATGTAACTAAAAATAAATCACAATAGATCTACAAGTTCTTAGCTCTAGTTATATACTAGGTACAAACTACAATTATATACGTAATTATATGAAATTACACCTCTCCAAAGCAGATGTGCCCAAACAATGTAACTAAAAATAAATCACAATAGATCTAAAAATTCTTAGCGCTAGTTATCTACTAGGTAAAAACTACAATTATACGCGTAATTGTATGAAATCTCGAAATTACACCACTCCAAAATTTTTCAACGCCTTAAAATATTTTTTTCCGAGAGATTCATGATTTCCGCGTGCGTCCTTTATTTCGAAGTACTTTTACTAATTGCCTTCGTTATACTCTTTTATTTTCCTTACTCTTTACATGACTCGACTTGGAATTTGATTCAGTTGATTGTATCGTGTATTTTTAGGGTGCCCCCGTTTATTCCATCCACTTAACACGGAGAAAAATGAATATGACTAATTTATTAAAAGTCTCTTCAAACTATTGGTAATACGGTTAAATACAAGATATCGTTCGGAACACGTGTTCATGCACCTGCATACCTTAATAATATACTGAAACCCTTGAGATGATTTTTCACAAAAACGGCGCTCTACAAATTATCCAATTATTATTATTATTATTATTATTAAACGTTCAAATATAAGGTTTTTTATGAACACTTGTTCTGACATCGTGATAATACATTCGTATTTTACAAAAAAATTAGGAAACCTATCAATTAATTTGCAAATGGCAATCCCGTTTTTAACCGGATTACGAATAATTTTAAGAGATTCTTAATAAATTTGGAATATTCAATTTTAGTAATTTATATCTGTGTGGGCGTTGAATTTTTATATCCACGCAAAATTACAAAACATGTTGTTACAAAATTGCTTCATTAATTGACATCAATAAACATACTTTCGCAGTGTTATTCACAAAACAATACATTTGATAATGTCTGAATTGATTGGTTTTAAATCTAATTTGTATCATGTCGAATTGAATTCAATCAATTCTGCCCGTAGTACATCATTACTTTGAAATTAAGTTTGTCTCTTTGAGTTTTAAAGATATTAATACTATTTTTTCTTTTATTTTCAGGTGAGTAACTTTCAAATTGAAGGCTTTGTGGAATAATACAGCAGTTATAAGGCAGTTCGCTTATCACAAAAGTAAGATTATCCTGATAATAATCCTTTATTTTATAGCTTTTAACAATCAGTTTTCATTGAATTTAAGTTAGAAATACTAGTTAATCTAATAATTTATCAATTTTATTAAATTAGGTAAATCCGTAAAATTATTATATTCATAGCATAGAATTTGTGGACTTAAACAATTTTCACAAAATTATAAATGTTAATATTCCTATAAACTGTTTTTAAAACTACTCGGGGTGTATCCAAATACTGTCATCAAATATTCGAATCGCTGTTTTTGAACGTATCCTAAAATTAAATACTGTTTTTGAAACATAAACTTCTCACAATCCTTTGTGTTTTATGGCATTTATAATGAATTCCATTGATATTTACGCCAAAAAAAACCTCCTTAAAAACAAACGAAAATACTCAAAACACCCGAAGTATGCGACATTAATCAAAAGAACACCCACTGAAGCCAATAACAATAACTACATTTGAACAAAGAAACTTTAAATATTTTGCTCATTAACTATACAATAACCTATCAGACGAAACAAGACAAATACAAAGTTTGAATCAATTTAAAATCACCACTAAACAATTGGTATTCAATAAAGGTCGTGCAATTTTTTTTATTTTTTTATATTTTATTTTATTTTTTTTTTATTGAAACATGTAAACAAGGTTACAATTTTTGACAATATGAACACCAATATTTCAATCACTCTCCTAATAAAGCAGCTGCTTGTATTTAGGAGAGGACAACAAAATATTTTTACATTTGTTTAAGTTAAACTAAAAATATTTGTAATTTAACAAAAAATAACAATAAAAGTAATAAAAATATTGGTTAGTTAATAGATGAAGTAAAGTTATGAGGTGGTACAAGAGTATTTTAATTTAATTTTTTTTTATATTTTTCGTAATTTTCTTCCGATCGTATATCCTTTCCTCATCTGTGGTGTGTATTTACTACACATTGCTTCTAATAACTTTAATAACTCTATAAATATAATAAATTCTGGGTTCAGATTTTAGGTATTCTTCAGTTATACATTTATGCACTGAATTAAAAAATAACATATTACATAGTTTTCAAATTCAATTAATTATCAGAGGTTTTTGTTAAAAATCGGGAACAAATACACCAATACAATCAACCGTGTGATACTAATAAGCGAAGAGTGTGCGAGGAAATGACACGCTATTGATGTCCCGCTTTAATTCGCTATGCGGGAACATGAGACATCCACACTTCTGCAGTTGTAGTTTTTGATTTAGACCATCGATACCTATGACCGCACAGCTGTGTTTGTGCCAGCCGCCAGCCACTAGCCAGTTGGCCGCGAACCGTCGTAAGATGTGGACCTCTCGCACGTTTCTTTAGCATCTGCCGATGGTTTTTTCATGTTTTCAGCAATTAAATTACAATTTATATCACTTTTGATATAAAATATAATAAACAAAATCGATGAGCTATGAATATTCATATTTTTCCGATATTAAATCGCTTATTTTGAGATGTGTATTGACTACACAGCACCGGAACGCGTGTATTTTTTTAGCACAGTAAGGGAAAGGATATCAAGGGGTAATTTATTAAATAATTTTACACCCTTGAATATATAGTGATGCTGTGCTGTTGTGGTTCGTGCTAGTGGCACGGTTAGTCCTCCAACAGATATTATTCTTTTGCTAATATTCAATTGTGGTAAATTATTTTTACTAAAGAAATCTTTATGTATTTGTAAAAGTGCATTTTTGTCATAAATTTTTGTAAGTGGGGGAACCGGGAAATCTTGAAAAACATTTATAGTTGGGTAGTAATATGGCTTTTTTAAGATGATTTTTATTAATATTTTTTGAATAGTTTCCAATGGGAATAGGGATGATTTATATGCACCCCCCCAAGCCACGATTCCATATTGTAGTACAGAGTGCGCAAGTGCATAGTAAATATCTTTTAGTATTTTTAATGATACAATATTTTTTAGTCTAAAAAATATATAGATCAGTTTTCTCATTCTGTCTACTGTGGAATTTATTTGACTTTTCCATTTGATGTTATTATCAATAATTATTCCAAGATATTTTATTTCTTCTTTACTACTAATGTTTATACAGTTTAAGTTACAGGGTGCGATTCTAAGGAGGCAATTTCTTTCGTGAATTTTTATGTTTAGATTTACATTTGAGATATTCCCTGTTAGGCTATAAGGTATAAAATGGGTTTTTTCGACATTTAGTGTCAATAAGTTTTCGTCAAACCATAGTTTAACGATATTTATGGCATTATTAGCTGATACTTCGACCTCATTCCAAGAATTTCCTTCCATAGTTAATAATAATAATAATCACTGTATCATCTGCGTAAGATATAATGTTTCCAATGATTGGGAGTTCAAAAAGTTCATTTACATATAATATTAATAGTAAAGGTCCCAAAACAGTTCCTTGTAGAATTCCGAAATCTATATTTTCTATTTCACTTAATTCGTTGTTTACTTTAACCTGTTGAGTTCTTTGATAGAGATAACTTTTTAACCATGTTTTAGCTTTGCCAGTAATTCCTATATTATTTAGTTTATTAATTAATTTTGAATGTGAGACACTATCAAAAGCTTTACGGAGGTCAATGAATATACTTAATCACTTTTTGCCTCTATCTAATGTTTTGTAAATAAGCTTAGTTAATTCTGCAATTGCGTCTTGTGTGCTAAGTTTATCTCTGAAACCGTATTGACTAGGGTTAATACATTTTTGGTTATCTGTATAATCAGTAATTTGTTTTTTTATTACTTTTTCGTGTATTTTTGCAATAACCAGTGAACTCAACCAAGTGTAGGGGGTTTCGTATAAAGTTATTGTACGTTGGACGATGAGTGATGTTGTACTAGCAAATAAATGGTTTTATAGGAACTCATAAGTTTCATTAATAAGCAAACTATTATTAATTAGTTTTGTTCACGTGTATTAATTATTTTGCTCAAAATTCTTCCTCAATATAGGTTCGCCTAATGAGGCAGGTTATGTCCAACTTAAATATACCCCCTATTGTCTCTTTATCACTGTGCCACTATACATTTTATCTATTACTGTTCCTATACAGCAGCGGTCGGGGAACCGGAGTAAATTACCCCAAATGAGGTAAAAATGTTTTTTTTGGGGTAATAAGGAAATTTTACTGGTTTGCTATTTTGGAAGACTGTGAAAATATTACTTTTGATGACATCAAGGATACAGTTATAAAACATCTTACCAAACTCAGAGAGCGGTTCTCTGACTACTTTCCAGATCTTGATATACATAATTTCAATTGGGTTGTAGATCCTTTTAAATTTGAAATTGCTAACATACCAGAAGAACCTCCGGGTTTGGCAGAAACAATACTTGAACTTCGATCTAATACTGAAGCACGTATTCAATTTGAGAGCAAAGCCAATCTGTCGTCTTTATGGATGTCAAAAGCTACGAAGGCTTTCAAAATTGCACATGAGGAGGCGGTACAAAAGTTGCTGCCATTTGCAACAACCTATCTTTGTGAACAAGGCTTTTCCACTCTAATGAACATAAAAACGAAGAACAGAAATCGATTAAACGCCGGAGACTGTATTCAAATTGCTCTTACATCAAACAGTCCCAATTTTGAAGTAATTGTATCAAACATGAAGCAACACCATTTCTCCAAAAACTGAAAGGGAAACCTGAAAATCTGAATTTTTGTTTGATCCAATTTGAGAATTTTATTTTTTTGTCTATTAGATACTTACTATTTTCATGAAACTTTTTATTTTTATTTTCCGTGTAAATTAATTCAATAAATAATGTTTATTTAAATATACATTGATTTTCTTCTTTTCAAAATGGGGGGAAGGGGTAATATCGACTTACGAAAAAATATTTTGGGGTAATGATTAAAAAAGTTCCCCGACCGCTGTTATACAGAGTGTCAAGTGCGTTAACTTCGGGAGGCAATTCTACATGATGGTAGAGGTAAAAAATGGAAAGAACTTTTTTAGAAATTCCAATGTTCATTTTCCCATACAAAAATATGAATAATTTTTTTAGAAATTCCAATGTTCATTTTCCCATAAAAAATATAAATAACTTTTTTAGAAATTCCAATGTTTATTTTCAGATACAAAAATATTATTTTATTAGAATTTCTAAAAAGTTATTTATCTTTTTTACTTCTAAAATCATGTAGAATCATCCCCCAATGTAAGCGGACTTTATGTCCGGAAACCCTGTACAAATAATGTTACCCTGAATAGTATGTATGCATTTTTATAATCCAGTTATGTTTTTGATGATAAATTAATTTAGTATTTTCATTGAAGAAGAAGATAACACCAATAAATCTAAACAAAACATGAAACAGAACAAGACATAGAAAAATAAAAGGGTACCCTTGAATCGAACCCAGGATCTCTGTCTTACCGGGACAACGCCCCTGCCGTTATAACCACTCTAACCATTAATTATTATTTTTTTGGTAAACTAATGTTTAAGACAAGATTTTTTATGCATAGCCCAAAGGGTAACAATTATTTTTACCAAAAAAATAATAATTAATATTTGATAAGTTCTAGTATTTCACCTACAAATGTAGACAATTTGTCTCGACGCCATCTAGTGAGAGAGTTAGCACTTACAATGCCTTTCTCATATAAAATAAAGATGGTTGTTTTCAGGTGAAAAAAAATGTAACAAGCAGTAATTGTTGAATGAAACACTAGTATATATTGAATTATTTCGCGGATAAGAGATAAGCCGCCATAGCTCAGTGGTCAGAGCTGTCGACCGGAAATCGAAGGGACACGGGTTCGAGTCCCGTTGGCGTCATGTATCTTTTATCAGGAGATTTTTCAATGTGGATGAGTGTTTCAGGTGAATAATTATTGGTTGTAAAATAATTGTTACTCTAACCATATTATATTCTTTTTAAAATGATATATTACATTGATGGGTATATCCTTCAAAAGTTATTCCAATAAAAATGTATATTTTTTTACTGAAGTATGGACAAATCGTGACCTGGATTCCAATTGTATCATTAAAAATCTCCGGCAATTAATTCTTATGACGTTTCTAACTCTTCCCGTTTAAATAAATTATTGCCAAGTAATTAATTAATCGCTTAATTTCTCTGCTCAATGCCGATCTCTGGAAGCCTCTATAATTATATTATAATATCGTCTCGGGAGCTTTCAAAGTTTTACGGGCAGTTAAATATGGTTTTATTATTTCTCTAAGCGCAATAATAATTTCTATTCAACTCTTCGCTCTCATTATTTCTTCACTCACATTAATCCATCGTATCATCGTTCAACATCTAAATCTTTAATCGCTAAATTTGAATGCTTTTAAACAAGCACCTGTTCACAACTTGTTCATATCTTTTTCGTGTCTTTATGGTCTAGGTACCAGCTTAATACTATAAAGCAGAGCGGTCCGAAGCCTTTTAGAAGCTGCGACCTGCGACCCCAAAATCAAAACAAGTTTTTTAAACCACCTCGGAAGAAAAATAAATCATTTTTTTAGGGAGTACCTACATCAGTGACATTTGCAACAATTGATTTATACGTGATCAGTCTGTTAAGAAAACCGGTGCGGTAAACAGTCCCTTCAGTGCGTTTAATTCAAGTCTTTTACGGAAGCTTGTGCAGTGATGACCAAGCAGTGTCCCTCAAGTCCCTCAACACCAAAATGTTGCCTCCGAAACTGCTTCCGAATTACAGCTTAAGACGAACATGATTTGTGGACTGCAAATTAATGAAAAAAACGAGATGAAATGAAATGGTGTTTGTTGGAATTGGGTGATATTATGTGTAGGAATAAAACAAGGTATGGAAGGAGGGAAAAAATTCCAATCACTTACCACTGTATCTTTGCAAACACAACCTGAATATCGAATGAGTTCACGTACAACAACACAATCGCAATATTATGAGTTCCACCGTGATACCTCGAGGTAATTATCGCCACAACAAAACAAATGTGAACTTGAACGATATTAAGCATATTATAGTTCCACTTCCTTGTTTTCAAATATTACGTTTTCCTTGTCTTAGTAAACACCTCAAAGCTCTGTTTTGAATAATTTAAAGTTTGTTTAGGTTAGCTTCATTGGACATATATATAATATCGTGGATAGTCAGTAGTCATCTAAATCTGGAGCAAATAGAGTTTTAAAAGTCAGCTGAAGGATGATGCAAAGTGATGTGCACTGTTACTATTTGGTCTATATTAGTCTTCTAAGAAAATATACTTTTTTGAAACTTTCTTTAGCCCATATTTTTACTTCTTTTAACCCTAAGTTTTATTGCCAATTTCCAAAGTCAAAAACTTCAGGTGATTGATACGGCACAATGATATTTACACAATATTAGCAGGTATATATTCAGTACACTGAAGAGGTAAACCGACAAAAGTGTGTTGTGGGCGTGTCCGTGTATCTGAAGTAATTTCAGTAATATTTTCTCACTTCCGGAGAAATTTATCATAAGAATATACACAAGGCATTGAACGCCGAAACGGCTGTAAAATATAAAAATATTTTTATTATTATTTTTACTTTTTTAAAATTTTTTGTATTTGAAACCTTCCAAGAGCGCCCTTGTCTGTACAGTGTAAAGGCAAGGGCAGCTATATCGCTACCCGGTTAGGCAGCGTTGTGAGGCGGATTAAGGTAAGAGCCGTAGGAAGGGATTCATTAATGAGGCTTGGATTATATGAAGGAGGAAAACCAGATGCCGGAGGCTCGTTCCACATACGAGCCGTCTTAAATAAAAACTAGTCGAAGAAGCGGCACGTTTTCATTTAGTCAACACCAACTGTGAACGGGTATTCCGCACGTGTACTACTGCACCGAGGATCAATTATGCTAGCCCCTTAGAACAGGCTCTATCAAAATACCTATAGAACAAACTCAGCATACCCACATTGTAGAGATGGCAATCGGTCTGTTAACGATGGATTATCAATCACACGGAGCGCCCTCCTTCGCACTGAATCAAATATGTTTATCAAGTATTGTGGGTCTCCAGCCCAGAGGTGGCTCCCAAATTCAATTGTTGGGCGTACTTGAGATCTAGGGTTAGAAACTGGTTGCTATAGAATAACCTGCTAGCCCATACAAGAAGCCCAGAATTTAAAGTTATCCAGAACTTAAAATATGTAACTAACATTTTAAAATTTGATTTAATTAATTAAATACAAAATTCAAACTTATAATTGAAACATGAAATAAAAAATAGAGTGCTATGAAATAAACTCAATAGAAAAAATAATAGTATTTAAAATGAGTAAATCTGCCGAACATTCCAAGGGAATGCGATAATGCAAATAAATGATCGTCATGCGGTTCGCTGGTCGTAAGCCATGTGCCGGGTGTTGCCATACACAGAGTTTTGCAGTGTGTTAAAATGCATGAAATATCATTATCAAGTCCCCAGGGTAGGAGTCCGCGTTGGCCACACTTCTAATAAATTCTACTTATTTAAAAATTCCACTATATCCTCATATCAATTTCTATGCAACGCAGTGTAAGTAACATCAATGTAGCGACGTGTTAGTTTATTTAATCTAATATCCAATATTGTCATTGCCTTGTGATTATTATTTTGAATTATATATGTTTTATTGTATTGCAAAAATATAAGTTACATACACATACAAGGTGTTTTCTTTTCAAGGTATCGAATTTTAAAACGAAATAAAACACAAAAACTGTGGTTATTTCCATTTTATTATCATTATTGGATACATAATTTTATGCCATTAGTGCTTAAATATGATTTTTAGCACATTGGCAACGCGGCAGGCCTGAATAAAGCGCAAAGTCTAATTTTCGAGCAGCTTGAGCCGTATATTAGCAATAACGCCGCGAAAGTTACCTTCGAAGTCGTCAATCGTTTATTTACCTATACTAGCGACTTTGCATATCCCTACAGAAAATAATCTAAAGGAAAATCCATGATTTACATGATCCTGGAGGCCAATTCACAGGTCCTAACACGAAATTATGGGTTCATCGAATGTTTACTTCAATAAATTGATTGCAGCGAGCTCTTCCAAATGAATGCATTTAAATTTTTTTCTGTATGTTTTTTTATTTATCTTATAAAATTACATTTTATGTCTAGTATAAACCTTTTTTTACTTATTTCTATTACATTGAGGACACTACAATATACCTGTAAAATTTTCAGAATAATTATGTACCACTAATGACACCCATGAAGGTTAGGTAATAGTATTTATGAAAGGTTCTCGCCTCTGCTATTTGTTTGTAATTAAGTCGCATCGGCAAGGCCGAATCCTGTTTTGCGGCCTTTTGAATTTGAAGTTGTCAACAGTCTTTTGTCATATAAAAGGTTGGGTTTCCTTAAAAACTCTCTCTTTGCTCAAAACAATCAAAGGTTTCACCTTTCCTAAATAACCACAGGAACTAGCCTGTATCTGAGTATTTACTGTAAAAAGCGCCTAGTCATATCATGCGATAGTGTATATTTATTATTAAATAAAGTGATTCAGTTTGCTCTCAATAACGAAATTTAATTAAAAGGATCCTAATTTATAACAATACCTAAAACTTATTTTTTATCGTATTTAGGCATAACTCACGAAGAGCACCAAGGCTTTCAGCTTCTTTAACATCTGTCGGTAATTCATTAAAAATCTTAAATCCTTTGAAATAGAGACTATTTTGGGTTCCTGACGAATTTGTTTTTGAAGCAATAAATCTCCACAGTTTCTCGTGGGGTAGCCATGTATTCCGAAATTAAAATTAAAATCTTATTTTTTAGCTTAAATATAAATATTAGGGTATTGTAAATTATTCGCTGTTTATCACTTGACATTCCTAGGTTTTTTTGCATAGTAATTATCTTAGAATACCTACTACAATTCAATACTGCTCGCATACCTCTATTTTTAATTATTTGCTATCTCTTTATCTGTGTTTGATTGCACAAGAAAAGGACAAAAGAGCAGTAATTTAAATGAGATGCTACTATACTATTATAAACTAATTTACATCTAAATGGGGAAAAAAGAGTTAGTAATCATGATAACGATGATATGGCAAACCAAACTGAGCACAAATCAGCTGTCGCTGGAAAAAAGTGTTACCGATTCGAAAACAACCCTCTAAAAACAACACCCGTTATTACCTATACATATATTTTTCAAGATATTATATTAAAGTTCATTATAAGTCTTGTATACCTTATCAGAAAACATACAAGAACGCAATAATTCAGCAATATGGAAACTAGATGTATCCCGTATTCTTCCACTTAAAAATACCGAAGTGAAATTGATCCGATTTAAAGGGATTCCGCATATCGACACAATCTAATTTCGTTTCCTATTGAATCCAAATATTGGCAATTTGGGCCGACAAAGGCGTTTGCATAGCGCATAGCGACCTCGGGATAGAAAGGGCCCCACGACTGCCCGCGATAGCTAGATGTTATGAAGGATATCATTTCTTAATAAGAGATGAAGTTGCGCTGGTTTAAAGGTTTTACAAATTCATTAAGATGGAGAATTCTGCATTATTCAGTAGTTTTCCTTTGAAAAGCTTTTGGAATTTCGCTTAGGTACGGGCGCATGCTTGCAATAACCTAAGCAGACTAGAATGCAAGTATATATATTTTTTTTAACAGAACAGAGTAAAAAGTAGAAAATAAGATACGCGACGCAAACTAAATAAACGAAACTAAGTGTGTTGCAACGTTTAGTCTATAATACTCAAATATTTATTTATAATTTACAAGATTTAATTTTTACTACATTATATACTTTAAAAATGGTATTAATAATAAGCAGTGCTGTTGTTGGCTACTCTGAGAAGTTACGACGATTTTTGGCTTCCGAATATAAATTATTTTTCGGAAACACAAAAAATATTTATTACGAGGGTTTTTAAAATGTTCAATAACTCCCATTAAATGTTTATTACAAGGTTTTTAAAATGTTCAATAACTCCTAATAATTCCCGTTAAATGTAGGTAAGCCTTGAGTAATTTGGTGTTTTTTATCTGAGTACCTGTGTTAAAAATTGTGTAGGTACCTTTTGTTTTGATCCAGACTGAAACCTTTTGTGTGATAGTATGTGTTATATAGTTTACATGTTGTAGTATAAGTGGCTAATAATCTCATAATATAGAAATCATGTACGCTGTACAAATTTTTTAATTGAATTACTTTTGAAATGACAGAAGTTCTGACGCCAAAGCTCACATTTTCAAAGCCCAAGTATTCCAACTCATATAAAGTTGTGGAGTGGAATCTCCAGTTAGAGATAATCCAACTTTGTCAATATATTATAGCCTTTAAAAACATTTATAAACGATTTCACGGTCTTTCACGAGGCTAGAAGGCAGTGGTATTATTTTTTTTTAATTAAGTGGCGCTTTGAAATGTCTCGTAATAAATTTCCATTTCCGCCTGAAGTTTTGCTGGCTGGCTAAATTTATAATGTCACCGCTATTTTCGTAACGGTACCAATAATTTAGACCTTTTGTCGGGAAATATTTCTAGATAATGTTTTTTTTCAACGCTCCGCAGATATTTGCGAATTTCACTAAAGCAATTTTCCAATAATGGTACATAAATTTGACATAATTCTTTTACACGGAAAAGTAAAAGATATGTACCAAACGTTTTGTACCATAAATAAAATATAAACTCAATTATATTGAACGTTCTGATAGTAAAATGTTACCCTATGCACAATGAGCACAAATTATTTGTACCCGAATCATTCTTGAAATATAAGTAAACTTGTGGTACATCCCAAGTGATTCGCTACGTTTGGTGACTTAGCAGGGGTACCCGGGTTCATGTGTGAGGTATGTCTAGTTCTTGGCGGCGGATGCGTTTGCCCACCTACAGAGTGGCGGGTGGAATCGTGAGAGACTGCTTGAGGCCGACCTTTGGACCTCTCCAGCCGGACTCTCTCTCGACCAGTGGGAGGGATGAATTCATTCGCCACTCCTGGAAAAATTGACCCCTAGATTCACCCACCCATCATACGTTTTTCCTTCTCACATCTTCCTCTCGACCTTTTCCTTAAAAAATCCCTCCACATAGCACCCCCAAAGATGACATAGGCCCTGAGGGAAGTTATTGACCTGAAACTGGTGGTGAGGTAGACTGAACATAGTGCAAGCAGGAAATGCAAGTTTTCGATGATAAGGACGCTGAGGTGATTTGGAAGAGTAGAGGGAGGAACGAGAAAGAGTTCCAGAATTATATATATATATATATAACAATACATCCGATTATATGTTGGTTATAAGCAGTTGGAGATGCCCCAGGATTACAGAACATGATCGAATAATAGTCTTGTCATTCTAAAATTCGGAATAACAGAAAAAAAAACGTTTCCTGTATAACCCTTTTAGATAAATATAATAAACGCATAATGCTGTACGTAACATTCTAAAATTCAAAGATATACAATTATTTATTTCAGCACTTAAAATGAATTTATGCCGCCGTTCTTACAATAATTGGTGATGTAATAAATAGTTAGCATAGGTGCCTTCCAAGCATTTGATTTGGGTTCGATTCTCTGGAAACTTAAATAAAATATACAAATCCTTGTGTGAAAGTTCTTGACGATGCTATTTAACAATTTTCGGATTTGAAAGCAATTTAAATCTATTTATATTTAAAACGAAAAAAAATTTGCATGAAACTGTTACGTGAATTACTATTATTTTACTGTGTCATTGTATTTGCATACAATGTTTGAGTAGAAGTCAATTTTATAATACAGTCAAAGGGATTCAATGGTGGCATTTCTCTTCATAAAAATATTCCGTAAATTCTTTGATAGTTAAACATTTTATTACGACCACGTATTTCTGAGGTAAAACTAAAATGTTACAATGTTGTTCGCAGAATGTATTGAAGATAATAATGTTCATTTGTGTTTTGCTAGAAATGAGTTATGTAAAAGCTTTGAAATCACAAACGAAGCGGAGAATGAAGCAAATAAATAAAATTACAACCAGATTTCTGCGTACTTGGAATAAATTTAATAAGGACGGGTTTTTTCGGAGAATTTAAACAATTTTTCAATTTTCAAAGTTGATTTTCATGTTCTATGAAAGTTTTATTCAAGTTATTATTTCAGTTTTGTGAAGCAACTGGCCAATAATTATATGTTAACAGAACTTGAATAGAACCTTTACAGAACTTAAAATTTGATGAATTGTTCAAATTCTGTGAAAAAACCCGTCCTTAGTGTTATTCTTTAAAGTAGGTAGCGATTCTATAGCTAAACTTTACAGAAAAAGAGGATAATTATTCTAAAATCAAATATTATAATGGTTTTTATTTATTTTTCGGAATAACTTTATTGAGTAAAACCTCAAATTGTAATATTTAAATATTGAAGACAATATTAGTGATTTCTAAACGAAAATCTGAAACAGAAAAATCAGAAAAGGAAACGGTCACATCCTGGGTTCGAGTCCCAGATGTGACCGTTTCCTTTTCTGATTTTTCTGTTTCAGATTTTCGTTTAGAAATCACTAATATTGTCTTCAATATTTATTATTATTGTTTTTACACATATTTTAGGTACAGAGTAGGCAAACATACATTCAATGTGATATTTTTTCTTAATGTTTCTCAATTTTACCCCAGTTTGAGTATTTTGTGTGGCTGATAAGAGTGGGGCGGGGACGGAGTTAGGGAAGCGTAAGGTTAACACGTACATACCTGACTCTTCAGATCTGGCTGTCGAACATGGCAATAGCCATTTCAAGCATCGTGTTGATCTGGAATGGTTGTCTTTCACCCGGGCGAAACTGGGAGCATCACCACTATGTAGACAGACGGAATTAAATAGTGCTATTTTTTGTCTTTTTTTTTTAATGGCAAACGTTTTTTTTGTTGTAATTATTTAATAACGTTATACGAAGCTCTTGTTTACAAAGGAAACTACAAAGGATCGTAAAAATTAAACTATATTGTGAGTGGAAATAATGGCGTTGACGCAGTGAAATGTTTCATGAAAAGAGTGTTCTTTCTTTGTTCAGACAAATTTAATTACTTTCAAAATTCTATTTCAAATAGTATTTACGATGTAAGTAGCTCTCAAAGTTTTAAACCAAATGAAAATTTAATTTTCTATTTATTATCCAACTGTGTATGTACTAATCTGCTTTTCATTTACAATAATAATGCTTAGAAGTTTACATTGAACTGGTAAAATTCTAGGAAACAATACTTTATACTTGCATAGTATAAATTAAAATGATATATACAAGTATATATTTACATTGGGATAATTTTTGCAAATAAGTCGGTATATGCGTATACGTCTAGAAAAATACACTGGAAAACATTAATTTATAGTTTATCTTGAATTCTTAACTATAAGATATAAAGTGAAGAGCAATTATTTGTCATTACTTCTTCGAAATTGATGAACCGTTTTCATGTGTAGATAAGATAAGCGGCAGTACCACGAGCTTTTTAATCACACATTCTTTTGTTGGTTTCAAGTTCAATTCCCGAAAGTGTTTTTCTATTGACGTGATCCTCCCCTTAACTAACTTCCATGGAAGCCATGTCTAGACCACAATCTATACTAGACTAGCGCGCTGTGCAGCGGGTTCCCTACAGATCATCGAACCATGAAAAAATGGTGGTAGTACTGGTTTAAATGTTGTTGGGGTCACTTGGAAATATTTGTTTTCGCGTATTTTATTAAGTAATGCATCTGGATTAACGATAACATTTTTTTTGCTTAACACCCCTTTAACTTTTTCCTTTTTTTATAACCTTTTAATTTCTTTCTTCTCTTATAAAAATTACAATTATTTTATTTTAAAATGTAAAAATTACCTGTCACTGTGTTCATACACGGTAAGCTCCGAAATCGGCCAACCTATTTAAATGAAATTTTATGAATGTGTATGGTTGGTTCCAGCATGTAATATAATATAGTTTTGTACCCGATAGTTGGGGCTGTTGTCGAGATCTATTTTTTTCAGATTTCTTATTCTAAACTCCATACAACCGCTTTAACGTCCCTACACTTCCCCCCCTCAATTTTTTTTAATGCGGTTTAAAGTATTTTTTATTGGGAAAAAGTGTCGTAATTCATTTTTAAGTTGTGTAAGATTTCAATAGATGGCGGTGTGAACAAATCTATTCACTTCTTTTTGTTATTTGTTTTTGGGGTGTTATGCCGTTTTGCGCTAACTCCTTCTTTAGCCAACGTTTCGGACACTGCAATGCTGTCCGAAACGTTGGCTAAAGAAGGAGTTAGCGCAACACGGCATAACACCCCAAAAACAAATAACAAAAATACTTTTGGTCGTGAAAATCTTAAATCTATTCATATCTGTATTACGCATATCGAGAAAATACCACACTCAAACATCGTTTCTTTTCCAGTGCTGATTTAAACGTTTTCGTGAAGATGCAAGGATGTTTCAGAGTGGTATTTTCTCTACATGTGTAATACAAATATCAATACATATAAGCCTGTCTCTGGCAGGACAACGTCTGCCCGAGCCCACTAGTGTTCCATAAATAAAAGCATCTGCGGAATTTTTATAATTCATCGCATTATTTACATGGTAATGCTACCAAATAGATACCGTTTTTCAAACACGCGCCAGTTTTATGGCTTCGCAGGTTGCGTAATTAGAACAGGTGTTCCACTGACTTTAACCGGGGGGGGCTTTGTTTGCAAAATCCTGTTTATTAGGGGTGTGTTTCTAAAGCGTATGTTCCAAGCAAGTATATTTTGAATTTAATGCAGATGGGTGAATGTGTGCCATATTTTTAGATTTTTTCGTGATATACCTATAGGTATATTTACAAATATTTTCCACATTATTATGTGTTATCCCAATTAAAGTAATATGTTTATATATATTACTTGAATGAAAGTTATATGTTTACGTATAAGCTTTATTGTTGTAACACACAATAATGTGGAAAATATTTGTTTGAAATAACATTGACTTTGTCTTGACATTAAAAAATAGTTTTTCTCAAAATTAATAATCACTGACTCCAATTTGAGTCCAATTTTATCACGAATGCATGCAATTGATAGCATCCCCAACTGGGTATGTTGTGAGGCTGAAGGTACTTGTGAGGGGAAGAAGGTGGGAGAGAGGAGGGTCGGGGATTCAGATCTTCTCACTAAACACGACTAGTCATTAAAAAAAGTTTTTCATTACTGACTATTTAAATATAAACTATCAATTTAATTTTATGACTTTAACTGTCATTTTTTCATGTAGTCATGTGTTTATTTATTTGTGTGGAGACTGCATATGCATAAGTTGCAATAGGCTGCGTTGATGATAGTTCCGTGATGGTATTACAGCGTCCCCAATTCTGTGGACGTTGAGAACATTGTGGGGCAGATAAAATGGGTGCAGAAAGGTTAAAAATAACAAAAATCGTTGAAACCATCATGTACCATTCAACAATTTCAGTTGTGATTGTTGATATTTCGAACGCGCGAATGATGACGTATTGTCAGACAGATGAAAGAGGGACAACAGTTTAGGCATATAAGACCGTGTAAGGTTATCCAGACTATCTTCGTCGTTACCTTTAGCCTGTCTTTTGAGACAGAGTTTTAATTTCAGTGTATTTACTATTACTACCACCATCCCCATATCAAAATAAAATCATAATATAAAAGGCCAACATACAAAAGGCATCGTATAAACGAAGCAATTTAAATGTTTATAAATGTAATTTCTCATCCCATCGTCGACTTTTGCTGACACAACTTACCATACGCCATTGCTTGATAAATTCGTTTATTCACTTGGGATAATAATCCCCAGTGTTTTCCTAAAAGCCTGAAAATCTCTGGTCTGATGTCTATCGGTCTAGAGGTCTAGAAGTCTAGCTGTCTAGACGATAACAATACACTTGACGGTCGCATTTTATTTCATAGGTACTCCTTGCACGGACCTTTTAAATATTGGTTGAAAATGCAGTGCAGAGCAACTTACATTTTATAGAAATGTAAAGGATATTTGTTGATAGCTTTTTGTAAATAAGGGTGTTTTCGAAACTAGTTTCTGACCTCAAATTCAGGGCAGGTCATTCCAAGAATTTAGACTTAACACATTGCATGCTCTATCCGCACATTCTAGAGTTTATTTGACGCATCAGACTTGACCGCAAGATGAATACTTTAATAAACGTGTTTAAAATTTTACAGAACTGATAAAGAACCATCAATTCAGGGTAAATGGTTATTTATCAGTTGTAGAATTTAAAATACGTTTATTAGTAAGATGGTTTATGTTTATACTTTTTGAAGGTGTAATAAGATGGGCTTTTTTCTTTTAATAATTTATTTTTAACAAATCATATCCGCAGTGTCAATAATTGAATTGTATCAACATCAAATATTGTATAAATTCTAAATTTGAATGATTATTAACTGGGGAAGGGATGGGGTTGAGGCATGGAAAGGGTGCGAATTAACGTGGGTGAAAAAGAGTATTAAACGGTTCCGGTTGTAATAAAAATAGCCTCTTTATTTTAGTGGCTTTTGAAAGGGGATCCCTATATCAGCAGAACTGATTTGGAAAGCTTATGATGGTTTCAACTGTGTTAATAATGAAAAAGTTCAAAGATAAAAAGTCTTTAGTTCGATTTTTATTTAATATATGTTTGAAATGCGGGATACTGCTTTTTCGCAGTCTGTAATAAAAATGTTACATACTTTGTTTTCGCCCACTCCGTTATTAGTTTTCCAGACATATCTAACGGATTGAGCTTAAGTTTTGTAGATACGGGGTTTGATCGCTAATGCTAAAAGTTCTATTGTCTTCTCCGTTCAACTGGAAAATTAGTACATGTAGAGAACGCATTACTAAGATTATTTATACTTCAACTGTTGAATGTTGATAAAGTTGAAAAATGTTTTTACTTGTTTACACTTTTCACGTTATTCTATTTGAATTAATTTAAAACCAGAATTATCCTCTCTATGTATATTGTCAAAGTATGGCTCAAATTTTATGTTACCGTAGCGAAGACGCATGAAGAATCACGGGATAGTCCGAATTGTTTACTAATTAGTTCCAATTTTGAGTATGATATAGTTTAAATAATTTTCTTTTAATAATATTATAAGCAAGTACCCACTTTATCGCATGTCCGAATCCTTCAAAATATTAGTTCCAATTTTGAAAATGACACTTAAATTCAAAGCAAATTTGAGTTTTTTGAACTGGATTTTAAGCAGCACCTACACCAACCGAAATTACTACGTTTGATATAATAGCGCATCCATATTATATTTTCAATTTTGAGAATGACGATAAAAACAATTTTCTGTTTAAATATTATACACTAGGTAGGTACATACTTTATCGTTTGTCTGAAATCTCCACAGTTTTCGCACATAGACTGCCGTAATTAGTACTTTTGATTATTATTATATATATTTTTTAAAACAAACCTTTCCGTCTTAGGAATAACCTGACAATATTTGAAAATCTCCTACCACCACCACAGCAAGTGGAATTTTTCGCTTGTGTTGTGATAGAGGACTTAGCCAGCCGAAGAATTGAACACACTACGCGTGGGTGGTACCTAAACACGATGTCAACTCAGCCACTGACCGGTCAATATTGTAATACTATGTCGTCGTTCGACATGTAATATTGCGTGCATGGGTCTATTTTTCAAAATGTTTAATGCCATTCAGATCACTTTCTCCGTGTATATTCATTCATCCACAGAAAAGCCAAATATTCATTTATGTGGACAATACGATTTCCAATACAAAACCGCGTATGTGTCATTTTTTCTCCCTCCTGAACAAATTGTTTCATTTCGCTTACGCGGTATTGCATGCCGAACAACTAACTACCTTATGCTGTCACAAGGTTTTACCACATTGGTCACTTAAATTATAATTTTAAAATTCAACGTCGAAAAAAGACTTAACCCACTACAAACTACGAATACCGTTAAAAATGTGGGGAAAATTAAAGTTTATTTTTCAGATTATGATTAAGGACGGGTTGTTTCACTGAATTTGAACAATTCATCAAATTTCACAGTTGATTTTAAAATTTTGTGAAGGTTCTATTGATATTCTATTTTTATATCATTACTGACCAGTTGCTTTACAAAACTAAAATAGTAACAGAACTTGGATAGAACTTTCACAGAACTCAACTTTGAAATTTGATGAATTATTCAAATTCGGTGAAACAACCCGTCCTAAGACTACCTAATTTTACTATTTTCATTCATATGGTACAGATTTAAAAAACGATCTAGAACCTCGCATTCCGAAACGGTTCCAACTGGCTACAACGTCATTATAAGTCGTCGGTAAGACGGCTGTAATAACAATAATATAATCTTGGAGGCAAGTCGGAAATGGTATATTTTGAATTTATTGGTCAACATTAAAATAAGAAAAATGGATTCATTATTTTATCATATTTTCAATACTAAAAAACGGTGAGAATACCCTCTTGCATAGTAAATTTTCTGTCAAAAAATAATAATTGCATGTTTTACGACCTAAACATACAATATTATTAACCTTAATATTTTTTATTACTTTTTTGAATATTTCATCCTTTGTATGAAAGCCTTTCGTGGTATAGGAACGAATATTATTTTTTACTCTTAAGTGGAACTCTTGAACCATATCACCATAAAATTTTATATTATGCGTAACATTCTCCAACATAAAATATTCTTTACGACTTGTAATTTTAACATCTCAATTCATGAACACACAATGTATGGACTACATACTCTTCGTTCTACATACATACGTTCTTTCTTACATTTTATTGATGCTCACTTTATTTAAATAATTTTATAGACATTTATTACAGTTTAAAATTTTCAGCAAGTTGCCATAAGATGTTTTAAATCGACGAAACTTTTAGGAAAGGAATAAGAATAGATTTTTTTAATAAACCCTTTGATCTTGTTATCGGAAATTCTCTTCAAGGTTTTTATGCATACCAGAAAAAACTGGTTCAATTCCCGTCGGCGGCATTTATTCTTTCTCAGGAGATTCTTTCAATTTGTATGGGTATTTCGGGCGAATAATTATTGATTTTAATAATTTGTTATCCTTTGTGCTATGCATAAAAACCTTCTCTTAAAAATATTTATATTTATCATTTAAAGTTTAAAAAAATCGACATAGTAATACATAATCGATAAAGTTAGAATAAATGTAGATGCGCGTATAATATGTCTCGGGCCATCTAGGGGGCGCCATCATTTAGGCGAATAATTATTTATTTATCAATTAACGCCTTTTTTCGTGGCTTTTACATATGTATATTAAGAAATATACATTATTTATTGTACATAACTGAATTGCTTCATTAACAACATTTTATATTTGTTTAAAGATAAATTGAAGATGTCCACTGACTTGGTATAATTGTTTCCCTCCATTAGTATTCTGGGCAAAGAGGAATACACATAGTAGTTAGTCCCAGAATTTCTGCACTGAAATAAATCCTGATAATAAATAATTAATTGATTGGTTGCTTTTTGTAGCAATGGTCTATTTTAAATAATTATTTGAATTCACTAATAAAATTATTTTCTTAACGCTGGCACCCATTGCGACCACCCTGGTGGCATTTTTCCATTGACCGGGTTCAGATTACACGGATTATATGATATACATATGGTGTACCGAATGGTCTATTGATTAAAAAGATATTCCCGAGTTCATACGTCTGTGTAAACACTTACTTTACTTTCATCTGAATTTGAAGTGTTAACTTATTGGTTTCTATCATAAATTCATACGAAAAATTAAAAATATCTTATTTTATAAGCACAGTGTAATGAACGTAGGTCGGAGACTGTGAAATAATAGCGAACGTATGTCCCTGATGAATGTACAATGCGAACGAAGGTATAAAAGGACGGTATGCATGTTTGTCCACCTCTTTCGATTTTTACCAGTGGTTTCACTGAAAAAATAACAGACATTATACTAGGGTACCCGGGAACATAATACCGAACGTAAAGATTAATACTCAGTTAAATAAAAGGTTCGGAGCTTAACTCTAAACGGTGTATACTGTTATATCACCACGGCGATTAGTGAGGTTATAAAATTGGGCCTTTTTTAATACGTACATCGCAGTATAATATATGTTATATTTATGCCCAACAGATGTCGTGTAGTTAAATGCCATCGTAACATCAGAAAGGATTTATCGATGGCCATTAACGATTCTATTTCGGTTTTCCACCAATCTTGATTTATTAGTTTTCCTGCCCGGGCTGGCTGGTGGATTACATTCTTGATGTATTTTTATATACTCTCGAGTTCTAGTTTTCGTTGGAGGGTTATTTTGAACTCAAGTTTAGTAAATAAATCATGTGTTGCAAAGGTTCTTTGTTCGATTATTATGGAAGCACTCGTATATGGTACCATTACGATTATTGAGTAAATGTTCTCTAATTCAAAACTGCAGCAAATTGCTCATCGTATCAGCTATCTGTCCGACAGCTGGAGTATCGAATATCCTACTAATAAAGTACCCATCTCCCTAATGTTACTCTCAGGCCATGTTGTTTCGCAGACATTGAAACATTGTCATCAAATGGCTATTTAGCGCCATTTTTACAGTGAATGGTCCCCTTTAAATTTCGATTCTAATTGCGTTTCAGCTTTTGAACAAATTGTGATCAGCAGAAGAAGACAACTCCCTTGGTATTAAGCTAGATTATTACGGCGTTAATGGGGTCTTTTCAAATGTCGAAAAAAGAATGGCGCTGAATGGACATTTTATGACAAGGTTACATTTTAATTTCTGCGAATCAACTGGGCCTTAATAATTGTATAATGTTTACTTCAGTTTTATTTTGAGTAGTGAATAATGTTGACAAAAATATATTGAATAGTTTCTGTATTTCATCTCACTACCATAATCGTAATAGTAATCGCAAAAGTAATAATTGTCAAAATCGCAATCTTTGTTGAAATCGTAATTGAAATTCTTATCTCTACAGTCAGCTGAAAGAGGAACCAACAAAAAAATTTTTATTCCTTTTTTTGTTGTATTTAAACTAGCGATGCACCTGACGGTACACTTAAGAGTGCATGTCAATTGAAAGTTGTAATGATTTTAATTGTAATCGTTCAATTCATCAAACTTCACTGGAAGAGAAACTGAAGCTTTTCAGTTTATTATGTTAGAATTTCAATATTTGAGCAGTCCTCAATAATTAAGTTTGTTTATCCCCGAGGCAAAAGTTGGTAGAATCTCCCCGCACATATTCAGCCCAGTTTGGCTTACGCAAATATTAGTTTGTTAACATGACGCAGAAATTTATGCATAAAATTGCTAATTCTTGTTTATTAATTTTAAACGCTTAAAACTTTGTTCTGCTTTCTGCCGTGTTTCCGAGTTCAAAGTTAAATAATGCATGATACGTATTTTCCTCTTTAACTTAGAGAGTTTTTAGCGGGTTTTGTAAAATATGGCACGTGAAATTCACGCCTGGGTAATTAATTCCTGACACCGGAATTTTTTTTTTTGATGTGTTTATTCAGTTTATTTTACAAATATTTATTGTACAATATTTTATCTTACTTAAATCCTTCAAAACTGATCAATCAGTTCGTTTGTAAGAAATCTCTCACTTTTCCTAATTATTTGCTTATAATAATATATTTAAATCTCAACTTGATATCTTGATGCGTAATATATAATATTTACTTAATGGTTTTTGGGCACCATGCCTGTTTTATGTACTTAAATAAAAATAAATAAATATCTAATATAAAAATACTTACTAATTATTATAATGGGTATGATCATAATGTACGATAGTAATTGTTTTATTTTTAACAATGGTTAATAGTTCTAGGAATTTTCCACAATATTATTTGTTATTATGATATTATGTGATCAAAATTATAATAATGGAAAGATATCTCACTTTCTTACGTCTTTTTTATAAATGATGATTGAAGTACTCGTACATACACACAAAATAAATAAAAAAATTAACATGTCCAAGAAAAATATTTTATATTGAAACTCCCTGGATTTTTTCATCCCTCATTTCACACAACAATAGAACAGCAAAAACGATTTCCTGCATAGTCTCTTCCTTTCTACGAACAGAAGAACGTATCCGCTTTCGTTTTATTTGTACTTCCAGTTTCCCTCGCCAGACAGCGCGCCTGCAGCAATCCCAGCTGTCCGGGCCTTTTCTTCCCCTGAAATATTTGAATGTTCGACTGTGATAACGATTGTCCTGAAAGGAAACGGTCCTTTTAAGAACATACTTGTTGATTTCGTTGAAGTCTTTTGCTAGCATAGTGTATAGATAGGGCCGACGTATGTGTACGTAGAAGCACTGTACTTACGAGAAGTATTCCCTCAACACGGTTATGCTAGAGAATACACAAGGTTTCTCCCGTGTTAATAATAAATTATAGCCACCTATTTTAGCTACATTTTTCATGACATGTTGCAGTCATATTTTTTTTGTAGTCCAATATGCCGTGTCGTCTTTTTGCAGATACTTCTGCCGTAATAATTTATGTAGTCTAACAGGTCTGCCGTGGAGTTCTATCAATTCTGGTTTTGAAAAGTTCAAAGAACACCTATTTGATTATAAATAAAAGTAGCCGTACTCTGCAAACTGTACTCATAGCAATGTATAAACAAAGTACCTTGCCATTAAAGCACTATAAAATTAGCGGTGAGTATCAATTTTTATTTTTCCAAACGATGAAATAGTAACTTTCCGGGGTATTCACTAAGAAATATCTGAGCATTTAGTAAAACTCTTTAAAGACTTAATTAATTAATTTTAAAAAACCCCTTGGAAAGATCAATTTTCTTAGCCTGCAAAGCAAAATCGACCGTAGGTCCGTCTAATACGCTGGGCCGCGCGCTGAATATTGTTATAAACGCCTTCTTCACTAACCTCGTTAAGATTCTCACTTTATTTTAGATTATTTGCTTGGCGAATTCGACCATAGGTTCGTTCCATACACTGGAGTCACGTGTTGCATTATATTTCTCTTCAGATTGTTATCCCAACCAATTGTCGTAGGTCGTTTTACATACATCGATACTAATAAACATATACATCACTATTTTGTTCTTATGTTATTTACTATATATTATTGTAACAATAAAATATTTTATGTGTTATGTATTTGAAAAGAATATTATGAAAAAAAAAATCGAAATAAAAAATAAAAGTGCCTTTGAGTTATGAAAGGTTGTGGATGGATTTAAGGCAATAATTGTTTGTGTATACGAATTTGTTCAGATCAGAATCGTTACAGATGATTGATGATATTGTACGTGATTTCGTCTCTGATTTGGGGTTGCGAATTGTCGAAATAATTCATTATTTTTACCGAAATAACGATGAATTTGGGGAACTGTAAGAGCGTGGGCGTATTTAATATGTACTACCAATCAATCAGAACGAATGGAAGAAAAATCAGCTAAAGCTCTACTAATGGAGATTTCATTTATTATTTCATTCATGTTTTGTAATTATAATATACTAACGTAACAAGTTTTATGCGGAAATTTTTTTTTTGTTATATATAAAAGAATACGACGAAATAATTTTTTCACTCTTTTCGACAAATAAAAAAAAAAATTCGAAGCTGTTAAATCGGTTTGATTACCTATTTAAAAATATATATGTTCACAAATCGCAAATATTTGACGTCTGGCCGTTGCTACTAGCCGAAAGAAAAAGAATTAGTTTAAAAAAACAGCTTTTATTATTTTATTTTTAAATGCATATATCATACTCGTAAAGAAAATTGTCCCAGTGCGGGATTGTTTTTTGAACAAATCTACAGTTTTATTCCAAAAACAGGAGGATGGTCACTCTTTATATGAGATTTCTAAAAGCTATCTCTACCCCCTTTCCCATCCTTTAAAACAGACTCTGTCCAGTGTAAAGGTAAGTGAGCTATGGCACCAACGTTTGGGTAGCGTTGTGAGGCGGATTAAGTTAGGGCCGTAGGACGAGCTTTATTAATGCGGGTCTTGAAGAGGCCAACATCATCTGTGAATGGGTGCTCCGCTCGTGTACGTTGAGTTTCACGCACGTGCACCGGTGCACCGGGGATCAGTGCTGATAGATCCTTAGAATAGGCTCCATTAAATTACCCGTAGAACAGACTCAGCATGTCCACATTGCGTCTGTGCTTAGAGATAGAAATCGGTCTGTTAACAATGGATTGTAATCGCCATCTTTTGCACAGAATCATGTAGGCTTATCAATAATCTAAATTTAGGTTTAGTGAAAATCTTAATCTATTTTTGGTATTTTTGAAGCCATGTGGTGACAAAATTTAATAAAAGTAATAATAATTTGGGCTTCAGCACTGCTAAGCACCCAGTGAGGCTCCCATTACCAAAATATATATATAACAAAAAAACTTCTGATGCATTAATAAAAAATAAATAAAAAGGTCAATGCTACAGTAATTTAAGCATTTGCAGACGTTTTTAGTTAAACACGTTGACTGCATACCTGTACAATTGTACGTAATATTATTGCTGACAGTCTCAGGATTGGTATGGTGTAACATACAATATACTGGCTACGATACTACTTCAAACAAAAATTAAAATTAAATCGTAGAGTTCAATAATTTCAAAAGCACTAGTTGGCTATATAAAAAGCTTGTTTTCTGTCGACAGCTTTTCATCTATCAAAAAACCAACGCTGTACGCAGCTGAACAAAAAATGTCATAGTTTTTTAGTTTGTTTTGCCAGTCGTAAATCCCGGACAATGTTTGCCATTTTATGAAATATGTTAAAGCAGAGGGCGTTTCGATCATCTAAAAGTCTTTTGCCAGAAATGTTGTTGAGCTGAATATTTTTTTGTTAACACCCGCGCATGACAGAGTTAGGTGGGCGTCCGTTTCAAATCCCGATTCCAGCCTTTTATAATGAGGATATTAATATTCCTCATAGCTTGATCCTGATTACAGCTTTTGTGCGGGTGAGGTTGC
Source organism: Hesperophylax consimilis (assembly GCF_061612785.1). Lineage (NCBI taxonomy): Eukaryota > Metazoa > Arthropoda > Insecta > Trichoptera > Limnephilidae > Hesperophylax > Hesperophylax consimilis. The sequence continues at coordinate 23,598,676 of NC_142846.1, forward strand.
TATTAGCACATCGGAGAGGTAATATAGGATATTACTGGATTAAATATCCTAATATACCTTGATTTTCCCGGCTTTGAGCAAGTTTTGAGTCCTCCCACTGGCAAACTGTACCAATTTTCCTGACACCTTCATTTGAGATTCAATTCTATGCTTTCTCTCTATACCTACAGCCAATCTAGGAAATCTGATAATTCACAAAGTTTTCGCAACTGGTTGATGTTTTTTTAAATCTAATTTTTTCACTCTCTATTATTTTCTCAAATGCTTTCACAGATACGTAGAACTTTTGTAAAGTCTACCTTCCCGTATTATAATCAATAGTTGTAGACTATATAAATAGTCCGTTGAGGAGATATTTGTGTTTTATTTTATGTCGTTAGTAATTAAAATTGTTTTTATTTATTTCTGAGTCACTGAGCTAAAACCTAATGCGATTTTTCCCTGTCCTTTTTATTAAATACACTAACTTTACATATTTTAAAACATTATTAGATAAAGTGGGCCTAACTTAATACTTTAATCATGCTGAAGCCCCCTTTTATAATTTACTAATTTTCAGTAAAAAGATAACATGAGATAGTAAAATAAAATAAATCTGAGATAAAATAAACTAAAATATGATAATAAAGTTCGTAATGAAATAAACGGTAATTGTGGTACCTTCTATGAAGTACTGTTGTATATAATGATGTGTGTATTGTAATGGTATTGTGTATTACGAATATAAAAGTTTAATCTTTTACGTTTTAAAATATTGTATATAATGATGCGTGTATTGTAATGGTATTGTGTATTACGTATATAAATGTTTAATCTTTTACGTTTTAAAATATTGTATATAATGATGCGGGTATTGTGTATTACGTATATAAAAGTTTAATCTTTTACGTTTTAAAATATTTTATATAATGATGCGTGTATTGTAATGGTATTGTGTATTACACATAAAAAAGTTTAATATAACGTTATAAAATATTGTACGTAATGATGTGTGTATTTTAATGGTATTGTGTATTACGTATATGTATATTAAATCTTCTACGTTATAAAATATTGAATGCCATGAATGAATAAAAAACTATGATAAAATAATAATAAGCTATGATAAACCTTAACACATAACTACATTAAAACTTCTATTATTTACATTTATTTTACCTACTGTTTATATATTACTTTCCGTTGATAAAATCATATACTCATCTAATTTATAAACCAATGTACAAAAAATAGTTTTTCATGTATTTCTATAATTATAGTTTGAAAATTTATCACAATAAAGATATTTATTATTATTAACTTAAAAAAACGATCTGCAGCTAGTTTAACTGACTGTGCGTCAATCCAGAAAATAAAATAAAATAAAGGCTTGGTTTATTGTGACTTTACAAATTTTGTATGTACAATCTCAGTGTTGTTATGTCTGCTGAGACAAGAAGTGGAAACAACAGCAAGACTAGGAAAAAAACTGGGTGGTTTGCAAGCAACCTATTTGCGATGGAGGTACATTCAGCATCAAATACAACATTTGATTTTTTGTCTTAAATCATTTCTTTACAGGCCCTAATGTTCTTTCACATAAAAGTAGAAATAACTTCAAAACTATAATAAAAATACAAAAACCCACAAATTTTCAAAAAATTATTATCAAGCGTCAAATATGTTCTACCACTGCCAGTTTTAATTCAGATCTCAAAGGATTGAGGGTGTAAAAACACCTTGACTCCCTATCTCGGGATTTCATAGAAAGTGTAGTGATGTCACGAAATTTCAAGTAACCACGATTTCTACACAAAAAATTATGACAATTCTAAAATATAATAATTTTGTCTTTCTCTCTAGACAGTGTTAAAAAAAAATTGCTGAACCAAATGAAAGGATTCTCGCGTATTTGAGCCTTCTACACGGACAAAAATGACCCCATTAAAAAGTGATAACACGCCAATTTCCTTATAAAATATTAGTCATTCCGAATATATCTAAAACACATGTTATATTCCTAATAAATAGCATGACCGAATCCCACAACATCAGTATGTCAATATCAATACTAGTACCTATGTGTATGAACACATGTTCCGCCGACCTCACAAAACCTTGGCTTTTACTGATACTATGATAGGAACTCTATCATAGTATCAGTAAATAATAATAATAAACTGTTTATTCCGGTATGTGGGGAGGTTAGTGCAGTCCCACACATTCCATATAGAGATACAAAAAATATATGATCAAAAACAAAAAGATAGAACAGAAAAAAAAACAGAATAAAATGATAAAATTAATAGAATAATAGAAAGTTGAAACCTTTAGGGAGCCGTGACTATATTAGGCGCTAGTATTTTTCTCCAGTGTGCGTCAATGCTAGAGGATGGAGTGAGGCGGGCTTCCATAGTGAGGATATTTCCAAAGATTCTTATCCTTTCCCTCATTCCTGCCACCCTGGATCTAATAAGGGCTGCATATCCGGGAACTCGCCCCTCCGTGAGCATACGGGAAGCGCTACAGTATCTGGGGAGACAAAACATTGTGCGGAAGGCGTTGTTGTATTGGACCCGTAGTATTTTTATACTACTCTTTTTGTAGTTTGCCCATAGTTCGCACGTACTGCGGTACTGCAAAGGCGAAATCTTCTACTGAGCATGTTTGCTTTAACGCTGAGAGCTCGTCTTTGTCTATCGATATCATCATCGTCCATCAGACTACTGGTGATTATGTGTCCAAGGTATTTAGTTCCTTCGGTCACCTTCAAGTTCACACCGTTCAAGGTAGCTGGAGGAATATTTTTCGGGCCTTGCCCATTGCCCATGTCTTATGACCAATAGAGCCGTTTTAGCGGGGTTATATAACATATTTGTTTCTTCAGCATACTCTTCACAGATTTTCAGAAGAATGCGCAGTCCCCTTATAGATGGTGCCATCAGGACCATATCGTCCGCATAACTTACGTTATTCAGACACTGTCCTCCGATGTGGCAGCCTACTCCTGCATTGTTTAGCCTTTCGGTGAGTTCGTCCATGTACAGATTAAACAGTATCGTTGACATGCATCCTCCCTGTCTGACGCCACTCTTTACGAGGAAAGGTTCGGAAAAATCATCCTTCCATCTTACTAGGTTTTCCTGCTGTCTGTGCCACGAGTCGAGGATATGTATGACCTCCGATGATATGCCTCTTTCTCTGAGTTTAGCCCATAGTAGAGGGTGAGAAACCCTGTCGAAGGCCTTGATCAGGTCTTAGAAACATGCATATGAGGTGGTCTTTTTATTCCTGTAGTATTCCAGGGTTCTTTTTACCGTAAAAATAGCAGTATCGGTAGCAGTTTGCTTTTTGAATCCCATTTGGTTGTCATAGGTTTCCAAACTGGGTCCGATACTGTTTAAATATCGATACTGTAAAAAGCCTACAGTCCCGTTTTTAACAGGAAAACGAATAATTTGACCAGATTTTTAGTAAGTTAACAGTGTTTTATATATGTATATACTCCGTGTACGCTTCATTAATCCACCCTTTACTATAATCCCCAGCACCAAATTTTATACATATAATCCAACGGCACAGTGCTATATGTGATCATTATGCCATGTGCAACGCAGAAGGACCATTGGACCAAAAGGTCATACGTATGTTAATTGCTTGTTGAATTAATTTAATATTTATGCACATTATTCAGATATTCCGGTGTGTCTCTGTGGATGATTTAGTGAATGCAGTGTTGGAATGTTGCCCTATTGTGGGGAGAAATTATTATGCAGCTTCATATTTAAATACGTACAGGTACCTACAGATTTACAAAACTTCCCTGTGGTGACGGCCTAAACAGGAACTAACGAGCTTTTTTTACATTTGTAAACTGGAATATTGACACCAGCCACCCCTGACTGTACAAATAAATTTAAATTTATAACAATGTAATTATCAAAAGTACACAACAGAAGAGTTTGGACTAAAATTATGTTAGTTAGTTGGAATTACGGACAGTAATAGATTGTTTAATTTTGACCCCACGTAGTCTGCATTTCAGAATTTTCTTAGATATTTGTGCTTTTTCCCTTTTTCATAATTTTTTTTTTCTCCTCTAGATCTAGGTAGATTTCTCTATACAACACATCACTGCTTACTACTGATGTCGTAGATTATTCGAATCATTCTCGAACCCTCCCGGGCCTCAATTCTCGACGAACTCATTCCATTTGAACAACGAGTGGTTCAAAACTCGTTGTTCGAGTGGAATGACTTTTGACGTTTGGCGTATGTAATTATGTACCTTCGACGAGACTCAAGAATAAGAATGTCGACCAATGTATGTAATTTCGACGGCGATTGCTAGCGGCCTGGATTGCAGAATCGATAAAGTATGTATACGTGCCAAAAATATGATGATGTGATTTTCTTCCAGCTCTTCGAAATGATACCCGGATTTGATGTTAGGGGAAGCCTATCAATTTGGATATCTATGATTATATCGATATTTTATTCCATTATTGTACTGATTTATTCCATATACAAATAAACATTATTTTTCCCGTTTTGTTTCAAAACAAAATCCTTAGATATCGATACTGATAATATTAAACGGTAACAAAGTAAAATTTCCACCTTACAATGTGCTATGCACAATGTATGGAAATCCCTTAAGCGTCCATAAGCCCAACCGGTTGTGGGCAAAGAGCTGACCAGCGCCAACGGCCTGTATTCTATTGTCTCGGACAGGCGGCAATTCTATTTTCATTTCACCGGCGTAAATATTATAACAAAAAGCTCAGGAGAAAAGCTTATTTAAATTCTCACTTCAATTTTATATCTGGGGCCTAGAGTCAAGTTTTATATTTTTATTGATAATTTCGTAGTGACTTTTAAGGTACCTAAGTTAATATCATTGTAATATTTAATTATTTAAGACAGTATTAGCGGAACAGAAAAATCAGAACCTAGACTTACTGATAAGTCAATAGATGTCGCACATTAAAATTAAAATAAGATTTATTTAAGACACTGTCTAGATTGCATTTAGTTCGGGTTGAATCTTGCGATCATACATAAAGATAGCTTAAAAATGTGCGGTGAGAAAAATGAAGACAATGTTGGTAGTACTTATTTGAAGTATGATACAGTTAAATATGACCGAAGGAGATAGGGTCCCATTAGCTCAGTTCGTAGAGCGGTGCCACGGCAAGGCAAAGGTCCTGGGTACGAGTCCTAGGTGTGACCGTATCTTTTTCTGATTTTCTTTTTCAAATTTTCGTTTAGAAATCGCTAATATTGTTATAATTAAATATTAAAATTTGTGGTTTTACTCATTAAGTTACTCCAAAAAATAAAATAATATTATTGTCTGTATTAAAATTTTAAATTTCCTTTTACTTTGAAGATAGATAATTATGTGCGATTTTAATCATTTGTATATGATTAAAATTGTTTTCTACGCTAATCCTACGCTTTGATGTATCTCAGTACTTTACAAAATCCAAGTCCTGTACAGAAGGTTTTTTTTAAATATACCCAGATCTTAATAGCCAATTGAAAAATTCCTATAGACTGTTTGTCATTCAGAGGGATGCGTTCTTCATAATTTGTCGGGAAAATTCGTAAATTGGTCACAGGGACGGGGAGGAAATAATAACGTGATAATTTATGGTGACAGTGGATTGGTTTGGCAGTAGGCACCCACTCTCACTAGTAGGATGTTTTGTGCTTTGTATTTGTGTAGGAGGTATAAAATATAAATTCTTATTAAATGTTATGATTTAAGGCTACACAGGACTCTAATAACGGGGGTTTGATCGAGGCTTAATTATTTCCGACGAAAGAATGTATGTTATTTATTTTAGATTAATAAAAACGGTTCCTTATCACTAAAATATTTCACTCAAAACGATTTGAAAATTTATAAAACGTTTTCCAACTATAAAATTAGAGGTAAGCAATAGATTTTATTTTTCTAGACGGTGAATTAGCAACTTCCCGAGTGATTCAATCAGAAACGTCTGCGATTTTAGTAATACGTCAATCATAATGAATTCAAATAAACGCCATGGACAGAACACTTTTATAGGCCTGCCAAGGCAAATTCGACCGTAGGTCCATCCAATGCGCATCGCATATTTTTGCATACGTCTTCTTCACTTACTTCGCGGTTTACGATTTTAAATTTATTTTATTTTAGGGTATTGTGTCGTCTGAATTATTAGTTTGTCGCCGCGGAATTTTCGTAATGTGCCTAATTCTATTTTCGTCATAACTTACTTGTTTTTTGCAAAATTATGTTTTTGTAAATTGTACCGTGTTGTCAGATAATGTATTTGTATATTTGTAAAAATAATTTGTTATCTTCAATATTATGTAGTTTTCCCTGAATAATTAGTTATAGGTATTTCGACAAATTTTTGTAAAACATGCAAATAAAAGATTTTTAACCATACGGATACGCTGGCCTTTAAAAGGTTAAATAACGAACCTTTGAACCCTACCGTGCGAAAAAAAAAATGGAGACACGTGTAACAAATATAATTTTTCAAAATATGTTGTAGTTGCATCTGTAAGAAACTTAATGAAAAAATATCGAACACTCATTCTCAGTTCGACCATTTCCAGAAATAATTATCTTTAGTGTCGTCATGAGTCCATATGCAGCTTCTTTAGATTATCCTTTCTCTTACTTTTCATAAGGGCACTAAATCATAGAACCGGATTTGACCCTTTCTACAAGTGCTCTCCAACACATATTTTCATTTCTTTTTGACCGAAGGTTTAAGAGAACCGCGCTTTAATAATGAAATTACCCCTTTAATTCTGCCAGTCAACTTACAAATTAAACGTTTGATATTAAAGATGGCGGGTTAGATGATTGTCGCTTGACAGAGTTCTCTTTTATTATTCTGCTCTGGAAAATTGCACTTTTGTAAATTGAGTATTCATTTTACGAGGCTCCATAAAGTTTTACATCTCTAAATATCAATGTACTGTAAGATGAACCCTTTGAAGTGTTATTGACCTTAAAGTAAAATATAATTATTAAAATTCTTGAAAAATAAATTTTATAATACATAAAGTATTTGTCCAAGTTTTCAATACTCGACCAGCCAAATTTGCAAATTTTTTAGATTTCACTACATTGTTACGTAAGTTGAAATATGCTTATTTTTACCAAAAATTCGATTATTTCTTTAAATTACATTTTTTTTACGAAACTACGCAATAGATTGTTCCCGCTTTCTAAACTGTTTCTCATATATATTATGTAATGTGTGCATGAGAGGGTATGAGTGTAAGTGAGAGAAAAGCTTGCAGATGTTATATAAAGGTATGAATATATGTCTCGTCATCTCTGATCATTATTCTGTTCCCGAATAAACATCTGTACAAATCTAACTACACAATCTTCAGTTTAATACTTTACGTTTGGCGCATCAGATAAGATACGAACCAACGCCCCTAAAGGAATCAAAAGATAAAAGTTTTAATAGTGAAGTTTAATGTCATCGTCACGTGCATTTAAAAAAATAATTTTGATCGAAAATTTAAAACTACTCTCAAACGAAAAACGCGAAACAAAAAAAATCCACAATCTCTGCCTTGCCAGAGTAGTACTCTCTACCCCTTAGCAAAGAGGTCTGTCAATTCCCATATGCGACCGAATCTTTTACTCTTTTTGCTGTTTCACATTTTTCGTTTGAGAGTAGTTAGTATTATTATCGTCAATGATTGAATATAATAATTTTTAGGTTTTACTTAATATTTTATTCCACTGTAAAATATAAATAAATTCATCAGTTTTCCTTAGAAATAAATCGTTAGTTCTGAATAACAGAATGACAGACGATATCTATCTAAATGGAATTTTGGGTCTCTAAGGTTTATTCAGCAGCCTAATGGGTCGTTAACATGGTACTTAAATAATACATAAATACTTATAGAAGGACCATTTCAGTACAATTAAATACATTAGTTAATGTAACATAATGTAATGACAGGTCCATTAGCGAAGTTTGGTTATAGATGCTGCTTATAAACCAACTAAAGTTCTTCTTCGATCTTTAGAGAACACCATCCATAGAAGTTATCAATACATTATTTACTCTGGTACGAAATAACATTCTGCCAACCTTTGTGATATTATTTTTATATTTTTATTTGAGTGAGTACTATAAACAGCAGTATGTTTGTTTTATTCAAGTACCGCCTGTATAAAGGGACCATACTTAAAAACCGAGATGGCAGCCGATCTTATTCAAACATCATATTTTCTTACTAGTCGACGTTGATTTATAGAATCAATGATTATTTTTTTAATTTTTGTTTTAAGTTTGAAAGCGACCCAACTGGTCCAAATCGTCTAGAGAAAGTGATACTATGGCATATATTGCATCCCCAATTGGGGTAATTATGAGGCTGAAGGTAGTAAGTAGGGGAAATAGATGGGGAAGAGGAAGGCAAGATCTGTTTTCAAAATACGGCGACAGCCATTTCTAGCAACGAATGGTTGAATTCTGAATGGTGGTCTTTCACCAGGGCGATACTGATAATATTTTACACTCTGGAACTTGCCGCAAATATACTATATATTATTATTATTTTTTTATTTTTTATTATTTATTGAGTTAGTTTATACATTTGAATATAAACTAATATAAACAAGATCATATTTCATTTTGTAATTTTACATATTTTTACAATAAATATAACATTTCTTTTTAAATACATTCATTCTTCCTTCATTCTTCAGACTTTCAGGCATTTCATCATACATTTTTAGTCCTTTGTACATTAGGCAGTTCTGTGATTTTGTTTTTTTCATATGTGGCAATCTAATCCTATTTACATTTCTGGTTTCGTAATTATGAACATCTCTATTAAAAACAATTTCATCCTTAAAATATTTTGGCATTTGGTTGTTCATGATTTTATGTACAAAAATTAACACATTAAATAATAGTCTCTTTTTTATAGAAATCCAATTTAGCTGTTCTCTCATTTGATCTATGCTTGCGTATTTTCCTTTTCCTAGTATACATCTCATAGCTCTATTTTGTATAACATCTAGCTTGTTCAAGTTTCCTTCATTGGCCAAATACAACACAGTAGAGCAATAATCTAAATGTGGAGCAACTATAGTTTTATAAATCAGCTCTGTAGTGTTTCCATTTAGTTTATTTCTTAATCTTCTAAGAAAATTGACTTTTTTAGATACCTTTTTTAGCACATATTCAAAATTTGCTGCGAAAGTTAGTTTTGAATCTAGTATCACACCCAGGTACTTAATTTCATTTACTTTTTCAATTTTTTCGCCATTAATTGTCAATTTTAACTCTGTGTTATGTGTTTTGTTGCCTATTTCCATATATTTTGTTTTGTTGACATTCAGTTTTAATTTGTTTAATTTCAGCCATTTCGCTATATTTTGTAGGTCTTCATTTAATTTATTGATTGCATCTATGTATTCTTCACATGAAATATAGATTAATGTATCGTCTGCAAATAATCTAATTTTGCAATGTTTTATGGTTTTAATTATATCATTAATGTAAATAATGAATAGAATTGGACCTAATACCGACCCTTGTGGAACACCGAGGTTGTTTTCTATCGGTTCTGATTCTGAGCTTTCCACTTTTGTTACCTGTTTTCTTTCATGGAGATATTCTTTGAAAAGATTTAGAGCTACTTCAGAAAGACCTATATCTTCTAATTTTTCCAAAAGTTTTTTCCTTTCTATCGTTTCAAATGCTCTTTTAAAATCTAAAAATGTTGCAATGGTGATTTTTTTATTATCTGTTTCTTTCTTCCATGTATTAATCACAATGTTTATTGCAGCTTCACAAGAGTTATTATTACGGAATCCTGATTGTTCGTCACATAATATATGATGTTTTTCCAAATACTCAACGAGTTGTTTCTTTATTACAATTTCTAGTACCTGTTCGTATTTTGGTAACATATTTATAGGTCTAAATTCTTCGCATTTTCTGGTATTAACAACTTTCGGAATCGGGATCACAATAGATGTTTTCCATGTGTTTGGAAATTTTCCACTTCTTAACGATTCATTTATTATGTTCAGTAGATGAGGTCCTATCACTGGCATTGCATCCCTTAAAACTGTAAAGCTTATTCCATCTGGACTCTCTTTTGATTTGGTGCTGTTTAGAATCTGTAAAAGATATGTTTCATCAATCTCTTTAAACACAAGTTTTTCTCGGTTTAGGGGAACATTTCTCACGCGGTTGTCTTCCTTCAGTATTGGTATACTCTGATGTAATTCCGTTATGCTGTTTACAAAATATTTGTTGAAGCAGTTCTGTATGCTACCCTGTATCTGATGTGGAAATTCAATGTCATGTTTCATCCCTTTATCTTCAGTTTGCATTAATCCTTTTATGGTTTTCCACATTTTTTTAGTGTCTCCTTTTTCACAGATAATTTTATTTTTGAAGTAATCGTTCTTACAAACTTTCAGTTGTTTTGAGTATTTATTTCTTGCATTTTTGAATGCATTCCAGTCTTGTGAGTTTCTTGAGATTTTTGCAATTTTGTACAGTCTATCTCTTTCATATTGTATTGATTGTAGTTCTATGTTATACCATTTATTTGTTCCTCTTATTTTAGTAGTTTGGATTGGTATTAACTGGTCGATTACTTCTTGAAGGTTATTTATTAATGATTTAGCCTTTTCATTAAATTCCATTTGATGAAGTTCATTCATATCACCCAGAAGTTCAATTAACCTTTCACTGTTATATTTTTTATAATTTCTGTATTTTATTACTTTGCTGGTTTTCGTATTAGTTCTTTTTGTGTTATCTGTAATGTGGATAAGGTTATGGTCGGTTATTTTTGGCTCATCTAGAACTTTTACATTCAAATCTAATCTGTTGGATATGACAAGGTCAATTAACGTCCTGGATTTATCCGTTATTCGTGTCTCACTTTTAACAAGTTGTTTCATTCCCGATGCTTGGATAATTTTTTTAAGTCTTTTAGTATATGTATCATTCAAATTTTTGAAATTTATATTAAAGTCACCAGTTAGGATATTATCTTCTTCCTCTTCTAGGTTTTGGGTGCACCAGTTCTTTATAAATGATAAAAAGTCTTTTGTACTTGCATTTGGAGAATGGTAAATTACTCCGTATACTCCTTTCTTATATCCAGAAGTTATCCTGATCGCTAGTATCCAGCAGTTCTTTTCGTATTTTGTGTTAGAAATAACTTCAAATATTATGTCTTTTTTGATAATTATTATTGCTCCCCCTGTGTGTCTACTGTAGGAATCACAGCGTATTGTTGAATATCCTTGAAAAGTAACTTCGCTGTCTTCAATATCGCATGTTATGTGAGTCTCGCTTAACATTACAAGTGCAGGATCATTTCGTTCAATCAAAATCTGGATTTCTTCATTGTTCGCTATCAGACTCTGAATATTTAAGTATATAATTCCTTGCAGTTGGTTGCTTTTTATAAAAAATTTACCTTTTTCTTCTCCAATTCCAATTTCCTTTTGTATACTGGACATTCGAAGCTCCACGCTGGATGATTTGAGTCCAGGTTTATCTTCAACTTGTTTTTAGTATTAATACAATTATTACACTTTTCTGTTCCTCTAATAGCCTTGCATTCTTCACTTTTATGACCACCTGTACATTTAGGGCATACAAAGGAGTCTTTTTTACATTCGCTCCCTTTATGGTTGAACCCGTAGCATTTATAGCAGCGCTTAATGTCAAATGCATATCAAATACTCTGACCCTTTCCCATCCAATATTTATTTTTTGCATTTGCAACATTATTCCATGTGTTTGTGTATCTACTTCCAAATATATTATATATTCTTCTCCTGTTTTTAATTTCTTGTTTTTTATTACAGTTACTTCCATTTTTTGTGGTTCTTCTGGAAACTCGTTCTGAATTTTTATGTTCTGAACGATTTCTTTTTCATCCATTTTATGTGTTACTCCAACGACTTTTATTGATGGGAATCTTTTATTTGGGATCTTCGTTGTATATTTTTCACAGAACTTTATTTTTATGTCTTCCTGTAGTTTTTCAATATGCTGACTATTTCTACATGTAACAATTATTTTACCATCCTTTGCATTTTTTATTCCCATCACTCCTGTTTCAATTGGATCAATTTGTTTTTTAATATACTCTTCGGTTTTCTCCGTGGTCTGCTCTTCTTTCGGAGTGATAATAATTTTTTTCCCCAAATTTTGGTATTGCTTATTGTTACCCGTAATTTCCTTAAGTATTCTATTTTCTCCAGAAATATCGGCCATTTTTGCTGCCATTTCGCTTATTAACCCCAAAATTGTAATTGTTTTCGGGGTTAATTTATTAATTTGTTCTTTGTTTAGTTTTGTCGAAATGTCATTAATGCAATTTTGTAGAATTAGAACTGCATCTGTGGCTTTATCAATAAAACTTTTAGGATCCATCTTGAGTTACTTTATTTATTTCACTATTCACGGCAAAAATCAAGTTTTATGTCCGTTTATCTCAGATCACCTGTCTATTTTAATGTTTTTCTGTGGTTTTCTTCTGTCAAAACTTTTAATGTAAACTTTAAAGATATATTGCACCTTGTTTACTCAAGACAACGAAAAACCAATTATTTGAATACATTCATTTACCACTTCTTTTTAAAACGATATATTGCTTGATTATTTTGAAACACCAATATAGCAACACTTTAACATAATTTAAGGACAACTTTATTGTTATATTCAGAGTTTAATTCCATAGATTCCAATTTGAAACAGATATATTTGAAACAAGTAATTTGTGAAATAACACATATTCAACAAATAACATTGACTTACGCACGCCAAGATTTCGGTTCCATGATAACTCAACACACTTTTAAAAAGTGATATAAAGTCATTAGAAACGTTGATTTTTTTTAACCTAATCTAACCTAACCTACTTAACCCAGTTAGTAAAATTTTTGTTTCATCACTTTCCATGACTTTATATAACTTTTTAAAGATGTGATGATTTATCCGGTCACCAAGATTTCAACCCGCGACCTCCAGCTTGCTAGTCAAAGGCCTTACCTTTTGACCACGGATACCGTTATATTTCTTTCTAGTACAATCAGGATGAGTTAAAGAACTCATGTTAGGACGGGAGAAACCTACAATACATAGATGGGACTTAATAGGTACAATTTAACAAAGGTATTTTGATATCAAAATTATGAGTTTCAAATACGATACAGTACAAAAATATAAGATGAGAGGTTAAGTAAAACAAACAAACAAGAAAAAACAAAAGAACCAAGGATATACCTATGAGCACAAACCCAAGGAAGAATTTTACAAAAAGGTACTTATCCAGTAAGAAATTGGTGACAGTAAATTTTTCACGATCACAGATACAAGAAAAGAAAATTAAAGAAAAATGGAAAGAAAACAAAACAAAACACGAAATTACATATTCTCATAATAATGTACTTAAAAAATGTACTTTTAAAGAATTTATTTGATATTATTTAATATGTTGCCTGTTTTTATACATACCTTGAAGAGTTCACAGTTCAGAGATTGCATTCAATAAATTTTGTAGTGTGTTAGAGGAACGCGGATTTTATTGTTATTACGAGTATTGTGGTTGTGGATGTCTGATTGTAAAGTGGCTTGATGGTAGTGTGTGTTTATTGTTTATTGTTTAGGATGGTGCTCGTGATGTTTGGGAAGGATTGTTTTTGGAGGGATACATAACAGACAAATTTATTCAACAGAAATCCAGGAAACTCTAAAATAAATATTAGATTTCCAAAATTATAATAAAATACTTTGTTTTTAATACCACATATTGTATTTATTTTAAACATATAAAATCAAATGCTTTCTTTTCACCCTGAACCTTCCTCAGGGTTACATAAAAACATATTAAATCAATAAGAGAGTTACAGTGTATTTACAGGTAAGAAGAAGGAAAGAGAACATCAACTTTGTGTGTGGCCTGGGGGAAGAATGGGTGAAAGTAGGTGGAGGGGGGGGGGGATATATTTAAAATGAAGCTATTTGACAAGTCTAATTGTTAATTTAGTAAATTGGTCTTATTTATTTTTAGATATTTTATTATTTATTTCCAGAGCTTCTAGATTGTTCAAACGTAAACCAATACCATTTTTGTGCATCACATCCATTACCCGAGGATTTATTAAAAGAATTATTGTTATCTATTAGGTTTTGCAAATTCTGAAAAACCTGCACCATTTAGGCACCTCAAGTGATAATTGATAGAATCGAAGCCGTTTGATTTTATATATTAAAAATACATACGATAAAGTGGTAAAAAACGTCATAATTCTTGATTCTTGAAAAATCAGTAACAATTTTTTAATAATAAAATATGATATTATATGTTAGGAGTTCATGGTACATTAATTCTTCACACAAATGACTCCTTTTTTGAAAATGACACTTGAATTCAATGCAAAATTAACCATATTTCATGTAAAACTGATTCTTCACAGAAAAGCGGATATGGATACCGCCGCTTTGGGGACCATTTAATAGGTAACCATAATCTAGGTCACTCCAAGTGGTTCGCTACATTTATCGACTTAGCAGGGGTGCTTGGGTTCATGGAGTGAGGTTTTTCCGGGTCTTCTCGGCGGATGCGTCTGTCCACCAACTGCGTGGCAGGCCGGATCGGGAGGGACTGGTTGAGGGTGACCCTTTGATCTCTCCAACAGGATTATCTCGGAATATTGCCTTGTACCGCAGTTGGAGGGATGGATTTATACGTCCGTCAATCCTGGAAATTCTGACCGCTAGATTCCTACCCACCCCCTCATACCTTTTTCCTTCCCTTCCTAAAAAAACTCTTCACACAGCATCCCCAAAGATGACACAGGCCCTGAGGGAGAATTACTTTCCTCAGGGCCTCCTATGTGGAGCTAATGTAAAAAAAATGAAATTAGTATGTTTTTAATTGGTTAACCGTTTTTCATAAATGCTTACAAATACTGATATCTGTAGGTATGTTTGTGTGACGTAAAATTCACAAGTACACGATAAATCAACTCGTTTACTCAAGGTAATCAACTTACTCTAAATTAATACTAACGGTAGGTACTTGAGAAAGCGTGCTCTAAATTTGAAATAATTAAGCGAAAATACCTTCAATTTTCACTGGCCCTGTTGGGAATATATATTTAAGTATCTAAATTTGTTTCCGCCTTGTAATGGAATGGTTTGTGTTAAGGCATTTCTGGGTTTTACGTAATCTAGCCTCTCTTGCAGGGGTAAATTGTTGTGTATGACGTCAAAGGTAGTGGACATATTTGAGATGAGACAGGAATTGATTTACGACAGAGATAAGTTTACTTTCCATATTCAATTTGCGTTAAACTCATGGAATGGCCTCTCTATGTATAATTCTAGCGTATTTCCTTGTTTGGAAGTTTCAGTAAATTTTTACTCAAAGTTCAAACTATGCTACCGAACTGAAGTGATGTGCGGTTTGAACAGCAAGCATCTAGATTGCTGCTGGTTCCTTTTTAAAATAACTAGTGTTTTACTAAAGCTATACATCTGAAATTTGTAACACTCACGCGTAATAACCAGGCAAGTCTGCCGCATGTTCGATTTAAGGCAATAAAATGGTATAAAAAATAATCCACATAACCCACGGATCAAAAAGAGCACAAGTGGTATAAAGTGTGAAGGGTCAGTGTTAATGTGCATTGGGTTTGAGTGAACAGCATGGAATGTGTTTTGGGTGTGAGAGTGGAAAAAAAACCAAAAAGGTTTAAAGTGTCGCCATGAGAACTGAGTTTATAAAACAATTGCCTAGATCGCACATACTTCAGCGATTGTGATGTATAGTTTACTTCATTACTGGCGCCGTCAGGACCACGATACACTGAGATAAGACCTTTTCAATTTCAGTTATTACACAATTCAAATATAATTTTACATTTTTTTAATATTTCAGCCAAAAATTACCGTGTCACAGATAGGACCGCTTACAGAACACTTCTTCTTTGTTCATGATTGTTTGTTTTTTTTTCCAGTCGGTTTTTTAATGCATTTTATAGCAATGTCCTTTGTTCATATACGAAATATGTGAAAAGATAAAATATTTTAATTTAATTTCTTTGTTAGGTTTTTGTTTTTATTTTATACTAGCTGTAGGTTGTCTGTGCAGATAGAGCGTGTTGCTTTTGCGTCCAACAGATGGCGCTGTTTTTTTTTTTAAACATATTTTTACCTGTCACAGGTTACATTTATTTATTTATCAAAAGAAAGTACATAATATTACATATTGGATGCTTTGCCTGTCCAACTAGGAAAGTTTCCCGTTCTAGGACAGACAAATTGACATGTTTAGTTCATATTATTACTGAAATGTACATAATTACATAACAAAAACCAAAAAAAGTTTCATTTTTCTCTGAAACTAAGTTGTGTAATAAAGAAAATGTATATAATAAATATAAGTAAACATACATTGTTTTGTGAGAAGTAGAAAAAATTAATCTGGTAGCATATATTATAATCGGATTTACCGAATTAACCTGGTAACATAAAATATTAAAATTTACAGAGTATGAGGTAAGCGTTGTAACTAGAATGTGTAATAAATTATGTGCATGATTGTTTTCACTGAATTAAAACATGAATTCAGAACAAATTATATTATACGGCAATACGAATATATACCGCGCTCATTTCTTGAACTACTGCTAAAATGTAAAAACAATAACTATATATATAGATAGAAATATAAACTATGAAACATAAACTATGAATCTAAATACATAGTACCTGATTTAGTGCTACTTTGGTGAAATTGGTGCATTACTTCGTACGCCATATTGTGTTATGTATTTATTATAAATCATTACCGTAGTAGGTACCAAGTTTCACACAGAGTTAGTGTGCGACGTACAAATTTGATACGCTTTACAGTAGTGATGTACCTAATGAGCAGACAGGCTTCAGGGGCGCATAACCATAAATCTTAGGTTGAAAAACATCAGAAGTTTGGTGATTTTGTTTAACAGTTGATTTGGTGATTTTGTTTAACATATAAATAATATTGGTATATTAAAATACACGCGCATTCGAATGTAACGTTGTGTCAAAATTTCAAACAAATCTGTGAATAACTTTTGGACGGGTTGTTTCGGAAAATTTGAACAATTCTTCAAATTTCAGAGTTCATTTTCATGTTCTATGAAAGATTTTTCCAAGTTCTGTTATTATTTCAGTTCTGTCAAGCAACTAGCCTATACTGATATATTCACAGAACTCGAATAGGGCTTTCACAGAGCCCGAAAATGAACGTTGAAAGTTGATGAACTGTTCAAATTCTCCGAAACAACCCGTCCTTAGAGATTTAAGATTTTGAACAAACGAACATTTATATTTTTATTTAGAAGATAGGTATTTCACGGATACTCGAAGAGCCATGGAATAGGCAAGAATAAGAAGTCGGCCAGAAGAGACAGGAATCAGAAGGGTCGGTTAGAATTAAGGAGATACAGAAAAAGCCAGGAAAAGATGAAATGAGATAATGCAAGAAGATCCATGAAGAAAGCAGAAGGGCCAAGAAGAGACTAGAAGAACCAAGAAGGGGCAAGAAGAAGCAAGATGAGACTAGAAGATGCTAGAATAGACAAGATGAACTCTTAGTTAAGAGTCAAGGAAATGTAAGACCTCCTTCTCGAAACCTAAGAACCTCCTGGTTGGGGTGGTGCAATCGTATCGTATTGTAGTTTATAATTATGCTACCAGCTTATCAAAATATTAAGTTGTCAAATATTGTGGTGTTAACTCGGTCAATTTTAGCTTTGAACAAATTGTAATCATCTGACAAGCATAACAACACGGCTGTTATGCTTTTCAGCTGCTCACAGTAATTGTTCATGTTAATATTATGATATTAATTAAATTCTCAATAAAACAACGTGTTTGGCTATGCTGAAAAACGGAAGAGTTTTTATTTATTATCATAGGCAAGTTTACACCTCTACATTATAGGTGGCATTAGAGAAACGTACCTACATAAAGACACGGTATTTGGAGCATATTATAACAGTTCAAATGCTAAAACGGGCCCATAAACGGCGTTTAACGGCGATGGGTGCTCGTACTAGATAGGTACATAAATTATGACAAACCAGTTAGCTATATAAATTATGACGTGCGTTTATTATCATTTTGAGTAAATCAGTAACATTTTAGAAGACACCAGACCCGTGAAAATCACTGAATAGTAGGATTTCTTCTCAAATAAGTTCCATGTGTTCCACGAGTGGCAATTAAAATGGTTTTCTTTTTAAAATATTTACATCATAGATAAAGACATATTTTTTCGCTTATCTGGATTCTTCACACAGCAATCAGTTACAATTTTGACAATGACACTCAAATTCAAGGAAATTAGTATTTTCGATTCGATTGGTAAAAATTTTCACCATATTCAACCTCTAACTGAAAACTTTCGTGACATACGTAATTTTACCATACAGAACAAAGCTTATGTAATGTGGAGTGATGTAATCCCTTTGCCCAGGATTTATTCACCGCAAAGGGGTGATTTGAACACCGTTAAAATATCTTAATTAAGAATAACCTTGTTGCTGAGATGTCGCAATAAGGTCTCGTGTCCTCTTAATATAGAAATATTATATTAAAGCCTTAAAAGGTCTTAATTTAGTCATTAACCTTGGTGGAATTTAAATCTATGATACTATTAAGTATTAATTTTCTGGGTAAGGTTACATAAGGTTTGAGGTTTGAACATTGGTTCGTGAAAATGTATCTCGGAAGCAGAATAAATAAAAATAGCGTTTTATGTAATTAAATCTCTGCGATACAAATAAAATAAATTATATCATTGTGTAGGAAATATACTCCCTTATCCACTGAGAAATTCATGTGTTTCATTTGGAAATCTTTTCAGAATCGGTTACTAAATAATTGTCGTCGTTGCATTTTTTTATCATACCGCTTTTTATTATTATTTATAATCATCATAATTGTAGGTCTGAACATCATTCTTTTTTAAAAAAAGGCTACGTTTTGCGACTTGCAACAAAGGTCAGAGTGGAAGACACTTTCAGTATCGCCCTGGTGTAAGACCACCATTCAGAATTGAAACGTTGCTGGAAATGGCTTTAGCCGTGTTTGGTGACCATATCTGAATAGCCAGGTTCTCCCCCACCTTCCTCTTCGCCATCTCTTTCCCCTCCCCATAACCTTCAGCCTCACAACATACCCCAATTGGGGATTACATTGACTCACTGGCTCCAGAAGGTTGGGAGCATATAAAAAATCATAAGTTTTTAAATACTTCTAATTGAGTTTCGTTTTTCTTTCTTCATTGAATAAATAAATGGATTAAATGGAATCTTGAAAGTTGAAAATTAACCCAATTCCTTTTAAATATGTCTCTTAATAAAAACAGATGTATTGTAGTGATTTTTTTATTAATAAAAACAGATGAAGCCGTTTAATTTTTTATTTATTTTTTTATTACATCACCTCTCGAAGAAAGCAAACAAGCCTATAGATTAAAATACTTTATTAAATGTAAATGTAAAGTACTATTTACATTTGTTATATTATTTTCTAATTAAATGTTTTTACTTGTTTCAGGTAGGTGTCCTTGTTTTCTCTTACAATTCTGGTGTCCGGTACCTCACGTAAGTACAAAGTATAGGCACAGCAGCCATTCATTCTAAGTGTCATTATATTATTATTTTAAGTAAAATTTAAGTCACTGTAGACAAGATTAACGACTCTCAAACGAAATAGGACAAAAACATTCTGTCGCATCTAGTAATTGAACCCAGGACCTCTTCCTTATCGAGAAACTACACAGAGAGCTAATTCGATCACACCAATTTACGTCACTTTAACTGCATCATACAACTAATGAGAGCGACCAATATTATCTTAATTTGCTCAGTGGTCAGAGCACTTACAAGGCAAGGAAGAGGTCGTGAGTTCAATTCCTACATGCGATACTGAATCTCTTTCTTTCTCTTATGTTTAACGTCTTTCGTTAGAGACTCGTTAATATTGTCTTCAGTGATTAAAAATGGCAATTTAAGGTTTTACTGGAAAACCGTTCGTGCACCGGTGACAAGATTTTTACCCGCCGACAAACCGATCGTGCGCTGGTGGCATTGGAATTTCACCGTAGCTGGAATTTTTATTTGAGATGCGATTTAAACCTTTATGCCACGAGAAAGTGCATAATTTTTTTTAAGAGAATCGCCTGGGCTTAAAAACCATATATTTTATTCCCTGCAGGTAAAATAATACTTCTCTCTCTATTTTATGAAAATGTAGTGTTTTATTTTTATCATTGAAAGAAGTTCTTCATTAAACAGTTTTTCCAAATAAGACGTAGACAGTAATTTTTCTCTTACTTTAAATGTCAAGGGTGTAAAATTTTAATTCCAGTATCAATATTCTGCTTTAAGAGGTGGAAACAGGGGTGGTATTTTCGAAATCTCATGTAGATAGCGACCTACCTCTTGTCATGAAGTAAAAGCGGTATTTAAATTTTCTTCAATCTTGGTATAAACCTTCCGCCTCAGAAACTCTTATTTTTACAATAAAGATTTTAATTTGTACAACCTCACACAATTTTAATGAATTTCATTTCGTTAAAAATCTCTTAAATATTGAAGAATGAATAGAACAAAGAAACAAATACAGAATTTAATTTAATGATTGAAAATATTATTTTAACCACTTGAAAATCATACATTCATAATTTTCGAGATATTCCAAAAATCGAGCTATTTGAAGAAGGGAGTAATCGTAATTTCCTCCCCTTATCAAAAATGTTAATCCTCCTCCGCCGCGAATGCCGCATTCCTCCTAAAATATTTTTTAATTACTCGTTGTGAAGCCTGCGTGGAATGGCTGAAAGATTTAATTTTATAATTAGTTCACAAGAATAATTCCACAAGAGCTGGCGTTCCACATTTTTCCTCTGTTCCACAGACCGTGGCGTTTCCACATTTTCCCGGCGCTATCTCGTGGATTCCGCTTATATTGTTGAACTACGTGCAAATGACACACTGAAAAGACAATTCGCTTCCTCTCACAATATATGTACTGTAATTTCTCCTTTTGAAGCCATTACATTTTTCGGACCTTCATTAATCAAAACAAAAGTTTTTAATGGTGTACTTGAAGAAATAAATACTATTAACATTTTTATCTAAGTGAAGAGTCGCATTGCTCGGAAATATTGTACTATGTCATATTTAGAAATGCAGAAAAGGTAGTTTGAAGAATCTTAGTAGTTTAGGTGGCATATAATATCATGTAATATTGTAAACTCTACAGATTCTAAAGGTTCTACATAAAAAAGATTAAAATTCAAAAAAAAATATTTACAAAAAAAAACTTGGAAAATATTTAAAACATTGATCATAAATATATTATAAGAAAATATATCAGAAAAGATATCCTTAGGAGCAAAACTACAAAGTAACGAAAGACAAATCCAATTGTACTCCCGCAAATCTGGGATCGACATTATAATATAATAAAATCCCCACAGAAATAAACATTAAAAACTGTTTAACCTCATAATATACGGGTCCAATATAACCAAATAGTTCATTGGCTTCGGTAGACGGGCATCTGAGAAAATATTTATTTTTACACATGAGATAAAAAAAACATTGACGTAGGGTAAATTGTTGTTTAGTTGGGTAAGTTTTAAAACATATCTAGAGTCTGTCTCATGTTTGGAGGAAAACAATAATTTACAGAATAATACACTATAACTGGAGTATTTGGTTCGTTAGGAACTAATATCGACCTGACAAGACGCAATAGTACTTGTAAAATTTTTTAACAGTAAATCCACACAGGAGGCCTGGAAAAACAATTTTTTCCGTTAGAGCCAATGTCATGTTTGGGAATGCTGTGCAGGGGGTATTTTTAAAAGGAGAAGTATAATATACCATACTCATACTCTTACCTTTTTCCTTCCGTTTCTCGGTAGGAAAAAGGTATAAGGGTGGGTAAGGTAGGAAACTATAAGACAGTAAATTAAAAAATATATATTGTTATTTTACAATAATATGTTCTTAATTATAATCAGTTTTTCATTGGAAATTTTTGTAACTTTGGAATGGTATTTTTATAGTAAATTAAAGACGATAAATTAAGATACTCGGGCATTTATCAATAAATTACCTGTAATGATTGTTCCGCCTTCTACCTAGGTAAAAAAGCACGTAACGTTAACATCCGAGTGAAAGAACATCCACGTTGCTTAAATGGTAAAGGCTTTTCGGAACTTTCCAATCATTTAATATTTACAAACCATAGTTTTAATAAAATAACCGGTACTAGTCTTTTACATTAAAATGGAATAGGTATTAAATTAGATAATCTAGAATCGTTAGAAATAAGGAAGACTTTAAATACTAATATGTCTGACCATTTATTAAATAATAAAATCAACCTTTCTAAACAAAAAAACACACTTTATAGCCCCATATTTATTGTGTTTCCCACAATCCATTCCACTCCATAATATTATAAATATATATGTGTTACATTGTGTTTCTTATGCCCTTCAAATTTATTGTAATGTGTGTAATTCTTGTAAAATTATTATATTCTGTAATTTGTTATTACGTAAACTACAGCGTTTTTTCATTATCAAACCCATGTTTTGTTTTCTCCCTCCCACATATCAATTAGCAATTTGGTTTTCTCTTTCATGTATTTTGTCTCCTTCTAGTATATACTCTTACATAATATGTTATATTCTGTCTCCCTCTGTCCTCCTATATATATAAGCCCGTTCTCTGTCTTAGTTTTTAGTTTCTAATTAACATCCGATGAAGCTTGACTGAAACGAAACTGGTAGATGTGTAAAAATTAATAAAAACACGTGGTTATTAAACAAAGTATTTTATTTAAATATAGAATGTATAATCCTACGGAAAAAAATATACATGTATTTCTATGATTTAAGATTACAAATAAAATATGAAGCATAAGGTAGGCGACACATTACTCTATACTTATCATGGCTCGTCCTATTTCAATTTTATTTCTCGCCATACACTAAGCCACAAAAATATAGCGCGCTTATAGCGTGGTCTGTCACAGGCTTTACACAGTTTTACTTTTCTAGGAAGAACAATATACAATATGATTTACTTCCTATAATAATAAAATAACAATTTTAAGTTATTTCAACTAACTTTTAAATCCTGGTTTCAAATCTCTCGCCAGGACTATATTGGATTAAAAATATATAATATTGTTGACTCGGGAATGAAATGCAGATATATTACGTATCCATTTATTTAATTTCCGAACGTGAAAAACGTAAAAATGATTTTTCGATCTGTATTCATATGGAACTTATAGAGATTTCCTGTGAATAGTATAAAATTGCTACACAGTGTTTTATCAAATAACAAAACATACGGTATCCATTGAAAAATGCTTTCCAAAAAGTTTACCGAAAGAAAAGAGTTCAGCGACATAATGCTGAATAAAAAAAACGCGATTTCTAAGTGGTGATTCAAACGTATTTTTCTCCCTGTTCACTATTACGGTAACAGTTACGGTTAACCCGTGTATACACATTTACACAATACGAGTATTCACGTTATATAACTGATTTCCAGCCTCTTCCTGTAACGTCTGGTATGTGAGTTGATAGGCTGACATTCGCTGAAAGCTTACGTCCGCTCTAACCCCGGTAAGTAGTCTTACAGCGATAAACCTTTTTACTGTCTCACTTAAAAGGAACTGTCTTCGCTTCCGGAATTATGGATATGGAGTTATCACCTACTTAACTCCGCGCCTAACCGGAAACTAAAATAGGCTTTTGCGGAAATTAAACAATGGGACGTGCTCACTGTTAAACTAGAAATATATGTCCAACGAAGTATTCCGATAAACGCTGTTACCTGGGACATTTTGTTTTTATACGCTGGAAAGGTTTTATCGAATTACTTATGAAAGTTTATCGGTTGTTCTGTTTTATTTAATTGTTCCCGGGAGTCGACTAAATATTTTTCCTCATTATTTAGTAACCTTATTCGTAATTCCCGTAGTCCAGAGGGCCGACACACTGCGGCTCTTTGCAAAGGTATTTGCGGCTCTTTAGATAAACTTAATATCACGCCACTTAAAAAATTCTTCTTAAATACTCAATCATTCATAAATACAAAACACAAGAAATAATAACTAACACATATATAAGCAATGAAAAATACAACATTTGGGCAAAAATACTTCCTACACTATGGTACTAAACTCTACAACAAAATCCCACTCTCATAAATCTCTAATAAAAATTCTGATACAAAGCATAGAGAGATCAGAAATCATTGATGTACTATACTAGATTAGCCCTGTCTAGTTAAATTCATTTTAAAAATAACGCCACGTAGCGTACGTCACAAATATGGAGATGAACTTAACAACCTAACTCTGTTTAAACTCCTTGTACAAGCGTTCAAACTCGTAAGCGAAACCACGGAGAATTTGTTGTCAGAGGTGTTGTAATATGGACATAATTCAAATTTAATTATTTGGAACTGGGTTATTTTTGTGATTGAAAAAATGAACTATCCCAGCATAGCTGAGAAGCAAAATAGTTTACTCTTGACCAACAAAAGGTAAAACGCAATGCACAGTGCCCATTTCGCATTGCGACACAATGCGTGGGCCTTTTCATAAATGTGCACGTGAACCAAACCAAAATTGTGTTGGGGTTATTTTTAAATGAATATGCCGTGTCTAGTCTAATTTAGTCTATGTCAGAAATAGATAATATACTGACACCAAAAACAGACTGAAACTGGAACCACTCAACTGAACAAATAAACTTCACGTAATAATTTTTTAATTATTTCAGAAAAAGAACAATATTCAATGTATTTATAAATATTATCGAGATTCCAGTGAGGATATTATTATATCTATTTGTTACAAAAAAAGATAGTAAAACACTTATTATTATTATAAAAAAGATATCTACTCCAATTTCACCTCCACTCCACCAATCTTATGGAATGGAGCCGCCGAATGAACTATGACTTAGATCTGCTGATCTGGTGATCAGCTTCGAAAAATGATTTAGAACGAATATTCTAGCTTTTTTTTATTTTTAAATAAATTTAAAATAAATCAAATTTAATAATGTTATAATAATTATTAAGTTCTGCAAGTATTTCTGTTATTTTTACAGTTTTTAATGTGACAGCTGTTTCGGCTTTTGAGGCCATTATCAAACTGTATTGCTATTATCAAACTGTATTGGCCATTATCAAACTGTATTGCCATTATCAGACAGTTTACATTATCAGACAATTAAACACCAAAACAATAAATAATATTCTAGCTCTTTATTTTATACAGAACTCATTCAGGAAAAATTTCAAGTTGAAGGTTATTTCTCTGAGGAACCGGTTATTTTCATCACACGGTAATTTTCCTCTATTTTTGCGTGTGCGTTTTTAAGTGTGCAAAATTTTACCAGGAGGTATCAACATTTTGTTTTATTATTTAGAGAAAGGGAATGGGGATGTTTTTCTAAATTTCACGATTCTTCCTCTTGTTTTGAAGGTCAGGTGTGAAAAATTTCATCAATCTTGGATTGAAGCTATAGATTTGTAAATTAAATCCACATTCGCCGCCACTGGTACTCTCCCCCACAGGATACAAAAATATTCTGGAAAACTGGTTTCTTTTGTATGCATTGTTTCCTTGACAATATGGCTCTTGAAAATCTGCCGACCCCTGTCCTAGTCCAAGTACCCAATCAATTGGGTTCATGTGTAACATGATAAAAAAAAACTTTTTTTAAGTTTTGTTGCAAGGCGGTAAGGTACCCGTGGCTGTGGTCAATATATATAAGTTTAAAACACCCTCCACATGCAATAGACCAGCATTTTGAATCCAAATATTTCTCGGATAGGTTTAGCTATGCTTCGTAGACATAGAACACTCATTTATATGTTTATGTACAAGAACTCCCCTTGTGTAAAGCTCACACCACTTCATTGGGTGAAATTTTTATGGAAGGTTAAGAATGGATTGGATAAATATTGTATGCAAAAGGCCCGGATTAAATTATTTAGTTAATCCAAACGTTCTTAGCTCGTTCAATAACGTATGTGTCGTTTTACAAATACAGGAGTCGTTCTCATGCTGCCAACATCACACGTGAACGTGTGTTCTGCTCTCGTCTACGTATTGCGGATGATCACGTGAAATTGAACGAATGTAGTAAAATCAACCATCCAAAACTTAAAACTTCATTTGAAGCTTTCCATGCTTGTTGTGAGTGGTTTCGATCCTAGGCTACAAATCCCGAGGTCGCTGTTTCAAATTCCAGCGTGCGCAAGTATATTTTATTTTT
Organism: Hesperophylax consimilis; assembly: GCF_061612785.1. Lineage (NCBI taxonomy): Eukaryota > Metazoa > Arthropoda > Insecta > Trichoptera > Limnephilidae > Hesperophylax > Hesperophylax consimilis. The sequence goes on from NC_142846.1 coordinate 23,625,061, forward strand.
ATGCATATTTTTGTTATTTTTCACAATTTATTAATTTAAAATAATATATATTGTAGCTTAGATACTTTTAGTATCGCCCTTGATAAAGATTACCATTAAGAATCGAAACATTGCTTGAAATGGTTTTAGCCATTTAGTGTTTGGTGACCAGATCTGAATAGCCAGATACTTCCCTTCAGATCCTTCTACCTTCAGCCTCACAACATACTCCAGTAGGGGATGCAATAGACTCATTGGTTCGGACTCTTTTGCGGTACTCACCTAAAAGTAATTAATAAAAAAATGACAATTATTTCACACCTATCCTATTAGAACATTTCAACTGTATTGACTACCCACCACAATGAATAGATTTGTTTGACCAAATTGAATGCCTGTAATAATTATTGATAATATAGTTTCACACAAGACCCTTCTCAGAACAGCCCGAAGACCGGAAAATGGTAAACCTCTATTTGCTCAATGTCCTGTTCTAATAGTTTACAATTGACTGACAACTATTATAATGTCCTGCTAAATCCTTTCAAGCCTTTGTTCTCCTATCTGGTATTGTTGAAAGGTCATTCGTGATGATCAGGATTTCCTTGAAATTGGGTGATTCTTTGAATTTCTACCCTTGTACATGTAAATTATTTTTACGTCGTGGTGTACTGGATGGATAAAAAATATTTTTTTGTAATAATAATATTGTTTTTGTTGGAAAGCTGAAATTGAAGTAAAAACATTGTGGAATTGAACCGCGAATCTAAAATTAAATTGAATTGATGAACATCACTACGCAACCAGTATCTTTGGGCATTTTCGGGGCAGTGCTAGCAGGTGTGCACAAATTCATTTCTTCCACATGTCGTCATAGGTCACCAAACCATGTAATAGCACAACCCCCCACCCCGACCATAATTGTCCAATAACTAATGATTTAAAAAAAAAAAAATAGTCCTTGTTAGGTCATCCTGTGCTGAGGGCAACTGGGTTTTGGATAGATGATTTTCTGTGACTCTATAGTCTATAGTACGACTTCATGGTTTGGGTAGGCTTTTTTTAGTAACTTCTTTAATATGTTTTAAAAATTCTAGTTTTAAAATAATAGTTAGTACTTTTTTCGATAACTCCTTAAGACAATATTTGATGCGCTTTTAAGTAGTAATTTTTTGTTTTAATTTTAATTTACTTATCCACGCCATTAAGCTTTTTAAATCAATACATTGTTAAAGGTAAGCTGTTCAGGAGTACACTAGTAAGTGTATATTACATAACATAATAAGCACGTTATAACATTAAATGGTAGAACCTACAGACAAGCTGATTGTCACAGCTTTGTGGGACTACCTATATCTTATATTGTATTAAATGTAATTATATTAAATTTAATAAATAAAAAAAAATAAAAAAGCCAAGCAATATAAGCAGATAGATATAAAACTATTTACATGTTACAATATGTAGTAATTTTGTTGATATTAGTAAAAATAAACATTAAATGTTTGTTGTAAATCGTTTGTATTTACCAAAACTTTATTACGCCAGATTGGGTATTTTACAGAACATGGCTAATGTTTGATAACTGTATTATAGTAATATAATGTAACATAATTATAAAAAAACATGAACAGTTTTTTGTAAAGCACGCTTGTAATTAACAACCATTTATTACGCACTCATTAATTTGTTTGATATTAGGTGGGTGTTTGTAATATAACTTTCAGTTATAAATTCAGAGTTTCCATCGATCATTGAAATACACAAAAAGGAGACTATTTGCATGTCAAAATTTTATTCATAAAATTTCAAGAACATCATTAAACTTTTTACATTATTTTCTTGCTAGCTTTCTTTAATACTTTTATCATTTTAAACACTTTTCTAAATGACATTGACACCTTATTTCATTACAATCCTAGAATTTGATTTAAAAAACCTGCTTATAGAGAACTAGAATATATTTGATAGAATATAATACAATCTAAAGGTTCCATTCCCTCTTTCCTCACCTTTCACCCCGTTCGCCCGATGCATTAGCACGTGCTGAAGGCATTTGGGCCTAATCCCATAATATTTTTTGTTTACCTCTTCCTATCCACTCAACATGCTTACTGTACAGTGGCTCCACCCACCCCAGTAATCTCTTTTCACTCTTCAAGGAGACGTATATTATTTAACGTAGGCACCCGCTCGTATGTGTTCCATATTTAGTTGTCTAACTACTCATTATTATCGGCATTTATTTTACTTTTACCAATAGATTTTTGAATAGTGTAAAATAGATTCTTTATTTAAAATATTAAACAGTGCCAGGAACATTTCTCCCTCTTTCTGCATCAACTGGGGGTGGAGGTGCATAAATGAGGAGATAATCTTTTCTACCCGGTGAGCTGGCTGCCTTTTGCTACTGTAGAGCTTTCATAGAAATAATGTAAATCTTGAAAAGGTAAATTAACTCGATATGTGTTATTTAAAAAAAAACTTTTTTTACGGGTGTTTTTAATTTTTGTGTAAGAGTCTCAAATCTCTGTAGCTTGCGATAGATATGATATTATGTGCTAAAACTATTTGCGATGACATTCACATTCGAGAAAATAACTGTCTACGTTTCATGCTACAAGATCCTTACCGTTTGAGAGCTTTTGCTACATTTTTCTTGTTCCATAAAAAGGATGTTCCAATAAGACCGCCAGATATAAATTTTGCTGCATTTTTTTAATTATAAAGTTGGCACCTATAAAAATTCGTATGTGTCATCTGTCAACCTTGCGATTAGTAAATATGGAACGCTACGCAAAAGAACAAAACATTATTATTGTTAAAACTTAACAAATGAAAGAAAATTTTGCTGAAACAGTTGGTAAACGGTGGAATTTTCTTTGTTTGTTTCTTACTAGGATTTTTTTCTAAAGTTACGTAATATTCTGTCGGAACGTTTCCTGGTTGTGTATTTTCAAAAAATGCGGACCAGAATTGGCCAACACGATCGTGTGATTTGACAGAACTTCAACTTTGCAATTTCTTTCTTTGGGGTTTTTTGAAGTCTCATGTATTATAATTTGTATCATAATATATTGTACAATATATTGGCCTACATTGTAAGCACAAAAAAACTATTGTAATTACTGAGCTTAAAGCGGAGATCAAACGTGTTATTGCCACGATCGAACCACAATAATTATGTTAAGATGTTTTCTTAAGTTTCATAAAAACTTTCAAGGATAGCCGTGGCGCGTATTTGTCTGACATTTTATTCCATACGCAATCAAACATTTGTACTTTACAACGAAATTAATATATATCATTTCAGAAGAATATAATTTACAAAATAAATAATTGAATATTGCATTGGTGAGTATATAACCTTCAAATGTTATGTAAAACAAATTGTTTCAATCAAATTAAATGAATAAATTTTGAAAAAAATTATTTGTTAAATAAATAAAAAAAATTACGCTCTTATTGGGACATCCTTTAGTCTTCACTTAGATCTTAATGTTTATTTGAGTCATACAGAATGAATGCTGAAAAATCCAGTACGACATTTTATAAATAATTATATAATTTTCAATAAGAATAGATAAAGAACATGCATTTTTGTCTTGGTTAGCAGTAGATCTTGTCATCGCCATCTTGAGATTTATATCAGGTAACTGATTAACCAGTGTCCTTTCTGTAAGGGTTGACTTTGGATGCTTCTTAATGTTTCTTTGTAATATCAAAATTTTTACCATAATGACCTCCCTTGTTTTATTAGACTCCTAAAGCAAACGTGTTGGCATCAAAATTTGGCTCAAACCATTCTATCAGAGTTAGCCACGAATTATTATAGGACCGATACGTTACGTGACGGATGGGTCGCACGTGATTTTAACGGGCGAAAACAACCCTTGACGTTTACTTTATGATAAAATGTTATTGGGATAAACGGCATTCGCTTTGTGTTGGTTTTATCTAGCCATGAAACTGCCGAGTTTTCAAATTATATTATTATTCAAACACATTAAAAAGACGTTAAAAATATTGAGTTTGGAAATATTAAAAGTTCATAAATAATAATAATAGTTTATTATACTAACCATCTTACTAATTAACTTCTTAAACGCCCGTTCAACGTTAATGTGGTGAAGCCGGCCTCGACCCTTGTTTAAGACTGTTTCAACCAAACAAACGCTTTGGTAATAAGTCAAGTTTTTCACTGTTCTGACCTTATGCGTCGCGTAATATTTACACCGCATTTATAAGTAAAGGGATGATAGTACAATCTTTCACCCCAATTGCACTTGACCTTAGTAGCTTAACATTTAACTCACTCTTATTTTTTTTATTATTTACATATCTTAGTTTTTCTTGAATCTGTTGTGTTAATTTATACAAGTTTTTGTTTTGTTTTTATTTAACGGTTTGTGGGTTGCATAGGAGTCTAGAGATAAGTATGTCGAGTACTGACGGACATATGAATATATCTCTCCCACTGCGGTGCAAGGCGATGGGTCGAGAGACCAGTTGGAGAGGAGAAAGGGTTTCCCCAAACCAACCTCTCTAAATGATCCCGGGCTCTTCTGCTAAGTCTCCAAACGTAACGAACCACACGGGTGACCTATGGCGGAGCGGTACCTAGGGCGGAACCCACACCTGCCTCCTGAATCATGCCTTATCCTCGCTTGTAATATTATCTAATCAGCACCTAATTAATTTTAAGGTATTTTGACTATGGTTTCTGGCTTTATAGAGCGCCCTTGAGGCAATATTTCACATAAATGGAGCTATATAATTTAGCAAAGTATTGTTACTCCGTGAAGTACCGCTGTGACTACCGCGAACTGTAGATGTAGACAATGGACCTTTAACATGAGCGTTTATAAAAATAAACATTAAAACCTGTACAAGGGTTACGCTCATTAGTTTTTCCAATTTTATGTCGGATTCCTAGAATACATATATATATATATAAAGCAGATTAGAAGAAATTTAATACTATGTCTTGTCTAATTATAGTAAATTATCGAAAGGTGTGGTGCCAGTATCATGAAATTTTCGCATTTTGTTTCTGTATTTTAAATATTTATTTTTAGTGCAATATTTAACTGGCAGCATAATTTTCAATCTAAGATTATATATGTGTATCCTTGAAAAATCATTTTAAATGTCAACAAACAAAATGCCTATTGTATGTACCTATAATATCACGTGTTGGTGATTTTTGCAGTATTTTAATTCGTTTCTAAAGCAGTATTGCATCCAAACGTTATATAAATTTCCTTATCACGCAAAATATTATTAATTCAAAATGCTATATCCCAAATTTGAAATTGCCACAGGGGTGGAAGGACCCACGCGGCAGAGCACCTACCTATAATAATCCATAAAGGCAATATATTATTTTGCAGATACCATTTGCCCCGATTGCACGTAACTGTTGTATCCCCAGTGCCTCCCTTAGGGACCGGATGGGGATGCTTCGAAGCCACAACACTTTTTTTTTTATTCAAATCGCCCCCCCTTATTCCACGATACCACACTCAGCAAATAAAATTACGGCAAGCCACGAAACGAGTTTGCATTATGTTAGCTGGGATCGAATTACTCATAGTTTTGTGACCGATGTTTGGAAATTTAATGTGCTGCGCTTATGTGTTCATTTTAGCAAAATAAAATATTTTTAAGTACTTCCATTTAATTTAATTAAATGTTTATATTTAAAATTCTATTATGTCTAGTAGTTTTGAGGACATTAGACCTCACGTCCAAAAAAGTATGTTTCTAATTTTCTCCTATTTTATAAATGAAAACCAAAATTTCTTCTGAAATAATACTACCTACTTAATTGCAAACGATATGTTTTATGTAAAAAAAATTTAATTCCAAATAAGGAATTATAAAATTTGTCTAAAGAAACGTCACTATGTCAATGACAACTCTATTTTTTAACTTCAGGCAGATAGGTACCATACTTTTGAAAAATGTGAATAAGAAAGTATAAATAAACCCAACGATTTCACATTTAAACAAGTCTTCGCTACGCTCAGTCTAAGATAAGCATACATGTAGCAAAGATTGTGTGTTACGACAGAGTTTCGAGGCGGTCTATCTTTTCTGTCCACCTCTACGGGAAAACGGTGTAAAGATCACCAAGACTAGTACACTTACGAATCTGTTACATTCGTCTGCTTTGTTAGCGTTATGAGTTGTCAACTCACTTAAGAGTTCTGTTCACAAACTGCGTGTGAAAACAAAAACCCTTTTAAAATTTCAAATTCCCATACATTTTGTATATACAAATTTAACCGGGTGCCGTTATGCCGATCAATAAACCGAAATGGCGGCACTAAACAGGTGCCGGAATTAAGCATAATAAAATATAACAGGCACTTAATAAAAGGGCCGCACTTTACCCGTTATTACTCCCAGGAATCCTCTAATACCGCGTGTGAAACATTCCCTAATCTCGCCATTATCATCCTGGATATTAATTACATCACCTTTTTGTATTCCCTGCGGCCTCACGTCTCGTCACGTGGGCGTTGATGGGTTAATAACGTTGATTACATTGATTGTTTTAATTACTTTAGGTGGATTATATCCCAATAGGGACGAATAATTGTCATCATTATCCGGAACCTCAAAATCAATACTGAAGCGAATTTCAACAAGGAGTAAAGAATTCTATTGAAATACTTTGACATATTATTATGGAATTCTAAGATGCGACCGTATCTTTTTCTCATTTTTGTGTTTCAAACTTTCGTTTAAGAATCGTTAATATTGTCTTCGATGATTAAATATAAAAATTTGAGGTTTTACTCGTGCATTTATTCCAAAAACAAACATATTTCTTTAATGTTTAATTTTTACGTAAATTACTTAAATTTAATAAAATTATATATTTTTGGTATGCAGTGTACGATTTTTATTTTATGTAAAACACGCCCTCTCAGACCTGTCGATGATCACATAGTCCTTATCTTTAATTTTACGAAAAAAACACGCCCTCTGAGACCTGTCGATGATCACATAGTCTCTATCTTCAATTTTACATTAAACACGCCCTCTGAGACCTGTCGATGATCACATAGTCCCTACCTTTAATTTTACGTAAAACACGCCCTCTGAGACCTTTCGATGATCACATAGTCCCATTCTTTAATTTTTACAAAATTAATTAAATTAAAGAAGCCCCATCGCTACAAAACAAATAATGTATTTATTTTAATCACATACAATCACCCCGTTCTTAAATCATGTAAAATCGCTTTATAATACTGCAATTCAAATAACCTTTCAGCAGACTTATTTAAATTGTATTACTTGTGCAGACGTCTGGTGTCTAGTCTGGGTGTCTATTCGTTCACCAGATCACATTCTTAATTCTCAGACCAGGAGGGTAGCAACTAGCAACCCCCATTGCATTACTTGCTATGCACAAAAGCACTCCGCATTGTACGCTGTACGGGTAACTAAGTTACCTACCCCGATTCTAATCAAGCTGGGTAAGGTCGACCAGAAAAGGGAATATAATCATGTAATTATTACTATTGAGCTTTAAACCCTAATTAACGGATTTTTTAAGGTTGCCGCTCCTGGGTGCCATTTAGTTTATATTTTTTATCAACCTGGAACATATTTATGCTTCAAGTCTTTATAATTGTTTCACGGAATTATCAAAATAATGTGTGTCTGTAATTCCGGTTTAATGAACTCTAGGTAAAAGTTGAAATTTTAATAACATTTGAAAAATATGGAACAAAAGTGATATTTCTAAGATACATTGTTTATGATTGAAATATTTGCCAAATCAGGATCTGAAACAAGTTTCGTCGGCCTATACATTGGTCTACATAAAAATCTGCAGAGATGTAGTGCCGCCAGGGTATCGATTCTCCAGACCGCTCGCAATCGTCGTCGAAAGTACACACATTGCTCAACATTCTTATTCTTGAATATCGTCGAAGGTACATACTTACATACGCCAAACGCCAAAAGTCTTTCCACTCGTGGGTCGAACCACTCGTTGTTCGAGTGGAATTAATGGGTCGAGAATCGAGGCCCAGCTCTTGATGCGTCGAACGATTCAGAATTGGATTGGAATCTTCATAATATTGAAAATTGTTTTCTTTTATTATTGTAAATAAATAAAACCATAAAAAGAGAACGTATTTAATCTATAAACTTCCTCAAACAAATGCTTTCATCTCCTACATTATCCCATGCCCCCATGATATTAGTATTCTCGAGACCTCCTCACCACTGGGCTGGCCAAACTAGAATTGTTTTACCAATAAATATTTCTCTATTTTAATATGAGATTAAAGGGGTGGTTTCAGTGCGTGTGGATGTACGATTACAATGCTGTGTGGTTTGTCGTAATACGATTTAGTTACGAACGAAATACAAATGGTTTTCTCTTAAAAACACCAAGCAACTGAATTCGTGCATTATGGAATGGGGAATTCATTAAAACATATTGTTTATTTGTTTCGTTTCGTAGCAATTAATTTCCGAGCACTGCTGCGGTCCTAAGTTTTAAGCTGTTTAATTTTTCATATATTCTCTGTTGATAGCCGTCGAAAAATTTGTCCAACTTAAGACAATGCATATGCTTTTGAGATTTTTTTAAATTAATGTTTTAAAATTCTCATGTCGACCTCAATTCAAAACCGTGTTAAATATGAAACAAAATACAGTAGTTTCTTATATATATACACTCGAGTTCTGTTATTATCTAAGCACTGTGAAATAACCAGCCTATTATGAAATAAAACCAAAACTTTAATACATCTTCCGCAGAACTTGAATATTACGTTTGAAATTTGATGAATTGTTCAAATTTTGTGAAAGCCGTTTTAAGAGATATTAATCAAAATTGAAGAGAAATGTTGATTGTTTTAACATTGGACATCCAAATGTCTGTACATACATAAATATCTCTATAATTTCATGGGACGTCCTTTGAAAAATTCCGTATGGATTAAATTATTACACGAGACAATATATTCCAGGTATGATTTGAGATTTTCACGCCCATAAGCATATACTACCCTGATTCATTTTTGGGTTAGTGTGCCGTATTACGTTTTCTCCTTCTTTAGTTAATGCTTCGGACAGCGTTATGATGTACATCTTCGGGGATGTCTGATGATAGACACTGTAACGCAGTCCGAAACGATGGCTAAAAAAGGAGAAGATTAATCACAGTAATAAATTAATTTACAATATAAACACTTAAATCAGTATTGTATATCTTATAAGTTAGTTTTAATATTCTCCATATGAAAGAAGGGTTCATCTGAAACCGGTTGAGTGTAAATCAAATTGAGTGGTCAAAAACAAATGTTTGTGTTTATATTGTAAATTAAGGCGAGCCACTAAGTTAATGTTTTTCAAAAATATGTAATAAATTAATTATTACGAAAATCCGTACTTGATATTTCACTTCTTTAAAGTTCATCGCGTGGGTGCGTTGATTTGGAAATTTCAGGCAGAAAAATGTGTAAAAATTACATGACGCCAAAGTTTATCGTTCGAATGTTTTTATGTGATATGCTGTAACAGATGTTTACTTGCTTGGTTAACAACACATCTAAAAACATCAAACAGAATATTTCATTGAAACCAATGTAACAAATCCTCCACTTTATTAAATCGTCGAGAATACACCATATAATAAAATATATAACTAGTACATACATAATAAAAGAATGTTAGTTTTCTCCAGCCTCAACGTTTCCTATTAGATTACCTACCCTTTCTAGCCATTTGATGTTTTATCAGTAATCCCTCAGGCACCTTCCGAGGGTTGAGGGATGCCGGGGGCCAATCGGAGCTTAAATATACTTCATAATATTATTCTTTGTTCATTATTTTTACTTTGGGATTTCCAGTCAGACGTGATATTATTCGTTGTATATTTTTATGTGTTTTTTGGCAATTTGATAGGGTCTTCTCTGTAAGAAAATATTTTCTATAATGAAACGTTTTGGTTTCGTATCCTAGTAATATTTTTTTATATATATGTGTGTAAAATAATAATAATATCGAATTCCGATTAGTTTTCCAATTTTCCCTATGATATTTGACAAAAAAAGTCTTTCAAATAGCCACTCGTAATAAATACCCTAGTCTATATGTTTAAGATAACTCAACACTGTGACAATTCAACACACTTTTAAAAAGTGATATAAAGTCATTAGAAACGATGAAAGTAAAAAACGTGAATTTACCCATCATTTCTCCGGGGCACATATAAGGTGGGTGTAGAGGGTACGATGCACTCTAAATAAATACCCTAGTCTATATGTTTAAGATAACCCAACACAGTGACAATTCAACACACTTTTAAAAAATGATATAAAGTCATTAGAAACGATGAAAAATTTTTTTTTTAACCTTACTTATCCTAACCTAACCTATTTAACCCTGTTAATAAAGTTTTTGTTTCATCACTTTCCATGACTTTATATAACTTTTTAAAGATGTGATGAATTATCATTGTGATGATTTATTTATCGTTTATTTGCAAAAACAGTATAAACCAGAACATTGCAATATCGCTAATTAAAATTTACAAAAAAGTGAATAACAATTACATTTACAAGTGGGACAAAGAAAAAAGTTTAAAATTTAGGTTTACAATGTTAAGTATTGAATAGTAATAATTCACGTTTAAATACGTTGTAGGACATGTGGAAAATATCCACATTTCCTGCGAGGCAGTTAATTAATCTAGTGATTCTTCCCAAGGGCATCACCATTGGTAAGTTAGTTTTGCACCTAGGAAGAATCAAAAACCTGTGTTGGCGGACTCGCGCAAAATTATCCGGAACATAAAATCCTATTTTAGCCAGAATGTCTTGTATTGATACTAAACCGTTTAGAAGCTTATACGCCATCAGGAGTAATGCAACATCCCTTCTGGAACTAAGGCTGCATACACCCAGCATTCCCAAGATAAACGCTGTTGAAAACAGTTGTTATCCGGTCACCATTGTTATTAGTCGCTATACATCCGAACTCCCTCTTCGCTCAAGTGTTGATCCTTGAAATTCCAACCTACTCCTCTAGATCATTAATACTTTCCTTCCCAGAAAACATCATACCTTTAGAGCGACTTACCCTCTAAAATATGAGATGTCCTCTCTAACATTGCCTTGGAGACTAAAATAAAGAGGCGCTTTCTCTTTCCACCTTCATTCCTTATTTCCGTCCACCTCTAACTTTCATTCCTTGCCTTTGCATTGGCAAACGGTTTTAAAAAAATATTTACACTAAACGGGAAGAACTCTCCTACTCGTATGAGGTTAACTTATTTGTTTTTTTTTCGCATTAACGTTACGTGTTCTAAATTTGTAGTCTTATCTGTGATTTATAGGATGTATAACTTCTTACGGAGAACAATAAATAATCATTTAAATCAGCAATAGGTTGGTTGGAAAAAAATTACCAACAAGCAACAAGCCCACCTATGCAGGGTGTATCGGCACTAACCCGACAAACTTTAACCAGCTATTCCTTAGCACGTTTGGAGTAAAAAATGTTATGAGCACTTTGCTGTCCGGTAACATTTTTTTTTCAATTAAAAACAAAAAAAAATAAAATTTCCACACTCCATCACTGTCATTGGCATTGCTTTTCGTGTTCAACAGCTGTTATTAGCAAGTATGTCGAAAAGCGTCTTCGCTCTTTCGTACACACTAAATAATAGTAGTTAAAAATGAGACGAATGGTGCCATGCCATTTCTTTGTGATTGTAAAAGCGCGGCAATGTAGGTACATACGTACATTATTCAACGGAATTCGAATAAAATATTGCCAGATGGGTTTTCAAACTTTGACAAAGGATAAAACAGTGGTGACATGTGGTGAAAATATGAATAGTAATTTTTTTATAAAAAAACGTTACCGAACAGCAAAATGGCCTTAACATTTTTTACTCCATATATGCTCAGGAATCGCTGGTTAAAATTTGTCGGGTACGTGCTGATACACCCTGTATACAATACTTAAGATGAGGTGCTTCAACCTACATAAAATTTGAATATAACCATCAAATCAACAATCAGGATCATTTTGAAATTTGAAAATTCGAACGGTTCCTGTTAAACGCTGATTCTCGGCCAGTCGCATCTTTTGACCAAATTGTGATCGGCTGTCACATTGTTACGCTGATCACACTTTTATCAAAAGCCTAAACTGTCCAAGAATGGCAAAATGAAATATAAGATACGTTTCTGAAGCACATGAAAACTAGTAAGGACTTAAGAATTGTGTATGACGCTTGTATAACATGTCATGCTCACATTGAAAAGATTTGCAAATCAACCACAAAGATATTGGGTTTTGTCGTACACAATTCAAAGGAGTTGACTGATATTGAAGTCATAAGGCTGCTTTACCAGTCTTACCAGTTTTATATGTAGCCTTATTTCTAGGAGGTATGTCGCATGGTTTATAAACTTATGAACGGTTTCTTATCAGTACCATACATTCTGGCTGAAATAGGATTCTAATGAATAAATAATTTCACGCAAAGCCATCAACACAGGCTTCTGATTCTTCCCAGTTAACTAACTCACCGATGCCCCTGGGAAGACTTACTAGATTAATTAACTGTCTCGCAGGAAGTGTGGATATTTTCCACACGTCCTACAACAAATTTAAGCACAAATTATCCTTTAACATTCAACCTTATGTATCTACGTGTAACCTTATTATTTATTATGCTAACTAAATTTGTTGCCACTTTTTATCGCTTTAGAAAATAATGCAGGCCTCGCAATATTCTTGATATTAACGAACAGATATTGTTTCAACCTGTTAAAATGTTTGATTTGAATGTCATTAAATGTGAAAAAAGTTTGAAGCAACTCATCCTAATTCTTTCAAACAAATTGAAAATTCTGCTTTGGACATTATACCCATCATTTATTAATCAATTCCAATAACTGTTTTACCTACTTTAGGTTAGTTTAAGTGCCTATCTGATTACTATCTCGACTCTTGTAAACTCCAATAACAACCCTTGCTTAATCGTAATATCTCCAATTACGACCTACCTGACAACAGATGCAAACCACCCCGCCGAAGTAGCATGAACCCCTTCGGTTAGTTTTACTCCGGCTTTATCTTTCGAGGGTAGATATTGTTTCCTAGGGGTAGGTTTGCGGTCAAGGTGGGACTCGAGATGAATGTTGAGGGTGAGGCTTAGGTCACAAAGAGGTCCAGATCTCAAGGATAATTGGAACTGCGCACCGCAAATAAATTTATGGATCCTGGACCAAGCAAATGACATTGATGAGAATTAAAATTAAATGAGGTTTATGTAAATCATTTGTGGTGAAATTAATAGTCTGAGATTTAATTGAATATTTTATGTTCGTTTTTGGTTTGGAAAGGATAGTCGGTGACTAAATGGAAGCTGTTAAGTGGCTAGGAGCTCTAAAAATCTTCGGCCACCTAAGTGCTGACATTTATCTAAAGTGCGCGATTTGTGTGTAAAAACGAAACGTTTATTCAGTAGTTTTGACCGAGACTTTAGACCAGAGGTAGCTACTAAGCCAAATAGTATGATTTCAAAATCACAACTTAGCGCATACAAGAAAATTTTTTCTTAGAATTTGTTGTTGTATGTTATATGCGAAACCTTACAACAATCCCTAACTATGGACAATGGCATCCCTAATCGGGCCTGTTTTGAGGCTGAAGGGTAAGGAGATGAGCAAAGAAGAAAATTGTTCCAGCCCTTTCAAGGCAGCCTGGGAAAGACAAATAGCCAAATTAAAACACTGTTATAATTGAATAGCAAATAAATAAAAAAAATAACTTATTCGAGTTTCATGCAGATTTAGACAGATTTAGACTGGAAACCAGACGTTATGCAAATCTTGTAATATTTTGTTTTAATATAGTGCACAACTCTATTGATAGCCCTCGCCTCTTGGAGTGTTATGGCTTATACGTGCCTGAAAACTTAAGTGGTGGATGTGGCCACGGTTTCATTAAGATACCACACTGCAGAACCTATATTCTAGCACAGCATAGCGAGATGAATGATGCCGTTGAATGATATTTATATTACGGAAGATATATTTAATTACTATTTATATCTTTCAAATGTTAAGGATGTTAATTTGTAAATATTGTCTAAAAATTAAAAAAAATGTGTTTAGCAAAAATTAATCAATATTAACATGGTATACAAGGATATTGCTAAAATACATGCTTTCATAGATATTTTCGTAAATAATATAACTTGTTTCATGAGATATCTCCACGATTTCTGTAATATTAATAATAATTTCTGTAATATAATTAAATTATAGGTATATAATATTTAAACATACTTTTTAAATTATTACGTCTTGTAATTTCTGTTATGTAAATTTATTTTATACTATACAAGAATGTACTTTAAATGTCCTGTTTGTGTCTCAAATAAATAAAAAAAAATATCTTGCATACCATTTAAAACATTTGTTCAGTTTTGTTGTGGCTATATAATAGTGATTATTGCTGTTGGTAGTGTAGGGAGGATAATTTGTTTTTATATATTTTCACTTCTTTGTGTTCTTATATCTTATTTTATTATTTATCTAATATTTACAGTTTTTAATTTTTGTAAATATTTTATTCCATTGTAGTCCTTAGCTTTTTCTTATAATTTGACGTTTGTATGTATTTGTATTGTTTATAAGTTTAGTATTTATAGATGTTAAAAATATGTTGGTTTTCTTAAATAATAAATAAATATCTTATTAAAAGTATTCTTTGGTAAGCTGAGAAGTATGTAAGCAAGAATCTGCCGTAAAACTTCTGAATTGACATCTTAAGTAGGAACACGTGGCAGCAAAAGACAAAGGACAGGTAGAAATACAAAAGTACTTCATATTGATAAATTGAAATCTCCGGTGCGTTTGAAGTTATAGATTGCGTCTCCACCTTAGAACTCTCATATGCCAAACATATTTAATGTAGACTTTAGAAATTTAATTGAATTTGAATTATATTAGTGACCTGTCGGTCACTAAAGGTATCATGACGATCATCGTGTAAAAATAAAATTATTGCATAAATAATGTGCAATTCACTTTCTGTTAAGTTTTTTTTGCTAAGAGTCAGTTTTGGTAGGTAAAAAATAAAATTGAAACAATTTATTTGTTTTAATTCATACGCAACAACAAGTGACATTAACATAAGTATAAAGTGTAAAAAAGGATGAAATATATAATAACGAAAAATTATTAAATTATATATATCTTAAAATATTAAAATGACGTGAATTTACCTCGTTTATGACATTTGATTTTTATTGATTACCAATTAAGAATTTTCATTTTATTTATTACACGTAAATATAAGATGAATAAAATATGAAAAAAAATGTATATAGAAAAAGTTTTCTATGGATCGTGTTCGTACGGCAATTTGTCAAACTGTGATAGACATACTTCAAGGCATTTTAAGAGTCTAGAACGGTACCAGTCGCATTTTTACTTATTTTCTGTCGAACTGAACAAAAATCACAATTTGCTGAAATGATACGTCAAAACAATATCTACAATGGATATGACTTGCGCATGTATTCTATGAATGTCAAATGCATAAAATATCCGACAACAGATAAAAGGCGGTCTACATAAAATGAGGTCGATATAAAATGCGGTCTACATAGAAGGCGGTCTGTGGCAGGATAACGTCTGTCCGGGCGCACTAGTATTTACATAATTTCGAAAAAGTTCATTTTATTTTTTACTTGTATTATCATGTGAAAACGAAATATGCGTATTTTACCGGCGGACAACCTGTATTGAAACTGAAACACCCGAAACTGTCTACGCCATTATTAAAGGTAGGTAAACAAAGTTAGAAAATAAAGAATATAAATGATTTTTTTTTAATTTTTACTTATTTTTTATTGTGTTTATTTCTTGCTAGAGCAATCCCGATGAGTTACAGAACTCATTTTAGGGCAGGAGGAACTTTCAATTCATATGTAGGAGGTAGTAGGTACAATTTTACAACGGTATTTTGATATCAAATATAAGTTTCACATTCAATACAGCATAAAAATTAAAAATTAAAATAATGACACGTTATGTAGAACAAACAACAATAGAAAACAAGTACAGAAAGAAAAAAGAAAAACATGGATAAGATACAACAAGAAATGACAACACAGTTACATATTTACATTTTTAAATGTAGTTAAAAAATATTCTTTTAAAGTATCGGTATTATCTAGTATTAATATTGACCACAATATAAATGTCGTATTAATCAAATCGCAAATAAAGCCGCTAAAATGCTTGGATTCATAAAAGATTTCACAAACATTTTAATTATCATTCAACTACACTCTGCATACGTACGGAGCCATCTTGCTCTAAGGCAGAACGATATAAGAGCGTCACCCGACAAGCGCAAGAATTCAATATTCGGTCTCAAACCATTTTTTTCTTCGTGTTTTTCTTGTTTGAATGTAAATATTGTTTATGGAATTATAATCTTTTTCCATGAAATGTTTTACAAGTGATACAATTTCTTTGTTTTAAGGCAGAAGTTTTACAGATTTATGAATTTCTTAACATTTAATCTATTTATAAGCTAACTTTAACTAATCTAACGTTAATTTTCGCTAATCATCTTTTGATTGTATTAAAAATAATTTTGTTTTATGTTTTGACAATTTATTTGTTTTAAAGCAATAGTTTTACAGATTTATGAATTTCTAAACATTTAATCTATTTATAACCTAACATAACTTTCGCTAATCTTCTTTTGATTGTATTAACAATGTGGAAACTTTCACAATCTATCATCTTTCCATTTAGATGAATCTACAATATTCAAATAATTAACTAATATTCTTGTAATTCAGTTACAAATTTAGATAATTACAAAATCGATTATAAAAGTAACTTCTTTCTACAGAAGCAACAGTGCTACAGGGTTTTCAAATAAGAGGTGTTATTTTGAATAGCCCGCTATTTCGGTAGATGTTACTTTTGAAGCTGTCATTTTTTGACATTTGACAAGTAGAAACTACGCCACTAATAAAAATGGAATGATACACGCTTCAAAAACGCATTGAAATTATTAAAATTCACTTGAGTGAATCAAATGCAAATCATCTTGAGTGATGAGGCCCATTTCCACCTCGGTGGCTTCGTCAACAAGCAAAATTGTCGCATCTGGGGCTCTGAAAACCCAAGAGTTATTGTTGAAAAGCCTCTCTATCTTCAACGTGTGACTGTTTGGTGCGGTTTATGGTCCGGCGGAGTCATTGGACCTTACTTTTTCGAAAATGAGGCTGGAGCATTAGTTACGGTGAATGGATCGCTAAAGAGAGATGATTAATGATTTTTTGTTGCCGGAATTGGATGGTATTGATCTGGACAACGTTTACTCTACGTGCCACACAAGCAACGAAACCATTGATCTTTTACTATTGAATATCAAAATAACACCTCTTATTGGAAAACCCTGTACTCTAAAATGATATCATTACGACAAATCCTTAACTACACTCGGCATCCCAACCGCACCTTTTAAAAATCTTTTGAGACAATTGAGCGATCGTCTCTTTGCAGATGTGCAGCATCGTCGTCCTGATCCACGTCTCCGGATGAAGCCACCAGTTACTTGAAATTGTTGGAAAACCCATCGTACACCAAAACGGCAAAGTTTAGATGCTGAGCAACATCACACTGTCGCATCCCTGATTGCAGTAGTGCCACCATTTGATCGGCTTTGTCAGTAGTGGTGTCCATTTTGGGGGGTTGTTTTCTTACGTTAATTATTCACGTGTATCCTCTTCAACGTTCGGATAGTGAATGATCTACATTTGACACAAACTGCTCTTTTTATTACCCAGGAAGATAACACAATTTGTGGAACCTTTAATGAGTATATGCTTAGCATTTTTTTTTAGTTTGACAAGGGCTCGTTAAATGTACGTTCAAATTGATATCAGCATTTTTTGAGTTAGATGTATTGGCTCGGGGTTCGGGGAAGCTTAAGCTTGAAACTTGTTTACGAAGATGTCGATTTTTGTGACGCTGAGTGTATTTGATCTTTAAAGCTGCTACATTGTGAAATAAATCAGATTAAGTAATTACCCTGCCGTTAAAGTATCGGGATTCATTCGTACATTGTCAGTAAGCCCATCTATAGTAATCCCAGCCAGAGCTAGCATGCACGTCGTCATCTTCGAGCATTTCAATGGAGCGTATGTTGAAACTTTTTTCGTCTTAACATAGAGGGATGACCGGGACCATTTTTCTATAATTAATGAGACCTTTACAATTGCATATTTAGAAGACGTAGTATAAACAAGTGCATACATCAATAATTAAGATATATAAGATTTTAAATGTATCCATGGATTAATAAATATGTGGAATCGAAATAAAACCTCGAGTTAATACTTTAGAATGTTGTCTATTTATATGTATACATGGATTTACTAAAAATTATAAATATATGAAAACATCAAATTTTATCCAACTTAAATTGAATTAGTTATGTATTACAAATAATAATCAAAGAATTAATTAAATAACATTTTCAAAATTAAGGAAAACAAGGGATACTAATGTGTATTTTTAAGTATTCTAAATATACAATTTTCAAAATTGTTTACCGACACTTCAGCATAATATTAAGCAAGTACGATTAAATAAACTAGAATTTACCTCATTTAATGAAGTCAGTGGTAGAAATAATCCACCGTTTTCAAATTCTCGTTGAAAGTATCCCAAAACATTAATAAAAATCCTGTTTTCTTTAAATTTTCCACGCGATGATATAAGCATTCCGTATTATAAGTTTAGAAAGAAGTCGAAAGTTCTCGGACAAGAACTTTTTACATAGTAATATTTATAACGATAATAACATATTATTTTTACGGTAAAATTACGAAATTTGTGTAATCAATATTAAATTTCTACCTCATCCTGTTCGATATTTATTACCATATTATGCATTTTGTAAAATAAAGCATATATTTTTTGTTTGTTTTTACAACTGACAATACTATAACAGTTATACGATGCGAAAGATACACACTTTCCTCTTATGTTCATGGGAGATATTCAAAATTCTCGTATCATACGTGTGAAAAATTAGATTTTTATGACCAACATTTAGAACGATCGTCGATGACGTGCATACGATATCTGCCTGGGACTAGTATAGTAGGTATTTAAGCGGTTTAGCGAGTTTAAGGCTCAGCAGTCCAGAGTTAATCGGGACACGGGTCATAGTTCAGCTTATAACGCAATGCCAGCGGAAAGTGGAGTGACCCTTGGCTTCACCTACTCACGGAGCTCAGAACTCGTATGTGAAACACGTGAAATCAGCGGGGGATTGGAAAATGTTTAGGAAGTTTCAGGGCCGAACCTGAAAGTTTTTTGCTCGGTGTGAAATATATAATTCTTTCTTATTCTTCTTTTATCGAAGGTTGATTGACTATTATCGGTTAAATATTCTCCCGGCGGTCTGTGGTCAATATATGATGAAATATGAATATAATACAAGCAAAAGTATAATATAATACAAACAATCTGTCCGAACGCATTGGGACTATGGAATTCAGAATTTTGTAAGTTGAAGTGATTTTGGTATGGTATTGTGTTGATAGATAATGGGGAAGTGAAGAAGATGAGGAAGTAGACGGTTGGAAAGTACTATTCAGAGCTGGTCACCAAACTTGGATAAACACTCGGACCTGAGATTTAATAATGTTTTGTTGTATTTTTAAAAGAAAGCTGTATAGTGTACGTTTTAAAGATATCAAAATGTATATTTCCATTGTTATCTTTATTATTATGTTATTGGTCGATAGTTGACTACTTAATAATAATGTATCTTTCGTCTGAAGTTTATGCTTTATATGATACTCATTGGTTTTAACAATTTCAAAGCTTTTTTCGGAAAAGCGAAAAACAATTTTTTACGATTTCTACCCTGGTTAAACGTTCCATCTACGCCTACTTCCAATCCGTTCCTGGTAAGTCTTCATTTCGTCGTTGGATATTAGGTTCAGTATTTTGATTATATTGAATTATTTATTTGTAGAGATTAAAACTTATGTTCTACGTTCAAAAGATACTTTAACTTTCGGCTTAAAGGAAATAGATACGATAAATTCATATTCACAGACCCATTTATATATATATAAAGGTCTTGTCGGTAATTTATGTTTAGAAGAGGGTTTTAAAAAAACATTTAATTTATCAGTTCAATTCCCTAAATTCCAAATGGATAATAAATGTCTGAATGGACAAAATATTTTCAAAAGTATTTTTTTCAGTGCTGTCCAAAAATGAATAATGTCAAAGTCTAATTTGACAAACTTCAAAAGACCAAATATCTAAGTGAATAAAATTCAAATGGATAAATGTTCAAATTGGCAAAACGAATTGGGCAATATTTTGTCCGAATGAACTAAATATTATCAAAAGTATTTTTTTTCACTACTGTTCAAACATGAATTTGCTCAAGTTCAACAGGGTAAATGTCCAAACTTGCAAATATTTAAAAGGGGAAAATATATTCAAATTTCCATCTTATTTCTTATTCTCATATTATTTGAAATGTCAGCTTTGACCCCACTTGATTCGAAGAATATTTGACAATTTTAATCTAAAAAAAATAAATCAATAAAGAATTTTTAATCCGAAATCTACGTTTTAAATCTACTTTTAGAATAATGTTCACAAAATCATTATTCATAAATTTCAAATTTTGAAATCACTGACATAATTCTCAATCATACAACCGTCTCTGGAAATATTTGGTGTATTTCGATTGCATCCCAAAATATTTTTTATTTGCATAGCTTCACGCCATCCTAAAAGCAATCACGGCTTTTGAACCAGAAACATATTTGGAATCACGAAATATCAATGCAGAACTGAATATTTTAAATCCCAAAATGAATATGAACCTTGCATGTTGTAATCCTAAAAAAAACAAAATTAATTAATATTAAATAAGTCTCATCTTCTTCCTTCGTGTGCTAATATTGTGGTTAAGGCTCCCATCGCTTCGACAAGGCACCTCCAGGCGTCCTTTTCCTATGCTACAGCGACCTGCAGTTCCAGTCTCACAGTGAACAGCCTCTAAAGTTCCTATCCCCTAGGTTGACTGAGGCGATCCATTGGGCATCTGCTCTCTGGAATGGCTGCCAATATTTTATTTTTTTAAATTATTGTACGGCAGATTAATCATCTATTTATAGTACATGATTTCTTATTTTAACATTAATAACATTTGGGAAGATATATAAAGTTACGAAAAAAGCTTTAATATTATTTAATGAGTAATTAAATATATCTGCTGTTTAAAAACATTCTATTGGAATGCTTTGCTGTGCTAGAATATTTGTTCTGCTGTGTGGCATCTTGAAAAATATCTTAACTTTTCACTCGATCCTATTTTCCATTCCTGTCACTATTATCCAAAGTGTATTTATTTTTAAAATAAATACTCTTGTAATATGTTAATACATTTTTTTGATCAATGTTAATCCTTTATCTAGGGAGAAATATGCAAAGTAATTCACAACTTTACTGTCTCGCATAATTCTGCCGCCTGTGGAGATGCATAACTATCATCCTATCCGACTTATGCTTCACACACAATCACACCGACTAACGTCAAGTCACATCGGGTCTTGGGTAGACGAAGATTATAAAGCTGTCATGCTGATAGTGTTTTCATTAACGAAATAACAAATGTTGATTTTATAAATTTCAATAGAAGTGGTACAAAGGTTAATAATTAAAATAATATTACGAAAACCTTCCGATTACCCAACGGATCGATTATTCGAAGAATTTCAAGTGCCTTCATTTAAAGATCTTTATATTAAAAATGCACTAATTCAAATCATAAAAGAAAAAGACAAGTATCAATTTCTAACTGAAAACCGTACTAGACTTAAATATATTTTTCCATGCCCAAAATTAAACACTTCCTTTGCACAAAATTATTACACTTACCGGGCAAGAATTTTTTTCAATCGACTACCTGAAGAAATTAGAAACATTAATGATAACATCAAAATAATAAACACTATAAAAAAATATTTTAAAGACAAACTTACAAAAAATAAAAATGTTTCCAATTGAATTAATCTTAAGAATAACTCACTTCATGAAAAATAACTCACTTCATTTAAATAAGTTTAAAATCATTTTATTTTTAATTACTTACTTATTGTAATAAAACAATGTACACTCCTCTTCCAGCCACAAGCTAATGCTTCTATGGAAGAGGGGTCCTGAAATATTTTATCATATATTGTAACAAATAAACAAAAATGTACTTATATTCCAGAGTGGAAGATACTACCAGTATCGCCCTGGTGTAAGACCACCATTCAGAATTGAAACGTTGCTCCAAATGGCTTTAGCCGTGTTTGGTGACTAGATCTGAATAGCCAGGTACTTCCCCACCTTCCTCTTTCCCTTCCCCACTTACCTTCAGCCTCACAACATCCTCCAATTGGGGATGCCATAGTCGCATTGGCTCCAGACGGGAGCAGTTGGGACTCTTCTTGTGAGGTATTACTATAAAAAAAAAATATATATATATAATAAAAAATTTAAAAAAATTAAAAAAAAATTTGATTAATTTTATTTTTTTAAATTTTTGGCTACCTCTAGCGAACACATTCTCAAGTACTTATGCTCATGCATTTACACATTATCTTGTTTAATTATATATTTAAATATACATTCTCCACGTGGTACTTATCCACTTACCAAAAATATTAATATATTTAAAACCCATTTTCCGGCACTCTCTCTACACAAACTCATCCACTTACTCCACTAATTCCCTCGCTTAATTGTTATAATTAAAAATACATTCTCTATTCAAACTCATCCACGTACTTCACTGATTCCCTTGCTTAATTACATATAACAATTCATTCTTTACACAAACTCATCCATGTACTCCACAGATTCCCCTGCTTAATTATATTTAAACACACATTCTCTGCACAAACTTATCAACGTACTCCACGGGTTCCCTTGCTTAATTATATTTTAATATATATTCTCTATGCACATAAACATCTACATACTCCATGGAT
Organism: Hesperophylax consimilis; assembly: GCF_061612785.1. NCBI lineage: Eukaryota > Metazoa > Arthropoda > Insecta > Trichoptera > Limnephilidae > Hesperophylax > Hesperophylax consimilis. The sequence continues at coordinate 23,648,144 of NC_142846.1, forward strand.
TACCTTGCATTGTATTTATATTTAAATATACATTATCCACAAAAACTCATCCAGGTACTCCACGGATTCCCCTGCTTAATTATATTTTATTATAAATTATCTAAGTACTCACTAATCTACGTACTGCACGGATTTCCTCGTTTAGTTATCTTTAAATAGACATTCTTTACACAAACTCATCCACCTACTCTACAGATTCCCCTACTCAATTATATATGTTTTTAATATACATTCTTTATATGCATAAACTCAACCACATACTCCATAGATTCCCTTGCTTAATTATATTTAAATATACATCCTCTACGCAAACTTACTGACGTTCTCCGTGAAGTCCCTTTAAATATTCCCCGCCACCTGTCTGTGTAGATAGACAATAGCGCGTGTTGTTTTTAGATGCCGCTGTTTTAAGAAAACATGTTTTTACCTGTCATAGGTGACATCTTTATAATATAGGTATATAAAAAAATACTAGCTTATTCGAATGCAACGCTGTGTCAAAATTTCAAAGGAATCGGTGAAGAAATTTCGGATATTTAAGATTTTAAACAAACGAACATTTAAATTTTTATTTATCTATATAAATTGTTACCTATCACAGGTGATCGGTAAAAAGCATGTTTTTATCCGTCACAGGTGACATCTTAATAATATAGGCATACAAAACACATGCACATTTGAATTGTAATAATTGTAATTGTAAACATTTCAACGCAATTGGTGAAGAACTTTCGGAGATATAAGTTTTTGAACGGACGAACATTTACATTTTTAATTATATGTAAAATATTTTTATACATGGTCTCTACACAAACTCGTACACTTGACTCTCACGATTACCTTATTTAATAATATTAAAATAAACATTTTCTTTCCTGAGCAATCCCTGGTGGGGCAGACCATAGACGTAGATAGATCATAGATGAATGCAAAGTCCCTATGAATAAAACATAATAATTCCACAGATAAACTCTTCCACTAACGAGGTCGGGCAAGGACGACGGTATATATCCGAGGGTTTCCATTTACTTTTTAATTAACGGTTTTCCACAGGCGACGTGAAAATTTCACCCGCCTTGATAAATGCGATTTTTAGTACCTTTTGTATGGGGCTTTGGGCGGGATATCGCCGGTGTAGTGCTTTTACGATATATTTCAAGCTAGTGGTGAACTTACATACTATATATTTCATTATTCAATAGAAATTACCATAGGGAATTTAATTAGATTTAATTCGTGGAATTCAACGGTATCGGATCCGGTATTGTTAATCACTCTATTTGGTTTTTAAAGGATTTATTTTTGTCTTATTCAAACTGTACTCTCTGATTCTGGTATGCATTATTTTAGTCTGTTAGGGAATGTAAGTTTACTAAAGCCAACTTAGTTAAATGCTTTCTTTTAAAAACTTCGTGACGTTTTCTGGAAAGTGAAGAATTTTAAGAAAATTGTCACGAAAGTACATTTTTTAACTCCACACAGGAGGCCCTGAGGAAAGGATCTAAGTTATCTTTGTGGGTACTGTGCATATGGTCTTGTGGAAGGAAACGACGTTCTGAAAATTACAAAAGCTGTGAATAGTGGGTAGGAATATGGGAATATACAGAAGTGTAGAAGTGATGGGCGTATGAATCCATCCTTCCCACTGTAGTGCAAGACGATGGGGCGAGGGTGTCCTGGTGGAGAGGTAAAAAGGTCTCCCTCTATCGGCCTCTACCGATTCGACCCGCCATGCAATAGGTGGGCCGACCCATCCGCCGCCAAGACTGGGACAGACATCAACCCATGAACTCGGGCACTATTGCTAAGCCACCAAACGTAGCGAACGACTTGGGGTGATCTGTGGCAGAGGGGCTGGTTGTCTAATTAAAGATTCATCAGAATCAATCAAGATAATGGGGCTGGCAGAATACGCTATACGCATCATGGCTTGGCTTATTTCATATTTTATAACCATAGACTTATTTTATTTTATAGACTGTTTATAACGGAAATAAATAAAATTAAATAAAATTAAAATACGTATATACCAGTTCTTAATGAAAAAAATCGATATGTTTGTTCGTCAAGATAAATGAAAATTAACAGATATAGGAATGGACAACTAAATATAGACAAAACAAAATTTACGATTGTTAAATATTTACAAAAAAAATGAATTTGAAATAGCAAATGGATGTCATATAAAAGTTTTGTGTTATTTTAACGAAATATTTGATTGAAACACGGCATTTTACTACGATCTGAAATATCAAAATTAATTACTGCAAAACTGTCACCTGAAAAAACGCCTAGAGAACAACACCAGCTAAACTGCAATATGTTTTTATTATCATGTAGTTTTCCATATAAACTTTTTTACAACTTCAATTTTTGGTTACGTGTGTCAGTTTGTTCGCCTTCCGAAAGCATTTCCAAATGTCAGAATTGAATATTGTAAGTACTCACCGCTCTCAGTTCTCAGGGGTCATGCGCCGCACAGCTAGAAACTTCTTCGTCTTCAATTTTAACTTCATGAACGGTTAAGTTGAATAATCTTAAAAGCTTTTAGTTTTTAAAAGTTTACACATTTTTTAAGATTTTTTTTAACTTTCTACATTAAAACGATATGATTATGAATTAATGAAAATTCGATGCATTTTCATCTTTCACAGATAATAAAAAATAATTGAGGAATTTCATCCTTGTATCATTTCCCGATTCAATAAAATATCCGTTCACATTTAGTTGCCTCCGTATAAACATCCCCACATTACATTATTTGCTACCCAAGATGAAATGTGGGAATTGTTTTGTGGCCAGATCATTTATTAAGGTGGTCGACGAGGACTAGGAAATGTAGATAGACTCCGTTTCCCGTAATTTAGGGGTTGTTTAGATATAACTAAGGGTGTTAAGTATATCAATTGTAAGGTAGGATACAATAAAATAATCTTCATATCATGATTTTACAAGCGATGAGATACAAATGTAAACATACTACTATTTTAGTGTAAGGTAAATTTATTTCATTTTATTTTTAAAACATTTATCTTAATATATAAAAATTTTGTCTGCGTATATTTGTGCGCGCAAAACTTGATATCGTTTGTTTGTTTTTATTAGTGCCAGGAGTGTTTAGGAAGTGCTTTGAATAGTAGAAGAAGTTGGGACGTCCGACGAAAACTTAACGCAATATCTTTGCACCGGAATGAGATGCGGAATCGAATTAAATTAGTGGATGTCATAGACATATGAATATTAGTAGACCTGCCCTAAGTGATTAAAAGCGTATTATCCCCACTCCCCATACCGGTTCCATTGGAGCCGGCTGTGCTCGCGTATGGCCTCAAGTGAAATTTGAAAACGTGACGTCATCATTCTTGTGCGAACTATGGTCGAGGCATCATCGGTTCATTTTACGAAATAACACGGCAAAATGTTGACTTTTGATATGAAAACTTGTAAAAATAGATGTGAAAAAGAGAATAAACCCAATTGTCGTATTACATTCCATAAGTAAGCATTATTTTACTTTATTTTAAGCTTATTCACACCGTATTATATGGATCAGTTTTAGAAACATATACTATCACATCACAATGTAGCGATTCTCAAATGTGCTCATCGTTGTTTACTGGGGTAAGCAAATTATGAAACATTTGTAAAAGTGTCTTAACTAAATACTCTGAAACTAACTACGACCCTGAAAATAGAAGCTGCCTTACTTTGCCGAATTTGGACTTCGCAAATTAGTTCATAACGTGGCGAGTAATTTGCGCTCCCATGTAAAAATGTCTATTCATTCGAAAGCAGATTTTACTTTTAAGAACTAAATGGTGATATTATAATGCGAGATGCCTATTTACTGTCAGATTGATTTATTGACGAATCACAGTCAGCCTTACCCCCTTCGTTCTTCAACAGTTGATTTTACCCCTCGCCATTATCTTCTCATCTATTAATTCCTATGTCTGTGGTGGATGTGGAATAAGTCGCAGTTACCCGTAAAGGACATGAGCAATAGCAAAGTATTGCGGGTTCCACTTGTTTTTTTTAAAACCTAAGTGAGCCTTTCGGTAAAACAGTGGTTAGTAGAATCCAATACAAGAATCCATCTGGTATGAACATCATTAAAAAAAGGTATGATCAAGTTCCCTTTAAAAAGTACACGATCATCCCCAGGCTTCGAACAACCTGACAGTATTTGAATTTTTCTCCTCCCATCAGAAAACCCGTGGCTTCGGACCACTCGGATATACCAATACTATTAATTCGGTTATATCAATAGGATCAGAAAAGAATTATACATTTCAATAGTATTGTAAGTTTTTTCAAATACTATTTAATTATTAATTAAAATATTCAACATTTTTATTTTTATGTGATTAAACTATACAATTTCAGTACTTAACATTCAGAAATTCAAAAATGTATAGTATTTATTATTTTCAGTACAACTTATCCTGCCGTTTATAAAATAGTTGGCGGTTTTTTTAATTTTTTTTTATATTAACTCCACACAGGAGGCCCTGAAGAAAATAATTTCCCTCAGGGCCTATGTCATCTTTGGGGATGCTGTGTGGAGGGTCGTTTTGTGGAGAGGAAGGAGTGAACATGGGTCTTGAAGAGTCCCATGTTGTAGGAGGGAGGAAACACAGAGGTCGGCAGTTCGTTCCACAGCCGAGCTGTTGAACATAAGAACGAATCGTAGAAGCGACTCGTTCTCATGTGACAAGTGTCAACTGTGTGCAAATGTTGGGCGCGCGTTTGGCGTGTATCCCGACTACGCACCGGTGCCGAAGGGATCAATGACGCTAGTTCCTCACAGCATCTTCCATTGTAATACCGATAGAACAAGGACAGCATACCTACCTGACGCCTGTGCTCTAAAGATTGCAGTCCGTCTGTTAAGATTGGGGAATCTATCAAACGGACCGCCCGTGTTTGCACAGAGTCTATGGTTTTTTTCAGGTATTTAGGGGCTCCGGACCAGAGATGGCTGCCAAATTCGACAGTAGGGCGCACTTGCGATTTGTACAGGATCAGCAGTTGTGTATTATTAAAGTATCTGCGGGCCCTGTACAGTACGCCCAGCTTCTGAGAGGCCAACTTTACTCTGGCTTCGATGGAGCCCCCGTACCTGAGCTGGTCACTTATAGTTATACCAAGCATATCAATGGAAGGCCTGTTAGGAAGATTGCTTCCGTTGAAGGAGACTAGATTATCATTTGGATCCCTTTTATTTATTTATTTATTTACACATATACGGCACAACACGTGCCATTAACATAATTGACATACTTATAATAGTACAACAACATGAAGAATAACAGTATAATTATCTATTATATATATTATCCGTATTGTCGTGATATTAAAAGTGACAAGTAACGTTTGAATTTGTCTTGCGAATTTCAGTTAAAATAGTTATTTAAAAGCATCATTTAAACAATTGGTTGTGTGAATCACATTATAAAAATCCCTCTAAACACTGTGAAATATAATTATACCATAATCGTAGTGATCCAAACATATCAATCGGTTATTCACTAAATTCTATAAAATATTATCAGACATTACTGATTCCAGTGCGTGTGAGCGGTGCGACATCATAGTAGGTCACTATCACCCGTAAGTGCAAGCAGCGCAGAAACACTCCGGATGCAGTTGAGTGTGCAGGATGCAGGGTCATCACTCACTTCCTAACTTAATATTACGAACCTCTAAAATAAAAATGGATGCTAATCAATGTATGGCGAAGGCTCAGGAAATTATTAACCAAATACATTTAATAATTACCGACTCATCTAATAAGTTCAATAAAGAACAACTTGCAAAAATAATGCCAAAAACTACCGAGTTACTGGGCGTCGCGGGACAGATGGCAGTGAAGATGGGGACTATGGAGGGTGAACTATCCGCATACAAAAATATTATTAATAACCAACCTGCAATAACTGGAACTACTCAATCTACTTCAATGGAAATATGTGACGCAATTACCGAGATAACAGAAAGGAATTTACGTTCGAAAAATCTAATTCTGCTGAACGTACCTGAAAGTAGAGACGAGAATCAAACCAACAGGATATCTGATGACAACAACAAAGTATGTTCAACGTTAAAAATTATCGATGATACACTACAGATAAATATTTCTAAAATATATAGGCTTGGCGTAAGAAAAACTGACAAAATCAGGCCAATAAAAGTAGAACTCCAAGATTCATATCAAGCTAAGCAAATAATCATAAATAAATATAAACTGAAAAATGGCATCAAAGTTAAACAAGATCTCACGGAGCTGCAAAGGATACAAATGACGGATGTTTGGAAAGAGTTTGAAACGAGAAAAGCGGAAGGGGAAACAAACATAACAATTAAGTACATAAACTCTGTTCCAAAAATAATAAAAAACGTGCCAAAAAACTTAAACAGCACCTAAAATTGTTTGGGTACTACCAAAATGTCCGCGGAATGAGAACTAAATTACAACATCTTAAAATAACTTCTCCCACATTCCCACATGATATTTTGTTATTAACAGAAACATGGTTAAATGAGGACATCAATTCATCGGAATTAGGTCTCAATAAATACAACATCTATCGTCTTGACCGTGACCCCATTACAAGCAACAAATAGTAATTAAATATTAATTACTATTTGTTATTTTATTACTACTTATATATTTGTTATTTTATTACTACTTATTATTTTAACAAATAATTTTAGACGTAATCAGACAGAATTGGATCTTTGAAACATTAAATTCGACGAGATTATTTTTACCCCAGGAGGAAATACTCTCGAGATAACCATCCATTCTCTGCTTCAAAGCCCTCCGAGCCGTTGGAGTTTGTGTGCCCTTTGGAGGCTTGTCAAACAAAAAACTATCATGAACTGTACTGTCATCCGCGTAACAATGAATCGGTGCACATGTCAAAAGGTCATTGATGTGCAACAAAAACAAAGTCGGAGACAGAACCGATCCCTGTGGGACGCCAGCATTTATGGAGTGCGAGGAAGAAGTGAAACCGTCAGCAACCGCCTGAATCGACCTATCCTTTAAAAAGTCAGCAATCCACGTACACAGGGATGCGGGAAGTCCGTAAGAAGGCAATTTGTTGACAAGTCCTCGGTGCCAGACCCGGTCAAAGGCCTTGGATATGTCTAGTGCGACCGTTTGGGTCTCACCGTGACGTTCCAGGCACCTCCCCCAAACATGCGTCACATACGCGAGAAGATCACCGCACGAGCGGATCCGCCGGAATCCGTATTGACGGTCGTTGATAATTTTGTTCTTCCCGAGGTATGTGAGCAGTTTGTCGTTGATCACACGTTCCATCACTTTGGACAGAACTGATGTGATCGCTATGGGGCGGTAGTTGGCCGGGTTGGAGCGGTCACCTTTCTTGGGAATAGGGTGAATGACCGCTTTTTTCCAACCAGAGGGCACAGTTCCACACTTCAGGGACATTTTGAAGAGCTTTGTCAAAACTGGAACTATTTCCGCAGCACACCTCTGCAATACCAGGGCAGGTATTCCATCAGGTCCACTAGCTTTGTTAACATCGAGCCCCCGTATGACGTGGAGTTCATCCCGATGCCGGATCCTCAGCTTTTTCATATAGAAGCCGCAGTGAGGAACCGACGGCGGAACAGCACCTCCGTCGTCGAGGGTCGAGTTTTCCGCAAACATTTTACCTAATAGGTTAGCCTTTTCGGTGGCGGTGTTTGCTAGTGAGCCGTCAGGTCTGGTAAGAGGTGGCAAACTGGGTTCGCAAAAATTTCGACCTATTGAGCCCACAAGCGACCAGAATCCTCTGCTGCCATGCGGGCAGGCAGCCAGCTTTTTGCTGATCTGCAGGTCGTGTTCGAATTTTGACCTATTAATGATTCTCTTGCATTCCTTTGCCGATTTGTTGTATGCTGATCTGCTTTCGGGCGTTCGAGATGTGTTGTAGGCTCGGTAAGCCGCGTTTTTTCGTCGAACTGCTTCGGAGCATTGTCGACTGAACCACGGCTTTGAGCCCACACCAGTTTCTTTAGTAGTCGATTTTATGAAGCCATCCATCGCCGATTTGATGACTTCACCAATCTCCTGGGCACATCTTGAAGGGTCCGAAGTCCGAAAACAAACAGCTGACCACGGAAAAGCGTTGAAATGGGCCCGCATACCGAACCAATCAATAGTGCCACACTTTTCTCTTCAGCCTCTCATTGGTTGGTCTGAGGCTAACGGGAATTGATGTCGTCACTAGACAGTGGTCGGATGATCCCAGAGGCGCTGTTAATCTGCCGTCACAAATAAAAAGACAGCTAGACATTTGCGATATTTACATTAGTTGTAATAGGTTGACGAACAGGAAAGGTCTCAAACATCGGAATGTGACCGTTGAAAATTTCCTGCTACTTTTTTCTATGACGCCTATGGTTGCCTTCCGAGTAGTTGATCGGGGTTCAATTCTCGAATGTGGAAATTTAAAAAAAAAATCCTGTGAGTTTCAAGGGTTTGCTAGTATTCAATAAAATAATTTACATGTGGTTAAGGTGAGAAACCGTGATTATTTAGAATTTACTATCTTTAAACTGTTCATTGGATTTTATTGATTGCATTGAATTTTTGTCACTTGAAAACTAAATGTTATTGAGCGAGCAAATATTATTAATATTGCTAACCTAAAAATCGCTGTTTTTTAGTTAACACTCTTTAAGGATAAAGCAAATGCCTACAGTAAAATATATTTTCATAAAAGCGTTTTTTCTTTTCTTTAGCAGTCTTATTTTATCTTGCGAGTGTAAGCAAAATGCTATATCCATGTTATATCTCAACTTCTGAGTGTAGTGGTGGGGGGAGGAAGGGTGGGCCTTTTGATATCTCGACACTAACGAAGGTAGATTCCATAACCTTTCAGGGGCCATCTTTATGCCTTGGGGACCTCTTGCATTAGCGATAATAGAAATGTTTTTTTTTTCTTGTTTCTTTTTGTGAACCCCTTGTCAACGATCTATTTTAGTGTTTGCAGCTTTGGAGTATTATTGTTATTGTGGGGTAAACGAAATGGTATATTATTATTGTTTACCCTTTTTATTATATCATTAAATTAATTTAATGACGGCCGGCATAGTCCAGTGGTAACGCATTGGACTGCCATTCCGAAGGTCGCGGGTTCGAACCCGGCGTGCGCAAATAAATTTTATTTGATTAATTTGTGTTATTTCACAATTAATTAATTAAAATAATATATGGTATATTTGCGGCACGTTCCAGAGTGGAAGATACTACCAGTATCGCCCTGATGTAAGACCACCATTCAGAATTGAAACCTTGCTCCAAATGGCTTTAGCAGTGTTTAGTGACTAGATCTGAATAGCCAGGTACTTCCCCACCTTCCTCTTTCCATTCCCCACTTACCCTCAGCCTCACAACATCCCCCAATTGGGGATGCCATAGTCTCACTGGCTCCAGACGGGAGCAGTTGGGACTCTTGTGAGGTATTCACTATAAAAAAAAATTATAAAAAAAAATTATAATGTTCAACAATAGAAAAATTCAATTCAATTATTTTCATTAACCCCTGGGGTCTATCGAAATTTTGTCGTCAACTTCGTTATATAAAAATTCACAAACAAGACATACCTATCTTTTGCAATCATGAAGATGGCGGTCGATGACTTTTAGGAATACATTACAATTATTTGCAAGTGTCTATGGTATTTGTTAAATAAAAATACAAAGCGTGGTGTAACAACTTTCTAAAATTGCTTAAATCATACATCTCACAGTAATACAAAGTTTTTTTAAATTTTAGTTTTTAAAAACACTCTTCTGGTAAATCAGATGCTTGTGCTTGGGAGAGGAGAATTTAAATATTATTTAAATTCTATTTGTGTGTATTATTTTGTAATATTACAAAATTTAATTTTTTAACCGATGGACTGCCGATGGGTCTCCGGAGAACGTACGAGCATTCTAATATTACACTTAAATTTACTAATATTACAAATTCTAATATTAAATTCTAATTAATATTAGAATTAATATTAAATTAAATATGGAATAATAGGATGGGGCTCAGCATCATCAAACCATATTAAACAACTAAAGAAAACTCAAAATTGGATCATAAAGACCTATTAAAGCTCCCCGTAAGGACGCCAACTACTGATATTTTTAATCTGTTTGATGTTCCAAGTTTACAAAAAATCTATGCTAAAAATATTCTAGTTCATCACTTAAAAAATAAACCAGAGGTAAACCCCTCTCACGATCATAAAACCAAAGCCAAGCAAACAGACATGCTAAATATTCCTAAATGTAATTCTACCTTTGGACAAAGAAACTCTGAATTTTTAGCAATAAAATTATATAATAAACTCCCACTCAACATCAAACAAAGGAAAACGAAAAATAACTACATTAAGGACATCACATCTTGGCTTAAAGAAATATCGGAAGAAGAACTAGCTAATATATTAAAAACATCATCTTAGTCGCTGAAAACGTATACTAACATATATAGTCCCCCTCAGCACAGGATCTGCTAGTGAGGAGGACTTCAATGATCTGTTCTAAATTTATATGTATTTTTTTTTCATGTGCCATACAAAAATGTACCTAATTATTTAAAATAGTAACTAAATAAAAAATATATATATATATTACAAAATAATTTGCGATGCGAGTTACCTTAGTGCTTTCGAAAATTCATGAAAAACAACAACAACATTGCTTGGGCTAATGAAACTTTAGATCCCACTTTTGATTTTATGATTGGCTTAAAAAATATTTTTCTGATTTCTGTTCTGGCCTTTATTTTATAAAGTGCATAATATTCAAAGTGAAATTTTAAGTTTATAGAACGATTTTTTTGAGTCCGTCTCGTTTGTGCTGTAAAGTACACGAGAATACCCTTCTGCAGTCAGTGTAATATGTACTAAAGGGCACAAAAAGACACAAGGATCGAGTAACAGATAAGTATGAGAGGATATGAATGGCTCAATAAAACAAATAGTTTTTTCCAATACAGAATTTGGCGTTTCATCGTCTCCACTTGTAGGTGCTATGTATTTTTCCGATTTCGAAAGGATTCGAACCCAGGATAACGTTAAGACAAGAGTTCCTTGGTTCGATTCCTAGTTGTAACCGATATATTTTAATTTTTCTGTGTCTCGAACTGTTTCATGTTTCGTTTAGATATATTAGAATTATCTTCTTCTTCTATAATATATTACATTGGAAGATATTACCTTCAAAATAATTTAAAAATAACAATATTAATATTAGTTGTTCCTAATTAAATTCAAACTTTTTCTTTCATTATTATTTTTCGAACAATCCTCCAGTTTCCAAGCTTAAATAATACGAGGTTAAAATAATTATATTTTGTTCAAAAGCCGATTATTTTCTATCTGTGGTGAAACCAAGAAGCATTAAAATTAATACTAATTAAATTTTAAACTTTTATCATAAAATTATTCATTTAATCATTTCAATTTCTACACTAATAATTGAGATTTTTTTATTCAGAAAACGCTACTTGAATTTTGAGTGATTTGTACAATAAATTTATTTATTTCAGAAGTACCTTCTTAAATTTTGGTGTAAAGATTTAATTCTACCGTTTTCATTGCTTTTAAAGATTTTTTAACTTGGAAATGAGGCAGAATTTACAATATAGCATAGTCGTTTCATTACAAATTAAAAATGAATAATTATATCCTGTTTTTCACAAAATATTTTATCTGTAGTTTGTTTTTGTGCTTTTACCTTCACATAATTAAATCACTAGCGGCCTGTTCCGAATGTTAACAAAGCACTTATTTATTTTTTAAATACTTTATATATTTTTTTAAAGTTTCTACAAAAGTGGACTTATTTTAAATTTTCATTTTATAATTTCTTCCAAAAAACTTAAATATTTTTAACATTATAAAAGTGATATTGATATCGTTATGCGATAAAATAGATGATTTCGAATGCAATCGAAACATGTGCAGAAAAATTTTGGAAATTGAAGTGTCAAAAGATTATATATAATATTAGTTTTATTACATAAGGTATGATTTGATATATGTTTAGTAATTAATACAGTTCACAATGCAGTTGGCGCTAACAAAAAAATGTCCAAAGAAGCGAAGTTAGTAGTCCACAATGGAGTGCTGGTACCCACCCTGATGTATGGAAGTGAGGTATGGAACTGGCAAAGAAAGGATGAACGTAGATTGAATGCACCTGAAATGAGATCCCTGAAGCGTATGTGTGGTAAAACCATGTATGATCGTGTGAGGAATGTGGAGATCCGCAAAAAAGTGCAAGGCTGATGTAAGCGTAATCAGTAAGATTAAGAAAGGGACGCTTAGATATTTGGGCATGTAGAGCGAATGAGCAAAGAAAAGAGTGTAAGGAGGATATATGATGCAAATGTGAATGGTAGCAGAAGTCGGGGACGCCCGAGGAAGACTTGGCACGATCAAGTGAATCAGATACTCGAGGCGGGCAATGTCGAAAGTCAGAATAATAGAAGATTATGTGTGAATGTGGCAAGAAGTGTGTGCCGAGACCGATTTGTTTGGCGGTCCGTCCTCTTTGCCTACCCCTGAGGGGAAACGGCGTGAAGGTTAGTTAGTTAGTTAGTTTTGTACGTTTGTTACTCCTATAATTAGCATTTAATCTGTGTATATGCCTGTCAAAGGCGTTTGTTTGTATGTGTATGTATTGTTTTGACATAAAACCGACGGAGGTACATTTTTCATTAAAGTAATTACGGTAATTACCCTTTGACCACGAGTTACTATATGGGTAATCAAAATGATCGTCATGCACGCGTTAGGGTTGCTACTCCGATGCACCCACCACGAAATAGGGTGAATCAGTAATTAGTTCCGAAGGGATGAAGCTCGCATACTAAGTGACAGAATTACCATATTGATAAGGACAAAGAGGCTTCGATTACATAAATCAAAAGGCAGACGTTGAGAGGGGTTCGCCTGACAAATGCTGCGGATGGATTGAAGCCACGGTAAGTGACGTGGTTTATCGAATGACATTCGGCAAAATGTATTATGCATGACATTGACACGTAAAATAAAAGGATTTATTCGGAAGCTCTGTTGGATTCCAATCCATTTAAATAACATGGAAATAAAACAAGGAAATATATTTCCCTTGATGAAAAGAAAACTTGAAGCAAAGTTTGCGTCAAAATCACGTTGATTCTATTTCTGATATTTCGGCATTCGTGCCGTATTCGTACTTTGCAATTGTCTGTTTATCTAATCTATCTCTGTTTTTTTTTTTAAATTAAGTATTCCATTAATAAAGTTTCTGGAATCTAGCAAATACTTTGAACTGCGTTCTCTTAGAATATTATTATAAAAACATTTAAATAATATTAAAATATCGATCGAATATCGCCAAAGACAATCATGTGAACAATTAAAAATATTATTTTTTTTATTAAAAATTAAATAATATTATCTGGAAATTGTTTAGACCACAAATATTCATACTAATAAAATAGTTAAAGATATTTATTTTCGGTATATTCTGCCCTGTTATGCTACCTCCTTATAAAGTCAACGTTTTGGACAGCATTACAGTGTCCATTATTTAATTGTAACAATTCTAAGACTGAACATTTCAAACACTCACTTGTACTTACTTACATGAAATTAGTACGCAGATTGGTACGCAGATGTAGCGGATCTGTTTAACTGCACAGAAGCTAGGTATAAAAAGGCTTTAATATCATATCTTTTAAATCATGACCAATAAAATGTAAGTCTACTCATACTTACGTAAAAAGTCAAATAAATATGTATATAAAATGAACTGCCTGGGGCAACTGAGGAAACTTGGGTCAATAATAATATTCAATACGTTGAACCAACAGTTTGATTGGCACTTACCTACTTTCAACCAAAACCTGAAAATAAATGCGTACATTTTAGCTTTTATAATATATTATATCATGTATCTATACTATCATATATTTCAATCAATACTAATCTAACCTAGTCTACCTATATAACTGATCTACAGAACTTTGTTGCAGTTTCATTATCTCGTTTACGTGACTATTTGTAAATAAAACCAAAGAAGTGTTTTTTAGAAGTTAAACCAACGTCAAAACCATTTTTAATTCAAAGAAAAAAAACCACAATACACCAACATACATATCCCCGAATGTACCTCAAATTAGCGATTCCCGGGGACTGAATCAACAATTTATTTAGGTTGAATAAACATTTGAACCCTTAGTTCCGAGGCTTTTTTTATATACCCTATTAACACTGTCTTCCCAATAAGTTAAATCGGGCAGCCGTTTCAAGGCTTTTTAAATATTCCCTTGTCGCATCGACAAACCCTTACAGCCTTTATGGAAAATTCCAGACATTCCCTTTTTTCTTTCTCCCTTCTCTTACTCTTTCTTTGGCCAATATGGTAAAAGCTCAAGTTTAGAAGACTATTGGCTTTTTATTCCAAACAAATGTTTCCCAGTAAAAGATACTGCCTTTTTATTCACTCAGTTTTTCTTAGATAACATCTTATCTTAGTTGCGAGGGGGACTTTAAGGTATTTGTTAATGATTTACGATTTTATTTTCACTTGATAAGCACAATGAAGATGTGAATCGCGCTTGGACTTTACATGTAAACGCGCTAAATGTTTGATGGAAATACGAAAGTAGGTTAAGTATGTAAATGAAATAAGTTTTTATTTTGAATGAACCAAGATAAAGAAAAAATTTCTGAAGAAATTAAAATATTAATTGAGTTGAAGAATTAGATTTAAAATGGGTTAAAACCCTTGAGACTTTTTGCTTTTGTTTTTGTACGATGCCTTGGTTGTTTTCAGAATATCATAATAGAATTTAATGAAATTAATTAATTGAAAAAGTAAAAATTTTTGCTAATTATTCTCGTTGATTTATTTTGGTTAATTTATTTTATTGTGTTGTTCCTCCGTATCGACAAACAATAATCATGTTCTGTAATACGAGAATTTCATCATCAAATGACCGTAATTAACAAAGGATAGAAAAGGGCTAACGATGATTGTTGCATCCAAAATTGTTTCCAAATTACAGCTTTAGATGAACATAAATTGTGGACTGTAAATGAGTTTAAAACGGTACGATATGAATGATGTTTGTTGGAATTGGGTGATAGTATGTGTAAGGATGAACAAGTTATGGAAAGATTTTTTTCTATTTGTAATTTGCATGATGTGGGCATAAAGTATAATAAAAGTATAAAAACAATTTTTTCACAGTCTTCCTCACTAGGATTTCCTGTTCTGAGGTGGCCAGTAGTTTTTAAACTTTTGTATTTAGTTGCAAGTTGTCTTTACATGGTTTTCATAATGTTGGTTAATTGAATATTACTTTATTCTTCTTTCACCAAATTTTTACTTTTTTTTTATAAATACATTCATTTTCGTTATTTTTTTGTTGAGAATTTGTATAATTTCGTAGCATAGAATTTAATATTTTTCTGTCCAAAAGCTGTATTCAAACTGGGAGTAACCAGTTTATTTTGGCTTATTGCTCTGGTTGAGTATTTATGTTGGGCAGTTGGGCATTCAGATACCCATATATTTTTAAATATTTTTTTAATAAAATTTTTGTACATTGTAGACTTGAGAGTTTTTAAATATTTCTTCTGTCGGAGTTCTAATCGGAATTTTTAGAATTGTTTCTCTGAATGAGTGCTTAAGGCAGACCCCCTAGCAGACTAGTTATCCCGTCTCTATTAGTGATTGACACAATGCGTAGTACAGTTTTTAATGTCGTTTATGTTGAGGATATCACGGATGTTTCTAAAGAAGTATATGCACCTGGTGAGTTTTTTTGTAATTACGTCAATATGTGAGTTCCATCGGAGATTATCATCGATTTCAATTCCAAGATATTTGATGCTTTTGGAGTGTGCTACAGTGGGGCAGAGGCATAATAAACCTTGATTATGTTGATAGATTCTTTGGCATAATATATGTAATTTTAGAATAAAGTCATCTGACGGCTGTCCTCTGGCTGTTATATTAAATGTCAGATATTTTGTTTTTCTTGATATTATCGACGGGTTGTTTCACAGAATTTTAACAATTCATCAAATTTCAAAGTTGATTTTCGAGTTCTATGAAGGTTTTTTTCAAGTTGTGTTATTATTTCAGTTTTTTGAAGCCCCCGTCAAATTATGAAATAATATTAGAACTTGAATAGAACCTTCACAGAACTTGAAAATCAAATTAGAAATTTGATGAATTTTTAATGAAAAACCCGTCCTAAGTGTGAGGGAATTTCTGCGAGTACGCTTCCTTGCAGTACTCCATGGTTGATTAGGGGAGGTTGCTATTTATCTTGTTAATTTGAATGTTCTGTATACGCTAGATCATATAAATTTTTTAGTAAGTTTATTTGACATCCCAAGTTTTTAATGTTTTGTAAAAAGGATTTTGTGATCTATTGTATCAAAAGCCTTGTAAGTCTATGAAGATTGCCAATGTTTTTTCTCCACTGTCATTTTTTTGTGATAGTATCTGTAATAGTTTCAATGGCGTCACCAGTACTTAAGTTCTTCCTAAAACCATTCTGTGTTTCCGATAATATTTTATTATTTTGTTGTTTTTTTGTATTCTCTCCGATATTTTTTCTGATACTGATGTTTTTGTGTATATAAAACAATTATTGTTTAACTTTGATATGTCATTTGGTTCCGAGGTTAGTATATTGTCGGTTATTATAACTAACTAACTAACCATCACGCCGTTTAACTGAAGGGGTAGGCAGATAGGACGGACCGTCAAACAACTCGGTCTTGGCAGACACTCCTTGCCTCATTCACATTCATACATCGTCTCATACATACTCTTCTATTATTCTGACTCTTGACATGGCCAGACTCAAGTATCTGATTCACTTGGTCATGCTATGTCTTCCTCGGGCGTCCCCGATTTCTGTTCACATTTGCATCGTATATTTTTCTTACACTCCTTTCTTCGCTCATTCGCTCTACATGCCCAAACCATCTAAGCGTCCCTTACTTGATCTCACGCATTAATATAATAATCTATTTGTATAATGAGAATATTTTTTTTTATAAAATGCTTCGTGGTATTATTCTTTCATTTTTTAACCGAACGGAAGAATAGTTCTTTGGCAATTTGTTTCGTCTTCCAGAGTAGTTATAGGGGCTCAATTCTTCCGCAATATAAATAGTAACTTTATTCTTTATAAATATATATGCTTAACGTATTTTTTTAAAATATTTACACTAACCCCACACTTCTTTGGGGATGCTGTGTAAAGGGTCTTTTTAAGGAAAGGAAGGAGAGAATGTTCTGGAAAGGAAAAAGGCATGAGGGGTGGGTAGGAATCTAGGTATCAGTACGTTCACATACATCTTTGGGGATGCTGTGTGGAGGGTATTTTTAAGTAAATAAAGGAGAGAAAGTTCTAGGAAGAAAAAAGGTATAAGGGGTGGGTAGGAATTTAGGGATCAGTATGTCTCTCCGACCGTGGCGCAAGGCGATGGATCGAGATACTTGTTGGAGAGGCCAAAGGGTCTCCTCAAACCAACGTGTCCCGATCTGCCGCGCCACATAGCAGATGGGCAGGTGCATCCTGAACACACCTCACCCGATGAACCCGGGCACCCCTACTAAATCACCAAACGTAGCGAACCACTTTGGGTGACCTATGGAAGAGGTGTTGGTTTTCCAATAATTGGTTACAGAGGTGGCGGTACACAAACCCGCTTCCCAAATCAATGTAGCATGTAGATTTTGGTATTATTTTGGTAATAATCTAATCTCTCCTAGTGATAATCTGTATATTTATAATTAGTGTAATATTATTACGTACATTAAATTTTAATTTTAATTGAACATACTGTTGACAAACTGCTTAATTGCAGTTTGGCACTTTCAAGAATAATATTTAAAAAATTAACCCTAAGCTAAAACGAGGAAAGTATGATTATCTCCGTCGCTACTTATTATCACGCAAAACCTTTGTCTTTTAATTCATTCTTGTTTCAGAGTAGGAACTGGACCACAACTGCATACTAGAACAGATAATATTCTTATTGCTAAAGGCACGGTGGTCTTTGAAACTCGGTTCGTGGTCGCTACTTGCAAAACACATCAAAAGGAAAAACATTTTCAAAGACGAGTCTTGTAACGAGAGAGCTGGGCCTTCCTTTGGGAGCGATGCTCTTCTGGCCTCTCCTCTCTCTGGCTCTTAAATCTCCATCCATTAGCAAATGCAATATTATTATTTGTATACATCTTTGATACTGCAGTGCATTTTTCTCTTTACGCTTTGATTTTAATAATTAAATTCATGATGGTGTCTTTGCGCACATGTCCATTATGTTGCTTGATCCATCCAGATTATCTCGAATCAGAATGTCTAATATGCACTCCAGTTTTGGGGCAACGATATAATAATATACTGTAATTGTAACGGTTTATTGTTACTTGTCTTCTTAAAAGGGAATTCACTTTAATATCGGGAGTTTTCAATCAATATTTCGGTTCGCCAAAGATTACGAGTTACTTTATTATCGTAAGATAATGAATTACAAGAAACATCTAGCAGGACATAGAACAAATTATTCTTATTATTCTAGCGAAAGAACGAACTCGAACTGAGCTGCCGGTCTAGAGATCAGCTGTACTCGTAATCATTCGGGTACAGCCGACATGTTATCTCTGTCATGTGGCGTAACTACCGCCACACATACCGACATCTGTTGGGCGGTATCGAAACAACAACCAAATATATACACTACATATACATATATACTCGTACATACATCTACAAATAATATTACAAGATTTTTTGCTCATTACAATGTTTTTTAATGTAAGTATCGCTCAATTGCTCCAACCATCTGGAGCCAGTGCGACTATGGTATCCTCAATATTTGTATATTGTGAGACTAAATGTAGTGGGGAGGGGAAAGAGGTGAGTTGATGATATTGTGCTAAGGGTCTTTATGAGGCGTGGATATATTGAATATGTTATTTAAGATACCCACTTTATAGGAGAGATAAAACACAAACTCTGCCGGGAAAGTCACACAACGGTTCATTGATTACGATAACGAGTATTATTTAATGCTATTTTCAATTATCCCCCTAAAATAACGGTTGAACTAACACAAATATTACCATTGTTGGAATAGAAAATCCAAAAAATGGACAATTTATGGCAAAAGAAGAAATAAATTAATGTTACTAAAAAAATTGTTAAATTTGTCAAATCAAAACTAATAAGCTAGCTTTATTTAAGAAAGGCGTGTTTGTTTATCGATATTGACACATTAAACGTAGTAACAACATCTTTACTATCTCATATTTTCAAAAAAATCAGCGGCACGAGCATAATTATCAAATCAATAGCCCGCATTAGGATTGATGCCACAAAAAATTAAGGAACCGAAAAATAAAATATCAATCGGGCTCGGGTCTGCTCAAAGTTCAGCTTAACCTAAACCCAACGGGCCTAAAGGGTTGTTCCCTTTTCAGTCCCCCCCTCCGCGAGTCTATACACTGCCAGGTTAGGTAATGCGTGCCTTATTCAATAAAATACAAATAAATCTCCGGTTAGAGGTCTGGAGATGTGGGTGGCGATATTATTGTTCTAGTGCTGGAAAATTGCTTTTATTATGTCACGCTTTATCGAATGCGGAAGCACCCGCTGAATTCTTGAAAAATGTCTGAGAATAGTACTACCATTTGTAGTTAAGTTTGGAGTAACAGAGCGTGAAAGAGTTGGCTGTGTTCATTTTTATTTTGGAACGCGCTTGTTTTGCGAAGTATTGCAAAGAATGAGAGATGTAATCAAGCAGTAGAGGTCAGAGGTGTATGCGGTTGGCTTTTAATTAATTTCTTGGGGAATTTTTGGAATGTTTGATTTGTTTGCTCTCAAAATATAGGTTTTTTTAATGGAGTTCCATTATTCGAATTTACCTAAAAAGAAGGCTTTCCTTTAGACAACTGCCTAGATATAATTTTTTTTTTGTAATAAAAAAGATTTTCAAGTTACACAAAAGTAAGCTCTACTCGGAAAATGTTACTAAATTTAGGAGTACTGTTGATAAAATATATAAAGTTAAGAATTTTCTTCTCCGTTTGAACAAAATGCGTAGAAGCGTTGGATATTAATTTAAATACAGGTGTTTCACCTCAAAAAGGTTTATAGAGGTCTATCAGATCATATATCATTCGTTATAAAATAACAATATGTCTCTTTTAGTTGCCAGAAACAACATAACACATACAAAAATATGTTATAATATTAACATATCAAACAAGATTTAACAACATCAAATGCTACTAAATATTTACTACTTACTGCATACTGTAAATACACTTATTTAAATATTATTTTTACACTTCCAAAAAAGAAAAAATATATAATATCGGAAATTTCGTTTTATGTGATTTATCGGAGTTTTAAGAGAAACATAAATGTAATATTTTATTTGTCAAAGACATCGATACTGAAATGTCAAAAACATTTCGTTTGATTTTTAATTAACCTTTTGAAATAACTAGCATTATATTGAATAAAGCTAGCTGTTATTTGAAAGCTTAATATTCCCTGCAGTGGTGAAGCTTTTTAACGTGAATTCTATTAATTCTGCTAAATTTTGCCTCCGTTCATTTGATTAGAAATTAATTTATTCTGTGGATTAAATCTAGCTTCTCGATCATTTGATAAACGCCGTTAAATTATATTGTGGTCTGCAAAATGATAGATTTTATCTCGAAAGGTACCGTTCAAAAGAAATGCAGAACATTGAGAATATCTAAAGAAAATACGTGACAGAAATATCAAAAAGCTTCATCAAGGATCTATGCTATGTTTTTAAGTACATAAATTACTTGTTCATTGAACCTTGAAGGATAACCGGTTCCATCGAGATTAATTTCTCGAGTTATTTTATCGTGTTCCGTTTCTTCCTTCTTTAGCCAAAGTTTCATTGAGGACTGAAATTTCTATTCGCTTTTTTATTTATTTAAACTCCATAATGGCTGTTAAAGCACAACAAAGAAACAAATATCAAGAACAAGATGAAAAAGAAATAGTTTTTTCTTTGCTTCATGCACAACGCAGATCGGAGATAAACTTTACAGCAAGCTTAAAAACTAATTTGATTTGAAGAAAAACGGTGAAACTAACCCCCAGTGTAAATAAACTTGCGATCCTAGAAACTTTAGTTCACTGCTTCAATGTGTGAAAGATAACTTTAAAATCTAATAAAACAGTCGCTCAATTTGTTCTAGTCCTGTCGCTTCCTTTTCCCTGGTTTCCTGCGGAGCTTTCCACCCCTACAGCCACTGTCTTCATAACCTTCACCACCCCATTCCCCTCCTGGAGGTTTTACTACCCCTCCACCCCCTTTGGTCTCCTCGTCTTTTGCGGGGCAGGAGAATCTAATTAGCCTCTCACCGCGCTGCTTTATACACCGTGTTCTCGAAACGCGGGGAAAATGTATCGACTTGTTTTTTAAGTCACTTAGTTGTTCGATCCATTAACACTTGGAATATTTGGAATTGGAAAAGGGATAAAGGTGTTACTTCACCGATTTAAACAACATATGATGTTTAGAGAAATAGATATATTTCTACTTGGAGAATTTCTTAGCTTTTGTAGTGAAACCACTATCAAATCATATAAACCACTTTCCACGCGCCTGTAAAAGTGTAAAGTAAGAGATTGAAAGTTATTTCGGCCGGTGGTCAATTGTTTTGCTAATATAGTTGCATTGTGTTATTATTATATAAGAGGTGTTATTGTGTTGTGATTTGACGCATGTCACAGAGTAGTAAAACTGCCCCCATGACCTTTTTATACATCTGCGTTGCTCTATTTCCTATCAACCTTTTCTAGTTTTACCAACGTAACGTTATAAAATAATATCACCTCTTGCATGTGCATTTGATATTGCAGTCTTTAGTATTTTTAGTCTTCAATATACACCTGTTATTTACTTACCTTTACTATTTGTTATTTTTACTTCAATATACACATGTTATTTACTTACTTTTACTATTTGATAATGTTACTTCACTATACACATGTTATTTACTTACTTTTACTATTTGTTATTGTTACTACTTCTTGTTATATGTATATATTTTTTTCTTTTTTACCATTTCTCATTTACTGTACCTTTATGTGTTTATTTATAACCGATTTACGGAGACCATGAACAATATATACAGGGTGTATAGGTGTAAAGTGTGCTAACTTCGAAAGGTGATTCTACATGCTAGTACAAGTAAAAAAATTACATTACTTTTTTCGAATATATATTTTCCCATGCAAAATATATTTCCAAAGAAGAATATCTATTTACCCGTTATTTTTTACCTAAAAACTACCTTAAAACATTTGAATTTCGAAAAAAGTTATAAATCTTTTTTACTTATACTATCAGGTAGAATTACCTCCCAAATTAGCGCACTTTACACCTAGACATCCTGTATATATTGTTCATGGTCTCCAAAAAACAGTTATTTACCAATGTCAACTCCCGGACACCTTGTTTAAATAACTATGATTATTTATTTGCGACCCGACCGATTTCATCCTATCATAGGCATTTTCGATTTTTAAATAAAGATGCACGTAGAATTGAAACCAATGCGGTCCCAAATTAATAAATTCATCAAAATTTTATCACTGTATCCAAAGAAATTAACATTTTTCAGCTTGATTTTTTCACATTGCTTGAGTAGTTTATCGACCTTGTAAAACAATCTCATTCCTTCAGAAACATATCTGATTCCAAAGATCGAAACTAATTTAAGAATTATTGCTCAACTGTCGTACCCTCTAAAGAATCTGTATGCTATAATATGTAATATACCTATTTCGCTAGTCTCGCTGAGAGCAAACACGAGTGTTACTGCATCATACCAACTTGCAGCATCCACTTGAGATGAATTTTCTTGCCATCTCTTTTACGAGTCGCCCTTTTTCAGCGCTCATTGCTTTATTTTCTTTCAACGCCTGGGTTTTGATGGGGCTGTCCCGTTTTTGTATTTTACTACCCTTATTTAAAAGCTTTTGTCGAGGGTTGATCCTTGTCTCAATCTCCCCCGAGCAAATGGATGGTGATGAATCTAAAATAAGATAATTTTACTATGAAGCTTTTATGTTTACAATTGAAAATACTGCCATTTACTTTTTATTTTTTAACTTCCCTCATATCGTTGCGCATATTCTCATACATGTACATGTCTATATTCATAGCATTATGATAGAGACAGATGATGCAACGATTAAGTTTTCATTGTTTAGAAACCACAGGATATACTGAGGTCTGCAAAGACTAAGTTTCCTCTGGAAACAGATGGAGTGTATAAACTCAGCTGTTCCGGATGTGACAAGGTCTATGTAGGCCAGACAGAGCGGACTATTTCCAAAAGGATTTCAGAACACTTCAGAGCTTGTAAACTCGGCCACCCTGACAAATCGGCAATTGCCGAGCATTTGATTGACACCGGGCATTACTTTGGATTTGTTCCTGAAATCCTGGGGAGACCCAAAACTTAGAGCACGGCTGATTACGGAGGCCATTGAAATTTATAAAAATCCCGTAAATATTAATAGAGATGGTGGAGCTAAGCTCAATAGTTCTTGGTATCCGGTAATTGACGGATACACCAGAGCTAAACGAAGAAAACCACTTTTAAAAAATTATACTTTTAATGTCAACTCACATGGTTGGAGCTGGCAACACGGTATCACATCCTCATACATAAGCTCACATTTCGCCACAAACTCAAATAACACATCTGCCCTGATGATGGAAACTGCAATGCTGTCCGAAACGTTGGCTGTAGAAGGAGTGACGGCAACACAGCATAACACCCCAATAACAAAAATACAGGATATACTAATGGTTTTAGTGAATGGGAATTATTTACCATCCGAAGGACAACACATTATTATTTATTTTCGGTTATTTTTTTATCAATATCAAATTAGATGTTGCGAAATCATTTTTTGTTTGTTTGCAAATTCATAAATGAAGTGTTTTTATTACACTTTTGAATAAGACTATAGCTGCTGTTTCAACTAATAGTTGTAACGTGTTGATCTTTACCTGTTAATAATGTTGATGTTTTATTTTACATACTCTTTACGATTGCCAAAATAAATAGTTCTTCTTATCGTTTATAATTTTATACAAAAAACGTTATCATAAATACAATGAATTTTTATATTATTTTTAGTATAGTAACAAAACAGTACACGAGTTATAATGAAAGCGGTAGAATATATCACAAATTTTAAATATTTCACAGTGTACCAATAACATGTTTCCTTGTAATATCTTATTTGTGGTAGGTATATTAAGCAATTATCGGGTGACATGTGTAGTGTGTGTGTTTGTGATTGTATTTGTAGGTGTGAGAAGGGGTGGTATATAGAAGTGAAACGATGTGGATATGTATGCGCTTTGTTCAGTTTATAACTTTTCCAATATGTTTGTTTAGAGATACTTTCAATATAATGTTTTTGTATCACGAATTTGACTATAAAATATTATAAAAGAAAAGTGCATTTTATTTAAAATTTTTGTTTTGTTTGTTTCAGGTAAGTGGAATCCTGAATGGATGAATAATCAGCCGTTAACACTTCACCGAGTTTATTGTGTTATTGCTCCGATCAGGTAAGGATAAATAAGGACTCTGCTGGAAGGAAAGACGATTTAAAATTAAAATAAGGTTCACTGATAAATTTTTATTCATAATCACTCCGTTAACTATTTCAAATTAAATGTAGTTTGCAGCTAAAAACTTTTTTGTTTTAAACATTAGTTATTTATAAAATACTATTTGGTAATGTGAGCCTCTCTGCTGAGGCCCCAATTTCAAAATATTATTTGAGTAATTGTATGTAAATAAAATTAATTGTATTGAATATATGTTAAATTAAACGAATTTAAATTAATATGTCCGTACTAAACAATGTTTGTCTAACTGCTTGTGTTTAGATTCGCATTTGAACCTAAATAAAATTTAAGCGAAAAAACTTTCGGAACACGATTTTTAAAACCTTAGCTAAATAAATAGATATGTCCGTTTGTAATATTAAAACCTCGAAGATTCTTTCATCTGTTTTCAAAAACAGTATTTGATTTTGGGATACGTTAAAAAAATTGCGAATCTATTTGAAATTCAATGTCAATCGGGAATATTTGGTATTGACATGATGTGATATTTTTTGTCTAGACCCGAAAGGTAAGGTATAAATTATTGTTTCACTTATAAAACAAATCGAGTTACGTCCATAATTGTGCTATTTATACCACTTCAAAATTTCATCCCCTTCGTATTTGTCCCCAGATAGCACGACTACCCCAACACCGAGTACTAAGCGGTGGCAAGTGCCTTCGGGCCTCGTGTAGTGCAACTACTGCCTGTGTCTTGGGTAGGTACGTCTAATTAATTGGGTGGCTGCGGCGCATCGGGATGATAATTGCGTTTGTTGCTCTCGTTGTTGGTACAAATTAAGGCTGCGGGCTAACATACAGCTAATTGATTCGGAAGATACATTATTATTATAAAACTTATTCACAATAATAATTGTGCTGCGCATAGTATTTGAATTCACTCCATTGAGTATTAATAAAAATATTTTAAGATAGTAATATTTTTTTACTAAAAATACGTAAACTTTGCTTATGTAAGACTTTACCAACCACGGAGGCTATTAATAGTTAGGTGAGAGTAGCTTTGCGCTACTTTTAGGTAACCCTAAAACATATTTTAATTATATTTTATTTTAGGAAATATCTTGGACTGTGCATTGATAAACACCTAACTTTTAAACAGCATATTCAATATATTAAAGATAAAATCACCCTCTTAATTAGCGTATTCAGCCGGATATCATATCTGTTACCAAATAAAATTAAAAAAAAGGTTTATATTATAGCCTCGTACACTCACATTGGTTGAAATACTACTTGGTTGAAATCTGGGGAAATACATGTGAAACATATATAAACGAACTACAGGTAACACAAAACAAAGTAATCACAAAACTATTTCACTTCAAATCTAGAACATCAACAAAAAAATATGTATGGAAACAAAACTATTAAAATTAAGAAAATTATATGAATACAATACATATCTTCTTATTTACAAAATAAATAATAAACTCATACATACAAATACAGAACTCATTAAAACGTCCCAAGTACACACACACTTTACACGGCAACACGATAAAATACATTTAAACACCATACATACTCATTATGGCAAGCAATCCATTGGTTACGAGGGAAGCAACATATACAATTGCCTCCCAGACGAAATTATTATTATGTGTTACTAGATATTTGAAGGTTATGAAATAAACGAAATCAGATACTTACCCATTCACAAATGTCGCTGACTGGAAAAAGGCTCAGAATTAGTGGAGAAATTGTCATTGTAAATACGCACGAAGATAACCTCAATTAGGATTTGTGAGGCTGAGGGGAGTGGGGAAGGAAATTCTAGGGAAAAGTCATTCAAGAAATGTTTCGTTTTGTATTCTTTTACCTAGACTGTACTGAGAGGATTTAACACTTCTAACTAGTAGTTAACTGACTTCGCGTCACTCCGATTACTCCGACTTGACAGCTTGTCGCAACGCTCGTGCACTCTGGCGGAAGAAAGAGGTAATATCAAACACGGCTACCTTCTTGACAAAATTGTCCGGACAGGAATACTCAAACAAACTGTCAGATGAAATGTCAAGTGGTCTAATTAAAATATCATTTTGCAAGGCTCAGTCAATAATTAACGAGGAATTAATTTTTGAAAACGTAATTAAATCAACCACATTGAAAAAATTCATTCATTGAAAATGCCTCCAGAAGAGTATCCATTAACTGCCTTTGTCGGTTAGGTTTAACTATGAAACTCTGCCTAACTCTGTTTTCTTCCTCCGCCTCTTTTGACCTCTGTAATTATTATTGTCAAAGGACGCTGATGGTTTACGAGTCAAAGTTAAATGTGTTGGCCATTATGATACAAAAGGGGACCGCATAAGTACCGCGATGACTAACAGGCAATCTTACAATTGAACATAATTCATTCCTAACCATGATAATGAAATAAATTTAAAAAGCGTGAAATACTTACCAATTTTTTTTCACTATTATCGACGTCGTCGTAGAAATTTGATATTGAGGTAGATTTTTTGTTCTTGTTTACATTATCTCCACACAAGATAATGTAAACAAGAAAACCCCCAGAAAAGGAGAGGAAGTTCAAGAAGGAAAAATGGATAAAGAGTGTGTAGGAATCTAGGGATCAATGTGTCCAGGAGTGATGGACGTATGAATCCAGCTCCCCCACTGCGGTGCAAGGCGATGCGTCGAAAGAGAGTTCGGCTGGAGAGATCAAAATGTCTCCCTCAACCAGTCTCTTCCGATCCGATTCGACCCGCCACGCAGTAGTTGGGCACACCCCGCCCCATGAATCCGGGCACCCCCGCTAAGTCACCAAACGTAGCGAACCACTCGGGGTAACTTATGGAAGGGGTGTTGGTAAGCCAATAAATGGTTCGCGGGGCGGCGTAGTTCGATTTATTTGTTTAGTAATCATGGAATTCGGGGAATCACAATTTTCAGTAATTATTTAGCTTTTAAAACTTCTTTTGAATATTGCAATTAAAACCATGTTTTTATGTTAGTTCCGCAGTTAGAGTCCAATCTGTTCCCAACTTTCCGGACCCAGTGGAACTAAGGCATTCTCAATTTGGGGTATGTTATGAGGTTGAATGTAATGGAGAAGGGAAATAGATGAGGAGGAGAATGTTTGGGATTTACCTGGCTATTCAGATCTGGTCACCAAACACGGCTGAAAACATTTCAAGAAACCTTTCGATTTTGCGAATGGTGATGTACCTACCACGCTGCCACTTGCCACAAGTGCATTATGAATCAAAAGTGCAAGACCTTTTGGGGTTGCATTGTGTTTCACAGCAAGAAGTTATATAGGAGAATTTGTTAGTGGATGAGGAGGTTTGAAGTAATAGTAAAGTTTAGTAATAAGACAAATGCTGAAAGCATGCGAAACTCTTGCATCGTACACTGAGAAGCATAACCCTTCACATTTTCACCAAATTTTGCGTTGGCAAAAACAAATGTCTCTAGACACCTTTTTAGTAAAAAATAATGAATTATTTGTAATACATTCATAAATAATAAATAAACAAAGTATTTTTTTTAACATGGAACTAATTATGGTATTTTACATTGATTTACAGGGGAAAAATAGTTTCGCTTAGCGAGTGTTTCACATAACAAGTAAGATTCTGGAACGAATTAAACTCGTTATGAGAGGTTCCACTGTATATTCTTTTATCTCACACGAGTCGTAAATTTTATTTACGAGTGTAAAGGCAGTCTATAGTTAAGCTTAAATAAAGTTTAAATGATTGAAATGCACATCTTTATGCGGGTAATGAACGTTCCCACTACGTAAATAACGTTACCAACCTCCGTCGCATATTTCAGTAACCTACAACTGCGGGACAGAAACTTCCAACTCTGTAATAGTATGCAACAAGTTACTTGATGTAATGAGCCTGGTTCAGATCGGGGCAAAATGTTTGGCGTGGTGACCTTTGTGGTTTGGCAATGGAAGGAATACTAACTACTACTCTGTTTGTCAATTATTATGCTGTCATACCCTGATATAAACGAAATACGAATATGTAATTTGAACAATGGCAGTAACTTACCCGTTCAGCACCGCATATAATTTTTGCTATATACCTGATAATTATTTGAAAATTTTTGGTATATATTTTTTTTTGCTTACGAATATGGATTATTTTTAAATTTTGTTAAAAAAATTTTAGCCCTCAAAAGTATTATTTTTATTAACAAGGTAAAAAACCTGTTTCACAAACAATTGTTTATTTTTTTTTAAATATTTATAGTGTAACATGTATACATATAAAGATAACATAGAATAATAATAGAATCCAGTCCCAGCAAAACAGCCCACACGGGATGTCACTATATTTAAGGTATTTTTCGGTGGAAATAGGATTGTAACCTAGCATAAAAAAATAGACGCCATGATAAATATCTTCCACAAGCAATATGCAAAATAAAATCCAGAGATTTTTTTCTCCGTGTTCCTGAGAAATTCAATATTGAAAGGGTTAATCTGAATAATGTTAATTATCTTTATTTTTATAATTATCTTTGTATAACCTACCAGCTGCCAATCTTTAGACACTAATAAAAAGTTGTTCAAATAAGCCAGGCTTGCTTCACAATGAAATGCTTATAAATAGAGTATATGACGCAAAAATGAATGTCAGAGACGCCCGAGTAAAACATGGCGAAGAAAAGTGAATCAAATAATTGAGCTAAGTCATGTCAGTCAGAAGAAAATAAGAGTAACGATGTTTGAATATGGATACGGCAAGGATTAAGTGCCAAGACACAATTTTTTTAACAGTCCATTATCTCTGCCTACCCAAAAATTATTATCATTTGTTGTATTAATTACTGTGAAGTTGAACATTAAGCTCTAATAGCTGTTACGTAGTATCACTATAACAATGCCATACATGTACTATCAGACCTGAAAACATAAAAGGTCTTTTGTTACCGAAAAAAAACAGGTCCAAGATCTAGTAATGGATTAATGAATACACCCTCATTTCTCTTTAGCACTCAGCATCCCTTACATGATATTCTTCTAACAATGTATCACTTATCTAGATCCATTGGAGGAGTAATTTCTTAGGAACTTCTTATTTTTTTCTTTTGATGAAACTGAGATAGTCGGACAGAGTTTCAGTATTTATATATATCAATGATGAGCTATGTAAAATCTTGCGCTTTGAATATTTATAAAGCTATTCCAATTTTCTGATTCGGAATGAAGAAGTTCGGGTTCAATTCCTAGATGCGATTGAATCTTTTCTGTTTCACCCATTTCATTTGAGAGAAAAATAACTATTTTTAAGTAAATTCACAAGCTAACCTTTTTCGATTTATTCCATGTTTATTACACCGTTGAGAAAGGTTTCGCGATCTTTTTCACACAAAACTTAATATTGTATTTGATGCCAAAACACCCAACTAAACTGAATTATATTTTTTAAAATCAAAACGTACACCAACTGATTAATATAGGTACAATCATGATAATATGGGGTAAACGGTTGTTTTTGTTGTTGTAAAATTTAAAACACGTTTATTAGTAAAGGCATATGATATAAAAAATAAAAAATTAAAACATCTTGAAAGAAGCGTTTTTCTGGGTTGACATTTTAAATTATATTCCTACGATAAATGTGTGTTACAAATTAAACTTGTAGTTTTTAATGGGTTCTCGTCATAAAGGGGGTGACAGATTACGCTATTAGTTCAAAGCGTTTTATAAAACTTCACATTGCTCGCCAGGCTATATTTGAAAATAATATAGGCAGAATATAGCGTAATACGTCTAAGGCTTAGTGCTTTAATTTAAAACATTATAAAAAAACCCATATGTGCAATGCAAAAATTCAATTCAAATTCAAAATTCCCATTTTATTAATATATTTACCTAAATATATGACGTTTAATGATTCGAAATTTCAAATTACTCCAGTGTTGCCAGTATATATCTACAACTTTACAATATCGGATCGATAAGCGGAACTAATCGGTATATCGGCAAGCAGCTATTCCAAATCTATTATTTTTCCATCTTGCATTGTAGAGTATTTTGTTTTTGTGATGTTAAGCTTAGTTCCCGGCTTGGCGTGACATTCAAAATAAATAATTAATTTTTCTTCATTTTATTTTATTATTACTGCATATTTCTGGCTTAAAATGGAATAGAATTTCAAATTCCTCACAGGTTTTATTAATAATGTACCCGGTTTAATTCGCTTTAGTAAAATGTAAAAATAATAATAAAACGTTCTGACATTTGAGACAGCAAAAAGAATGGTTCCACCATTTATCAAAACTCAGTATGATTGAATACTTCGTGCGTTTTCAAGCCTTATTTTTTTCTCTAGATTGATCGTTGATTCGGTATCAAATGCATTATGTTTTATGATTTTTTTGTCATCTTCATTTCAAAGCGTTGACGTACAGTGGGTGGTCAAATTATTAGTCACACATTAAAAACATACATTATCGTCAGTTTGAAGCTGTCAAACATTTTGAAATAGAGGTAATCTATACTTTGATTATTTTTTTTAATTATTTTTTTTTTTAATAATTAATTAAGTACAATTAAAAATAAATTATTTTATTTCCATTTTTTTATGTGAAAGTAAACAAGAGCCTAAGCTCTTCCCAACCGTCTGGAGCCAGTGAGACTATGGCATCCAATCGGGATATTTTTTTAGGCTGAAGGTAGTGGGGAGGGAAAAGAGATGGGAATCTCAATCAAACACGGCTAAAGCCATTTCAAGCAACGTTTAATTCTGAATGGTTATTACATCAGGGTGATACTGAAAGTATCTTCCACTCTATAATGTACCGCAAATATACAATATATATTTTAAAATAAATAATTTGTGAAATAACATAAATTAATCAAATAACATTTTTTGTATTTGAGAATAAAATGCTTAGAAAATCTCTTAATCTTTAGTCAAACTTTCCTTGGCCTCAGCTTGCATCTTACACATTTTTTGGTATGCTCCGGCAGAAATAGTAACTCAGGTTTCATTTATAATTATCGTCTCGTAGATCTTCTCCTGTTTTCCAGACCAATGTCACGGATTTTTTTTTCATTTCAAGCGTAGTGAATCGCTTTCATCATTTTTATTTATTTATTTTAATTATTTATTTATATCTATTCTTGAATACACATTTTACAAATGATTACAGTGGTTTATATTGTAGTACAGAGAAAAAAGTACAGAAAAAAAGGTATAAAAAATAAAGAACATAGGTTGATATAGGTAAAACTGTGTGTGGGTGATATTGTATGATACGTGAACACCTCACTAGGAGAACATGTGCTGAGGTGTTAACGTGTTTGTGATTAAGTGTGACAGGTATTTATGTGTTGTAGTAGAAAGTTTTTTTTTTTTCACAGACATATATTGAAACATGAAAACACACATTTATATGTTCGTGTATGTATTTTTGGATAATTCTTGAAGAACGTGTATAATATTTAATTTTACTTATCATATTTTTGTTATGTTTGGTTTGGAATTACAATCTTTAGAATAAAGTGAATATCTTGATTTTTTATCTAGGCTACGATATGTTTTTTGAGAAAGTTTGTAGATGTATTTGTAGTCATTAGTTGTTTCAAAGTAATGGGCATACTGTTAAAAAGTTTGGTTGCGTAGTATTGAAAGTGTCTTTGTCAGGTGTCAAGTGTGTGTTATCGGAATGTTCAGTGTTAATTACTAAAGAATGTTCATTACTAAAGGTATTTTGCTATTATGTTTATTAATAAGATAAGCAATAAATTTATGTGTGCTTTTAAAGCTTCAGTAGCAATTCTTAAATGATATTAAAAAAATCCACTGTAAATACTTTTACCAAGACCTTTACTGACGCTGTGCAACTTTTAGTTCGTTCTAGGGATTAAAAATTTCTTAGAAGTTCAGAAACTACAGGTCAAATATACATTTATGCATATTGCAATCGATGCATTGTCATCTTACACGAGTCTATCTGTCGAGTTTCTGCTCGATCGGATGTCGGAAAGTGGGTTAAATTCGGCTTCAAAAATTTGTATTTAATCTTTTAACGAAACGGACTCATATCTTATACAAACAGATGTAAAAGAAAAAAGTAAAAAGCCACATTTTAAGCAATAACTGTCAGCTTACTTCCAATGTTATGCCCCATAAGTTTTCTCCATCTCATTTTCTCACTAAAAAACATATAATAATACTGAACAAAGCATTTCTACTGTTTTACAGTAAGGTCAATCGTCAGTTACCATAATTAATCAAACAATTACAAAAAGCGATGTATGAATCAAGGTATAAAGCATCAAGGATAAAAATAATATTATAAATAGATACACGGGTTTATTTTCGGTCGTTTGACTGGGACATTGTAAATCGTTCAATTTCAAACCTTACATACGGTGGACTTATTGGCCTCTTTCGATTTCTATGCCTTTAATTTAATTCGCCATAAATTGTTTCGTACCAAAATTAACAAAATAAATCCTCTGCCTGGGACTAACTTTAGTAAAATACCCACGTTAAATGTCTGCGGTTTTATAGTCCCCGTACTAACTTAACACTTGGGACATTATTTACGTAATAAGCTCGCGTTTACCATAACGTATTGTATACATTACCAAACTTGGGAATACGAGGATAGAAAGAATCTGCAGTGTTTAGTTTGCTCTTTTGTTCATAAAATGTAAAATAAAATTTGCGAACGAAAATGAAGCGAGTTGTTTCTTATCTGCTACGTAGTCGTGCTTCCGCCGTCGCATAGTGCATGGGGCGTCCGCGTCGGTTAGATATATCGTCGGTCAGTTTACTAGTTCGTTACTTATATATAAAGCCGGCCCAAGTATCGTTGGTCACATTTTATATCGTCGGTCAATCAAGTCTTTGTGCGGACACATCGTCAAATCGCGTCCGTCAGTTTTATTGTCGGTCAGATATACGATAGTCAGATATACGACTGCGAAATGGTTAACCTCACTACCAACTCTCGTAGTTTCTTGAAATTTTGATTTGTCCACGTTCCTTAATTTTGCCAGATTTTTTGAATTTGTTGTACTAGCCTTCAAATAAAGGCTTGGGAGCTAAATGTCGTAACTTTAAATAAGTTATTTAAAAAAAAGAGCTAAACAATTTCGAGTTACAGATAACCTGACAATATTTGAATTTCTAATACTTCCATCATTAAAAACGGAGCGATGTGCTTGTGCAGTAATGGAGAACCTAGCTAGCTTAGGTGGAAACTATTACTAAACTAAACCACTCCGCTACTAACCGGTCAACATATGTATCTTTTCTAGTAGGTACGTGCCTGAATCTTGTGTCGTAGAAATATCTTCAGTTGGTCTAAAATAAACTTCTGTGTAGGTAGCTTATCATAGATTTACTTCATAGTTAATAGGGGTCAAAAAGCTTTTGGGGGATGAGGGTTATTTTCTGTATTTGTTTTGAATTGAATTGTATCAGACAAAATACCGTAACAAAGGTGTGGGCTGGTCTAAATTTAGATTAATGAAATTGTTTTAAGGTTATAATAATAATACATTTCTTCTAACACAGCAAACTTATTTTGTGGCACCATTTTAATTGAAATTAATAAAATACTTCGTTTTTACCACTTTTATTGTTTATTACCAACATGTTTCATGAGCAACGCTCACTTCTTCATGGTTTTTAATGATACTAATTATAAATAATAGACATAGACAACCTGTGTGTGGACAGTTACATTGAGACAACTTGATATTTTTCTTAATTTCTTAAACAAACTCCATAAAAACCTAAAATTTACCGTAGAGATTTGCCAAAATTTGAGTATAAATTTTTTGGATTTAAATATTTCAATAATTAATAACAAATTTGAATTTAATATTTTTCGTAAAAATACATACACAGACATTGTAATCCATAACACCTCAAATCATCCAATTTCTCAAAAAATGTCTGCTTTCCATTCTATGATTCATTTAGACTAGTTAATGTACCCCTATCTCTTAACAATTTTTCAAAAGAACTCAATATCATTAAACAAATTGCAACCAATAATGGATATAACACCAATTTAATTGAAAACATTCTTAATAAAAATATAAGAATAAATTTCTTAAATCATACATCTATCCTGTAGAAAAGGACGAAAAAAAGAATAAATGGAGGAAAATTATGTATTTTAATAATAAAATTTCTAATTCCTTAACAAAAAATGTACCTAATGAAATTGTTCCTGTATTTTATGCAAATAATAAACTTAAAAATTACATAGTAAATAATAAAGATAGAGATTCAAAAATGAAAAAATCTGGAATATATAAATTGAAGTGTAATGATTGTGGTTTCTTTTATATAGGAAAAACTTCGAGAAACTTTGAAATAAGGATTAAAAAACATATGAAATCTTTAAACAATAAGAGTTTCTCGGAGTTTGCCAACCATTTGTTGGAAACTAGTCATACCTTTAACTTCAATAGTGGAATAGAATTAATACATTGTAATGTCAATGGCATCCAGTGTGATAAACTAGAAATTTTAGAGATTAGAAAGAGTGTGAATGCAAAATTGAATATTATTAACAATCAAAAATTATTTTTAAATGACCCAATATTAAACCTATTCCCTTTGTAAATTGTTCCATATTGCCTCTCTTTCCCCTATCCGTTTTATCTTTTCATTGTTGTCATTGTCTATTATTTTTTAATGACACCATTGTCTATGTCTATTATTTCTCTATTGACACCATTGTCTATGTCTATTATTTATAATTAGTAATATTAAAAACCCTGAAAAAGTGAGCGTTGCTCATGAAACATGTTGGTAATAAACAATAAAAGTGGTAAAAACGAAGTATTTTATTAATTTCAATAATACATTATTTTGTTTCCCCTACATTATTTCGTGAATATTATTTTCCCATGTCATTATTAACGGATTTTTATCTTACTACAAGCTTATTTGCCGTTATCCAGCTAAGATACGCATGTAAATGTATTAATGAATCATGTGACCATTAATGTAATGAATGTACAACCGAAATGAATAAACAAACAACCTGTAATGTTGTTTTACTTTACTTCTAAGTGCCTAGATAATAAGTCTAACTTAAAACTGGGTCAAACAACTAAATTGCCACTCTGCGTCCATTACGCTTTAAATTCTGCGTGGTGTTAGATGGACATATCACCCGTGTGGATTAACTCCCTTAATCTCGGCAGTAGGTGGCTTAACCCTCACTGATCGAATCTTTATTCCCTGCGTTGCGTTATATCTCCCTTTCCGATTAATTACCTTAAAAAACGCAGTATTTTTTGGTTTTTTCACCGTTTTTTATTGAGCTATCTTAGGCTGAAAATAGTGCCACGCGTACGAACGGTTGACCGACGACAATGCTGGCGAGCTAGACCGGTGGTTCTCGTACGCAGAGCGTAGCACTACAGCTCTTCATTCATTCATTCACCTATCTACGAGTGTATTTGCGACAAACGTACGCGTGGTACTATTTCGAGCATTCTTTACAGCCTACTATGATGATATGATTATTTATAAAGAAAATAATTCAGGGGAGTACAACTAGTTATGTTTATTTTAAATAAAATAATTAAATCATCAAGTAAAATTCTATCTTTTAACTATAAGAGTCACATTTATCGTAATAGAGCATAATGATTAATGTAATATAAATATTAAATGTCACACAAGAAAATATTTTTTGAAGATTTCACTTTTCGGTTTTGATTTCGGTATGGACAATTTATTGCGTATTGGTCTGTAATTATCAACTAAAGACTTGTTTTCGCTTTTAAATATTGGAGTACAAAAGCTATTTTTCCATATGACCTCACACGACTTTATCTTTAGACAGGTGTAATATTCTAACTCTCTTACCTTTATTCCTTACCGCTCTTTCTTCAGCCAAAAACTGTCCCCCCAAATGGGAATTCCACTGGCTAAGAAAAGTTATAACTTGAAAAAGAAATTCACAGAAATATTTTAAATTTTGATATTTTTATCGGGGAGATTCGAAAGATAACTTTCACACCCGCTAAGGACCGTAAAAATTAAAAAAACAAAAAACAAAAAAAAATTATATTATTAATTTTGATCTTATTAATTTCCAACTTCTACGAACATTTCAATTTTTTAATTCAATTCTACGTGTGTTGCAATTTTCTTATTCATTTCTACGAATGTAGCAAGTTTCTAATTCAATTCTACGAACGTTGAATAAATGGCACACGCTCTTTTAATATAACATATCATTGCATTGTACAAGTCTACACTTAAGCAGTGTTTTGTTATTATAAAATTTAATTATGTTGTATAGTATTGTAATTTCTCGTACTTATGTATAAATGAAATATGTTTATATAATTTTCTAAGAAGAATGGTTAAAATGGAGTAGTCTGTTGTGAATCTTTGTCTGACATTCCAATTTAAAACGTATTTCAGAGGAAATTGTCGCTCCACTATAATTTTATATTACATTTGTCTCTTATTTGTCTACAGAGAAAGCGTAGATACAAAGCTAAATTTAGAAACGCATATTTTACTATTTTCTCTGACAAAAACTCACCAACAGTGAGCACTGACGTCGTGAAATTATCAAAATTCTTACGTTCAGATTTTTAAAAATATTTCAGCCCACGACTTCATTTTCGTCATGAGCTACAGAGTTTTTAAACTTGAATTTAACCTAAAATTTGGTCAAGGTCAAAAGTTCACTCCCGTATATTTATGATCTAAAAACCTCCGGAAAGGTTGGGTAGAAAAAGTAATTCCTAATAGATAACACTCCATCGTACGTACTTAGAAATAATTACACAGTGTTTTGATGTAATAATGCAAGGCATACTACTAAATAGTCACTTTTTTACTCGAATACGATGTAATTGTTTTTTTTTTTCAAATTGATTAATACAATTATTGTTTGGTGCAATTAAATTGGTGAATACAAATAATTTTTTTTTTTCGTTGGATTATATTTATAGTCTTAAAGTTGTGCTTTCAAAACGTTCTACGCTTTTTCTAAAATTGAACCTTGAAAGGGGCCTTATTTAAGGCATCATAATTTCGTTACGCGTATGGCAAACCTTAGTGGTTGAACCCTTTTATTGAATGTTTTCTATCAAATTATCGTTCAGTGACCTTTAAATCCATTTCATGGGCTCCGAATAGCCCATCGCAGGTACGTGCAGGGTTAACGGAACCTTCTCCCTTACGTTTGGCAGAGAGATCCCCAGGAATTCATTAAAATGGGTTATTTTCCTGAAAGTCTGTTTGCCTTTTCAGCTAAGTAAATGAAAAATAAGTCTGGCTGAAAACAACCCTATAGATCGAATTACTCGTCTGACTGCTTGAGATTTCTTTCGTTTTGGTTTTAGATGCTTCTAAAATAAATGTTTTTTAATATACAGGTGTTACCGTCTTTTAATTTAACCAGTGATACAAAATTTTAGTTTCCGCCAACCCCCGACCGTAACTGTCTAATACTAACTAATAGGTTAATTAACTGCCTCGCAGGAAATGTGGACATTTTCCACATATCCTACAACGTATTTAAACGTGAAATATTATTATTCAAGACTTAACATTGTAAATCTACATTCGAAACTTTTTTTCTTTTGTCCCACTTGTAAATGTATTTGTTTTTCACTTTTTTGTAATTTTTATTTACCGATATTGCAATGTACTCGTTTATACCGTTTTTGCAAATAAATAAATAAATACCTACTGATTTAAAAAAAAATCTTTTCAGTTAAAAAATAGTCACCCGAGACCAGAATGACATCTACGTGTTTTACTTCAAATAACCCCAGGCATCACAAAATTTTGAAATTTTTATACTTTATATTATTTTGAGAGTTATTAGAGCATTCCTATTGTAGTTCAAAATGAGTTCGTGATTTAAATATGTTCTTAAAACTAAATTAGATAATAATGCCAAAAAATGTAGCTAGGTACCTCAGAGTTGCAAGACATCATCTTCATTTCCACCAAAAATGGCTGGAGCCAGAGGGACTATGGCATCCCCAATTGGGGCATATTGTGTGGCTTAAGGTAGTGGGGAAGAGGAAGGTGGGGGAAATATCGGGCTTTTATGGTATTTCAATAGGACGATATGAGATTAGTATTTATATTAGTATTTCAATAGGAGAGCACCTTGAGACGCAAATATCCTTTATATTATTTTGCTGGGTTAATTGTGAAACGCTGGATTTGTATGTGAACCCGTGACCTTCTGACTCATAGTGGAAGATAAATCCCTCTACCAAGGAGGCCGTCAAAGTGAAAATTTTAAATTGTCCCTGAATGTCAATATAATTGTGAACTAAAAGCCATAGAATTTTAAATACCACAACCTAAGGTTAATGCAATTATTAGTCTTTTTTGTGCCCTGCGTAGGGATGCTGACTTTGTTCAACGATTCAATAGCTTCACAAATCGTGCAGTATTGACGTGCCCTCGGGGAACTGGTGAAGTGGACACTCTTCAACAATGTGCTATGTGGTCTGAACGTGTCAACAATCACACAATGCAGAGTTCTAAGCACCCATTTGTGCATCAGACACATACAGTATCTGTGACTGCACCGGTTGCTGTTTTTGTTCACTTTTCGAGATAAAACCCTGGAATTAGGTAGTGGAATCCACTAGTTTTTATTTAACGTGGGAAGTCTGCCGATGGGTTTGTCAATAATAGAAAATTGTATACCAATACAACCCTTTCATGCACGGAGAAAAATGCACGGAGTACTGCTAATTTATTTTCCTTAACCCATGTTTATCCAGCATATATCAGGCATGTATTCTTAAGGACACCCTTTTAACAGTGAAATAACAAAATTAATGTTTAAAACCCCAACTCTTTTTTCAGAATTTTATAATTGTTGGTAATCGAACCATAAGCCACTGGCCCTACGTCTAGCTTTTATCACATTCATAAATAGAAAACACCAGAAATAACAATTGATACGTATATCAGAAACACTCGATCTCAAGGTCAAAAACATATCCAAGAAGCAACTAAAAATACAATATTTGAGCAAGAATTTCCTATACTATGGTACTAAACTCTACACCAAAATCCTACTCTCATTGAAAACTCACAACTATATTATAAATTCCAATTAAAAAAGCTAGATAGAAAACATGAGAAATCAGAAAGAGATAATATACCTTCACTAAATATAGACTGAAGCCGAAACCACCCAACTGAACCACCATGTAATGTAGGCATTTATAATTACTTATATTATCCATACTACTAAATTTAATTCATATATAATTGAAATCCTCAGCACAGGAGATCCCAGTGACGATATCATTATCTCTATTTGCTACAAAAAAAGAAGACAATAAAACACATTATTATTATACTATCGATAGTATCTCATTCTTTATTTGAACCCTAAACCATAGGCCCAGAAACAAGCGCTTATCACTACCCCACATTTGACAATTTCGCCCTTAAATACTTATATTGTTTCGGAGAATTTGAAAAATTCATCAAATTTCAACATTCATTTTCAGGTTCTGTGGAAGTCCTATTCTGTTATTATATCATAATAGGCAAGTTACTTGATGGAACTGAAATAGTTTTTCAAGTTCTTTTATTATTTCAGTTCTATAAAGCAACTAGCTTGATGATATAATAACAGAACTTGAATAGGACTTTCACAGAACCCGAAAATGAATGTTGAAATTTGATGAATTGTTCAAATTCTCCGAAACATCCCGTCCTAATTTAAATATTTTGAATATTCAGCCAATCAGCTAACGTGAAATTTACCATTAAAAGCTTAAAGCTTTAGAGTTATCACATCACGTTGAATAGGTAATCTATTCTGAAGGTATATTCACAACAGTGTGTCATCCCTAATAACTAACTGCTAACGATATACACACAATAGTCTATTATAATGAGCTTGCGTGGTGCGAATTATATAGTTGGTATATT
This sequence comes from Hesperophylax consimilis, assembly GCF_061612785.1. NCBI lineage: Eukaryota > Metazoa > Arthropoda > Insecta > Trichoptera > Limnephilidae > Hesperophylax > Hesperophylax consimilis. The sequence continues at coordinate 23,688,787 of NC_142846.1, forward strand.
GTTTATGTTCATGAGCTGGTTGGGAGAAAATTAATTTGCCCTATAAGTTTGGCACACAATTTGCGTTCAGTTTAACGCGTTCACGTACAAAGTAATTTAGTTGGGTTTACGACACGTTTGATGTTAAATTAATTTGTTTTTATTCAAACTTTATTGTAACGACGGTAAAATAATGACAAAAAATAGTTGCAGGGTAAACCTTTTATGTAAATTAACTGTAGTGAGATTTACTAAAGTCTGTTTTATTTCAAGTGTGTTTACAAAAAAGCTGTTACCAACGACACAAAAGACAATTTTCTAATTTTCAAAAAAAATAATTTTTGGATGGATGTTTCAAATCTCTACAGCTTGTGTTGGAAGCGACCTTGCGAGGCGATGAAAATTGCATTGACCAGGAAATTACAGTAAAAGCTGTGTTAATTTTTTAATGCCAGAGCTCACCGTTCGGGAGTTTTTAAATGGATGCCCAAACGTATTTTCTGTTTTGAGATCATTTAAAAATTGCGTATTTTATTTAGGTCTATTTTCAAATTATTACTTCATACTAATGTATTACTGAATACTGGTTCGATGAACTCAAACTTGCGAACTAATTTTATTGGCATTTTCAAAATTTGAAATTATTACGTGTAAAATTTGGACAAGGACCGAGGTACCTATAGAACTATTTTGATTGTCATTGTCAAAATTGTAACTGATTTTTCAAGAATACAGACTACCTGTGATTTTTCACGGTTTTTCTTGTATGTATAATGGTACTTTCTCACCTGATCTACTCTTTTATCTATTTCATAGACTATATGGAATAAATAGATAGAACAGGCTAAAACGCCCGATAAAAATAGAAAGCCGACGTTGAATCAAGTAGAGTAATATGGTTATGTCAAATATAAAAATAGAACAAAAATTCCGCAAATGTGAAACGGTTCTAATATGAATGAATGAATCAAGTGAGAACGCGCCATAACCAAAAAAGGAAAAATGATAAAATAAAAAAAAATCAGTAATTTTTTTTTTCAATAATACTATAATATTTTCAAATGTCTTTTAAACCTTTAATTGATTTAATTGAGGATTGAACCTTCCTCCCAGGAACTGGAGTCAACAACTCTGATTGCCACCAAATAATGCATTAATCATCAACAACGAGTCTATCTGCCCAGTTTCAGCACGGTCAGATATCTGAAAGTGGATTAATTTCCATTTTCAAGATTTGCATTGATTCATGGTGTATTTAAAAATGATTAAAATGAAAAAAGTAATAAAAAATAATATAAATATGCAGTTATCGTAAATATGTAATGCTACGTATACATACGCGAGCCGAACTGCCGAGCTGAACCTCAACTTATGGGAAAGGAAGAAAACAACCGCAAATGGCGCGAAACGCCGCTTGCAGTTGCTTCATTTCTTTTCTGTAATACGTGGCTCGGTTCGCAAATGAATACGTACCATTATATGAACATAAATGCCATTTGCAATTTGTTTTGCTGGAATCAAGGTAGAAAAATCTCGATAAAAAACTACGGAATTATACTCTTCCAAATCTGTTATTTGGCTTTAATTCTTATCTGAATTCCCTATCCCGGCACTCACTATTAAATCCTCGTAAAGTGCGCTCAGTGGAGCCGCCATTACTGGGTGGTCAGATTTGTGAAAGTGAACATTTTATTAGATGACGTGATGGCTCATATTAAGCTTTGATGCGTTATTCATGGAGGTTGATGTGTTATTACCCGAGACAAGTGTTCACATATTTAGCGTCATCACACGTCTTTCAAAGGCTTCGCCATTTATTACTAGGTAATCATATTTTTCTGGTATTGAAGTTTTGTTGGGGTGACAGTTGTTAACAGTATTTTTATATGAGCGTTAAATATACGTTTGATGTATTTCTACAAGATAAGCTAACTAAATAATCATCAAGCCCTTTCTCCACAGCGGTAGGCAGAGAAAATGATGGATCACTATACAACTCTGTCTAGGTATATTTATACTCGTTGCTTAATTTAAATGCATACATCGTCTCATAAACACTCTTCTGTTATTCTCTTGACTCTTGACATGACCCGACTCAAGAATTTGTTTCACTTGATCGTTCCACATTTTCTTCTCGCGTCCCCGAAATCTTCTACTATTCTCTTTCTCGTAGTATTCTCCTGACACTCCTGTCTTCGTTCTTCCTCTGTTAATATCCAAATTATCTAAATGGTCCTTTTTTAATCTTATCCATTATGCTTATATCAGAATTTTTTCTCTACATTTTCACACATATGTCTCAAGGATCTAATTTATACAGATTTTTTTATTTTTTATGTTTCTTCTGCCGTTAAAATGTTTTATTTTTTATTTAATTTTAATAAGGCAGGGTACTACTCGGTATACTCAAGTAATACATAATTTTTTGTTTATTTTTGAAATCAATTGTAAAGTTGTGTTTCAAATAGAATTTTCAGTTCAATTAATTTTCTGTTGATATTAAAGGAGCTTAAACCTGTTTTTTTTTGTAAACAATATATTTCATATATGGATAATTTATTGTAGCCATCCTCTAAATTACGGTTTCAATCCTCACAGTGGCGCAAATTACGATATATATATAATAAACCCACCCTTAATACAGTATAATAGCGTGCGGCTACTGTATCTCACCACCCCTGCGTCCAGTGATTGATGTGAGCCTTCCATCCCCTAACTCCCACCCATCTCCACTCCCGCTCTCAACCCTTTCTCACCCTTTGTCCCTCCTTCTAACAGCTTCTACTCATCCCCATTCATCTCTTCTCACTGCGCACTTCCTGTCATCATTCTCTGGAAGGCTGTGGAGGAATTTAAGGTTTAAGGACGAAAACCGCACTCACTTGAGGAACAATGCTCCCCGGCCGCCGTTTGAGCGCATACTTAACGGAACAATTCATAAGTTATCTTATTTGCGGGAAAGATGGTTCATTTAAATACTTGTAGGTTCTTGCATAATTAATATTAACATACAAAACACCTTAGTGTCTTGGAGAGCGCTAATCGTATGAAAACCATACATAATTTAAGAGCTTTAAGGCTTTTAGAACGTAAGTTAGACTGATTGAGATTATTTTAAGTTATTTTTATGAAAAAATTGTAATTTGTTTTAAGTAGATATAGAATTAAAAACACGGTTTTCGTATTTTAAATAACCTGCTAGCTAAGTGATATTTATACTTTGTAGATGATCTGTCTGTGTAGGAGGAGGTATGTTATTACTTCTTCAGTAATTGCAAATTCACTTTGTTGCATTATTTAAAATAAATGAAAATAATTAACTCTGTTCATAGCACTATTTAAAAATGATTGTAATTATTTACATGTTTTATAACTATATTGCAATGAAAACGTTTTAAAAAATAAAGTCGGTGAGTCTAAGTTAAGGAATTTAAATAGAAATATTAATGGATTTTTGCATGGTCCTACCGTTGAAAAATCCGCTGTTATCTCTTTTTATTAAACACGTGTCGGTTATGAGAAAGAATGAAAGGTTACAACGGAGCTACGCCTGTACGTAAGTGTCTTGAAGTATTACTCGAATAAAGGCAATGTCAGACACGCCTACATCGTTCTTCTAGCATTTTGTCTGCTCCGAGATCTAGACCCAAAATGCCTTTTTAGGTGTCTGAAAAATAAACTACCCTCATCCCTCCGAATAGCTTTTTAAATACTTTTTTTTCTTGATGCCACTCAAACATGAAATGAAATAACTATTAGTTACTTTTCCAGAGACGTTCAGAGATATCAGATAGGGTACAAGATATACTATATGAGATTCAGGAACGAACAAGGAACGACAAATACATATGTACGAACGTTACCACTAAAGCTCTCTGGCAATATACAAGTATACAATTTCTTCTGTTTGAAAACAATGATATCATTGTTTACTTTATGAAAATTTTACAATAATGTAACTATAAAGTAACATGAAAAGTATTTATTGTTAATTTATTATAAGTACTTTCGTATTACATTTTTGCATTATTATGTCTGAATTTTGTATTATTCGATTTTTATTATGTCTGTAAAAGCCCTACGAGCGTTCAATGAATGGAAATGTCTAACTAATATTTATTTCTACGTTGATCAACATTCTAAACATTACTGCCATCCTAGAATATATTTTGCCAGGAGGCATAGTAATAGCTGTGATAAGAAATCGATCTCGCATAATAATACTTGTTACTTAAAAAAACCCTCCAAATACCAAACACGAAAACAGACAAAGCATTTTTTAGAAAAAAAATCAAACAAAACTCTGTTTATTTTTTCTCTGTGAAAACAAAAAATAATAATTTCTTCAGTCTAAAATATTCGCCCGACTTGACATTGAAAATTATTCGACTTTTGTAAAAGCCTATTATTATTACAAGTTTAGGTCAATGGTTTTATCTACAGTCTGGTTTTGTCTACAGTCTAGGTTTTTACAGGTATATAAAACCTTCTTTGTTTAGCGATAGCTTTGTGTCTGTTTGACAGGTGAGTTAATGGCTTCCTTTTATGTTACGTAAAGGTGCGGATACGGGAAGATATATGCGAATATAAAAATATCCCGAAAAGGATATATTGCCAATCAAAATGATTTAAACAATATAACACGTTTATAGTTTAAAATTAAACACTTGAGACTATGAGAAAACTAGATAGCCAAGTTGATTGGTGTTTAACTATTTTTAACATTTTAGTTATCTCTTTTTAAGCGTGATAAGTTAATTAAAAATCAACATTTAAGTATTTACTCTTGTACCGTGATTTTTTTTGGGTGTTATGCCATATTGTGCTGCCTCTTTCTTCAACCGACGTTTTAGAAAACCCCCAAAAATAAATCACTATTCTTCTTTTGGCCGTGAAAATATCAAATCATTACATATATTTTTGTTGTTTGTTTTTGGGGTGTTATGCCGTGTTGCGCTAACTCCTTCTTTAGCCGACGTTTCGGACATCGTTGCAGTGTCCATCATCAGGGCAGATCCGGTAGATCCGAAGATGTGTAAAAAAACTTACCATTACATATATTGATTTGTTTTTGGGGTATTATGCCATGTTGCGCTATATCCTTCTATCCTTCTTTAGCCAACGTTTCGGACAGCATGCAGTGTCCATCATCAGGGCAGATGTGTAATCTTTTGGCCGTGAAAATCTCAAATCATACCATATCTACGTACTCTATGTTTTAATATTGTTCCCATTGGTCGCATTTCAGTAGCTTCACCATACACAGTAGACAAAATATTGGTAAAATTTAGATTGAACCAAAATATGGGTTTGAATTAAAATTATTGTAATTCGTTGTCATTAGCCAGTAATCGTTATTGAAATATTTAGATGATGCAATAAATCTGTGAATTGAAAACGTGTTTCATACAATTTATAATATGCAATTATTATATTCCAACAACTTTATAGACGTATTTTAAGCGAAACATTATATTTATTTTTTTATTAATTAACGCCTTATTTCGGGACTTTTACATATTTTAAGAAATAAACAATATTTTTTGTACATAACTGATATTGCTAATATAATATTAATGATGGCTTCATTCAAAAAAATATTTTATATTTGTTTAAAGATAAATGGAAGATATCCACAGACTTGTTATAATTGTTTCCCTTCATTAGTATTCTGGGCAAAAAGGAATACATATGGTAGTTAGTCCCAGAATTTCTTCACTGAAATAAATTATGTATATAAAATATATCAATAGTACGCCCAAACTTGTTGCCCAAATCATCAGGTTAAAATGCTATATTATTTCAATTTTGAATTAAATTTTCCGAAAGAATGTTAATAAAATGTAAATGTGAAATATGTATTATGTAATAATATGTTCAGTATTCGCCATTGACGCAAGTCTATTACCGTAAAAACTGTTTATCTAACTTGGGGAGAATAAATTGTATCCAGGTGTATTTTTAACTTTTAATTTATCCTCCCTCCATTGTGAGCAACGCTTTGTTTTCGTCGGATTCTTTCATTTTACAATTTATCTGTCCGAAAGGACTTAATTAAGAACTTTTATTGTATCCTAAAACACCGGGGCTTTCTTTGTGACATTATTTCCCAGTATTTACCTCCATTGTCCTCGTATTGTATGACCCGAACTGAGAACAACCAATTAACAAGGAAATCTAAACGATATTGTTTAGATCGGGAGTTTGCCTTGAATTTTGTTGCCTTTTTGCTCTAAACAGATAACGGGTTAGTTTGCTATGATTTATAGAACTCCTATTTTATCTTTATTTTATAGCTAGAACTCCTTTTAGTTTCTCATACTTCCTGTTTTCGTTTGTTAAATTCTGTTGGGCTTCTGATTTTCTTTGTAATATTAATTATTTGTAGAGTTTTTGCGAAGAATTATCATTTGTGGTTTATATTTAATTTAAATTGCAGAACCCTTGTTAATATTATTGGTTTAAATTTTTAGAATTTCTTTATAGTTCCTTTGCCTTGTTTTAATGGATTCTTGTTTTAGTTCCTTTGCCTTGTTTTAATGGATTACTTGTTTTAGTTCCTTTGCCTTATGTTAATGGATTTCTTGTTTGAGTTCCTTTGCCTCGTTTTAATGTATATATTGTTTTAGTTCCTTTGCCTTGTTTTAGCTTCTTCGCCTTGTTTTAATGGATCTTTGTTTTAGTTCCCTCCCTTGCTTTAACGTATCTCTTGTTTCAGTTTATTTTGTTTTTTAAGAGCTCCAATGTTAATTTGTTATTATATTATTGAACTCTGGTCTTCAACCTTATAATTTTTCTATTTTTATTCATTTATTTGCTTTCATTGACAAGATTTTTTTAGTTATAATGTTTATAAAGCCTTTTCTAAATAATTGAGATTATTTGTCAATTTCAGTGACATGATTTTACAACGCTTTCAAGAAAGTTCATTTCGCAATATAACTTTTCTAAACAATTCTATATTTCACATAGGAATATAACTCTAGAATGATTCTTATTTAAGCTAGTCGGACTATTTCCCTTTACCCGAAGCCAGACATAAAATTTAAAAAAATATGAAAAACATTTCGCACAGACTGTCAAATATTAATTTCACAATTATTTTTACGATAGGTACTATTTTTTACCTCAATCACATTTCCTTTTTTCCATCTAGCATGATGAGGTACGATTTTTTTCACAGGGGTTTTTCTTTGTATTTTATCCGAAACATCCCGAAATTTTCATATTGTATTCATCATCCCTTGGTGGGGTCGCTTACAAAATGAAATTTTTATTTTCCTTCATCATATAAAGTGTGCATTTTCCCGCGAACACCAAGCTCGCTTTGCTGGTGATTTATACAATTATTATTGCTGCCTGCCTACGACTCGCAAAATAATAAATATTAGAATAATTATTTTGTAGTGAACAATTTAAATAAATATCTTAGACTTAGCTTAACACGCTAACTGACTAACTAACTAACTAAACAAATAGATTAGCTTAACACCCTAACTGACTAACTAACTAAACAAATAGATTAGCTTAATGGTGACCGTATCACAATGATAATTCATCACACCTTTAAAAAGTTATATATAATCATGGAAAGTGATGAAATAAAAACTTTATTAGCTGGGTTAAGTAGATTAAGTTAGGTTAGGTTAGGTTTAATTTTTTTTTCATCGTTTCTAATGACTTTATATCACTAAATTGTGTTTAATCGTCACTGTGTTGAGTTATCATGGAACCTAGCTTAATTCGCTGACTAACTGACTAACTAACTAAACCAATAGTTAGCACGCCTAATACTTAACGCGCTGACTAACAGCTAACTATGATGCCATTTGTCCACAGGGCAGATGGGATAGAACAGGAACAGAACTTTGTTTTGAGATACATTTTTACTTAAAAGTATTGGCATAGTTAAAGTTTGCTATCTAACCTGATGAAAATATATGAAAATGAATTCCAATAAAATGGAAAACACAACAGAAGTCTCGACGAAAAGCAAATTCTTCAGGGAAATATGCTGAACCATAAACTCATAATCTGGTCACCGCTAAACTCATAATCTGGTCACCGTGGAATATCTTTCTTTGGTACCGCGAGTTGGAATAATCGAATGGTATTTCAGAATGTGTTCGCGATCTTTCAGTATTCAAGAATGCTAAAATTTATTAGTAATACATACTAATTTCAGTTGTTGGTGTATGAGTAAGTAAGCAATGTGAAATATTCCAGCGTAATGTATACCATTTTAATTTTTTTTAAATGTAATTTGTTTTAAATTACAATTAAACTACTATACTATGCTACTAGGCTCATGCCCGTACTATGGTGGTCGCATTTGATTTATGTAATAATTAACAAAATAATATTTTGTAGAAAAAGTAAGAAAACATAAGTGAAAATATAAATAAATATCAAAATTTTAAAAGTAAGATGTAGGATAACGAAAGATTTTTTAAATATTTATGTTGAGGGATCAGTAGGATTTATAGGCCCTGTTAGAAGTACTACCGAGCCGAACCCTCTGATATGAAAATATCTGGAGACGGTGAATTTTTTTTCCCATTTGATCTCTGGTGAGTTGACGTGTTGTTGTTCTTGTATTGTTTTGTATTTATTTTGCTTATATAATGCACTTACATAATGTTGATTGACTAGATGATCATTTGTGGAAAAGTGAGTGGAAGGGTTAAGTTTTTCCTTTGGGGAAGATTTAACCCGGACAACTAAATCGGAAGTTTAAAAAAAATTCATGCAAAATAATATAAATTTATCTTTTTTTTTTTTTTTTTTTATATATACAATAATATTATTATTGGGTTTATAAAAACAGTTTATATTTAAACAAGTTCGTAATAATAATTACACAGCAGAACTTGTTTAAATATAAACTGTTTTTATAAACCCAATAATAATATTATTGTATATATAAAAAAATAAAATGGAGTTCTACAAATTAAACTTAATAACAATATATAAATTTATCTGTGTTAAAATAAAATAAAAAAATATATTTAAATATTTTTAAACACAGGTAAATCTCGTGGAAAATGATTGGTCTCCCTTTTTTCTTCCTTCTTACCTTGTTTCATTCCTACGCATATGATCGCCTAATTCTAATAAACATAATTAATTTCGTAATTGTTTTAAATTCATTTACAGTCCATTGTGCATTTTCATCTGAAGCTGTTATTCGGGAAGCTATAATCAGTTTCGGATGCAACACGAAATGGCAAAACTGAGTTCGTTTCCAGTTTACAAGCCTCCCACAGTGCTGTGAACACCGCGATATCTCAACTTTATTTAATTCAGTGGGATGGTTAAAAACATGATGATGTGTTTTAATCTATTTACGCATGAATAATAATTTATCCCACAACTTTTACATTTAAACATTCACAGTATAAATGTCACGGACGTAGTAAAAACATCCCCATCTCCTTTGGGAGCAATGGGCACAATTCAACATTATTCTTTGCAATCTCCGTTCGTCGCTTTATCCGTCCCTTCCCTTGTCATACCGTACGTTTCTTATATTCCCCTATGCTATTCCTATGCTACCCGGGCATATTGTGGATTCTTTATAGGTATTTTATATGCCATTTATGCATTCATCAGTAAACATAAACTTGGGGTTGTATATATTTCATATTATATAATGACAGTCTGTACCGTGACATGCAAAAATACCAAGAGATTTTACCGAACTGTGTTATAATAGCATTATGTTATGTAAGTACGTACAGAATACGCGTTTTTTTGCTTGCTGATTTTTATAACATTGGAACAACCTTGTAAAAATGTTACAAAAATCATGTCCCGAGGAAAGAGGTAAAATGTACAAATTAATAGATAGAACTTTTTAATTTCATAAACGTTTTAATGTATTAACTATTCTAACAGGAGAATACAACAATTTTGTAAAATTTTGTAATTATCTTTCTAAGCACAAAGCATTAGCATTTTGTTATTCATTGGCGCAAAATATTCACTTCGAAACGCGTTTTTAAAAGCTTCATTAAAATAAATGTGTTGATTTTCCATCCCCTAGTCAATTTAGTACTAGTAATCTCAAAAAGAGGGTCTACTTCTCCTGCATTAAGGTAAGCTGATAGGAACAGTTTTTATTTTCCAGCCAACAATTCCTCTTCAAAGCTACGTTGTTAATCATCCCACACTCGTGCTTTTAAAGTTCCGGAAAAAAAGGACGCGTAATTACGACGAGCTTTCACCAAAGATCAAAAATTTATTTTTAATAATATGTTACATTGGCCAATAGATGGCAAAATTATTAATATTATCATGAATTTTGTTATGTTAAAATTATATTCTAGTTAAATAGGGAGATCAGATTTCGAATAATGTAAATCCAATAAGAAAAGTGTTATTAGGATGTATTATAAACAATTCAAGAATGCTAATCACAGGAATAGTATATTTAATTTAAGAGTATGAGAGCTCAAGGGTAAGTTTTTAGTTTAGACCTGAATTCTGTTGGACTTGTTATGCATGTTAGGGAGTTTATTCCGAGCCTTCGGCCCAGCTGCTCCGAAAGCGCGATTACCAAACTTTGTATTTGGCTTGCGCTTAGGTTCCATCAGTTGATGATGTTGCTGATCTAAGAGTTGACTGACTCAAATCAGGGTTCATAGTATTTCTTCATCCCCCAACATTCCCCAATCTTCACATCCCGCATGTTTCAGCCGCACAATGTTCTAAAACTGAAATAAATAATAGTGTATTTTCAGAAGTCATCGCTCACTCTCCCTGACTAATGAGATGTCCATTCTTACATTTGTCCCTGTCGACAAGAATTATTTGAAACATTTATACTTATGCGATGTGACGAGTAATCTATCGTAGGTGATCAGTGAACGTGTTCTATCAACGCTGCTTGATCGCTAACCGTGTAAATTTACTGCATCGTTTAATAAATTTTACATAAATTATATATATAAATATTTATTAGGTGAAACAATACAATTGCAAGTAGGTATCTCTGTTAAACAGTGCTTTTATATGTTGTTTTTCGATTTTCCTCGGATTATTCATTTATCGATAGTAATAAATTGTTGATCGGGGCATTTTCTTCGTAATTTACGTAGAGGTACTGCAGAAGTTTTCTTGTATTTTATCAGCACAATCAATTTATTTTACCTTAACAGAAACTTTTATTCCCCTAAACTTAAAATAAGAAACTAATATTTTAAAACAATTGGCAGAAACACAACGATTCGTGTATAATTTGAGAAATTATCTATATAATATAAGTGAGTTTAATTTAATAAATTTAAATTTCGTAATTACTTTCACTTTTCATATCCGTTTTTACCTGATTTAAGGCATATATATTATACATATTTATGAAAGAATAAGGAGAAGAATAAATTTTAAAACATTTGTTTTCAACGAGATAGATTGAAATCATTTTAAATATTCATTTAATCTTCAGACCTCGGCCACATTCTGTCACACAGTCGGAGAATTTCTGTCTTGTCTAATTATAATTTTCCGTGATTTTTTCACGTGTGCTAGTTTATTGATAAACCTTTGCAGAGAAAAAATTATGTTACCTTTTCTTCCATTTAAAAAAATAGAATACCTATATTAAACAATACATCTGAAATATTAATTATTTTTTCAAAAACTCTCAAATGGGAAGCTCTCGCATCCTGAAATTTAAGACCTTTACCTTTCTTAAAATTCTAAAGCAACTTAAGTATTTTCCTTTGACAACTTCATTTTCATCGTGATAATATGGAACATGTTGCCTGTAACTTTTAAATATCCATTTAACTCTCGAAAACATGCCGTGACTACGTACATATTAGTTATGTATCATTTAATTTTTAATTTTTCTAGTTTTTTACATTAACCCCACACAGGGCCTATGTGATATTTTGGGATACTGTATATACCTTTTTTTAAGAAAGGAAGGAGAGAGAGTTCTGCTAAGGTAAAAGGTATGAGGGTTAGGTTAGGAATCTAGGAATCATTTATCCAGGAGTGTCTTATGAATATAGTATTTCCAAACCAGCCTCTCCCGATCTGGCACGTCATGTAGCTGGTGAGTAGGCACATCTTGAACACACCTCATTCGATGAACCCGGTCGCTGCTGCTAAATCACCAAACGTAGCAAACCACTTTATGTGACCTACGACAGAGGTGTTGGTTATCCAATAAAGGGTTCCCGGGGCGACGGTACCCAAACCCGCCTCCCAAATTGAAGCATCATTTAAAATACTCGTAAAACTGGTGATGTATGGCGAGAATAAATAAATCTAGAATTTTTGTGATCTTTACATTGTTTTGTATTAGTTCTATTTACTTAATACTTATATTATATCTTCCGTAATTTGACATTTCTTAAATATAATAATGCTTTGAATAGAAACATTATTGACAAGATGAAATAAAATATTACTGTTCACGGAACATTCAATTTATTACAGATAAAAAAATTATTCTTACGTTTTGTCTCATTATTAATATGTCAAAAGTAAGGAACCTATTCTTCTTGGTTGTTCGTATGATATTACTTACTTAGACATCGGTTTATTCTGAAAGTTCAAAGTGTTTTTACAAGGAAGTTTTTTCTGGCTCAGAGGCCATTTTGTTTAATATTAATGGTCTTGGAATAGGGCGTGTGTGGCGTATTCTAAATTTGAAAAGTAATTGAAAAAAGAATTCTTCTTCCAGAAAACTTTTTCAGTGCAAAAGTTTGAATTTGGGATAAAAATATGTTACAGTATGAAAATAATTTACTTGGAAAATGGCAAAAAATGTAACGGAACATCACTATTATATTGCACGTTTTCAATTTTGCAATAGATTGCTTTTAGTTACTGATTTATTCAATGACAAATGATTGGACGAAAAGATAAATCAAAGACTTCTAATTTATTGGAGAACCCTGGATTAGGTTTTAAATCTAATGAATGGATAAATTAAAGAGAATTAAATATTTAAAGCTTTAAATTAGGAATAGGATAAATAAAGTAGCATTTATCTACTCAGGTTAATTACCTTAATACAATGTTTTAACGTAAATTTTAATTTTTATTTCAATCTTATATAAATTAAGTACATATTTAAAAATAATGTCTTGTCTTTGAATGTATGAGAAATTAAACAATAGCGTTTTGGTTTCAAATTACATTTTTACATTAACCCAACACATCTGAATAGCCTGATACTTCCACGCCTTTCTCTTCCCTATATCCTGCCTCTTTTCAGTAACTTAGTCTCACAATATACCATTTAATGGCTCCAGACGTTTGGGAGCAGTTGGAACTCTTGCGGGGTACTCAGGTAAAAAAAAAAATTGCTTTAGTTATTAAAAGTTTGTAGTCAGAATATTACAATGAAAATCCACCACATACAATAAAAAATAAGAACAACGTAACCATTAAAATTTTGTGACAGAAACCACTTTTAACTTCATCAGTTACACTATGTAAAACTTGTCATAAAAACGTACACCTGTATTATATTACCGTAACTGAAATAAAAAACCTCATCGCAAGTGCTTTCTTTAAGTGGTTAAAATACAAAGTAAAATATTGTAATAGTAAAAAGTTCATTTGATTTAGTCACCATAACAATCCTATGAAATGAATTTGCCGGCGTAAAACAGAAAGGCTGTACTTTTAAAAACTAACGTCGGCAGTGTATCGTAAAACTGTGGAAGATAGCGTGTATAAAATAAACATAATGGCTAGAAAGTTTTCATAAATAAAATGGGTACCTACCCTGTATTTGGTTATACGTAAGGCGCATGGAGAGATGAGAATAAAGACAAATCAACGGAAAGTTAAAACAAATTTTTAGCTAGGCCGATTATTTCGAATATTTGTTGGAAAAGCTCCAGAGTTAAGTGCGTTTTACAGGATGTTTTTTTTTCACAACTATATGAAAAATTATTCGTTTTTTCATACCCACAATTTCATACCATTAGAAGAGAAATAATATTTTGGGACGATATTAAATCGTCAGAAAAATAACATTACCTTGAATAATCATATATGGAAGCATCGTCATTAGCCTATGCTATCGCCGTCAAAAAATCAAATAGTTGAATACGTTCACAATCAGTAATAAATACACCTCTTTATCAGTGTTTTAAATATAAAACGAAATAAAGATACAACATTTCCCAAAAGAAAACGTTTAGTAAAACAATGATAGATGTCAAATAATATCCACCATCTCAAAATGTACGAACATCTGTAATAAATTACAAAAAACACGTCCTTGTTTCATTCTAAATCCACGAAAAGTCAACCCATATGGAAACTGGACGAAAAAAAGCATAATCTAGAACGCCCATTACTCCAAGCAATTTGCGAGGAAAGACCGAGCCTATTACAGACGGACGCTAAAATAGCGCAGGACAAGCACATTGACCCAAAGGGGAAGAAGATAAATGATAAATGAATGTACGTAATTGTTGAGTAGATATGTTAATTATGATAAGATGTAAGAATGCGAATGAAGTAGATTGTACCAAGCTATTTGGTTTCGATCCTCATTTCCAAACATTCTGCTTAAAACTTGGTTCAGAATTATGTGTTCGTACAACAATTTATTTAATAGAAAATAATTTTAATTATGCGAAAACAAAGGAAACACAAATCTCTAAGATTTTCATTTAAAACTGTGATAATGAACGGGCGTCATTTTACTTGAAATTGATTACTTTCTGAAGATATTATATGTTTGACCTAAATCCAGTTAAGCTTTTAAAACGAAGTTTTTCTTCAGCTTTACGGTCTGCAATTTCGTAAATGCGTTCAATGAATTTGTGTCTGGAACCTGAACTGCGTTTTTACCCTCAATTTTCTAATATCTGACGACGTTGCTATTCACCTACCTTATACAATGATAAATGATGGGGGAGGATCGTGGGGGCGTGTTTTATGACGAAGTGCTAATGTTTTGGGCCCTAGGAGTTGGCAGGGGTGATATCTCTAGGTTCCGATAAGAAGTGCGTGACTTAGCAGATGCACCGCCTATAATCACCCTTACACCTTTTCAGTCTTTGAGGGTTGTGATCGTAGAACCCATGCCAAGGTATCGGGTACAAGAACGCCAGGAGTCATTTGGGGGGGGGGGGTGATTATTACGTAGAGAGTCAGAGATGTGCAAAATGGGTACCCAAAACTATTTGAAATGCAAAATGGAAATGGTTCAAAACTTTTCCATTTGAAAATGCAAAATGTAAAATGGTTTTTAGAAAAGCATTTCAAATGCAAAATACAAAATACCTATTTTCAAAATGCATTGAAAATGCAAAATGGTTTCTCAGGTCAAACAATTAAAATAATTATATAATTTTTAAACAATTTTGTCATTTAACAATGGACATCAATGTAGAACATATTACATGATGGTAAATCCAAAAACACCACGACTACAGATTATGAAACCACAAAAAATTTGCGCAGGACTAATGTTGCCAACGTAAAAACATAGAAACTGCTATCTAACATTTAATATTACAGCGTCATGGCCATGTTCAGTATTTGAATCAGTATTTTTTGTAATGGTATCACTCAATTTCCAGGGCTCCTACCAGGGAGCAACTTGACAAATGTAAATTATCTCTCATAGCGAGGTTGAGGACCGACTGATATTTGGGGCTTATGAAAAAAAGATGAGTGGAGAAAGTAGGAAGAATGTTGCAAAAAGAATTTAAAATGGAAAATGAATTGAGAAAAGCATTTAAAATGCAAAATGCAAAATGGTTTTTAGAAAATCATTTAAAATGCAAAATGGAAAATACCCATTTTGCATTTTGCATTTCCATTTGAAATGGATTTATTTGAAATAAAGCACATCTCTGTAGAGAGTAGACTGTTACTTCAAGATCTACCACAGAAGGAATGAAGAGATCATTATACTAGTTTCGATGCACGCGCCCTACCTGAGACCCAGTACCGATCTCATAAAGATAATGTCTACCAATATGTTGACTTATAGAATTCACTCGGTGACGACCGACGGCTGCCAAGATCTCTGATGAAGCGATCGAGTTCAACAGAGGGCGTTGGAGTTTGGACTATATTATGATACAATAGTGGATTTCAACGAAGAACAACTCGTCAGTGGTAGTAATGGAATGAGAGATGTTTAAAGTCGTATTTTAGCTTATGCACGGAGAAAAATTAGATACATAAAATATTGTTAATTGATATAAAAACTGACCAAATTATTCGTTTTTCTTTTAAAAATTGGACTGTAGGGCTACAACGATTGAATTGACAAAGTTCATAACAAACTAACAATAAGACACGAAAATATCATGGCGATGTCGGAACACGTGTTCTCAAAAACATATTATTTTTTTGCATCTTTTACATTATATTTATTAGCACAAGGCCACCTGCGACGTATTCAGATATATTCTGAATTACTAATAATTAATCAGGAAATGGGCATGCTGTCACATTTTGAATAGTATTTTTGTAAAAAAAAGTCGTATTCATTTTTCTCCGCCTGTAATTTAGTAGTTAAGTAACCAGATAGGTAATAAATTGATTTTATTTGGCCAATAAATGCACTCTACATAATCGACGTGTTATCTTTTCTGTAGTGCTCGGAAAGTTGACGCGTTGGCTAGCCAGCTACTGACATTGGCATAGTAGGTAATCAAAGGTACGTGCAGCGTTAATAATAAATATATAATAAATCAGTTAAAAAGCCACAACAGTGAATAAATGTATGTGGCGTGGCTAAAAGCACGTTTTCTACTTCTTTACCCAATCAATGAAACTTTTGTCCTTAAAAGAGCTCATTTTGGTTTTCGTTATTTAATTTGACGTACATAATGTACCTATGCGATGGAGGAACCTTTTGAAAAATGGGTCCTTTTTCATTAGGATTTATTAGGTTAAAAATCATTAGAAAATTAATTTTCGGAATATTCCACCATGGAAATGTGTAGGATATATACGTGGTATCCGGAAACTCGTAGTACAACCTTGAAACTGATGAATCTAAATTACATTTGGTGTCGATTTTGTGGTATAACTTCTTTTATTTGAACTTTATAATTTTGATATCATTATACCATTGTAATATTGTACCTATTAACTCCCACATATGTATTGTAAGTTCTTCCTGTCCTGAAATGAGTTTTGTTTTGAACTCATCGGGATTGCCCGAGCAAGAAATAAACAATAATTAAATTAAAAACTTTCATTTTCGAGCGAATCGACTCAGAATTATTAAGGGTCAAATTTAAAAAAAACTGGTGTGAGGGGATTCATATCTTTTAAAATGCGTCAAATCGAAGATTTGGCTACAAAAGTTCTTTGTTAACTTTTTAGTTGCCGAAAAAAATTTCAAATATATATATAATGTATCGAAATGCTCAGAACGAATTTTTTGTTTTGTTTTATTTGAGTTCTCCGTGTTACATAGATTCTCCAGTTTCCCGCTAGTACTACGATTTTTCGGAGAGTGTGTTTAGAGAACTACGTCAAATTATGTTTTTAATGTCCAATGTAGCAAATTCTCGGTTGTTGTTTCATCATTACTTCCAAGGTGTGTCGAAATACTGAAAGGGAGGTAAAAGTGATTTCCCAGTGGGTATCGTTGTGCGATGGAAATCTTATAAAATTTCCCCCAATTTAAAGGTGGGTGAATGCTAAGTATGTGATTTAAAGTGTCTTATCAACTTAACTGCGAACGTTTCTTATTATTTCCTGAAATTGTGATGTGAAAGCTGATAGCGGGCCTTCCCGGAATTGTTTTCGGTTTTTGGTCTTGTAATTGATTTTTACTCGGTTCTCAACTTAATTCATATTTCCAAATAGGTAATTTTAAATATCGTTTATTATTTTATAAAGGTTATTAAGAAGGAGAAGAGCAAGGGGAAGATTGGATTGTGTCTAATATTCATATTAGGTTAAATATAACTAACGTATTTTTTAGCAAATTTTCGTTTTTGAATAATCTATCACATGGGCTCCATAGAACAAGCATAATTATACCTACAAGACTTCGTTTTCTTATATTTTTCTTAATTAAAAAAAAATGATAACGATAGAAAATTGCTTCTAAAACCGGTCGACAGTTTACACGTATATATTTTTTCAAGTATTAATTTATTTAATAAATTTACTCTATATACTGTTACGTAATACAAGTCACCCTACATAAAAAGGATGCTCACTTTAACCCCACTTTCCCCATGCAAACGGTCGCGGCATACGTGACGGACCACCCACAGAGTCCACGGCTCGAGACCCATCGCTGCCCGCCGAGCCGTCAGTCTAATTTTGACCTCGGTCCCCTCAACAGCGTGGCCGCTCGCGGAACAAATTCAGCAACGCTCGCATTGATTGCCGCGCAAATTATGCATTATTAGAAACAGACGTGATCTTGTTCTAGTTTATAATTAATATCACACACCCAAGTCACAAACATGTGCCGACATCTCCACTCCAGCTTCACCGTCGGAGCCTTGCTTCCGGTAAATTCCAAGTGTGACGCAATAACGATTGATCGTTGCGTACCCCGGAGACGCAGTACATCTACGACTCGACACGCCATGCCGCTACCCATCATCAGAACCTGGAAACCTGTAAGCTTCCGTTACACCTCTTTCTTGTGTTCAAATCATTAATACATGTGAAATCCTCGTTTCATCCGGTCGTTACAGAGAGAGAAGAGAGTAGAGATCCAATTCAACCCTGTATTTTCTTTAGAAGATGATCAATATACCTTGTGCCTTTTACTCATGTGTTATTATTGTGATGGCCTTTTCCAAACTCCTGACCGACGGACGAACTAATGAATAAAGGAGTTCCTCACCCCTGATTGTATCCGAGTTCTCATCTGCTTACCCTTTCACTGAGCTAGCCAATTTACAACACGGGTTCAAGTCCCGATGGGTTATAACCATATTATAGCACTGAGCTCTGTGTATCATAGCAATACTCAGATTTACGATTGTTTATATTAAAGTGAGGTTATAAATCCAACTTCAAGTTATTTTCCATTTATAAATAAAGCCATTAAAACCGAGCGCACCCTCTCCAGTGCCTATTTAGAGAGCAAACTGCTCGCCGCAAAATTTGACTGAATATATTTGAAATAAAATTGTATTACTTGGTAATAAAACACGAGTTAATTTAATTCTCTGTAAACCGAGTCTATTTCTAGAGCGTTCCCTGCAAGCTTACACGGCGCGGCGTTCTCTTCAGACTTTTAGGGAAGTTACTAATATACTATGTTGTGACTTTCTCGTTTTTTTCTAGCCCCGAGTTAAAAAAAAATCACTCGAAAAAATAATTAGCCCAGGAAAGTGTATCGAAAACTTCGCTAATAGAAAATTAATCACGAAATTAACAAATTATCTTTAAAATATATAGAGTTGTTCTTCTTGTGATTTGTTGGATTTTTTAACATTTTCAAACCATTGTGCGTTGTTTACGATATGTATTTTCCATGTATAAATTTGGGAGGTGTAGTACCACTAAACCATTTATTGGTTAGCCAAAACACCTCTACCATAAGTCAGCCCGAGTGACAAGCTACGTTTGGTGACTTAGAAGGGGCGCTCGGGTTCATATGGTGAGATTTTTCCTGGCGCACAGGATCGGGAGAGGCCGGTATACCTTTGATTGATTCAAATCCCCACATTCCAATCCACTCCTAATTCCCTTTTACCATATCTCGGCGGTAGGATAAATTCAACATTTAACCACAATTTTTGTTTTAGTACTTCAACAACCGAGTTAAATCTTCATATATTAAATGTTCCATATTATTAATTTACGAACACTTGTATAGTAGAGATTGTGTAGAAGAAACGGACTCTTTCAGGGTTGTAGATTTCTCCATTTTTTCACGCATACAATCTCGTTTATTTTCATTAATTTTATCTCGTTTTATTTTACGTTATTTTCCGCTTTCGTAACGTTTTTAAATTTTCTCTTTTGGGAAACTAGAGTCAGCGTTAGGGGGTGATAAGTCGTGCGGAAAGGAATGAAAGAAAAGTAAATATGCCTACGAATCCAGGTGATAAATTATGCTTTCCGGCTTATTTATTCTAACAACGTAACAATGATAGCACCATAAAAATTGTGTACCTATGCAAAATTCAATGAGATAAACGCAAACAGTCATGCAGAGAGAAGAATAACAAAAAATTCTGATCGGCGCTTCGTGGCGTCACCACTGGAAATATTACTTAATTAATTATTGTTGTTAATTATTTTTATATATTACTTAGAAATATATTTATTTCACTTACATTAAAAGCTATGAAATTATATTAATAGTCATTTTATACGACATGTAAAAAAAGTGTATAATATCTTATCTTAAAAAAATATTCCTTATTAAAGCATATTCTAATTTTGTTCTTATTCTTAGTACTGAATAGTTTTTTTAAAGATTTATATATTCGATTCTCAGTTTTCAGTAATTGTAAATGAATACTTATACCCCATGGTCTATGCTTATCTTTTACCACTTTTAAAGTGATTTTAAAAGTCACTGAAACATTTTGGTGATTTAAAGAATATTACCATAATTTGTTAATTATTTTGAAAAATGTCATCAAGCATAGTTTTTATTATTTTTACTGTTAAAATGAATAAAACAAAAGTTTTTTTCAACTTTCGTAAGGAAGTTAAAGTTCAGACTGAGTGAAACTAACTTTTCAAGTCTAATAGAAAATTTTAAAAGTGTTAAAGCTCGGTTGTTGAAGTACTTTCCTTTCAGAGTAAGTTGTGTTAGATTTTCTTAGCGTAATGATGTAAGTTTTCAGGTTTTTCCCCAGTCACTTAAAACATACAATAGGCGATGCTTGCAGAAATGCATACTAGACGACGGTCGACGAATAAGCGAACTCAAAGTCAGTGTATTTGGAAGAAAGATCATTGTGATATAATATTTATGAACAATTAGTTCATGGAGTTAATATGTGAGTTTGCGTTTTCGGGAAGTTAGCTCGCCAGATGTTGAAAAGAGGGTTATAGTAGGAAATTAATTTAATGGTGGACTGATTGCACTAGTCACTTGCGAAAAAATGTCAAAAGGTAGGTAGGTAGGTTTTCATATTTTTTATGTTATTAAACGGTTAAAAAAAAATTGAAATTAGACAGTTGATATTAACTCCTTGATTTTTTAAATTCCCTCAAAAATTCCCTCTTCTGACTCTTTTTACTTAAAAACGAAAGCTCATATCAAAAAGTTATATCTACCAAAAATTCGACTTTATATGTGATGTAGATTTACCAGTTTCTCACTTGTAGGTAATACGTGTAATAAGTGATACATAGTCATAGAACGCGTAAAAAATTTGAAATACGCATACGTAATTAAAAACTAATTAATAAAATTAATGCCACAATTTTCTCTCGAGAATTTTCAATCCATCTGCATTTTACAAAAAGCCACGTACAAGTATCTGTCTCGTTAAATGTAAATTTTCCCACAATTTCGCTCCAACAGAACACATTTATTTCTTCATTTATATTAACCGCCTCAATGGTTACTGTAAGTGGTCTATATTGGATACTTTCTTCCACTTCTATCTCGATCTATTATTTTGCATCTAATTTACATAAGCTGTAGAAGCTGAAGCATATTTAACCCATTTATAAAACTCATTAAAATAATTGGCTTGTTATTTATTTTGCGCTATCTATTGCATGCAATTACACATTCACATAGAGTGTTAAAGTCAACGACTTCAGTACCGACTCCGAAATTTCGTCCCGTGGGAAAACATTGCTTAAAAACCTTACATATATATAATACGATATTTATATTGAATTTTATTAAATAAATGTTTGTAATTTACCTACTGTACCTATTATTATTTTACTGCAATATTTCCATCTCCCTCGGAAGACGTGAACCTCACTAAACCACATATAACCATACCAAGTCATATTCGCTGTACTTGATACACAAATGGGGCCTAAATGTTTCGGAAGTTGACATATTCAAACAATATAACACAATATCGTAGCAAAATGTCCCCTTCATCAGTTTACTCGAAGCAAACCTGTGCTAAACCATGTGACTCCCGATGCTGTCGACTGGCTGGATAACCTCATCATCCCGCTTTGACCTCCACCAAACTAAGAAGAAAAGAAATTTCAACGCTGTTAAGATATTACTATATATTTTAAGATATTCATATTGCCTGTAAAAATGATAATCCAATCGTGTCCATATTAATCTTCTACCAACGTGAAAACATTGCTGGTTAGCATTCTGTTTAACGTTGAATAATATTAGCATGTTTAGCCAGGACACGTCAAGGTATCTGATCATGTTTTTTTTCCGCTTTTCCGGAAGCTTCTGTGGTAGAATTACCATACCCGTAAATTCGAGTAAACCTGCAGCAACGAGAAAACTACGCCAAACGGAGTGTTAGCAAGTACGGATCCGCCATGCAAGGCTTGAGCTACGCTGTAGAATATGAACTGTAGCCTCGTAGAGCCGTAGACCGTTTACGGTGGAAGGAGCATAATGGAGTTCAGAGATTTTGCTTCGGTATTTACTTACTCTAAATCAGATAAATACGGTGGAAGAGTTTTGCTAGTTTTATTGTAAAATTGAATCGAAGATGCAGAAGGAAGTTGTGAGATAAGATTCGATCTCTTCGTCTGTATGCTTTCCTGATGCACACAGAATCTGGAAATGTTATTGAAAAGAAAATGTAAGAAGGTAAATAAGAAAAATATAGGTAACTTCATCTCGTCATCTAATGTTCTCGTCCCATGAGTCGGTAAGGAATGGACATAAACCGAGTGCTGTACGCGTGCGGGAGATATTCCGAGATGCATATTGCATGGTTTTTCCACACGGCAGATGTCAAGTTATAATTTTGTAACTTGTAACCCAGAAATTTGTCAGTATTGTAGATTTCTGTTTTATCTTTATCCGCCTTTACGCTCAACGTCATTATCTGCTCATCTGTCATATTGATTGATACTCTTATAATTTTATAACTGGTAATTTAATATACTAATACAAATTGTAATTTAATATTCTAATACAAATTGTAATTGACAGTAGACTGAGGAAGTGACGACAAGGTTGTTGAATTTTGTGTGATACTAATTATGTGCCTGGATATTAAATTTTTAAACAAATTGTAAAAGCATTTCTAACCCAAATAAATATTTTTGATAAAAATGATAAACTAGAAGTTCGTTGTTTTTAATCAGCGGTGACGCGATAAATATCGATCATCCACTGAAACCTCCTAAAGGTCTAAAGGATTGCAAATATAAAGGATTAGTGAGCTTTCGGTATATCGCTTCCTTAATTAGGTACTCGGTTTTTAAAGATTCCCTACCGACCCATGTGACTATTTGATAATATAATATTTTAATTGAAAACATATTCATTACATTAGTTTTAAATTTAAAGATTTCGTTAAATCATCTTTATGGTGAAAACTCACTAAAGTGCTATCCCCAATCTTGCATTGTATGAAGGAATGGGTATTTATCCGAGGATTTTCATTACCTTAGAGGGATGTGTTGATGTCAATATACGACAGAGTCTTTAACGTACTATTCAACCAATATAATTACCTCATCGACGCTCGATAAAATATGCAGAGTAATTTACTTGATGCAACCTCATTTTGATCAAGAACTGTGCGTTTTTTAAAAAGCCAATTGACCGTCAAGATTTTTTTCCTTGTATACTAGTGATAATACGTATGTAGAGGTGTCTGGTGTATGCTTAAACGAAGATAAAAGAAGACTACTACATCATTCATTTTAATTTAAATTTATATTAATGTTAGCTAATTTATCAAATATACAATTACATAATCACGTTTATTACCTCACTTCTAGCTCACGTTTACTGTTTGTGTAATAAAATTATTATTTACTATGTATTGTTAAGAGATCATTAAATAATTACCTGTCTTTTTCCCTCTTTGATTCACTTGAATATTTTATCTTTTTACTTCTTACAGTGTATTTTTAAATGTATTTCTTAAACCGATAATAAAAACCAACCTTCATCAAAATTCACAAGTTCACAATTTCAGACGTAAAAAAACTCCTTTAAGACGGTTTGTTAAAGGACATTGTATCCTTAATTTTCTTGTAGGTTCCAGAATTCCGCCCCATTGACCGTCGGACCAGCCTTCAAGGATACATAATACCGTCATTCCATCTTTATTAGAGTTAATCTTGCCAGGCGCGCAGACTGACGAAGCGGTGAAAGGAACGGGGAAACTGAAGGAAAAATGCTAGAGAAAAGGCTAGGGAAAATAAATATCTCTACCAAAAAACGGCAAACAGACTGCACTGTCTTCAGCGAACCGAAGAAATTCCGACATTTCAAAGGCCTCTTCAACCTCTCTATTTAAAATAATAATTTTTTATTTTAGCGAGATTATTTTTCGTTAATTATTTCTGGGTGTGAATGTGAATGTGAATTAAATTCTGAAGGTTTTTAATAGTTTAAATATGTGTTTTCTTTCATATAGTACACAGAATGATCGAAGTAAGTATAATATGTCACGGGATTAGAGTTGGGGCGAACGACTCACGTTCAAGAATGTGTTTAGTGGCATATCTAGATATACACTTCCGACAGTGGCGCTATTTAGTGGTTCTTGTGTTTTATTATGCAGGTAGAGGTTTTCTGTGGTACTTGCTTAATGCAAATTAAAACGCCTTTTATTTGTATCGGATTGTACTTTTTATATTTCACGTAATCCAATTTTGGTTGAACAAATGTTGTTTTTATATAGCGGGGTCTCTGGCGACTGTTTCCACAAACAATACGTAAACCATTACCACTTTTTTTTAGTTTTCATCCACATTCCGTCTCCTCCCTTTGTTGATACATTGGGGCGCGGTGGGCGTGGCCAAGACGTGCGTGCTTAATTAGTATTTTGCTGTCAACTGTGAAGATGAGTTCTGAAGAGGAAGACGTTTTTGCAGTTTTAACTATCACAGAAAGTATTACACCCTTCGACTTCGAAATTTTAATTTATACCAGGAATTGAAATTATAAGACAGATTTGGTTTAGGTAATTTTTTCCGTGTCTCGGAAACTGATTTTGAAGAATTAGTTTTATTTATTCAGCTAGATATTTAAAAAAAACAACGTGGAGAATATACGTCATTTCACCAGAAATGCGACTTGGTGTCACATTACTGTTTTGTTTTAGTCTTATTCGGGATTATTTATGGAAACACTCTAGACTATACAATATGATTTTATTTATGTAGACATTAGACATGTAATTTACAATTTGGCGTATTTTTTGTGAAAACGATGGCAGGAGACCCCTGCTTTCCTTCGACAATGGAAAACAAACATTGCGTTTCCAAACATAAATGTGGACAGGAACACCCCCATTTCAAATATTTGCGGTATTGTTTGCGCTAATGTTTGAGGTAATGTTTGTGAAAATAGTCGCAGGAGACGCCGCTTATGGAACACATTCTTATTGCAGCTAAAGTATTTTTTTTTTTGGAATGCAATATAATTTTGAATGGCTACTGAATATTAATTGAAACATTAAAGTACCTACCTAGAAACATTGTTATAAATTTTAAGGAGACGGTGATGCTCTTGAGAAATGTCACTGATAATGATTGCTTATCTTTTGATCGAAAAAGAAACAAAAAATGGTAAGAACAAGTGTATTAGTACTAATTTTATTTAATTAGTACTAACTAATTGAGCATTCGAAAAACTTAAACAGTTTTTTATTTAGCTAGAGTTTTTCAAAAGACGATAAAAAAATACCGTTTGCAAGTAATGCAATGTGAGTACTCAACTCTGGCAGTCACACTTTACTTATGAGTGCCATGTGTTCATTTGATGTCCGCGACTTCTTATGCTGCATATAAACATGAGGAAAAAAACGCGAGCGGAGCCACGCATTATGGAAAAGGAACAAAGCAACCGCAAACGGCGCGAAATGCCAACTTTTGCATACTTAATTTTTATATTAATAATCTATCTACCATAAGTACCGCATTTTATCAACAAAACAAAACAAAATTATTTTTAAACAAAAAACTTATTTTTCCCAATAATCGATCTTAAAAAACACAACGTACAAAGATCTACTTGAGACATAAAGCATTCTTCTTTTCAAAAACAAGTTCCACAAAAAAAATTCAAAGTGACTTGAACACAGCACGATTGTTCTCATGAAAAACTTAATTCAAATTTAAATAATGATGTTCCAAAACTTCTTAAAATTTTTCAATGACTTCTTATTTTTACATCAATAAACTCTTCTTTCAGTTACTTTCCTTTTACTTCTGTTTCTTTTTAAAGATCCCCTTTGTTCTAAATTTTGCATACTTTTGAACTAAAAATTGACGGCGGAAATCAATATTAGGTAACTCTTTGAATGCGAAATTTCAAAATACAAAAGCATTTCTCCTGTTTTTTCTTGAACTATCTTGTAATGCCAGATGTGCTTTGTGTTTATTTTTCAGAACTAACTAGAAAAATAATCAAACGAAACCTTTGTTATTTTATTTAAAATAAATTTGGTTTTCAAGGTTTTTTTTGTACGTTAGAGATCTTAAAAAAAATTACCAAAAGATATTATTTTTTTAATAAATTTGCTGCTTTAAAAAGTACCAATTTCAACCTTTTCATATTGGCAGATTCAGCATTTTCAAATAGCAAAAATATTACTTTTTATTTTACTTATTTGCTAAACTAACATAATATATAAAAATAATATTGTATGAAAAAATGACTTAAAAACTCACTTTTAAATTGTCCACTTAACAGGTCTTTGCCTTTTATTTATTTATTGGACAATTTGTATAGCGCCACTTTTGTGAGATATCACCTCAGGGGAGCTTTACAGTTGATGCAGGTATTACAAAAAATATAAATATTACAAAAATAAAGTAAAATTAAGTGAAATAAAATGAAGTACAGGAACAGGTGACATGAAGATAGAAGATGGAGACTTATGACAACGTACTTCCTAAATCTGATAATAATATAAGCTTCCCCTAATCGTATCACTTCTCCCGCCCTCTACCCCACCTCTACAAAGTTGATCAACGTTTAAATTGTCAATTTAGTATACAATTATTCTTGAAGATGTGTATATAGTCCGCGAAAAGTGTTGATTGTATATCAAAATGAAGTGATAAAATCACAGTTATTTTTCTTTTTAATTAATTAACAATTTCATCACAAAGAGAAATGATTTCAGAAAAACCGTTCTTTGAAAAGTTAACAAAATACAATTTGAAGAGCTTTTTATTTTTAATGTTTTTTTGACAAATATTTCAGAATTTGAACTGTGGAGTTTTGAAATATTTATTTTCTATCTCAGATTAATGCACGTCATTCGTTACATGTCAAAACATGATATGAACAATGAGTATTGTTCAATTGGAAAATTATTTTAAAATAGAGAGACAAATAAAGTTTTCCGATATTTTCATTGATGTATGCCCTTGAGGTGATTTTGCACGAAAACGGCGCTATACAAATTATCGAGATATTGTTATTATTAGTTATTGTATTAAGCATAAACTTATACGAATGTGGCACAGACAAGAATTCAAATCACGGATGAAACCTGGCCGTAAAACTAAATGTAATGTATGTAATACATTCATTTGGATATTAAACGTCCTGGGTATGAATTCTCCAATCTAGGCCGCTTGCAATTGCCTTCGAAAGTACATAGATTGGTCGACTATTCTTGACTCCCTTAATACTTACATACGCCAAACGTCAAAAGTCATTCCCCTCGAACAACAAGTGGGTCGAACCACTCGTTGTTCTAGTGGTATGACTTCGTTGAAAATCGATGCCCTGTAAATAACATTTATTTAATCCGCGACACTATAAAAGAGTGTAGAGTCATTTCCACCTTTTTCCACTGATGTTCGGGCCCAGCAATTTAAGCGGTATTTACCTTTTGGCATATTTGAATACGCGCCTAGCTAAAAATATATGCAAACCCTTGTCAAGCCAACGTTTTGGCCGTAGCGTGAGTCAACATATTTTGAATATCTTGAAATTGCTCGATAAATATTAGCAAAGCAATATGCGTAAATATACACAAATATTTTGGGAAAAATTTGAATGGGATTTTATTCAATGTTATCTTTTATTAAATAAATTCCTGTTTGTGTGGAATTCATTTTAAATTATTTAAAACCACAGCTTTAAAATACTTATTTTTAGCAAACAAAGGAGAAATCTGTGGTAGGTGATATTTTGAATTGTTTGTTAATATTTACTTTCTGTATCTGTGATTTTATCCTTAGTAAATAAAAATAATCGAGATGAGCGATATCAGTTATTTTATCGACCGCAGCAAAGATGACTGATGTTGAATGATGCATCAAAATTGACAAGATTATAGCTCAGCTGTGTTTGTTCATTGGTATTTTATTGGAATGTGCCCCGTAGAACTAGCGTTATCGTTTGCTTTGAAACAACCAAAAAGCACGTCAAACGCGTGCCCAATATTTATACCCGTTAAACATTTGTCATTATAAATCTGGTTGTTTTTACGAGTTGTTCTTATACGTAACAACTCTTCTGCAGAATGCTTCTTTCATTGAAGTGGTTTCATTCCCAAATACAACCACGCAAACAAAAACTTCCCATTTTTTCTTTTCTTACAATTAATGACGCCAACGGATAACAATATTCGAATACCAACGGTTATGATCATCTTTTAATCATGCGACGCGTCCACACGGTAAAGTAAGAGAACGTAATGCTGATTTATTAAAAACATCTTCAAATTTTTGGTAATCCTGTTAAAAACGGGACTGCAAGCCGCTTCCTGATAAAATAAATTCGTAATCATATCGGAACACGTGTTCATTCACCTATTGAAAAAATATCATGACGAAATGCAAAAATGTTAGGATTTTTATGAACACTACACTATTCGGCCAGCGTGACAAAACATTAGTATTTTGCTTAAAGTTTATCAGGAATCATACAGGATATTAACTCATTCGTTAATGGCCCGCGATCCCGTTTTCAACATGAATACTAATAATTTGAATAGATTCAATAATAAATTAGAAATATTTTTTATCAGGAAACTTTTTCCGTGCAACAAGAATCACGTACTTAGATAAAATCATTTTAACTACCTTACCTTACGAGTGTGCTATTAATTTACCCACAGCGATCTGGAATTCTGTAAGAATAGGACAATCAATGACCTAAATATCTTCGAACTAGGGATTAATAAACTTCTCCTAGAGCTTTTTACAAATAGTCACAAAATAAGGGTACGAGACGTGCCAATAAAATGAGTAATGAAATTCCAATACTCAAGGAAATGAAACATGAATATTTTCTGAAGCCAGCGAAATTTTATGCATTTTAATACGTATCCCTAATGCTGGAAAAGGAAGACGGTTTATTGCAGTAAAACTGGTATTAAATCCTTTAAGCTTTATGAATCGCATCTTCAACATTAATTTAAATTCTATTTACAATTGTCTGGAAAATTAAATCTTTTCAATCGTTCACTGATTCAATATATAAATTGTTTTTCCTGGAAGAGGTAACGCGTTTTTAATATGTATTCAGATTTCAAATTGAAAAATAATGATTGAAATTAATAAAATACTTCGTTTTTACCACTTTTATTGTTTATTACCAACATGTTTCACGAGCAACGCTCACTTCTTCAGGGTTTTTAATAAAACTAATTATAAATAATAGACATAAACAATGGTGTCAATAGAGAAATAATAGACATAGACAATGGTGTCATTAAAAAATAATAGACAAAGACAATGACAACAATGAAAAGATAAAACGGATAGGGGAAAGAGAGGCAATATGGAACAATTTACAAAGGGAATAGGTTTAATATTGGGTCATTTAAAAATAATTTTTGATTGTTAATAATATTCAATTTTGCATTCACACTCTTTCTTATCTCTAAAATTTCTAGTTTATCCAACTGGATGCCATTGACATTACAATGTATTAATTCTATTCCACTATTGAAGTTAAAGGTATGACTAGTTTCCAACAAATGGTTGGCAAACTCCGAGAAACTGTTATTATTTAAAGATTTCATATATTCTTTAATCCTTATTTCAAAGTTTCTCGAAGTTTTTCCTATATAAAAGAAACCACAATCATTACACTTCAATTTATATATTCCAGATTTTTTCATTTTTGAATCTCTATCTTTATTATTTAAAATGTAATTTTTAAGTTTATTATTTGCATAAAATACAGGAAGAATTTCATTTGGTACATTTTTTGTTAAGGAATTAGAAATTTTATGATTAAAATACATAATTTTCCTCCATTTATTCTTTTTCTCGTCCTTTTGTACAGGATAAATGTATGATTTAAGAAATTTATTCTTATATTTTTATATTTTTCTTTATAACCCTGGCGTTTATTTTATTGTGATTATTTTTAGTTTATTTTATTTGTTTGTATCATTATTCATTTTAAGAAGTTGAAGTCATACAGAGGATTGATTAGGATATAGGAAGGTTAAGAGATTCTAAACATTAATATCAGTCATAGAAACTAAGCTCAAGTCATTTTTAATAACGATACAATAATAATTCTGCTTTACCGGTAGTCAAAATAAAAAGCAGTCCTCATTGGAGTACTGGTACCTACCCTGATGTATGGCAGTGAGGTATGTATGATCGTGTGAGTAATGTGAAGATCCGCAAAGAACGCATTCCGATGTAAACGTAATGAGTAAGATTTAGATAGTTGATTCGAAGAAAATAGTGTACGAAGAATATATGACGCAAATGTGAATGGCAAAAGAAGTCGGGGACGCTGAGGAAGACATGGCACGATCAAGTGGAACATATACATGAGTCGTGTCGTGTCAAGAGTCAGAATAATGGAAGAATATGTATGAGACGATTTATAAATGTAAATGAGGCAAAGGGTGTGTGCCAAGACCGAGTTGTTTAGCATTCCATTCTCTCTGCCTACCCCTGCGGAGATATGTCGTGATGGTTAGTTAGTTAGTCAAAATAACTTTTCATATTAAAAACTAGTACCGCTATACCATACCTACACGAACAAGACTATGTGATTTGTAAATTAAAATTTATGTTGGTAAAACTACGCTTATAAAACCAAACCGAATGTGTAAAGAAATTGTTAAGTTAAAAATTGAAAATAAAACCTTCAGTTTTGCGTTTTTTACATAAAAAATCCCCCCTATTTAATTTTCTTCGACACTATGGACTAATACTTTCAAGTTCTGTATATCTCAAAGCTTTTTTCTCTGGTCTATTGGCTTTTAAAAAGCCTTTACAAAAAGGTGGCAATATGTTTACCATCAAAGGAATTCTCCTCACTCTATTTTCTCCAGTCTTCTGTCTCGCTTTATATTTTCGAGGGATGTTTCTGATGTCGGTGCCTAATGTATAACCAGCAATATGTTTCATGCTTTATATTCCCTATTAAATAGGAAAAAAACAAACGAATCAGTATCGGATTCAGAGAGAAATTCGATTGGTTCCGTGAAACTGAATATAAATTATAAATTACACCTGAAAAAACTATTTAGATTCAAATTTTGTTATTTTCAAAGAAAAACTATTACTCGAAAGATGCGAGTACTTAATTGATGAAATTGAACTAACTTTAAAACTTAGAAAAAAATGGAATTCGATCTTGGCTTATTCAAAATTAATCACTCACCTTATTTATTATAACTTATTCTGTTCTACATCCCTATCCGTAGACTCCGAAATAATTTATTGATACTCCTGAATCATTTTGGGTACCATTATTATTTATTTAGAATGTCGAGACTTGTCAACTCAATCTGCAAATAATTACATTTTTTTTCCATTATAAGACCCAGTTCCTGGACTTGGCATTATTTTCCTTATGTATATTTTTGTCATTGCTCCATTCATGTACCTATATAACGTGCTCTCTTTTCGCAGTCATGCATGTTTTTTTTCAATGGTGTGATTTTATATTGTTTAAGTGCAATTTGTCCATAAAATAATGAATAAATGCACTATTCATTATTATATTTCCAAAAACAATTCTCATTAAGTTGTGTAGTTTACCTTGGTGAGGTAAGTGCCTTTTAATTAACCTGACGTGTCTGCGAAACTGATTTGCTTCAAAATCAGTTAAAATCAGACTTAAAATCGTAATGGGCATTTCTTCTATATTCTGTATTTTTATATTTCTTTCATTCTGGTACTATATAGGTACCCAATCCTGTAATTGATTATATTTAATGTATCCTTCTTAATGATAATTATATACTTTCCGTTTACGTATGTGGGAAAAACTTCTCAAAATTTTATCTGGAAATTATAGTTGACCTGGCTCCAAGAAATCTTCACTACCAACAAAAATATAAATCTCCGGGGATACTAAAAAAATATTAATAAAACTCCTTCTGTATCCAATCCTTGGAAACACATCCTTGCAAATAGAGAAGTGGATGCATGAAATAAACTTTTACAACATTTTATTGATTCTACTAATATAAACCAGTTAAAAGTTTTTTTGTATTCTTATTTGGAGAGAACAAAGTAAAACTTATTTTAAATTTTAAAAAAACTCTATGACCGTTAAACATATTATGAAATGAAATATGAGCACATCAGCAGAATGCTACCTGCTTATTAAATACTAATTAAAAATTATGCCAGTTGATAATATTATCACGCAGAAGTAAATCATTCGTTAAATTTCATGGACCACGTTTAAAAGTTTTAAAACGTCTCATCCCATTACAGTCCACCCCAAATTTGAAATAAATCATTTAAGACTTTAATTTATCACTCCCATTTAAATTAGCATATAATTTCTTCAACTCCTTCATGGCTAAAGCCTTCAATCCCATCCTGGGGGAGGCTTTCATCAATCAAGAGCTTTCCCTAATCCCCACACAGCCTTCTCCGTCACTCGCCGCTAAACCTTTTAACAACGCCGCGGGGCAAAGGTTACCGTCATATTTTTTTCACCCCCGCAAATGTCCATTCGTGTCTCTGCTGCGATGGATGAGATTTAGCGAAGGATTAGAACAATGAATTGTTTGTCAGATTCGGAAGTTTAGTGCACAAATAACGTGTATGGGTGATTATTGATTATAATAATTCGTTTCATTTTGAGATTTAATTTTATGAATTTGAGGCGATATAGGTAATCACTTTTAATAAAAACAGCAAAATTCTCACAATTTTTTATAGCTGTTTTACTTCGAGACATAAATGTTCTCTTAATAAATATTATTTTTACTCTAAAACATGATCATTTTTTTAAAATTATGTCATATTGGGTCTCTAGTAGTAGTTGTATTGTAGGTATGATATTTTCTATTATATGTAGGATTTGAAGGTGTGTGTTGTATAGTATATTGTTATATTCGCATTTTGACCTTTGTTTTTCTATTTTCAGCCATGTTACCCGCACTGCTGGGTGGCTGCCTCCATCGGAGAGCTGGTCTCCTGGACTCCTTGGCCCTCCAGACTTCCCCTATGGCTGGGAGCAGGCCACGGACCAAAGAAATAGGCCCTACTATATCAAGTAAGTGATACTGTCTATCTACTCTGAATTATCCATTTGCTGAAAATTCTAAACAATTCAAACTCACAGTACACATCCAAAACTCTCCCTTCGCTTACCATTTACTTATTTTCATTTAACCTGAGTTTACCCTTCACTTAACCTCCGCTTATCTTTCACTTACCATTCACTTCCCTCCACTTACAGTTTTCCAACCCTTTACTTATGTGTATGTATTTTTCTAATATTTCTTATGCTGCGATTACCAAGATTAATTTGAACAATTTTCAAGATAATTTGCTAGTAATTACAAACTTTCCCTAATCTTTAATTACTCAGAAATATCTTTAAAATGGCGACAATGAGAAGTTAAAATAATAATTGGTTCTCTTTAGTGACAGCAAATTCCCTAAAACCCAACAAAATAATAAACGTCTCAATTCTTAAACGCGTTTAAAAATATTTTTAAGAAGGTCTATCATCGTGAAAGAATTTGTAAAGACCTTCGAGAAAATATTTTTAATTGCCATTAAATTTGAAGTCACTTCTTTACAACGACACTCTTAAAATTATATAATCTTTTTCATCTACACTTTGTTTTTGACTAATTGGTAAAATCAAAATCACTTACGTTTGAGTTTTAAAGAATTTGCACTTCAAACAATAAATTATTCATTTGACTTCCATCATTTTTAATGAAAGTCATTAACATTGCAACACTCGTTATCATTATGTTAAGTTGAAGATGCTTAGGTTTGTAAATATTAAATTTACAAAGTAGATATTTTACTGTGAAAAATTTTCAAAGTTCCGCATTTAAAACCCGTAAGCTCTTTGCAAAATTCTGCGTAGATTATTAATAAACATAACATTTTTATAGAAATCGAATCCATTTCCATTGCCATTACCAAAATATTCCATGCTTGCAAAATTTCATACTACCATAAATTGGCATTGCCGAAATTTTGTTAATTCAAAAAGTAATCCCCATTTTGAATAAATATTTAAATATATAAATATGATTACTTTCGACTGAAATGACTCAGATGATTAGATTAATTGCTAAAGGGAAATACTAAAACTAAACTCAAGGAATGTAGCAAGAAAGCATAAAAGTATAATATTTGGCTAATTTATAAAGCGTCTTTTCCGTGAGAAATCACCTCAAGTGTTGCATTTAAAAAAGCCAGAAGCCCAGCGCTCCATCTCACTTACACTCGCCTGACATTGTAGATCTCTATCCCATTTGAATTTCATAAATCCAGTTTTGTACTGGAAATATAAGCCTCGATAAGGCAATTATTTTGATCACAAAATACGCCCACAAAGCACCTCTTGTGTTATTTTTATTCTATGTGAAATAGGAAACTGGTGGAAGGTCTGGTTAGTGAACATACTCGTAGCTAATCCAACTAAAGCATCTTTTTTTGTTTTGAAAGGTGTTTTTCAATATAACGATTATATTTAAATAAAATGTTTAAAAATACTACATTTTCTTTAATTACATTCTAGTGCAGGCGTTTTCAAACGTGTTAAAGGCTTTACTCATTTTTAGTAAAAAATTGAAATCACCTCCCCGCGATCCCCCAGCCTTTTAAAAAATATCTATCGAGTTTCACTTTTGTTTCCTTGAATGAATGCTTGAATGAAGTGGAAATTAACCCACTTCCCGACACCCGATCAAGCCGAAACTCCGCAGATGGACACGTTGTCGATTACTACTTTTAGTTGCAAGCACGCATTCACGCGTGGACATTTTTTATTTTTTGAAGTGAAACTTCTTTACGCGCGTCATGCAATTTCGAGGACCGGAGTAAAACCGACTCATGACTGTCACGAAAAACCGCGATCATTTCGCTATAGGAGCCTAGCTAATATTATATACCTAGTTTAGGTCACCCTCCAAACTCAGCTTCGCGGTCTAGAGGCAGAGCGCCCGACTCTCGTCGTGAAGAACTGAGGTTCGATCCCCGCTTAAACTAATTTTTTTTTTCATTTTGTAATTTTTTTAATACGAGGGAAAATGATAAAATGCTCTCGTGCTGCGACTTTTAGATATTTTGACTATATGATATTTTGGTCGAATACGTAATAACCGCGGTCTAGAGGCAGAGCGTTCGACACTCGTTATGCAGGACCCGGGTTCGAATCCCATATTTTTTTAACTTTAAATTTTTTTATCAACGATTTGTAATAATGTAGTAAAAAATTACATAAATTTGTTAATTTACCTTTGCTTTACTTTACGGTACCTATATGATATTTTGGTCGAAATATAGCTTACAAATCGTGCCGGTAGAGTCGCTCGGTATTTTGATTAATTATTTTTATTTATCAACGATTTGTAATAATGTAGTAAAAAATTACATAAATTTGTTAATTTACCTTTGCTTTAATTTACGGTACCTATATGATATTTTGGTCGAAATATAGCTTACAAATCGAGCCGGTAGAGTCGCTCGGTATTTTGATTAATTATTTTTATTTTGAATCATTAAAATTACTAATCAAGGCCGATAACGCGACTAATTACCCTTGCAGACATGCGTGACAAGTTTTTTTTAGTAAAAAACACAGCCGTAAGTGAGTTTTTCAAAATTTAGAAATGTTTTTCAAATTCAGACTCCATACGGGTATGAGACTGTTAAAACACGATAGATCTTTTCCAAAACGGACAAATATTGGGAAATATTTTAAAAACGACAGATATGACTTCACACTGCCGATATATCTTCGATTCGACCCTATATAAAGCGTTAACGAGTCGTTATGTGATATTATTCAATTGCCGTGTTTGAAAACGAAAATTTGCGCGGGACAAGTCAATTGAGGAGTACACGTTGTATACGCGGTTCTCGTCGCGCGAGATACCTCTCCTCGCGGTCTAGAGGCAGAGCGTTCGACACTCGTTATGCAGGACCCGGGTTCGAATCCCATATTTTTATAACTTTTATTTTTTTTTATCACATGCTACCAGAGATGTGCAAAATGGGTACCCAAAACCATTTGAAATGCAAAATGGAAATGGGTCAAAACTTTTCCATTTGAAAATGCAAAATGGTTTTTAGAAAAGCATTTCAAATGCAAAATACCTATTTTCAAAATGCATTGAAAATGCAAAATGGTTTCTCAGGTCAAACAATTAAAATAATTATAGAATTTTGTCATTTAATAATGGACATCAATGTAGAACAAACATATTACATGATGGTAAATCCAAAAACACCACGACTACAGATTATGAAACCACAAAAAATTTGCGCGGGACTAATGTTGCCAACGTAAAAACATAGAAACTACTATCTAACATTTAATATTAAAGCGTCATGGCCCCATGTTCAGTATTTGAATCAGTATTTTTTGTAATGGTATCACTCAATTGCCAGGGCTCCTACCAGGGAGCAACTTGACAAATGTAAATTATCTCTCATAGTGAGGTTGAGGACCGACTGATATTTGGGGCTTATGAAAAAAAGATGAGTGGAGATAGTAGGAAGAATGTTGCAAAAAAGCATTTAAAATGGAAAATGCATTGAGAAAAGCATTTAAAATGCAAAATGGTTTTTAGAAAAGCATTTAAAATGCAAAATGGGTATTTTTCATTTGCATTTCCATTTGAAATGGATTTATTTGAAATAAAGCACATCTCTGCATGCTACTTATAAATATGTCAATAGACAGAAAAAAAGAGAGAATGAAATGAAAAGAGAGAGAGAAGAATACTAAAAGTTTCACTTCCGTCGTGCGTAGGCTTGCCACACACTGTATTATATTATATTTTTATTTCCTTTATTTTTTCCCAATTTATATATTTGACATTACAAGTTTCTGGACATATACTCCGTTCTTTGAAATTGGATGATATCCCAACTATTAACATTCGAAATAAATGTCGGCCCTACCCAATTGGGATTTGGCTCATTTTTTAGAGCACTTGCCTCCAGTCCCTGGGGAGGGAGGTTCAATCCTCAGTGAAACCTTTTTTTTAGTTTTAAAAAATATTTTAAAACTTCACAGCAGAGCCAGTCCCCGGGAAGAAAGTTTCAATCCTCAGTCAAACCAAAAAAAAAATTTAAATACTATTAATAAAAATGATGTGCTTCTACTTTCTACTAGTTTTTTCGGGTTGATTTTTTTAATACATCCTTTTTCACTTTTGTTTTCTGGAATGTGTGAATAAATAAATGAATTAATGAATGAAGTGGCATCTTGGAAGAAGAAATTAACACACTTCTCGACGTCCGATCGAGCTGAAACTCGGCAGATAGCTCTCTGTCGAAGACAATGTATTCTTGGTCGCACTTACGTACATACACGCATTTCTCTGAAATTGGATGTGACATTATTTCGTATATTTACAGCACTACTATCCAATTGGGATTTAGCTTAAGTAATAGCGCGGTTGACTTCAATCGCAGGAGAGGGAGCACCAATCCTCAGTCCAACCAAAAAAAATATTTTTAAATACATCTGTTAATTAAAATAGATGTATTATTACAAAAAAAATGATTTCTAGGGGTTATTTTTTTGGTGTGAAATGTGTTTAAATTCTCATAAAAAACAGACTTCTCACAAGCGCTCTTTTCTTGCATGGTTGCGATTAAAACAAAATATGAAAACAAAAAAAAATATTTTTTATTGTAAAAAGAAAGACGGGTTACGAATAACCTCACAATATTTGAAAATATCCTAGTAAGTAAGCGGAAAACGTTGATGTGTCGTGATGGAGGACTTACCCAGCCGAAAAATTGAATTCACGACGCCTGGTTGGGAACCAGATGCGATGTCAACTCAGCCACTGATCGTTCTCGATTTTGAAAACCACTGTTCTAGTGTACTTAAATAAGGAAATGCGAGACCTCTAAACTAATAAAATATTGTATCGCTTTTCCGCCGAGGTCATGAAACTATTACACACGATTCAACGCACCCTTATAAATAGAGTGGTAAAGTTTTATGTATCTTTTATTTATGACCTCTTTTACACGATTGACGTAAAAAAATCATATAAATATAAAGCTGGTGATGTAAGTAGTTGTGTATAATGGGCTACGATGCCTTGGGGGGTGGAATGTTCACCCTTCAGTGCGGCCAATGGGCAATAGGCAATAGGCAATGGGGCGGCTATCGTAACTTAGCCTTTGTTGCACTACTGGTCCGAAACGTTGCGTGTGAGGTTTTTTTACATCTTCAATAGCTTTTACCGTTAACACGAGAACTTTTCACGAAACCCGTGGGTAACTGAAAATGTTTTCAAAGAATATATTTTTTAACGTTTTATGTAATTGATAAAGTACACATAAAAGTGTCTACTTGAACTACAATTTTTTGACCTTTTGAAATGAGCTCTAGCATTGATTTTTTTTTAATAAATACGTTAGTATAATTTTTTGCTAATATATAAGATTCGGGGGAATTGAACTTTGATTTAAATGGTGGTGGTGAAAGCTTATTGTGAAAAATTTTAAACACACTGAAAACTTCTGCCAAAATTACAGTGTTTTATAGCTATTTATTTAACGCCCAGAGGTCTTTTACATTATAAATAAGATCTTTAACAAGAGAAATAATAAGCTTGATCATGAGAAAACGAAATATGTAATACAAATAAAATTACAGATGTTTAAAAATATACAAGACACGAAAATATATAAAAATGCAATGATCGGGTAGTTTTACAGAAAAGCAACAGAATGTTTAGTAATAGAGTTGGATTAAGTATTTTTTATCGTTCATAAAACTTGCTAAATTTTAAATATGTCAATGTCACGTAAGTAATTAGTGTTTTTACCGCTGTATCGGGGTATACGCTATGTAGGTAGTTGTGCTTAAGCACTCGAATAGTGTATTCCGTGTAATTTTTCGTGTAAGGGTGTGGTCTATATTTATGAGTTCGGAATAGTCGAATTTGGAATTTTATATATTTAAATTTAAAAAGATAGTAGTTTTAAATGGTGGTCAAAATTTTTTTTAAAACTTCTATTTAAAACGAGTAGACATTTATTGTATTTACTTTTGTGAATATTACAAAGTACTTTTTTTAAATTAGAAGTACAACAGTCGTTTTAAAATTGGTGTAATTTAGGTTATTTAATTATTCTGTTTGCTGTCTACTAATTAATTAATTTGAAATTAAAATACACGGCAATTAAAATAATGTAATCTAGGGGACATAAGAATGTAAAATATTTTACGGTTTTGAATTTTATTTGTTACGATAAATCTGTTAACGCTTCACCGTGATTAATTTTTAGGTTATTTTGCTTTGACTTCCATCATCATGACGCTGTCTAAAATTTCGGCTAAATTAGGAGAAAGCACAACACGGTATAACATCCAAAAACTTATCACCTAGGCGGTGAAAATCTCAAATTGTATCGTGAATTCGCGCTGTCTTCACAACTGGTGTATTTCTATATTTGATACTGACAAATGGTGGTGGAATTCCATTATAATGATTTGTTAAAAACAACTCTTGGTTTTCGAACAAAGTTAAAACTTTCTTAATTAATATATAATGTCACACCGCAGTATTTGCTTTCCTATATACAAAAATATAAACTGAAATCAGCAGCGTAAATAATGGAATCGCTTCTAGTTGGATCAATTATTAATTTATTGTATCTTTTATCGAGCGCCCTGGAGGTAACTAGGGGGTTAAACAATATATTACTGACTCCGCCATAGATTCAGTTCAATACCTCCCTGTAGGATAATAAAAACTCACGGATAAATGGTCCCCCCCCCGCATTGCAAGATTGCCAATGGCTCTAGAATACGGTTTTCACCCTTTAAGATTCTTCGCTGAATTTAATGCTCAAATTTTAAAACCGTTTTATTTTCAACATGCGATGGAATTTAACGATTTTCTATAGATAGTACCTACATCTAACAAATGGGTTTCAGGTTTATACAATCGAACAGTTTTCCTCCCCTCCAAAACAGTTTTTTCAAATAATGTTCTCTAATTCTGTAAATCAAAACCAAAATACTTACTAATTGGGTACTTGAATACCTATCTACTTAATTAAAACCATAATATGTTTTTTTTTTAAATATATACATACAATTTGTCCAAAGATACTCAATGACAATTTTTCAGGCAGGCAGGTACCATATTATATTGAAAAAATGCAACTAAAAAAAAACAAATAAATACCACGATATTACATGTGAATAAAGAATCTGACCATTAAAATAGCTAACATCTTAAATCGGAAACAGAACATACCCATAAACAAATTTACAGATAGAAAAAATCCAAAACAATCTAATTAAAACAGGTTTGTGTATTTGGTTAATTTTGAACATACGATGTAGCGATTTGCCACAATTTTTTGATGATAAGTAAATGGATATTTCGGGTTTTTCGAGATAAATTAATCGAATAAGATTTTTTTAGTTACGAAATGACAACATGACGAAATAGCAAAAATAAGAAATTACAATAATACGAAATTAAAAATAAAATTAAGTGACGAATTTATATCATTACGATTATATGTACGAGTTATGCAAGCTAAAAATATGTACATTGGCCTTGAAAAACCTTGTCTTATAAACAAAAGTTTATCATTAAAAAAAATAATGATATTTGTGGCCACTTTACAACTTCCAGACAAACATGTACTTGTGGTCACTGTACAACTTCCAGACAAACCTGATATTTGTGGTCACTGTACAACTCCTTTCTTTTTAATTTGGATAATTTTAATTAAGACAAAGTCATGATATTTTAACTATTACTTTCGAATAAAATTTAAAAAATGAAGATTTTTTTTTTAAGATTTCAAATATGCCATATTTGATTCGCCGCCACACAATTTTTTTTTTTTTGCTGGATTTTATTTAGGTATTGGAGCCAGGAAGGAGTCTGAAAGGGTCGAGAGGATGCACTAGGTGGCATGAAAGGCTGGGAGGTGACTGGAGAGACTAAGGTAGACTAGGATGAGGTGATTTTGCACAGCGGTGCTGCCAAGGTCTGTTATCTATGTGAGGATGTTGTGTCGGCGCTCTTTATTGGCAGCAGACACATGTCAGCGCTATATTAGCGGCGGACACATGCCTGAACGGATGACGAGCCTCGTGCTGGCACAGTTGGTGGACGGGGTAGTCTCTCTCCCTGCAGCAGCTGGTACAGATCCTTCGCTACCTAGGACTCTTGCAGCAGAGTCTCCATCTTCTGTCTTCGTCGAGCGTCACAGCGGTGCTGCCAAGGTTTGTTGTCTATGTGAGGATGTTGTGTCGGCGCTCTTTATTGGCAGCAGACACATGTCAGCGCTATATTGGCGGCAGACACATGCCTGAACGGATGACGAACCTCTTGCTGGCACAGTTGGTCTAAATAACAAATGTAGATCCTAGGAAATAAATTGTACAGCGCCCTTGAGGTGATTTTTCTCAAAAACGGCGCTCTACAAATTATCCAATTATTATTATTATTATTATTATTACACGTTAGTTTTTGTCAGTGAATATGCCGTTAGCGACGTCACACCGGTAAACGTCGGTGACAGCCATCTTACCAGCCAGTAGCGTTATCTACATCATAAAGATATAGTAGCCAGAAACCTAAGTCTGCATTACTCATTTTAAGAACTAATTCATGATTTTGTTTTCCTTATTGCAGCCACGTCAACAAGACCACAACCTACGAGGTCCCTGGGACCTGCGAAGAAATCGAAGCGCCTAGCCCGAGGTCTGTCACACTCCTGCGGGATACTGAGCTGGGATTCGGCTTTGTGGCGGGGTCTGAGAAACCTGTCTTGGTCAGGTCGGTCACAGAAGGAGGGCCCAGCGTGGACAAGGTTAGTCATTCCATTTAACCAACATGTATTAATTCAGTTTTATTGATGCAGGTCGTCAGCCATGCACAATAATTGATGCAGGTCGTCAGCCATGCACAATAATTCATGCAGGTCGTCAGCCATGCACAATAATTGATGCAGGTCGTCAGCCATGCACAATAATTGCACAATGACTATTGCTGAAGCAGTGGTTATAAGTCGCTACGGAAAGCGTCTTCTCAAAAAAAGAATAAAATATAGGAACCATAAATGAGCACCAACATTTTTGGTGATCAAATTGTTTATCATAACGTAAATAATCGGACACCTCTATAATATTTTCACATCAAACATTATATGCTGGGATCAAATCATTTTTCATCACTTATCAACCGATTAATTATATGAATTTTCCTACAGCCTCATAAAAAAACACTGTATTATTTATACTAATTTCGTTTTGTAACCAGGATCTCTACAAGTAAGTCAGCAGTAGTATGCTTATTATCTTCACCCAATTTAGTAGAGTGGATACATTACTTTCTAAAACAGAGGTTGTTCTTATCTGAAAATTGTTAAGATCTGTAGGTACTACATCCGATACGAAATAATTTTCCAAAAAACAAACGAATTTATGGTGATCTGGTTACTAAGTGCGTTGTTACGGGTTATTTGACGGAATTACAAAGGCGTGAATTTGACGTGCCAATATTAATTACACTGCCAGAATTACACAAAGACGAGATTTCACACACGGAGAAAAATTACTGATATTGAATATTGCTAATTTATTAAGAATCTCTTCAAATTATTCGTAATCCGGTTTAAAATGGGTTTGCAGGCCGATTATAAAAACGAATTTATTATCACGATGTCAGAACAGGTGATAATAATATTCTTATATTTCCGTATTTCGTCATTGTATATTTTCAAGGCGAATGCAGGTGCATGAACACGTTTTTCGGGAAAAGTCGTGAAATCTCGTTTTTAACCGGATAACCAATAATTTGAAGAGATTTTTAGCCTGAAACTTTAGAAGTATATAAATGGTATCATCCCTTAAAGCAGCAAGGGTAGCGGGACGGAATTTTACGTACCAATAACGAGAATGGTGGTTAAAGTAATAGTTATTAGTACCTACTCGTAAGTAGGTACTGGATACAAAATAAATACATGCTTTTTATATGAAACCACCCAAGAGTCCTAACTGCTCCCAATCGTCTATCGGGGAAGAGGAAGGTGGTTAAGTACCTGGCTTTTCAGATCTGGTCACCAAACAAGCCCAAAGCCATTTTAAGCAACGTTTCAAATCTGAATGGTGGTCTTACACCGGGGCGATACTGAGAGTATTTTCCAAACTGGCATAGGCCGTAAATATACTGTATATTATTTTCAATGAGTAAATGGTGAAATAAAATAAATTAATCAAATTAAAATTACTTGCGAACACCGGGATTTGAACCCTCGAACTCCGGCTTGCTAGTCGATAAACTTCCCCTCCTACCACATAGATCCTCATACATATGTTTGAAACCACTTTATTTTAATTGTTATTGCTCTACCGGTTTAGGAACAAACATTCTTTCATAAAAATAATATTAAAACTAATATCAGATAAAAAATACTAATAGATATTTATAAATATTTAGATTTTGTTGTGAGAGGTCAACAACGTTTAAAGTTAGTTTTCTGCTAACTAAACTAAGTGTTCATTTTTACCTGTGTAATAATATTAAACACATACCTACGTTTTATTAACCTAGGGATCAGTCAACCCTTTACAAGAGCCCACAGGTTATAGATGAATTAAGTTCAATTCTACCCTTTACCCCAGTATAATGTTAAATCAGATCCTTTTCAAATTTGACTACGGAGATAACATTAAAATTGGAAGCTGGATTTATTTACAAGATTATAGTAAATTAAAATTAATTGTATTTTTAGTTATGTAAATTAAAACTAATGTTATTATTTTTTAACGATAAACTAATGTTTATAAGACAATGTTTTTTATGCATAGCACAAAGGATAAAAAAATATTATAAGACATGATTAGTCGCTTGAAATATCTATACAAATATATCCCG
This sequence comes from Hesperophylax consimilis, assembly GCF_061612785.1. Taxonomy (NCBI): domain Eukaryota; kingdom Metazoa; phylum Arthropoda; class Insecta; order Trichoptera; family Limnephilidae; genus Hesperophylax; species Hesperophylax consimilis. The sequence goes on from NC_142846.1 coordinate 23,733,138, forward strand.
AGTAAAAAAATATTTTACCAAAAAATGTAGATATAATATGTCTCGACGCCATCTAGTGGGAAATTTAGCACTAACAAAGCCTTTCCTACAAAATAAAGTTGGTTTTTACAAGTGAAAAATATAATGAGCAGTTGATTGAAGTACTATTGCATATTTAATTATTTGTAGTGTTGGAAATAAGCCGACGTAGCTCAGTGATCCAGAGCACCTGGCCGGATATCAGAAGGTGCGGGTTCAATTCCCGTCGGCGATATTTATTTTTACTCGGGAGATATTTTCTATTTGTATGGATATTTCAGGCGACTTATTATTGCCTATAATAATTTAAACTGATGTGGTGACTATATTATTTTTTTTCTTTTTTGCCTACAAAGAACGCCCTAGACTTAAAGATGATCTTATTTTCATAAATAAATGTACGTACAGGGTTTTCCAATAAGAGGTGTTATTTTGAATAGCCCGCTATTTCGGTAGATGTTACTTTTGAAGCTGTCATTTTTTGACATTTGACAAGTAGAAACTATGCCATTAATAAAAATGGAACGATACACGCTTCAACAACGCATTGAAATTATTAAAATTCACTTGAGTTAATCAAATGCAAATCATCTTGAGTGATGAGGCCCATTTCCACCTCGGTGGCTTCGTCGACAAGCAAAATTGTCGCATTTGGGGCTCGGAAAACCCAATAATTATTGTTGAAAAGCCTCTCTATTCTCAACGTGTGACTGTTTGGTGCGGTTTATGGTCCGGTGGAGTCATTGGACCTTACTTTTTCGAAAATGAGCCTGGAGCAATAGTTACGGTGAATGGATCGCTATCGAGAGATGATTAATGATTTTTCATTGCCGGAATTGGATGGTATTGATTTTGACAACGTTTACTTTCAACAAGACGGCGCTACGTGCCACACAAGCAACGAAACCATTGATCTTTTACGATTGAATATCAAAATAACACCTCTTATTGGAAAACTCTGTATATTTCTTGGTATAAAACTTTGAATAAACACTAATTTCAATGTCGTGGTTTATTACACACATTAGGTATACAATATTATAAAGTTTACGGCCTTTGGTAAATGATAAATGGAACATTCTACGTTTTTAAATAAATCTTGCACAGTTCTTTGCATATTTCACGTAGCTGAGATAAATTCTCGAAAAATCTAATTATTTCTCGAGTTTTTGCTGTACAAAATTTTTACTCTGAGTAGTAAGTCATCCTTAGTGTATTCGGTAAGTACTGTGGATTTTTTAGTCTACGGAACAAACAACTCTGAAAAACAACAATTGAGAAATGAGAAATTTTAAAGTAAATACGATTTTTTGTTCAAAATTCCGGAACAGACAGCTCTTTTCAAGGGTTTGTATGCTTTCAAATGTAAACTGAGAAAAAAAAACTTAATTAAAGTACAAGTCTATCCTTAAAATCTGCACAGAACGTCTTTCGGCAATACTCAATACGCTTAATATAATATTGTTTTATGTTTTGTCACTACGAGTACCTACAGTTAAAAACATTTGAAAAAAATTAATTGTAGTAATTTTGGTTAATTTTGAATTCCGCAACAAAAGCAATATACTTACAGTCTTACTAATTAGATTTTTACAAGCCGGTTCAACGTTGGTGTTGTAAAACTGGCCTAAAGCTTAAGACTGTTTTAACTAAACAAACGCCATGGTAAAATGTCAAGTTCTTCACTGTTCTGAACTTACGCGCCGCGTAATATTTATGCCGCGTTTATAAGTAAGCGGTTTATGGTGCATCCCGTGTCTTAGATCCTCATTAACACTTCTACGTAACCCTTGACTGTATACGTGTATATTTATTGGTGTGAGTGTTAATTTTATGTCACGGCTTATGATTGGCTGAGCGACAGAATATAGAAGCAAAGTATAGGGTTTTCGCGAAATAAATACTTATCTTCAATAATTCTCAAATAAATACTTGATGTATTTTCGTTATTCTACACAAGAGTCAGAGGACCCTTAATTAAGGGATGCATGGCATCAATACGATTGTTGTTAGGCTGAAGGGGAGGATGAGTTGGAAGAGGTATATTGAAAAGTACCTACATAGCTATTCAGGTTATTTAACATATTATTTGAAATTACTTAAACTACTTGAGAGTATCTCCGCCTTTGGAACTGTGAGCACATAAGCTGGATTTGAAATTATATGTATAAATTCTAAAAAACAAAACAAAACATTTCATGTTAAGATTTAAACAATAAAGGATTGGTTATTTCACAGAATTTGAACAATTCATCAAATTTTAAAGCTGATTTTAAGTTTCGTGAAGGGTTTATTGAAGTTCTGTTATTATATCATCATTGCTCAGTTGTTTAAAAAAACTGAAATAATAACAGAACTTGAAAAGAACCTTAGTTGGTAGCGTTTGTTTTGTGTTCAATAGTTACGTATTTGTAACGACAATAACAAAGAAAAACTTGTCACACAATCACTCAAAATTCTTTGAAACTAAACCTTCTAAGGACCATACTGTAATCTTGTTCCCTCTCCGCAACCCTCCCTCAATTAATTAGGTACAAACCTTCAAAAGCAGACTCATCCAAGATCACAGGGAACCACCCTAAATTATTATTTATCGAGTTAGTCTTTGATCTAAATAAGTACGGTGGGTGCCCACAACGTTGTGGCATAATATATTCCAACTAACTAGAAACCTGCTACTGATACGTTGATGTTTCCTGGATGGCTAAATACAAAAGCTATGTTAAATAGCCAATACTGTGATGATGAAAGTCGCCGTTTCGACTTTAGCAGTTGAAAGGTGGGACAAAGATAGTTCAAATGTGGTTGAGTTCCCTCTCTCCCTTTAATCACAGATCAGCCGCCGACTTAGTCGCTAGTCGGCAGCAATACAGATTAAATATCTAGTGTACATCTAATAAAATTTTAATCTACGCAGGACAAGAAATGTGCACCATTTTATTAACAAGCCAGCCTTGTGACTCGTGGACTCTTTCCGTCCGGACGTCAAAACTCTGTGCGGGGAAGGCTTATCGAAGAGTAAACTTTGTGGGATGTTTTGTTGTCCTGCAGCTAATCTCAATTTTTTTTCTTTATTGCAAAGTAAATTTCGTTCTAAAACATTTCTTCGATGTCATAAAATCATCAATATTTTCTTGAGTAATATGTGGTATTTCTTAGTTAAAAAGTGATTCGTTTACAATACAACTGATGGCAACTTAACCGCATTACGTAAATGTATATATTTTTTTATCGAAGGAAGCAAACTCTTTGTGATGTGACATTATATATTAAATGAAAAAATACACTTTGTAAAACACCACCTTTATTATGAATTAATATTAACAGCCAACCAGGTTTCGCTTAGCTCAAGCTTCATCAGGGCTTGGTAAATAATATATAAAAAATAAATAAATCAATAAATAAATAAATCAAATATAATCAACAATCAAATCAATTTAACTGATAGTCCAATATTTAATTTATTCTGTTAACCTCTGATAAAACTCCCTTCCCCCTCCCTACCTACCCATCCTGTAATCAGTCTACATCCTTTCTCGTTCTACCACCAATAACGTGTCTGCTCTTTTGTTTATATCTCCTTCACTCATTGTTTTATTTTCTTCTATATATATGTGTCTGTATGAAAATAATTTAGTTGATATAATAAGCCCTGACGAAGCTTGAGCTAAGCGAATCCTGGTTGGCTGTTAATTAATTCATAGTCAAAGTGGTGTTATACAAAGTGTATTTTTTCATTTAATGTATATATTTTTACTTCTTCAAATTTTGCAAATTCACTTTGTGGCACCATTTTATTAATAAAATAATTAAAACACTTTGTTTTTACCACGATAATCTTTATTTTTTATATAAAGTCAACATGTTTCGAGAACGATGTTCTCTTCATCAGGACAATTAATGTACTAAAAACTAAATTGTCAAGTATATAGAGACAGGTGTGGGTAGAAAAGGAAGTAGTGTGGGGGGGGTTGTGGGGAGGGGTGAGAGGTGGAAAGGGGAGGTGCTCATTTGACATAAATACTGGTTTTAAAATTTTACACACTAATGTTAGTGGTTTTCAGTTAGACCTTTTAGATATATTAGAAATTAGGAAAAATGTCAATAGAAAATTAAATATTATTAATAAGCAAACTAATTTTGTGAATAACCCTGTCTTAAACATATTTCCATTGTAATTTTATGTCTTTGATCTTCTAAGCACCTCCCCTTTCCACCTCTCACCCCTCCCCTCAACCCCCCCCCCCCACACTACTTCCTTTTCTACCCACACTTGTCTCTATATACTTGACAATTTAGTTTTTAGTACATTAATTGTCTTGATGAAGAGAACATCGTTCTCGAAACATGTTGACTTTATATAAAAAATAAAGATGATCGTGGTAAAAACAAAGTGGTTTAATTATTTTATTATATATTTTTAGTTAGTATTATATGTCTTTGTGTATATTTTACTAATAATAAAATAATTGTTTTATTAGCAAAATTATGAATACTTGTTTACTCGATAAAAATCCCATCTGCCAGGCGCCCTGTGACGGCTGTTTTTATTTATTTTTTTAATATTAGTGCTCAAATATCAAATAAAAAGTTATGATTAATTTATTTTTTCAGTTAACAAAACGCTTACAATTAACATTAACACCTCTATAATTATTATTTTTCAGCGCCCGGTCAGCTGTTCTATAAAATAGATTGATTTTGAATTTACATTATTTTATGTTTTAGTATTTTTTAACTTTAATTGGAATATTTTTCCAAACAAATATCCCTTGGAGGAGTGATATGTAATTTCTTCAAATGAATAATCGCTGTTACTAAGCAGATGTTATCTGAACACGTGCATTAACGTCTCGCAAAAGTAAAGCTACGATTATACGACTATTTTTTTAGTTAAAACTATTTGATCAAAAAACTTAATTACATTTTTTTCTTAAATTATCATGAATAATTTTAAGGTATAATTTTATATAATGTAAAGTAAGGATGATTTGTACTTGCATTATTTTGAGCAAACAACTTTTATAATAGTGGAGTAGTTATATTGGGAGGATGTATGACTCCAATACTATTTAATGTGTGCATGAATGAACTCACTCACAGATTAAAATATGCTGTGGTAGGCTCCCATACCGGAGGACAGTGTGCTAACAATGTGAGTTACGCAGATGACATGGTTTTGAAGACGCCAACGATATGGGACTAAGAATCCTCTTAAAATATGTGAAGAATTTACACTAGAAAAAAACATGCTGTATAAAAAAAAAAGTTCCGAAATACAAGTAATTCAAAATAGAGCCGTACGTAATATATATAATCTGCCATGGGATACACATGTCAAAGATATAAAATAAAAATAAAAAAATAAATTCAAACACAAAATAAAAAAATGGATTAAAGAACAAAAAGACAATATTACATAAATTCTATAACATAAAAGAATAAAACATATACACGCAACACAAAAAAATATATAAAACACGCAACACGCACAAACACATAAATAATTATAAATGCCGATTTACATTCTCTTTTAATATTTTTCTTTTAGTGTGATAATTATATTTTAATTTTTAATCTTTATTTTTAGTTTAAATTTATCTTTATTTTAATGTTGTTTTTCTTTTTTTTAAATGTATAATTTCTTATATTATAAAATGGGGGCCTCAGCACGGGTAAACAACCCAGTGAGGCCAACATTACTGAATTAGAATATGAAATATTGTAAAATAATGTATCAACAATAAAAAAAATATATATACTCACAGACACAAATACTTTCTTTTGCGGTCCTGCCAAAGTATAACATCACAACTGCCATTCTACAAATAATTCAACACTCCTCACACACCAACACTAAACCAGTATTTAATTCTGACATACACCAGCACAAAACACGATCACAAAATCAAATACATTAATTTATCGTCATCTACTACTTACACGACCAAATTTGGAATTAACTCCTTAACATTGCACATAAACAATATAACGCATTACCTAGCAATTTAAAACTTCCGGCAACGAACAAAAAACATTGGCAAAAGCTCTTAAAAGCTATTTCCTTAGCAGTTTCATTAATGACTAACACAATCTTTCTCTGGAACTCCATAATAACATCTGCGTTTATTTATTTTAATGTATTTTATGTATTTGTCTTGTCCAATCTAATGTTGTCTTTCCCGAAATGAGTTTTATAAACTCACTGGGAATAATACATTATAACTTTGTTATCATTTTGTAATGTATTATCTTGTAATAAAAAAAAAATAATAATAATAACCCACAAATAACAGCACTGCTGGTCATCAGATAAGAACAGGGTCCGAAAAGTGTTCCACCAGCTTTCCTGAACTGCGAGCTTCTGAAGGTAGTAGGACGGCGATGACATCGACCAGAAAGACGAGCGCTCAGCACAAAGTCGAATATGCTCAGTAGAAGGTTCCGACTTTATATCCCACGTGTAAAAATAATGCTATTCCTTACGTTTTGTACATCATTTTATACATGCGAGCTCTGGGTCAACTTTAAGAAGAGCAGCACGGAAAGGCTTCGCGGGCAGTATAACAACGCCTACCGCATGATATTTGGGCTTCTCAGATATTGCCGCGTTTCCAACATGCTAACGGAAGAGCGAGTACCAGATTTTGCAGCCCTCATAAGAGTCCGGGTACCAGGTTTAAGGAAGACGATAAACAACTCTAAAAATGCCCTTATCATGAAATCCCGCCAGGGTCTAGCAACGCAAATCGCGGATTTGTGGGATTCCTCAAACCTTTCTTCATTACGGAATAAACTCATTGTATTATTATTATAGTTAAGTTGACGCAATTATTTAAGTTAACTGTGGGTCCCAAAATTTCAAATCAAATATCATACCTCCATAGTTTTAAACCCAATAAACTTCACGCAGAATTTTTAATCTCAATGAAATATTAAGCCAATGCCTTTAAAAAGTCCTTTGTTCTGTTTTACTACGTTCAGTCACGAAACTTAATATAGTGGGTGTTAATATTAAGTATTTTTTTATCTCGTACATTCGGGAGAATTAAATTAATGTCAAGCACATTCACGCGTAAACCTGCCATACGCACACTTCCAGGAAATAAGCACGAACTTCTCATTTAGGCAACTCGCGTAAGTACCTACCAAAACCACCTCAACCTAGGCCAAGACACAGAATCAGGTTGGTTGTCTATTTATATAAGATGTCTCTATTCCTTTAATCGGTAAGTTATTCTGACTTTTGTAACTAAGTTGGTTCTTCATTTTATTAAATGTTTCAATGAAGTAGTTATATGAGGTAGAATGACTAATAACGCAATTATCATATAGGAGGATTTTATATAAATAGCAGGTCAACTTATTTCAGTGTGCCGGCCTGGGTTTGGGTGGTATAGGTACCTACTTGAACTTACGAAGTGCGTAAGTTACCTACTCAAATTATATTGGAATACGCAAGTAGGTACTCACCTATCGAGTTATATTTTACCACAGGCGTACACACTTACAGACATGGGCATTGGGCACGCAATGCTTTGGTTTGGTAATATGTGCCTATTAAATCATCTGTAAAAATGTATATGTACATATGTAATAATAATCATGGTCACCCTACATGTTTACTTCAATATACTGTAATTAGATTAATAGGTACCATGTAGGTATCCAATTTATAGAAACGTTAATGTAACAATATTGTTCCCTTCATATATAATCTTTATTCTATTTTTTATTTTTACTATTTTATAATATTATTAACCTCAACACAAACTTATTCTAGTGAGATTAAAAAATCTAACGTAAAAAAAGATACAATGTAATGAAACAATAAATTTAAAAAAATTAAATTTGTTTTCTGGATTTTTCAAATTAATTAATCAAAATAATTAGATAGATTTATATTATAGGTATAGATAAATTTGCGAAGTACCGAAACATAAAAAAATGGTGTTTCGGTTTATTAGTTTAATTCATTAAATATCACTTTTTCAGTGTTTTTAGACACATATTATACCATATTGTCTCAACATAAGCGATTATTTCGAATAAAATAAAAATATTTAGGTCAATTAAAAGCTTCACGGGTTATTGTAGTTGTAGGATTTGTGAAGCTGAAAGTATTTATTTTAAAAGAGTGACTCAGGATCATTACCTTTCAAAAGGCATTCAAAAATATACTTTTGAATGTTCGTAAAATTGAAAAATTACGACATCTGTCAAAATTTTAAAGAATATATTATAAATACCTATACATTGCAAATAATATCGCTTCTCTGAAACGTTCCCACAATCAGTTTCAATTTAAAAATCAAAGCAAATCTCTGTTTTAAACGTCATTTTACCGGAGTTACACATAGACACATCTCTGGTATTATTATTTTTATTAATAAGTTCTGTAGTGGTACGCCACTACTTGATTCGAACGTCATTTTAGAAGTTTTAAATAAATTTTAATCATTTCAAAGTGTATCGTAGCGTACCTAGCATTAATTTTTTTTTTATTCTTGATAAAAGAAAATTACATTTTCACTTATTTAACTAGAAATAACATATATATTACACACCGATATTATTCACTTTCATTGTTTTGTTGATTGAGCATAAAACTGAACAATTTTTTTTTAAATGTACCTATACTTTTTTCATTTTTAATTTCGTCTGGGAGGCAATTATATATGTTGCTTCCCTCGTAACCAATGGATTGCTTGTCATAATGAGTATATATGGTGTTTAAATGTATTTCATCGTGTTGCCGGGTAAAGTGTGTGTGTACTTGGGACGTTTTAATGAGTTCTGTATTTGTATGTATGAGTTTATTATTTATTTTGTAAATAAGGAGACATGTATAATATTCATATATTTTTTTTAATTTTAATAGTTTTGTTTCAATATATAATTTTTTTGTTGATTTTCTAGGTTTGAAGTGAAATAGCTTTTTGATTACTTTGTTTTGTGTTACCTGTAGTTCGTTTATATATGTTTCACATGTACCTATTTCCTCAGATTTCAACCAAGTAGTTTAAATGTGAGTGTACGATTATTCTTCATATTGTTCTGTTGGTGCTCTTTTCCTGTGGTTATCAAGAACCAATATGTATACAAAGATATATGGCTACCATAATACGGGCATGTGCCTAGTATGGTGGCTGTAGAAACAAAAAAATGTTGTCATTTTTATGAATAAAGAAACAAAAGAAAAATAAAAAATTCACTTGTTGTTGTGAGCATGGAATAAGCCCCAATATGTATACAAAGGTAAAATTTCACTTGTTTTGTGAGCGCGGAATAAGTCCCAATATGTATACAAAGGTAAAATTTCACTTGTTTTGTGAGCGTGGAATAAGTCCCAATATGTATACAAAGGTAAAATTTTATTTGGTTTGTGAGCGTGGAATAAGTCCCAATATGTATACAAAAGTAAAATTCACTTTGTTTTGTGAGCGTTGAATAAGTCCCAATATGTATACAAAGGTAAAATTTCCTTTGTTTTGTAAGCGTGGAATAAGTCTCAATATGTATACAAAGGTAAAATTTTATTTGTTTTGTGAGCGTGGAATAAGTCCAAATATGTACACAAAGGTAAAATTTCGCTTGTTTTATTAGTGTGGAATAAGTCTAAATATGTACACAAAGGTAAAATTTCACTTGTTTTGTTAGTGTGGAATAAGTCCAAATATGTACACAAAGGTAAAATTTACTTTGTTTTGTGAGCGTGGAATAAGTCCCTAGTTTTGTCATATCTTAGCTAACTGGGGATCCTAGCTCAGGCACTAACAATTGTTATTATTAGTTATATTCAGTGTCGTGGCGATTATCCGGGTGCGTGTAATCGTGTAATCTTTCTCATTTTCATCGACTTATACACCAAAAAATTATGGTATAATTCTGCAACATCTCTCGAATAGTTAACTCTTATTCTTTACAAGTGAAAATGATACTTAAAAATTGCATAGCTGAATAGAAATGAGGTAGCGACATCAAAATTACAAAAGCTATGAAATTGACAGTTCAACACACTTTTAAAAAGTGATATAAAGTCATTAGATACGATGAAAAAAAATTTAAACCTAGCCTAACCTAACCTACTTAACCCAGTCACATCACCCAATCACCGAAATTTCATGACGCCAAAACTCACTGTTGGAATGTTTTTGCTACTTATAGTTGAATACGCAACAATTAGATTTTTCGATACTTTAATAAGTATTAATTTTTCATATTAGGAGTTCACCTGTTTTGTGGAAGACATTTTTAAATGTTAAATTGATTCAGTACAGTGAAAGACTTAAAAAATAATTACATATATTAAAAAAAACAATCTAAACAGTTAATTTTGAATAATGTAGGAGGGTTACAATCAGTTTCGTATACGTATTTCATGTTGCAAATAAATATAACAGGCTAAGTAACTAAATAACCATCACACCGTTTCCCCGCAGCGGTAGGCACAGAGGACGGACCGCCAAACAACTCGGTCTTGGCACACACTTCTTACCTCATTCACATTCATACATACTCTTTTATTATTCTGATTCTTGACATGACCCAACTCAAGTATCTGCTTCACTTGATTGTGGCATTTCTTCAAATTTTTCATTTCGTCAAAAAGGCGGACCCGGTAAATCGGCTTGCCCATAATCCAAGAAGAATAATTTTGCTACGCCATTGGGTTAGTTCCAGTGCCAGTTTTGCCAGTCCTCAGAGCCAAGTGCATAATCTCTATACGGGTTACTAAACGAGTTCGACTAACAAACAATCCGTAATTTATTGAACTTCCCCCGAGTCTGTTAGCATTTATGAGTAGCCACCGAGAATTTACATGCAGAACCAGTTGTCCTGTGAGTAAGGTTTTCATTATCCATTAACGGCGTTCATCGATGACATAATGATTAATGAAGCCTTCTCAACTGCAATACACAGAACGTAATTAGATAAAGAAAAAAAAACAAGTTTCTATCTCAAAAGAGTTGCAAAATCAGTAAGACTATGGTACCCCCAATTTTGAAGCATAATACAGCGAGGGCTGAAAGAAGTGGGTACCAAAAAGATGATGTGGTAGAGGAAGGTTGAAAAGTGTCATATCAAGCATTTTTTCGATTCTGAATTGTGGTAGTCTCTTTTCAGAGCGACAGTGCGAGTGATTTTCTGTTATTTTTGTGAGGGCGAAGGAAGTGGGGAAGGGAAGGAAACGGGTAAGAGTAATGTTGGGAAGTAATCTACTCCTCTGGAACTCCTTGCAAATCTACTCGTGCTGCGTAGAAATTTCATAATTAAAATAATATCTGCGTACGTGAAATGTATAAAAAAATATACAAAATTATCCACACAGGGTTACAAAGCAAATGAGTTTATTGTCTATCGACAATATCAAAACTGTCGTTTTGAACCCCATTAAACCTACATAATATATTATAGCTAACAAAATTTTTCAAAATGTTAGAGCGAGCGAATAATTAGAGAAAAATATTCAAATTCCTCGTATTCTCAGACACTTGGAATATTAGGTATACCATTACGATTTCAGTTTGTTTTTAGAGTCATTGTGCAATTTGCATTTGGTAGAAACTGCAATAAACTTAAGCGGTTTATGGCCATTTTATGCACCACCGCGTAAAGTTTTTCACCACACATGGAAAAACTTTCTCCTGTGAAAACGAGAAAAGAGCAATATACGTTAAAAGCTCGGTACTATTACAACATTTTTTTGTTTATAGTAAGGCTTAATTTTTTTAAGCTTTGTATTTATTGGCACTATATACGATTTTTCATTAAGATGTTCTGTCTTAAAGCTTTACCCTTTTTTGCGGGTTGTTAGATATCTGTAGTTTGTAATTTATTTAGTGCTTTCTAGTTTTATTGTTTCACTGTCGGCAAACTGGGGCGTTTATTTATACGACAGAGCAGCTTTATGTCAATTACTAAATTAATTTAATTTTAAATGCTTAACGCTGCTGCGTTGACCGTAAAAATTTTCAGTCACTTAAAGACAGTTTAGCGACGATTTTTTGACGCATGTCTTTAGTGTTTAGTACAGGGTGCAGCAATACAGGCAGTGCAGTTTTGCAAGATTGGTCCATCCCGTGTAGTGGGGGTAAGAACCTGGGAGAGGTCTCATGTGTGGGGAGGGTCGTGCCGTTTCAATAGTTACTATGGTTTGGTCCCGACTACACCGGGGCTTCGCCGTTTGCATGTTTCTTGAAAGTGGCCGTTCTTTCATCACCACCCAGCGGACCTCCCGACTGTAATTTGCTACTTTTTTCAAGATATCGGCGTCATACCTTGGAAAAACTCAAGGATCGAATTTGGAAAGAAATCGTCCCTATAACCTTCGAGATGTGGCGAAATTCGGCCGAAAACTTGAGAAATCGCCTTCATCAATGTATCGCTGATGGGTACTATTATTTTTCTGATGCCATCTTCAGGATTTGATACATAAAACGGCGTGATGTACCGAATAAAATTACCCATTTCTATAAGTTGCGCCGTTTTTTTAATAGTCCTTCAAAACTGCATTATTTGTTTTTGCTGTCTGTTTTGCCGCACTCTGTATCTTTGGGACATTTAGCAAATAATTCTTATAAATTGTCCTGGGTGTAAATATTCACAAAACGCTGTCTCAATTATCCAGTTATTGACTAAGCACTTAGCGAAGTCCTGTTTTAACTTGTCTATTTCAACTGTCTGTAGATTTGTTTGTTAGGTTTTGGTTCCGGTTTAAGTTGGTGGCTGTTTTAATGGTTCAGTAATGATTTTTTTTAAGTCGTCACGTTTATTAATTATTAAATTGGTAAGTATTTAAGTATCTACAATAAATCTTATGATTTCGGAAGTAATTTTGATTTGAAACGAGAGAAAATTAGAAACCTATTTTTTGGACGCGAGGTCTACTGTTATTTACTTCATTGTGCTTATTATTTATTTTTTTTTTTTATATTTTTATTTATTTTATAAAATACAGTATAATGTTTTAAATTTACATAGTAAGAACATATTTCAATAAAAATTAACATGTTTACCTTTACAAGAGTCTAAAACTCGTGTGTAAAGGGAAAATAATAAAAACTTAACATACATATGTAAATAGAAGAAAAAAAGAATCATAAAAACATATAAAGTGAAGAGATTTTAGTTTTTTTATACAATAATTTATAAAATAATATAGTGAGATATCATCGTCATTCTAATTCGTTAAATTATTTATTGTAGTGAAGTTAATTTTATTTTTAAATTTATTAAAGTCCGGTTCTAATCTCATCTCAGTCGTTAATTTATTAAACCATACCACTCCAGTGTACGTGTAATAGTGTTGTGCAAAACTGGTATGCATTAATGGAGTCCATAAGCGACCCATTGTATTTTGCCTATTGCTCTCGACACGAACCATGGCATGGTGTGACTTCTTATACAGATCTTTGTGGATTTGAAGTAGCGTATTTTTCGTATATGTATTTTTTAGTGATGGGACTTGAAAATCTTGGAAAAGTTGTAAGGTTGGGTAGTCTGATGGTTTTTTTATTAAAATTTTTATTAACAGCCTTTGAGTGATTTCCAGCGGTAAAAGTGATGATTTGTAAGCTCCCCCCCACGCAACGATACCATACTGTATTATTGAATGGGCTAGAGCGTAGTAAATATTTTTAAGAATTTTTAAGTCAAGTATATTTCTTAGACTAATAAATATGTAAATGAGTTTTCTTAATCTATTTATGATATTGTTTATGTGAGTTTTCCACTTAAGTTGACTATCTATTATTACACCTAAATATTTAATTTCATTTTTATTTCCTATGGATAAACAGTCATTATTTTGGCAAGTAGATTTTTTTGATATGCATTTTTTTGAATGTATTTTAATATTTAATGTAATAAAAGGGTTTATTTTGTTTATACTAAAAATTATATAATATGTTTTTTCAATATTTAATGTTAATAAGTTTTTATCAAACCATTCTTTTAACGTATTGATATCATTGTTAGCAATTATTTCAAGTTCATTCAATGAATTCGCTTGAAATATAATTGCAGTATCATCTGCATATGAAATGAGTTTTCCTGTTAATGGTAATTTAAAGATATTATTAACATATAATATGAATAGAAGAGGGCCCAATATGGTGCCTTGTGGTATTCCAAAGTCACTTGTGTTCGGTTCACTGAGAGTGTTATTTATTTTTACATATTGACTTCTAGAGTTCAGGAAACTTTCTATCCACATTTTGGCATTATCTATAATTCCTATTTTGTTAAGCTTGTAGAGTAATTTTTTGTGACTTATGCTGTCGAAGGCTTTCTTTAGGTCTATGAATATTGCAAGAGATTTTTTGCCTTTGTCTAGTGCTTGATGTATTTTTGTTGTTAAATCTATGATTGCGTCCTGTGTGCTTATTTTTTCTCGAAATCCAAATTGTTGGTCACTCAATATATTATTAGTTTCAATAAATTTTAGCAGTTGCTTTTTTGCTACCTTTTCAAAAATTTTTGAGATATTTGATAATACTGATATAGGTCGGTAGTTATTAATTTCTTTAGTATCACCTGATTTAAAAATCGGTGAAATAATAGTTTTTTTGTAAATAGATGGAAAGATTCCTTTTTTAAGACTATTATTTATGATATGTGTAATAGGTTTTTTCAAAAAGTTAAGATTTTTTTTCAGAATTTCAACGGTTATCCCATCAAAACCTGGTGCGGACTCAATTTTTAGGTTTTGTATTATAAGAACAGTTTCTTGTTCGGTTATCGTTTCGAATGTTTTTACCGTTTTATTTAATGAAGCTACTGGAATTCTTGATGTGGTGGTATTATCTATGTTGTTAGTTATTTCGTTTGCGAGATTTTTTCCGACATTTGAAAAAAAATTATTGAAAGCATTCGCACATAGTTTTGGGTTATCAGAAACTTGCATCATATTATTGTTAATGTGCAGCTTTAAAATGTCACTTGTCTTTCTTTTTTTATCAATTATTTCATTTATTGTTTTCCAAATTTTTTTACCACTGTTACCTGAATTTAACATCTTTTGTTTGTAGAATTCTTCTTTGGTCATTTTAATTAGTGCCGTTAGTTTATTTCTGTATTTTTTAAAGTGTAAGTGGGGGTGCATCATCTTTATTGAAGTGTAAATGAAGATGATGCACCCCCAAAATACCTTTCGTACATAGTGTAACTAATTTTGAAGTTCTCCATCAAATTCCAAAAAATGGCAATTTTGCACTACATACGGATGGCGGCCTCCGAGTTTGCGGAACGGATCCGAAGGTCGCGGGTTCGAATCTTGGCGCAAATAAATTTTATTTTATAATTCTTTATTCATTTACGAGTATAATAATATATACTATACTTGCGGCACCTTCCAGATTTGTAGATATACCTTCATTATCGCCCAGTATGGCTTCAAGGCGTGTTTGGTGGCCAGATACTTCCCCACCTAACTCTTCCCCATGTCCATTCCTTCAGCCTCACAACACACAGTAATATCAATGTCAATGTAGGTGATGACTTTATGTGTTAGGTGTTAAAGCGTTGTTAGGTATCATGAGCGCTTTGACAATTTGGCGCCAGGAGCAGGCTGCTTCAATTGCGCCCTGCCGGCCCTGGTTACTACTGCAAACAATATATCAGAACTCAAATTGCGTTGTTGGTCGCATGATGAGGAGCGACCGATACGAGATTACCGAACGGAAAATATTTTTATGGAAGACGGAGTAGAGAAAGTTTGTTTTGTTTCTAAATCTTTCGAAGTCTAGTAAGAGTGCAGTTCTTCTGAGGTCGCTAGTATAGATAGTACGCTAGTATAGCTAGATAATACGCTAGTATAGCTAGATAATACCCTAGTATGGATAGAGGAAACAAAAAACGACTGATGTTAATACCGTTCCACTGCTCACAACTGTCCGGAGTTAGTGGATCCCTTCTTTGTGTATGTGTGAGGCTGAAGGGAGTAACGAAGTAAAGTTAGTAAGTAACGATGGCTATTGAGATTTGAACACGACTAGAGCCATTTTAAGCAACATTCCGATTCTGAATGTTGGTCTTTCAGCAGAGCTATTATACTTAGTATCTGACACTCTGCCTCATTTGGTCAACTGCAGAGATAAGTGTGGTACGCTGTATGTTGTTTGTTATACGTCGTTTCCCACACGTATACTTGATCAGTGGATAAGATAGATTAACTTTTTGATGTCAGGAATTCTGCACATCCGCTCTAATCTATATAGTTCCACGGCTACAGTTTAATGCCTGCCCACAGCGAGACATTTGCATAACGTGCGCGCTGCATTATTCTAAACAATTACAATTCCACAATGCAAGTTTAGTGTTTACCGGAGTGGTTTTTACGCCGAGTAATTACTTCCTTTATGTACATTTCCTACTGGATTCTTTTGTTTCGCGTTTCTAGAGATTACTACCGCGCGCAAAGTAATATTGTTTTTTGAGTTATTTAAAACGACACGTTTTAAGTGATTTGCGCTACTGTTTTTAATTACACTTTTGCATTCTTCTGAAATAAGCTGCAACAAAGAACTGAGCTGGACATAATAAATAAATCCAAACACATAAACACAAAGTGGTTCATAATAATATTGTGATATTTAGACCTATGCTTCTTTTGAATAGTTATTTTACTTAAAAATACTTAAATTATTGAATATTTATTATATTATACTTATTGAATAATTATAACAGATATCATCATATTTATCCATCTTCTCTATTCCATTACGATTTTTTTTATTAGCCCTTTACTTAGGTTGCTAAAATCTTGTTAGACTTTCACTTAGACTGCCAAATCCATGTTAAACTTTGACTTCGACTGCCAAATCGATGATAGACTTTGACTTCGACTGCCAAATCCATTTCACACTTTGACTTCGACTGTCGAACCAATGTTAGACTTTGACTTAGACTGCCGAAACTCGTTAGACTTTCGAAAAGATTTATTTTTTAATATTTATTTAATACATAAAACTACATGGTGTATGTACTACTATGCTTGTCTCGCTTAGAAATCCTTCATCGAGAGCAGGCGCAGTTTACAATATGTTTATCATAATCACAGATTACGTTACATATGATAAAATGTATAATTTAGTTAATGTCATTATTTTTTTACTGTGATATCATGCCTTTTGCTTTAAATGTCATTTTGAAACGTAAAAATTGACACCAAAAATGTCTTAAAGCAGGAATAATGTCTTTTTTACTTTTGAGGCCACGATAATAAGATCTTCGTTTTAAAAATGTTTGAATTTTTTGTCAAAATAAATTGCATCCCCGTGATATTGCTCCAAAATAAAGTAGAAAAACATCGTTCAATCAATTTGTCTCATTTTTTTCCAAACTGTCGACGAATATTTTAGCAAACCTCCCTTGAGCGTATAAAACATCTGTTCAGAACTAATAAATTAAAAATTCCTGGTTTTGCCCTCCTGCCGTAAAAATAAATACCTAGCACGCAGAAAATCCTTCGATATCGGGAAAACTTATAAATTATGCACTTTTTCCTCAAATTGCCATTACACGCGCCTGTCCCTTAGCAATCTGCGTGAATTTATTTTTCGCCCGCGGATAACTCTTTCCCCATTTCACAGAAATTATTAAACATTTCCAGCGTAAACACGTGGCTTATTCGCCTTAGGTCCAGTTACGTTACGGGGAAATTTTCTCCAAGGTAATAAATATCTGATTGGTATTTGGCTACTGCCGAAACTATGGGAATAGTTGTGGGAAAGTTTCACTTGGACGATTTTGGCTGGAGGTAATTGGAAGTTGATACAGTTCAATTTAAGTTCCTGGGCAATATTTCGCCGTACTTGCTGGCTAAAGGTGAGTTGGTTTATATTGACTTTGATCTGTTCATTTCATCAACTTTATTAGGTTGAAATCTTTTTTAAAATTTATTTTAGAATCTTGCATAAGTTGTTCTTCAAATCCATGTATTTTAATGCACAGTCGTAGAGTTTTTGAAGTGAAACTTCTTTAGGCGCGTAATTCGGGGACGGAGTAAAACCGAGTCAGGATCGACACGAAAATGCGGGTACCCCCACCACCGCTCACCGTTCACTGTCCCTCTCTCACCATATGCGCTTGTTGAGGTGGGGGAGCCGCTCACGAACGTTCTCTCTCTTCTCTTCTTTCCTCTCTCTCAGACACCAGCGAACTGCGCCACGCCAAGCATCAGCTGCTTGGTTAGTATACTGCGTCGTGAGTGTAATACGAGTGAAATACGTAATTGATTGTGGTTCATACGGTTTAACAAAAGAAGTTTCACTTCTGTCTTGCGTAGGCTTGACACACCCACTTTTTTTATTATTGTTCAGGCATAAACTTCAGGAAAAAAGCAATAATATCAAATATAACAAGAATTAGTAATAATTCATTAATATAATTCAGGTCTGTGGAATGATTTGTTAGCTTTCTCAATCTCTTAAGATGGAATCAAATACCAGATTAAATACTTGAGTCAGGCTATTTCAAGAATCATAACAGATGTGTGAAACGATGTATGAATGTCAATGAAGCAAAGATGTATGCTGAGACAGGGTGATATAGTGGCATAGAATAAGGAATCTTATTTTTCTACGGTGGTTTCCTGCGGGGAAACGTCAATATGAAATAGCGAAAAATCCAGTTTTTTTGTTAAAAAGATTGAAATATATTGATAATGTCCCCTCAACGATCAGCACTAAAAAAACCACACACTTCGTTTTCTGATAAAGACAGGAAATGATTTATCTGTAGATTGATGAATTATTTTAAGTTTCCAGTAAAAAAGTCCCTAAGACTGTAAGCTTTTGATTTTGATATGAAATATGGACTAGAATTTGAAGTAAATCATTGAAACGTCAAAATGCCTTCACTAGTTTTCAAACTGCAGCTTTTAAAATTATTTTGAAATGTATTCATAGAATTTAATTTTTAGTTTACCTTTGAGATCCTTATTAAATAATCACTAAATTAATTTAATTCCCACTTTCTGCGTATTATTTTGATTGTTCTATGCCACACTCTAACCAAATTCCCTTTTTTCATATTCTTTTACTCATATTGTTTAATTTTACATCCTTTTTTTGCTTAATCCCACGAGGAAAGCTGTGTGTTTTATTATCTGGTGTTCACATAGGCTTAATAAAAAGCGCGTGCGAGCCTCGCAGGTTGTTAAAACATGAAAATTTATTGTCCAAGGGAGGTGTGGGTTGTTGTGTTTTTTGGAAGTGTCAAATCCCAGCGACGCGATGGGGTTTGTTATAAAAGATGCAGAGATCGAACGAAACGTTTGTCACTTTTTTACCTTAATTTAGATCTGATGATTTCAAAGGATTTTCCCCCTAAAACTAGTGATCAATTTTGGGAAAATTCACTTAACAGCAATGCTGTGATTTTTACAAAGTTGGATGAGAATGTCTTAATTTATTATTAGTTGTGATTTTGCCTCTCCTACAAAAAAACGCTGACGGAATAGCTTTCTGCTGTCAATATATGTATAAATGCGACTAATTTCTGACATTCTGTAAATTTTGCAGAATAATTTCTGAAAAATGAACAAATCACAAAGACGGGCGTTCCGTATTTGCTTTGGTAAATCGATATTTCGATTTAAAATATTCTTCTGATAGTGCTGCCAATGGGTATTACTGTTTTTTTACTCCGCGACCCATCGATATTTATCAAATCAACCAGATTGTCAACAAATTCCACGTTATCCGTCTTAATACGATAGTAATATGTACCTAATCCTTAGGGTCGGGCGGATTAAAAATCCGTCAGCCACTACTACTGCGGTATTACGGCTGGTATACCCAGTACGCATGGGCATAATTATGAGTAACGAATTCTACTAATCTGTACTTATCTCTCCGTATTATCTGTTATGAGTAAGACGGTATAAATAACTGAAAGCGAAGGTTTAGATTCAGAAAGAAGCATCTTGATAACTTCACAAGATCTTCCCATAATACATAGGATAAGAAGAAGAAGACATTAATAGATAATCATTCAATAACCCACCCCTAAAGGCAATAATACTTCCTACTGTACCCAATGTTCCAGAGCTAGGAGCTACCCCGGTGAGAGGTAGTTCTGAAGGTATCCTAGCCGCCCACGCTCTGGACCAGCTGCCACCCGCAGCAACCCCTTCCCCCGACATTATGCAGAGGAGATTTATCTCCCGGCGCGAACAGGAAGCCCTCCAGAATCACAGCTTCCAGGGGTGGATTACCTTCTCAAGAGTAATTCATTGAAGTCAGTAACAGGAACGTGTTGCTTGTTTTCTTGAAAGATCTTGGAGATTCTCCATATAGGTTGTGATTATAAAAGTTTTTGGAAATAAAATATACCTAAACCTTGAATGTACATTTTTTTAATCACAAAGTTCTTACATTCCTTTATGGCGAATGGTGTGGGGCTCAAAGAAATGGGGGGCAAAAGAAAATAAGGATAGACTCTTCAGAACTAGCACAATCGATTGATAAAAGTTTTATTGATAATTTCTGTAACTTGTCGTCGTTCCCGAGCACGAGTGCAGATGGCCAATGAGCAAACAACAGATTAAAACCATTAAGTGTTCTTAATTTATTCGAAGTGAACTGTTGTTTGTTCGTTAGCGATCTGCATTAGTGCTCGGGAACGATAACAAGTCATAAGATAAATCCTTTATCGATCGATCGTTCTAGATATCATGGTCGTATTTGCTCCAATGCGCCAATCCAATTTAAAGTAACGATTCATGAGATGATATTGTAGATGATATTTTCATCAATTAAAGCGATTTTTTAATACTGAATAGTGGTCTCGAAACTAATCTAACGGCTTTCGTGGTCAATGGGTAAAACAATCGACTAGTCGCGGTTTTAAATCCATGAATGCCCAAGTAAATTAGATTAGATTCATTTGTTTTATTTCACAATCTATTCATTTAAAATAATATTAAGTATATTTGCGGGACGTACCAGAATCTTTTCTAAATCTTCCATTCCTTTTTTTTGATACTTACCCCGAGGATCATATTTCTCCATTTTCATTCATTCTACTCTCGTACTTTGTCTATATATTAAATGGCTCAGTACCATCCTTTAGGACTGGCATCAAAGCTCGTATAATGACATCTAGCCTTGCTTCCTTCATTAAGGCTCTGTAGTAAGCGTACAAAAAGAAGAAAAGGATGATTTGAAAGGGAGATATGCAAATACGAATGTTAGAGGGAGCGCGCTTATATAAAAAATGACAATAAATAAGCGAAAATTGTGAAAATATTTAATAAAATACGACTCGTTTAAAATAGAGCAAAAATCTTATAAAGACGCACTGTGAATTTTTCATACCATATCATATATGTTAAATAATAGAAAAAATGTGTTTTTAATAATTTTCGGAGCATACTTTGCGATGTTTTTTCTATCGAGGGAATTTCATATAATTACCGTTTCGTCTTTGCAAATGTGTAGGTATTAAAATAAAATAAAAACTTTTACTTTTTTTGGGAACTTAAAACTTAACATGTTCAAGAGAAATATGTTATAAATTGGTAAAAATTGGGAAAGCGGGGGCTTAACTTATCACTTTAAATCCCGCGAAAGTCCTCATATATTATAATTATGATATAATTTAGCAAAATTTAGTATCTGTATTTCACTGCGCAGCAGTAATGATAGGCAATTCAATAGTTATCATGCAATAAAAAATAAAAAAAGGAAAAAAAAAAATGCAAATTATCCTGTCACGATTCACGATGAACGTGTCCTACTTTTATTATTTTGAAAAAACTATGTAGCGAATTCGAAAATTTAATTGTATATTATCAATTTAATGTTTGGTAAACACGCAAAAGCTGACGTGACCAAAACGCAAAAGGCTAATTTTAGAGAATTGTTTTTTAAATTAAAATAACGTCGTTGATTGGATTGCCCACTGAGAACACACCCATCTCATACTATACTATACCACCTTCCTCTTCCCCATCTCCTTCCGTTCTCCACAACCTTCAGCCTCACAACATATTTAAATTGGGGATGCCATAGTCTCAATGGCTCCAGACGGTTGGGGGAAGTTGGGACACTTGTGCGGTACTGACGTTCAAAAAATTAAATGGCTTTGAGAAGTGAATAATTTAAGAAATCAATCTATATAAATAAAAATAAATAAATGTTCTTTGTTCAAAATCTTAAATTGCTTAATTATCTTAAATTTTAGATTGCTTTGAATTTTTGACACAACATTGCATTCGAATACGCGTGTGTTATATACCAATATTATATAGATGTCACCTGTGACAGGTAAAAGCATGCGTTTTTTAAAAACAGTGCCATCTGTTGGAGGTAAACGCAAAACGCACCATTGTTTCTCTATCTGCACAGACATACTGAGCCACAGCAACGCGTGATACAACGGGGTGCAGCTAGTATTTAATAAGTGACGAGCAGTCACTCAATTCTAGTAAACAAAAAATGTTGAAGTAACTCTTTTATAGAATTTACATAATTTTATATGCACTTATTTCAAATTTAATAATACCTACCAGTGGGAAAGAATTTGAAATTATTTTTATTGGCTTGATATTACCGAAAGAAAAAGCCGAGTGAATTTCGTGACTTGTGACTCGTGACGTGTTTCTGTTTCATAGTTGTTAAGATTAATCATTTCTACTTCGCGTCTAAGTCAATCTTTGTAGACAAATTTAAAAGGGAACTGTAGTATAATATTATCGTAGTGTAAAAACAATTTTCTCTAAAATAAAAAATAAATTTGTCCACCAGAAAATGTCTTAATTCAACATACTAATTTATTTCTCACAGGTTTTCTGATTACTTTAAGATTGGTTATTCTGAAATTTTTTAGACATTAAATCGAACCCTTATATTGACAAGACCAGGCCAGACAAAGGTTCAATTCACCCCTCAGCTACATCCCTCTCAGCCACCCTACTAACCTCTAGTACCTAGTACCTTCCCACACCGCGAAGCCTCCAGCGCTACTGCCTCCACTTCCTATCCTTGTTTACTCTGGAGTACAAACCAATCATGAAATTATTCAGCCAAGTTATACCTAGTACTTATGCTATTTTACAGCTAATGCTATTCTGGTATTATACAGCTATGTAATATTATTGTAGCGGTGGATATTGCGGGTAGATAGGTATCAGACATTACATGTTTACGACAAACAGCAGCTGCAAGTATATTAAAGGTAACAGCTGGCAGAAACTGCATTGATCATAACTCATATGTTGATTGCTGTAGTCTTACTTTGTAATGAAACTGAGCTCTTGTTTGAAGGTAGTTTTGCCCATAAATGCTTAATTTTTCATCGTTCCGCTATTCGCAATAAACGCAAAGATGTTTATTCATAAAAGTGTTGCAATGTGGTAGGAAAATTGGGAGAACGAATAACCAGTTTTTGAATTCTCTCAAAGACTGATGGTGATTTAATGTACTAGTGCTATTTTGGTACTAAAGTGTATTTTATTCAAAAGCGTATATAATATTATGGTACCTTATATCTATCGGTATCTGGGTTTTCCATCATAGCTCTGCATGATATCACATCCTGCATTTTGCGCGTCGACAAAAATATTTTACGGTAACACTTTTACACCACGCGTTGCCGCATTGTCAAAATGCGCTAAAATCATTTCTGAAAATAACGTGGCAAATACAGGAAGCCCTATGAAAACATCGTGGCAAATATAGAAAGCCCTAGCGCGATGGTACAACAGAATCTAGTAAAACATATACCTGTACCAACGTATTTAGTTCACAACGTATCAATTCATTTTTGGTTTTAGCCATACTTAATAGGATAGTTTTTTTTTCAGGGGTTGGTTATTTCGTTTTATTTTCTTCCCCACCCCTTCTTACAAGTCTCTTTGAACAGTCAAATATAAATTTATATACGAACGATTCACAAGGTTGCTAAATTATTGTTCGGTGCAACTCGAGTTCAACGACGAGTCATTAAGAACAGAGAATCGTTGAGACTAGAGTATCACTAATACCTTTGAACCCTTTGTGTTTTAATATCGGAGGAAAAATTGTATATTTTTATGTGTATAATGTATATTTATGATTATATTGGTACACGCAAATAACCTCTGCGAATTGGTGAAATTATGAAAAAAACTTTTGTTGACACGCGAGTGCTAAAACAGAAGGTA
Organism: Hesperophylax consimilis; assembly: GCF_061612785.1. NCBI lineage: Eukaryota > Metazoa > Arthropoda > Insecta > Trichoptera > Limnephilidae > Hesperophylax > Hesperophylax consimilis. The sequence continues at coordinate 23,757,307 of NC_142846.1, forward strand.
ATCAGAAACACACGAACGAGTATTTTTGAAAACTGTCTTACCAACATTTTGAACGAAATTAACATTTTTATCCACTTTGGATGGTGGCAAAGGGGAAAATACATACATTTGAGCAGTTTTTCCGACTTCGCACAATACAATATTTGGATGTCGTGTCATTAGAAAAACCTATTTGTATATGTATTTTTTTAACAAAGCTAGATGTTTTTGAGAGTTTCGAGGCCGTAAGTATTCGTAATAAATAAGGACTCCTATTTAGTTATTTAGTTATTCGTATTTTACACAGGAATTTTGCTGATATATGCATTGGAGTACGGAGTGCCAATTTTATTTGATATATGATATAATATAATCTTTCAGATCTGAATTCAAAACAGAATTTATTTTATCACAGTTTTTTTATATCCCATGCATTATTTGGAAGCAAACTTAAAAGGAAACATTAATTGCAATGAGTAGCCATTTTTCCCAAAAAATAACGTAAATTCTAGTTAGATTGCAAACTGTTGTACATCCAAATACTGTTGACTTTCAGAATTGTAAAAAATATTTTCTTCCCAATAATAGGTACCTAATAGCATAATTACAATTGCCTCGGTATTTAATACCGCTACATATTTATTAATCTTATGATTTGAAAATGTTGGCTCTTTGTAATACACAATGACTTTAAAAGATTAATAATAAATATTTAAATAGCTGGTCTTGTTTTCAAAGTGCTCATAATACATAATTCCTTATTTATTCTTCCTTGATTGTCGGAAAACGCTTTAACACGTTCAAACAGTAAACAGAACTGGCAATTTAAATAATACATTCAAACGATATGTAAATTTGTCGAAGTCTTTCAAGTGTGTCTATTAAAGGTGAATAAATTGGAATAAACGTGAATACATGGTAGTGAACAAAGCGTGGTACTTGTTAACAACAAATAATGGCGAAAGTAAGTTTAAATTAGGTAAATGCTGGGATCAGTGAGCGATAATGTTGCTTAGCGCGATTTAAACCTATTTTAAACTAACTTTGACATCTGCAAGTACTAAAAGTTAATGTTGCCAACTAGGAGCGTAATTTTTTTCGTAGTTGGACAGTCCTTGACGTAACTAAGCCTAGCAAACCGTAAATGTTTACCGAGCGTTTAAGGAATCGATCAAATTAATTCATGTGCTACAACTGTTCTACTCGATTCTATCTATCTGTTATCCTCCACACAGCATCCCCGAGATACTTACAGGCTCTGACAGAAATTATTTCCCTCAGGGCTTCTTCTGTGGAGTTGATAATGTATTTATTAAACATAATAAAATAAAATAAAACAGTAGGTTTGTTGCATTTGTAAACGACCGCTCGGCAGAAATACGTAATTTAGCCAACAAAACAGTGAGATATGAGCGCTTTTACACATCCTCAAGTTTCGTCAGAAAGGTCTAATGTATCGAATTTACAGAATTACACGCGTCAAAAAATCTGTGTTTTATAGGTTTAAATTATAAAGTATTTGTATGTGCTAAATAAAGTAATATTTGTATAACAAGCAAAAGTTAGGTTAGGTTAAGTGAGGTTAGTTTTTAGAAGTGTGTAATTCCAGTGGGTGTAATTCTTTCCGGTTAATTTCACCCGTGCGTAATTTCGTCCGAGTGTAATTCTGGCGAAGTCCAAGCGAATACGATTGCAATTCGTTTGAAGTTCAAATTCAAACGAATTTAAATCGCATTCTTTTTTAGACCCTTTGACCTCTCCAACTGGTCTCTCGACCCATCGCCTTGCGCAGCAGTGGGATGGATATATCCATAAGTCCTTTACTCCTGGACACACTGATCCCTAGATTCCTACCCACCCCTCATACATTATTCCTTCCCAGAACTTCCTCTCCTTCCTTTCCCTAAGACCCTCCACACAGCATCTCAAAAGATGACGTAGGCTCTGAATGAAATTATTAAAAGACAATTAACATCTAGGAGGTATTTAATTATTACGTCTTAACTTTCCATAACTTGGGAATGCTGTGTGGAGGATTTTTTTGAGGAGAGCATGAAGTGAACATTCTTATTTTATAGGAGAGTGGAAACACAGAGGGTACATTCGTAGCATACACATTACACGTACCTAATACTTAACGACATAGCTTGTTTTGATAATATATTATTGCATTACATAATATATCTGTTTCATCAATTTGAGTAACCAACCACCTACTTATTATGTTGGTGAAAGTGGCAATTAATTTCCTATAATGTCTTCAGTTTTCTTGCGTGAAATTCCCGTGGAATATTTATTAAGGATTTCACGTGTCTAGACTTATCCCAAGGCGTTTTCCCCACGTAAAGGTGAGTCGTAAACAATTCAGTGAAACCCAACATTTTCAGACTCAAAGTGTGAAAATATTGCTTTTCTTAATAGCAATTTCTTTACGCGAAGTGAACCTGCTCCTCCCCGCTGAGGCTATTAACCGCTTTACAGTGAAAAACAGGCTTTATTTTTATTGAATTTTATACCATTTATTGGATAACAAACACCCCTGCCACCCTTGTCACCTCAAGTGGTTCGCTACGCTTGGTGACTTATCAGGGGTGCCCGGGTTCATGTGGGGTTAGGTTTGTCTAGGTCTTAGCGGTAGATGCATTTGCGGGCTGGATCGGAGGGACCATCGCCTTGCGCCCCAGTGGGAGGAATGGTTTCGTGCGTTCGTCACTCCTGGACACATTGACCCCCAGATTCCTACCCACCCCTCATATATTTTTCATTCCCAGAACTTCATCTCCTACCTTTCCATAAAAACACCCTCCACACAGCATCCCCAAAGATGACATGACTCAGAGCGTCCTTTGTGGAAAGAAAACAACGTGACAAACAGCACAATTTGTAATAAGACCCGCAAAGGATTTTTAATTTAAAATTTTAAAAGCTACATATATTTATTTTTTTTTTCTTTTAAACATTTTTACAAGAATATGTATATTAATTTATATGTATAGTAATTATTATATTCGTTATAGTATAATATTGATTATATTCGTAGTCGTCCTCGCTAGGAGATCCTGTGTTGAGGGAGACTAGGTTTTGGAAGTTTTCAGCGACTTCATGTTTTGGGTAAGGTTTTCCAGAAACTTCTATGACGATGTATGACGATGACGACCATATTTTAAATATGCTAGTAAGTTCTTTATCCGGTAGTTCCTTACGCCAAGATTTAATGTCCTTAATGTAGTTATTTTTTGTTTTGAATTGTTTGATACTAAGTGGGAGTTCGTTATATACCTTTGCTGCTAAAAAATCGGGACTTCTTTGTCCAAAGGTAGAGTTATACTTCGGTATATTTATTATCTCTGTTTGTTTGGCTTTGGTTTTACGAGTATGCAAGGCGTTTCTTTGTAAATCATTTTTGAGGTGATGTACCAGAATGTTTTTGGCATAGATTTTCTGTATACTTGGAAAGTCAAACTGTTTAAAAATTTCTATTGTTGACCTCCTCATGGGAACTTTTACTATAGTCTTTATGATGCAATTAGTTAGTTTAGTTTGAGTTACCTTCAGTTGTTTAACGTGTTTTGATGCTGCTGAGCCCCATCCTATTATTCCATATTCCAAGTGACATACATAGTATACTCTCTTTAAATCCCTAGTTGACAAAATGTTTCGTAATTTTTTGAAGAAGTAGATGAGTTTTGTTAGCTTTTTTGAATTAAATCAATGAATTGTTAATAATTAATTTAAATGAGATTATTGCTTCTTCGTATGATGTTACTATTATTTGTTTCAACAACCAACCTAATAATTGGATTATTTGTCAAATAATAGTTTGTGATCATCGAAACATTTGTTGCACACAACTTGTATATTATGGCTAGCCGGGTTTTAAACCCACAGCCTCTGGGTTCAGAGCCAATGAGCTTACCCATCTGCCGTGAAGGTTGTCAAAGGCTATCATTATTTGAATATTTTTTAATCTTATTATTTACTTAGTTTAACGAAAATAACCGCTTACAAAAAACTTGGTTACTTAAAAACTAAATACGAACAAACTAGTAACAAGCTAAGATAGCGTTATTGATTCTTCGAACTTCCGTTAGGAAAAGTTCCGCCTTCCATATTTCCACACTTCTGGGGTTTTATCCGCAAATTCCAGTCTGGAAATTGGGTAGATAGTGAAAAATATACATAAAAACGCACTAGAATAATATAGTCTGGAACATCAGTTAGGGATTTCATGAAACTTTCGAAAACATATTCTACAACTTATCTTTTGTTGGAAAGAAAAATCCAGACTTTTCCCTTATTCCCCTGGTGGCAATATTTCTCAATATTCTTTTTGGTGTTTCATTTTTGCCCTTTACAAAATATATATTGAACATTTTTAAGTGTGCTCACGTTTTGGTGCTATTCATTTTGTACTGAATTGAATGGCGACTTCGCCGCACGCCGTGGATAATCTGGCCGCAATCAAAGTTTTTTACACTCCCCTTGTAAAGCTTTTTTCCCCGGAAGAAAATGCTTTATGACAAGGTTGGACAGGAAAGTGTTTCATATTAATCTTTAATCTCTCTGCCATAAAATAAAACCTTTTCACTAGTTTTTTTTTTTTAAATTATGTTTTGAATAAATATGCAGTTTTCAAAAAAAAAAATATGACATTAGCATCCTTAAACGCTCGAACTGTGAGCCCTGGATTCATACAAAAACAGCTTTTTGTACGGAATTTCTAGACCTATGCCGCTGTGTAATTCGCTTCATGAGATATTAGACTATTAGACTAATAGTATAGTCGCCATTTCGTTTGTTCCATAGTTTTCATTCTAAATCGCGAAACCAGGTAGTAATGATAGTAATATTATAAAGTAGTGTTTATTAACGTATTATTCATTGTGTTTGGCGTTATGTATTATTTAGGCATCAATAAATAACATGAGGACCGTAAATTAGAGAAAGAGAGAAATATTTCGTGTGATTTTATACTCGTAGCAAAGCTACGAGTTATTGTACCTCCTAGTGAGCAGTTATATATTTAAAAGCAGCACCAATAAAACCGATCACTTTACGGTACAATTCTCACGTATTTCCCCCCTAGTTTTTTGAAAGCACGCAACAACGTAACGGCTTGAAAGTCTTTTATAAATCCAGCTTTTTGTAAAAGCACAATCAGATTTAGATTATTTAGTGTCGGGATAGCTCGCCTATAGCTTTTGGTGTAGGGGAAATAACAAAAGCTCCCATTGCCCTCACGTCAAGGCATACCGCTGGTGCTGATAGATGCTTTGTAACTTCTTTCTATTTTTCGTAAACGACGCATTTAACAGATGATGTTGCAATTGAGTCTTTATTAGCAGGACCGTAGTAGTTATGGTGATAAAAAAAAACTAAGCAAATCTTCAGCTTGCTGTGTATTAAACTGTACCATAGAGGAAAAAAAACGATTGACGACTTTATATCCGGCTCGAAGGACCATCTTCTGTGGTAGGCATCTTATTTTGAACTATTGATTAGAGACTAACCACAGAAAGATAATTCACCAGAGAATTTCGATTCCGTTTGTAATCTGACATTTTGTAACCTAATACTTTTAACGTGGAAACCATTTCCAGAGAAAAATGGCTTTACGCTCGCTAAGATAGATATTTACATCCGCTATTTTGTTTTATGCTAGAAACCCCAACAAGATAAACATTATAAGTGATATCAATACTAAAAATTACTGATATACCGGGCCTTAGTGGCAGGTACCTCTCAACTACATCCCTGATTACTTCCCGTCCCCACTACCGCGTCCCAATTGTTTCGTTTACCTATGTGCGGTTTTACCAACATGTATTTTATTTTTCTTGTCAGTTGGAGCCCGGTGATCAGATCCTCTCCGTGAACGGCGAGGACGTGGTGTCTGCGCCCCGTGACCACGTGATCGGCCTGGTGCGTGCTTGCGCCCAGCGCGTGTCCCTCGTGGTGTGCCAGCCCGGGCCGGGGGGCGCGGGGGCCGCGGGCCGGCGCTCTGCGCTACTCAGCCGCGCGAGGAAGGCCAGGCTCAGGGCCAGGCCTGGCAGGGTGCGCTTTGCGGAGAGCGTGTGCGTTAATGGGTCACCGTTATTCCCAGTAAGTTTAAAATTGCTTGTTCAAAACGTCCTATTTCTTGTCCAATTTGTCTTTATGTACGGTGTTCTTGTCCTGTATGTCTTGGTCCAAAATGACTTTGTCCAAGAATTACCTTGTCGAAGATATATCTTGTTCAAGATTTGTCTTAAACAAGTTTGTTTCTCCAAGATATTTTCAAAATTTAACTTATCCAGGAATTAACTTGTACTAGATTTGCCCAAAATTTACTTTGTTTAAGATCTCATTGTCCGAAATTTACCTTTTCCAAGATTTATCTTGCATTTTATTTTGTCAAAGATTTACTTTAACCAAGATTAACTATGACCATGACACCCTTTTGCGATATTCTCTTATCCAATATGTCTATATGCAATGTACTCTCCTCCGTGTTGTCCTTGTCAAAATATCCTCGTTCAAATTATTCCCCTACATGGCTACATTAGAAGTAAAGATTCCATAAGTATAACATTTATATTTCTATTCCAGCCGTCAGCATTCTCCCTGGGAGATCTCTGCCTGCCTCCTATGGCCAACGTTTTGAAGGTCTTCCTGGAAAACGGTCAGACCAAGTCCTTCAAATACGACGCCACCACCACGGTGCAGGATGTGGTCACCAGTTTGAAGGACAAGCTGTGTCTGTCAGCTGGTGAGCACTTCAGTCTCGTCGTGGAGCACGTCAAGAGTCTACGGAGGAACAAGTTGACACTTCTGGATCCTAAGGAATCTTTGGCTAGAGTAAGTCTTCGACATTTTTCTCATTTTGTGTGGATAAAAAGGGAGCATACGCAGAATTATAGAGATGGTGCCTAGAACAGCAAGGCCACATAATTGAGTCTTTTCGTGGCTGGATGATCCTTCAATCTTTGAAGTGTTTTTATGTGGAGACATTTACATTAAAACAGACTTTTTTGTTTAAATTTTTTGGTCAATGCAACTATTTTCAGCACGACAAATCATGAGCTTTGAATATTTTATATCCCATTTCCGTAGTAAATCACTTTTAAAATATTACTAGTAAAAGAAATAAATAAATACTACTAAATAAGTAATACTAATAAGAATTGATACCTTGGTGACTTGGTGATTTGTTCCGGCCATAGTGTTTTGTGATGCAAATATTTGTCTAATCGAGGCTTAAATTTAAAATACAAAACTGTGTTTACGAAATTCAAGATGGATAGGGATCTACAATGTCAGGGGAGTGTAAGTGAGACAGAGCGCTGAGCTATTGAACTAAATGCTAAATTTCTGTTCATTCAAATTTTTATGGAAGGCACTCCTAGTTGTCTTCTTCATTATATGGTTCCGGCTCTTCTATTTCTAGTAAGCAAAATTATGAGAAGAACTTACTGACTCAATATTCCTGCACTACTCTATTATTTTTCCTTTGACGTTTTTTAATGCATTTTATATTATAGTGTACATTTTGGTGATTTACTGGGAATACTGGTGTTTCTTTAAATACCATACGATTACCACTGTATAAAATTATTAAAACATTACAACTCATTTATATCTTTTATTTTCGTAGAAAGCAATCACTTTGTGGTTTAACATTTCAATAAAAGCACCGGTGCTAAAATTCTCCATAGAAAAGACCATAGTAACAAATTGAATAACCTAGAAGCACTAGAAATTAAGAAAGCCATTAAAACCAAAAGTTTAATTCTGAATAATCAATTAGATTTGTCAAAAAGCCCAATACTGGGAATATTCCCTGTAAACTGTAAAATTCCCAGTATCCCTTAATCACCTTACAATTATTAATGCCTATTCTCTATTATTATAATATTTATATACACTAATTGTTTTCTTTTAATATATTGTTGTTTCATTTTGGTTTTACTTTCTATCTCCCTCTGTATGTATATATAATGACAAATTTTGTAATATTGATCAGTTTAATTTTGTACCTTGACGATGCTCGAGTGTAGCGAAACCGGTCGGTCTTAAAATTAATAAAAATTCATGGTTTTAAACAAAAAATATTGTTTTTATTTCACTTATTTATATATTCATACTGTTTTGATATTAGCGTCCTGATCTATCCTTAGGGCACTACCCTGTACACTTTTTCTTTTATACCCAAGCAAAATAATTGTCCAATAGAAAAGCAGGTAGCACAATTTATTATAAAAATAACGATTTATTTTTAAATATATTTTATGTTGACACCATTCCAGATAGCCGCCCGGCCTGGCGCCCACAAGCTGCGATGCCTGTTCCGCGTGTCCTTTGTGCCTACGTCTGCCGCCGAGCTGGCGCAGAAGGACCTCAATTCCATGGACTATCTGTACATGCAGTGCTGCAACGACGTAGCGCAGGAGAGGTTCGCGCCCGAGCTGCAGCCCGACGTGGCCCTGAGACTGGCCGCGCTGCACATGCACCAGCATGCGCTCAGCAATAACATCTCACCGGCGAAGCTAACGGTCAAGGCAGTGGAGTAAGTATTTTATGTTTAATTTATGTCATCACGGTGCTACATCTCAGGGTGGGATTTGGATTTCTCCACAAATATCCTCTACTGGCTGCATTCCCTCACAATTCTATTCGCTTCCAGTCCTCAACCTTTCTCGTCCTGCTCAAATACTCTTCTGCACAATTACGCACAGACCATCCACCTTTTCCTCCATCTGTTGCTGGTTACTTCCACTTTGGCAACCACTTGCTCTTTATTATTTTCAGCGTCCTACATCTGGCATTCTTTTCACATGTCCAAATAGATTATTTAAGTATTTTATTTGTTAACTGAGCACAGCAAAGTCCCATTTTAAGTCAACTGTTTGGCATTTCGTCTGACTGTAAATTTGTTTGTACATTCTGTTTTCGGTTCAAGATGTTAGCTGTGTTGGATACTGCCTTTTATCCCACCAGAGTTTGCATGGGCGTAGATTCTTCTAAGAGCTGTCAAATCGGAATTATCAATATTATTGTACCTACCTATATTCATAAAGAAATTTTGAAAAAATAATAGTCATTGAGATAGTGACGTTTCTTTGGACAAATTGTACAATTCCTCATTTGATTTTTTTTATTATATGTTACATAAATATTATATGGTTTATTCACATACAACATAATATACACATACTAAAATAAAATATTTCGAAATGATAAAGGATGTACTATATATACATAAAACAATGAGAGAAAGGTAAACCATAATAACGTAAGGATGAGAGGAATAGTAGAGAGTATCCTATAACCAATAATGCTATGTTTGACTCCACACCATCCTGCCACCTTTGTTTAGATCTCTCAACACTTCTTCATTCAGCAGATTTATCACATAATGAAGAGGCCTCGTTTGGTTGACTATTGTAATATGTATTCTTCTTTATCTGAGAGCAATGGATTGTCTTCAGATGTTAATGATTGATCTTAAATATACACCTAGTTCCAATCACAATACTTATAGCAATACAAGAGTGAGATGTATACAGCACTATGACCAACTGATCTATTCTGCAGTTAGAAACATTCTTAACCCTTTGCCGGTTGACCGAGTGGCCGCTCGCCTAGCTTTCAGAGGCATTCGGTAGTATTCGGCTATCTCCATAAAATGAACTATTAAGTTCTCTCCAGTAGAACTATCCCAGTTGTATACATCTTATTATTAAATGCTATTAAAATAGTTAGTAAAAGTTGTGATTGTATCTAGGTTAATCAGACAACTAATAACTTAATCTTGTGTATATTTTCAGGAGAGAGTTTGGCTTGGAAAGGTTCGTGCCTTGTGGTTTACTAGAAACTATGAAGAGGAAGGAGTTACGCAGATTAATCGCCCACTTCCTAAAGCTAAACTCTCAGATGACTGGAAACCAGCAGAAGTACTTATCCCAGCTTCAGGTAAATAAATACATTTCAATATTTTTACTGTGGAATAACTTATTGAGTAACACCTCCAATTGTAATACTTAATCATTGAAGACAATATTAACTCACACTCACGGCAATGCCATACGTAGTAATGCAAAATCATGTGTTTTTGGTTTGAAAATTTGGTCGCCTAGAAATGTTTCAGATGCTTTAATTAAATACTGCTAGTAGAATACATCTTGGCCTTTGAAATAATCGAGTATTTTTTAGATAAGTCTTTTTATAAGCCCAGAAAAAAATAATGTAAAGGCCTATGAAAACTGCTTTAAAATTCAAAATATCCTACTTACGAACCCATTTTCAGTTAATATTTTATTGAATAATGTAGAAAATTAAGTTATTTATAAAATAATCGAAAAAAAATAAATATTTATGCCTGAACCCACAAAATAAAATAAAAGGCACTTTTTGGCCATGTTTTTTTCTTGCATAAATCAAAACAGGCGGATGGTGTTAAGCGGGAATTTAAACCTTATCGCCATCTACGTAAGGGTTGTTATTGATAGTGGCTCAATTTAAAATATTACACGACGTAGTGCATCGCCTTAACTTATTGAGTAAAACCTCAAAATGTAATACTTAATAATTAAAGACAATAATAACCACTCTAAAACGAAAAATTTGAAACAGAAAAAAAAAGATACAAGTTTAAATGAAAGAAGTTGATGTGGTTAAGTTATCTCAGCGGTCAGAACAATGCCCTGGGAAGGCAGAGTTCATGGGTTTAATTCCCAGATGTAACCGATTTCCTATTTTACCCATCATTATTAGACACAAGATCATCCACTGGATTCCTACCAGAAGTATTTCAAAGAAGATCCAGTCCACCACATGTTGGTGCAGTCAGATCACTACCAATTGGTCCTGCAAACATGTTTTCCAATTTTTATTTTATTTAAAAGAAAGACAAACATTCCCGGGTTATGAATAATCTGATAATATTTGAAAATTTCCTTTTACCACCACAGTAAGCGGAAAATGTTGCTTGTGTTGTGATGGAGGACTTAGCCAGCCGAGGAATTGAATTAACTACGACTGGGTGGGACCCAAACGCGATTACAACTCAGCCACCAACCTCACAATATTCGTTTGAGAGTGGAATATTGTCTTAACGATTGAATAAATTTCTTCGTCCACTCTTATCTATGTAATCTTCTTTATTTCTAAATTTAACAATCAATACTACCCATAGCTCTTCTAAACTCCAACTAGGCAAGCAATTACATATGTACTGACTCAAAATGGATAAAAGCTTATTTAGGTAGCTAGTAGGAATTTAACAGGTAGACACACCAGGAGACAAATTTAATGCAGCTGTCGGGAGTGGAAAGCACCAATGTCTGTAGAAAATACGAAGAGGATGAATGAACACCTATTAATCTATGGGTTCAATGTCCCGCTTTGATGGGAAGAAGGCTCAAATTAATATATTCTGGAACCAGGAGTCAAATATACAATGACAACCCTAGAGATAACTTTAATGAAGGGACTGGGCTACTGTCAAAAAAGTAGCGTGAAACGTCATCTGCTTACGTAGCCATACAGACCATGTTCGTACCTATCAACAAATGATTTATTTACGATGTGATGTGTTTATGTGAAATGGTGTCAATTTTATTTTAACCCTGCTTTTATTTACGCAGTAAGATGTCCCTAAAATGACTGCCTTTAAAAATTACTATTACAAAGCCAGGCCTGTTCTCGAGACAGTGTTAAGACGAATACGGTTTAAATAATTTAAGTACTAATATATATTATTATTTCCAGGCCAAGCTTCACTATTTGGACATAATCTCCAGCTTGCCAAGCTACGGGGCTAAGTGCTTCAGCAGCAACCAGCCCGAAAGGGTGCTGCTGGTCAGTCCGAGGTTTGGACTAAGCCAAATTGCAGGCATCCGGAACTCTATTGTAAGTACATATGTATAATCATTTGCATAGTCTACTACCAATAATTATTACTACTTGGAGGACAAATTTAAATCTTTCAAACATATGTAAACGTATGTTGAGAATATTGTGCGTGTACTACTGGTATTTCAACCGAAGGTGTTCTGATGAACTAGCATCATTGATCCCTACAGTATTGGTGCAAAGCCAAGAGTCGCCAAATGCGCGCAAATCTTTTGTTGTCACAGTTGATATTCACCACATCATAATGGTTCTCACAAATGGGACTAGTTCTTGTTCTCAATATAACAACAACTCGGCTATTGAATGATTTGCCGGCTTCTGTGTTTCCTCTAATACAATATGGATTTCTTCAAGATCCAGGTTCACTCTTTTCCTTTAAAAGACTCTCTGAACTCCTGTCCAAAGATGATATTTTGTCTTTCACTTCTGTGTGTTTCTGTAAATATTTTGCCAATCTATAATTGATTTTCTCACACCTCTGTATAATAATCGAAATTTATTCTAAGATTACCCACTCCTATGAAAGTAAAGTAGCATTATATTAATTTGTTCCTCAATTCAATAATGTTTGTTTTCAGCCCACACTTATATCCAACTTGGAAGACTTGGTTGCTGTTCGACTCACCCGAGAAGATGAGTTGTCTTACAATGTGACAATATTCCTACAAAGGGAAAGAGTTCTTTCATTTAGTATGGAAGATAGAGACGGCTCAGAATTGGCCCTTGTGCTAAATGGGTAAGAATACTTTTATTACTTACTTAAGCAAATAGAGTATTTTAGTTTAGCCCTTAAAACCAACAGGTGTCTCTTTTAAGTACCTTCACTCTATTTAAATTTATATGGTTTGTGGTTGATTCCACAGGTTGTGGCTTATGAAAAAATACTACGATAAATATCCCGTCCAACTTCACTATTTATTTACTATTATTTTAAAATTTTAGGTTAATGTTATTGTTCAAATTTTGCAGATATTATTTACTTGCGACAGGCAGAGAACTTGATATTGATCAGGAAAGAGAACCGATTCCTGATGATGTTGGTGAGTTAAAATATTTTAATATTATTTAAATAAAATTATAAGTACATAATTAAAATTACATCTTTCTGTAAACAGCTTTCTTAAAGTGGTGTTCACATAGATTTATTTAAAACTTATTTTACATTCATTTTCGCATGGAAAATTTGTTGTTACCACTGAGTACTTACTCGAATAATGAGTTCTGGCTACACAACATTTACACAATTTTTTCTTTCTAAGTCAACAAAATTCTTTAAATCCCTACATAACATTGAAGTATTTATATAGCTGACCAAAAATAATAAAAAAGCATTATATTATTCATAAATATTGATAGTCATCAAATAAAACTCTTGAAGTAGTAACTCTTGTAGAAAAATATTTTTACTAATGATTTTATTTGTCTTTTTCAGCTCCTCCATATCTGGCTCAACACAATGTTGTTCCCGCTAAATGGAGTTATCTGTATTGCGAGGATCCAGGAGTTCTGTCCAGGTCCCACTATGTTACATTCGCAATGCCACCCCCGTACCATTCCACCCCAAAGACCAGCGCCATGAACAACGGCCTAGATACCAACATGAATTCCACCATAGCCAACAAGAATCACGCAAACGCTTCCAACAGTCCTCTAACAGGATATGACAGGAAACAGGGACCAAAACTAACCAATTCCGTCTACGAAAATTATAATGAAAGTGATCAGCTTGAAGATTTTGGCAAGGCAGAAAACCTCTGGATAGAAGACAACTTAGGATTCGACTTCCAAAGAATCCTGTCAATGGAAATCTTAGAAACTGTGTCAGATCCTAAGTTGGTAGAAGCGAGAAACGATGAAATACTCAAACGTGTCGCGGAAATGCAAAAACTTGTTGAAAATTCCGAACAGTATTTGACCGAACACGGCGAGATCGTTTATAAGAATCAACACAACAATGGAAATAACCATAGTGACAATAATGCCATTTGGCAGGAATCTAGCATTGATAAGTTAGAAAGTGATAACGAATCCAGCCATAGTCGAATGTCCTCACTTGATGATACCCCGGGAACACTCAAACACAGTGACTCTCTTATACTTCTCACTGAAACTATCAATCAGGGACTCAATGGCATCAGTACCGGGCTTAATTCTATATTGCCACCTGCTGCTACAGGTCAGGATGACGATGCTTTGAAAAATAGACAAAGTCAAGGATTGAGTGCTATTTTAAATAACTGCGGTTTGACTGATGCTCTGATTGCTCTCAGCAATGATTTATCTCAGTCAGAAAGTGATAATGATTCCCTTTACACTCCAACTAATAGCCCAATCCACCGTCACCAAAACAAGAGTAATAGCATTCAAACTAAGGCTATTAGAACCAGTTTTGGTCTTCACAGTCCCGATAATCCTAATTACAGTAGTTCTCAAGGAGCTAGGGAACAAAACCTTAGGGAATACCTCCACCAACTGCGCGAGAACTCCAATCATTCTCAAAGTAGCGGCATTGCTAGTGAAATGACGGGAGATCTGACGGGGTCTGAAAATCGTGATAGTGGTCTGTTCACCGGGGACCTTATCAACATGATTGATTTGGATCCTGACCTGATAGACTTAACCTTGTTGCCTCCTCCTCAAACTCCCGATGAACTAGACAATGCAACAGGCGTCTCACAAGTCCTAGCTCCCGTCCCTTCATCATTTGCCGACAATAGCGAAGCATTCGACAAACAGAATAATATTCAACTGTCAAAAAATATTCCTGGTGCTGCCAATTCTGATTTTGAAGATTTTTTAGCAACAGTGACCATTGAACCTCCAACAATGAAAGTGACACCCGCTGTTGAACTGACTCCTGAAGAAATAATGTCATACATCATTCCCCCTCCACCAACTTCTAACGGGAGCTCGGTGAACTACCAAGATAATGTGGTTTATTCTAACGAAGCTCAAATAAGGCAGCATCAGAAAAGTCTAGAGTCCTCGAAAGCCGCTAACGGACCCGTGGTAAAGGGAAATGTAAGTGTTAGTGAAATAAGAGACATGTTTAATGCAAAGAGTTTAAGCAAGGCACGCAATAGTTTAATAATTAATGAAAAAAACATTGAAAAAAACAGTTTTGATGTCCCAATTCTGAATGTTGAATCTAAACCAAAAACTAACGGTTCAAATTCTAGAAACTCTACGAATTCAAATGGACATGTCATTGAATATCCCACTGTTGAAAGGAAGGGTGTGTTTTCATGTTGCACAAAAGAAAGTAAATCGAAATCTGAGGAAGCAGAATCTCCCGAAGAAAATGTAACAAACACCGGTGATAGCGAACTAAAGCCTCCTCCTAGGGCCAGCAAACTAGACAGCCCCAAGCCCCCAGAGAGACCTCCTAAAAGTATTTTAGTGACAAATAGTGTTCGACCACGTTCCAACTCCTTTAGCTACAGCTTCAATGGAATGGCTCTTTCAGAACCTCCCGAGAACCGCTTTAACACGCTGAATAACAAAAAGCTTAATTTCAAGTTGATATGTGAACAGAATGGAGACATCCACCATGAAATGACGAATGGATTTCTGAATGATGGTTCCCCACCCTGCATTCCCCCTAGGGGAGAAATGATTTGCAACAATATTCCCCCACACATTTTGATGCCACCAAAAAAGCCACCTCTCCCCCCAGTACCGAGCTTAGAAACCTTGAGAATGAAGGCTGCACTCAAAAACTCACCACCCAACCTTAAAAACGGCTCTGAACCGAGAGTTGCTAGCATTGGATCACCCCACTTTCAGAGGAATCCAAATTTATACAGAGATATTGAACTAGAGCACCAAAGCAATGCTGCACCAACTGATCTAACAATGGTCACCAGAGCAAGAACCCTTTCACAACCAGAATGCACCTTACACTGCTTGAGTACTCCATCAACTCCTCAAGTCCATAGCAAAACTGGTCATGTGAGGTCCCACTCAGAAACAAAGAACACTTTACTGAAAAACAGAGAGATGAACACAATATTCTCACTTTGCTCACCACAAATGAACAGAAAGTTTACTGGTACAAATCCCTCCAACCAACCAGACTTGGTAGCCGATAGAGGCTTCAGCACCATTGATAGTAGGACCAAACCACAGAACTTTAACTCATCCACCTTAAGACCTGAGAACAGTAGTCCACAGATGAAATCCAATCACGTCCGATTCAAGGATCAATACATCTCTGATAGTTCTAAGACCAACACTCTACCATCTCCCCTAATGAGGCAGAAATTGACAGAGTGTGCACTAGGTGGCAATGGTCATGTAGTTAGTGTGGAAACTTTGCTGCAGAAAACTGAAGTGGCTGTGGATGGATTGCTGGCGCGTCTTCACCAGGTGGCGCAGAGTTGCTCTCATCAACATGCCCATGGCGGTGGGGAAGACATCGACGAGAGAAAGTTCCAGGTGACCATAATTAACCATTTTATAAATATATGCAAGTAATCTACAAATTGGTGACCTTCTTCAAATATTCTTATGTTATTAAATATGTCATGAAATAGGGACAGAGTAATTTCATAGATTTTCCACAATTTATTAATTTGTTTAGTTTTTGTTGTTAATCTCAAACGTACGCTATATTTAGACTTGGCCAGTCGCCTCAGACGTGACAGATATGTGTGGGCGTGGCCTAGATGATATGCCTTGGGTGAGAAACTAGATCATGTAATTTATATAGGCCACCAGTACCTGTTAGATTATAGCGTACGTGCGAGACTAGCTTAAAGTCTACCGAACAAGAGCAAAAGAGTTGGTTTTGACAGATGGATTATATTGGAGGTAAAACAGTTGTTTCCCTAATGTTTGAAAAAAATCAGTAGGGAAAGTAGGATTACAGAAAGGTGTTTGATTGGTTGGGTAATAGAGTAACATATTAGTAGTGGAAAATATATTATACGTAGGTGTAAATTTGAGAATAATAAACAGATGGAAGGAAGCAGGTACAGTGAAATCTCAATCGATCGTTCCTCGATTGTTTGTTTTCCTGCGTTCATCGTTTATTTCTTCCAGACCCGAATTTATCTCATACAAAACATGTAAAAATAGATTGCATCGATCGTTCCTCTATCCATCCTTTTACCGCATTCATCGTTTAAATCATGCAGTTATTATCGTTTTTAAAATATGAACATACATTTTAAAACCACAATTCATAGCTAAATGCTTGGTTTTGATTAACAGTACTGTAAACGGTGGAACATTCGAAAGATAAAAAGATAATGATTTAGTCGCTTCTGCCGGCAGCAGCCGCCCTGGGCATCTGACATTCAAACACAACTATATCTAATAGTAATCAATATAAATAATATTAGTAATAATACCTACATATTTACTGTAAATATGCTTATCATTTGACATTATCACTTTTTTAACAATAGGCTACTTCAACATCAACATAGGTAAGTATTCAAATAATTAAACTGAGTGTTTTGAAAACAAACTTCCTTTACTTAATAAATTTGTGACTTGCAGGCTGCCCGGGATGAGCTGACCAATGAGGCCGTGGCCCTGGTGACCGGCAGCAGGGCCCTGGTGGCGGCTCTGGCCAACGGGGTCCCCCGAGGAGTGGCCGCCCCACTGGCCGAGTGTCTCAACCCCTTAAGAAGGCTTGCAGATCTGTCTCAGGTAATAATTACTTATCGATTTACACATATGTAATTGTTTTTCAACAGGTATCAACTACATAGAAGGTATTTTTCTGTAAGCGTAACATAAAACATGAACTTTAGATTCAGAGTGATTTGTTGGCATGAAATCCGGGATGTCCAAGCATTCTGCAGCAAATATGTATGCACAGTGGAACCTCTTATAACGAGCATAATTCCAGAATCTTACTTGTTATGTGAAACATTTGTTAAACGAAACAATTTTTCCCCTGTAAATCAATGTAAAATACCATAATGCGTTCCATGCCAAAAAATAAATAAATTTACATACTTATAAATTGAAAGCGTGACAACCTGGAATGTGATTTCTATTCGCAAAAAACAATAAAAAAATCGGAATAACTAGTTGATTATTTATGATTTTTTGACACAAAATTAATTTTGTTTTACTATAGATATTTGTTTTTGTCGACGCTTCAAAATTTAGTGAAAATGTGACACAGCATTATCATTCAATACAATTTGTAGAACGCATAGCCACTTCCATATTGGGGTTCAATGTACGACGCTTCTCAATGAACGAAGCAATAGTTAAGCATGCTTTCAGCATTTCTCTTATTGCGCCAGAAGATTGTTGCTCTGCTACTCTCTCCTCCTGCACTAACAAACTCTCCTCCATAAATTCTTGCTGTGAAACACAATGCAACTCCATAAGCTCTTCGGTGGTCAGCTTTGAACTGAGCTCTTCCACAAGCCCTTCAATACATATTGTTGTTTTCCACCTCCTGTCCCATGGTATTAAGCGAGTGATGTGAAGATGGGACGTCTCCTTTCTGCATCACTCGTTAAGGGAACATTTTTTTCACAATCTATTTTGCTCATTATGCGAATTACTCATAATAACAGGTGCTTGTTATGAGAGGTTCCACTGTAAAATATCCTGGATAAAAAGGGTAACAAATATTGAAGTTCTTCATTAAATTACCAAAAATTTGTGAATTCCAGACACATACTGAAGGATATTCCAATACTATCTTGATAACATCATAATAAAAGATTTGGTACCCAATTGATAGTTAAGGGGCATCATTTAGATTCCGGAAGAATGCAACTTTTTTCATTTATAGCTCCATTATCCTATAACTCGTCGTGCCAGAAGAGCCATAAAAGGAGGACGGTCTATCATTAAGGAAAGATGCCGCATCTTACGGCTTGGAAACTTACGTGACTGGTAGAAATATGCAGTTTGGCTGAGTTGTTCAAAACTACTTTCTGCAGTGTGAAGATTGACCCGATTCTAGCCAACCTCCAACAGGTCAGGAATCCTGAAAGAGATAGAGTTCCTTTGGATTCAGTATTAGGCATACCTCTTATGTCATCAGACCAGTGCACGTTGATAGAGATAGCAACCAATAAGTATGATGTTTTATTACATCCTTAAATAATCTTTTTCTATATTTTTCCAGGCCCTTGGTCGCCACACTTCAGCACCGCTTCAAACCCGCAATCTTGTACTTCGAGTTCACGATGTTGCTGCGGCTTTCAAGGAACTGGCCGGAGCCGATATGGCCAGAGTAGTGAGGGAACACAACAACAAACTGGCAGAGTCCCAACAGCCCGAGGGCAGCAGTTCCCTTGAAGGCCAGTTGGCCCTACGAGCCGAATGCCTGGCCAATGTCTTAGCTACTTTACTGAGAAGCTTAAGGGTGTTTTCCCCATGAATCTACTTTTAACAAAAGGTTTGTGATCATTGCTGATATTATACTGAATAAACCGTAACAAAATTAACTATCCACAATATTAATGAACTGAGCGTGTTTATGAAACCTGTTCTGAATTTAGTCTTTGATGTCTTCCGCATCAATTAATTATTTGATAATAATATCATGAATGTATTTTTCAACTGTATTATTTATTCATATTTAATAAATTTACTAGTATTGCAATGTATACAAGCTTTAGATACTGCATTAGTGGTCATGTTTTGAATTAGTGTGAGGTTTTAAACCAAGATATTTTTGATTAGTAATCAAATATTCAAATTCGATATTTGTAGAGTTTAAGAGTACATTAATAACTTTTATTATTTTGTAACACATTCGCTTGAATTCCAAAACTTTTAAATCGACATTACGGTTGTAACTGTCGTTTTTAAAGAAACAGATATCCACTAAAGTAATTTTTAGGTAGACCGTCTTTTGTGTCATAACTCATAACATATAGGAGCTTTAATTTTATACTGTCAACCTGCAAGTGGCAGTTACCAAACCAGCAATGGAGGTGAGTTTGCATATATGAATGTCCGTACATGTTCACGACGGCTATAACCGTATATGTTACAGCTACAGTCATTAGCTATTGCTAATATATTAGCTATAGCTATTGTTGTGGAGTTGCTGAATGTGCAACTTATTAATAGCTCAATTAGATAGAAGTAGAAATGCATGATTCAAACAATGTAATAAAAATAATTAGCTTTAATTTACACATAACCAAACCAATTGTTATAAAATCTTATTTAAATGTGCATTGAATCTTTTACTGTATGGTCCCATGTCCATAAAACTACAAAATATTGTCTTGTGATTTTTCTCAGTCTTTTACTCACTTATTATTTACACTTTGAAGTATGGAAAGAAACCTTTTTCAATATTATGGTTGATACTGAGTCAGTCTGCACAACTTCCATAAGAACTCAAATCATTGGCCTATTATTGCTAACAAGCGATGGATCATCACTCATTTTATTAAGAGCGAGAGCCACGGTACCAACTCAATTCTTTCGTACGGCTCAAAGAGTCGACTCAATTGAACGACGGCTCAATTAAACGGGAACGTGAGCAATGAAAATACTATGGTCGTACGGTATGGCTCTCCTGGTACAGCTCCCCCGACACGGCTCCCCCGATACGGCTCTCAGCTCTCAGCATATATGAATGATCGTACGACTCTTGGTACCGGTATGCCGCCTTCTACCTTGAGAAAAATAAGATGGCAGGTAGATAGGTGTAAGTACAAATGTACAAGTCCAGATGTCAGAATGTCAGATGCCGTTTACGTCTCTGAGGATGTAATATCAATTGATACTTGCATAATTATAGTGGTTGAATTTTTTCTAAAATATCTCCCGATTAAACATAGTAACCATTCAATTGAGCCATAGTACAGTTTACCGAGAGTCGTATGAATAAGGCTCATCAAAAAGAGCTAGCTCAATAGTGCGACTCGCTCATGAACGACTCATTGCTACATGTAACACCATATTCCTTTGAAAGCAAATCTGTCCCCTTAACAAAGTTGAACAGGGTTGTCATTGGTTTTTCTTTGGATGTTTCAAAATGCTCAGGTCCCTTAGTAACTTACATAATTACCGGCAAAACATCTTTGACAGGAAAACTTGTGTTCAATCTGATTTTTTGATTTGACAGAAATCAAAAACGATAAAAATATTTCATCTTTATCTACTATCGTAAGTTTCATCTCAATTATTTTACCAGTGTTTCCGTCACCCATTTTAGACATAATGAATGTATTTATTTATAATATTAATATTTATTATGAAACAATGTTACCATACGCTAACTTGTACAAAATTAATTTGAATAATTTATTGTGTTTGTAATTTCCTAACTTTTAATCATTTTCCTAATTTGAATGTATTTTTGATATTTATGTATTATAAATCAGTTCATTTTTCACAACAATTTATTTACCCCATGAATAATATTATGTAAAATTATAAACCTTTGTTTTTGTTGTTGACAGGAAATCTCATTTTATTTACCTGAATGAATAGTTAAGACTTCACTTAATGCGATAAATATATACAGTTTTTTTAAAAGTAGTGCTTAGAAAATATTTATTACAAATGTTGCAATGTAATTGCTAAATTATTTATTAATATATTATCATTATTATGTACAAAACATGTATTGAATGGACTTATGTAATATGAATGTATCGATATTCATGTTATGTATTTGGACATGTATTAGGGTATACATATTATTAAAAATAAATGATTTTATGTCACTTGTTTTGTTGCAGTAGTTGGGTGAATTTGATGTGCGTACGTTTTATTAAAATTGTTATAGTCTATTATTAATAACTGTCATAGTATTTCTAGAAACCTCATGATATTAAATATTTAATAGGTGTACTGTAGACTTTATAAATTTATGTTAATTATTAATCAATAACACACCAGTTATTCATAACTATTTTTGCAAAATAAATTGTGCTTTTTGCAATGGTATTTCAGGATTGATTCATTTTTGAGTAATTGATAGTATTCATATTAGTTTTGATAAATTGTAATCGATTCAAACTTTAACCCTTTCACCTCAGCCATTTTTCATTAAAAAAATAAATAATTAGCAGTATTGTATTATTTGGATGACAATTATTGTAAACTTTTTATTTTCGTAAAGTGTTTCCTACGTCGTTGCTTTATAAATATGATTTTAAATTCAAATAAAATTTGAGGCTTCGAGTATATAATATGTATACTTTAGATATAGGTGGTTTCTGAGGTTTACAGGGTTAAAATAAATCATTACTTTTGTGAAGAACTCAGAGAAAATTCACTGTTACATTTAACTACGACATTTTTATAATACTATATAAACACAGTGATGTATACATATACTAAATAATGGAAATTATTTTATTTTATATCCTTATTATTGCATATTGCTAATTTTCGCTTCTGATTTCATTATTTTTTGTCCTCACATTTGAGAAAAGGCTTGGAATAAATGATAAAAATAGTACACTAACTAAATTTGCTCATATAAAGTTGGTTCGTGCCAAATTTAAAAGTATTAAAAATGATCATTTGGCAATTTTGCATAAATTTGATTAATTCTTGTAAGTAAAATATACTTGTGTATTTCTAAGGTGCTTTCTTCGCGTAAAGATTGAATAATCAAATAAAATAAGCATTCAAAATTTAAAATCAACTTGTTTTTCAGAATTTCATAATATGTATCAAATAATATTAAACATAGATTTTTTATGAAATATGAAGCTTGTACCAAATAATTGACACATTTCTGATTAAGTCGGATAATGGATTCAATTGAACTGGATGTGAAAGATAGTATGATTAATGAGTGTTAATATTAACTTCTGGTAGGTAATGTATGTGTTTTCTGTTACAAACAGATATTTTGAAAATTTGTTGTATTTAGGTTTGACTGTTGTGTGTGCCTTGTACCAAGGTATCTTTGCAAGAGGTCATAGTCGCGGCAAAAGGACAGTTTTTACTTTTTGTAAGAAATAACACATTTAGAATTCAAAACAGAACAACTACTGGTTAACAAATTACATCGTTTTTAAAGGGGTGTTTCAACTTTTGTGAAGACGTTAGAATTTTGTAAGAATTAATGTACTTATAATGCTTCTTGAAAAGCTTGGTGTAAAACATGACATCTTTTTTAAATGTTTTTTTTTCGGCATATTTGTAGAATTCATACCTTTTTTTATAAAGAAAATTAATAACATCTAATACCCTAGAATAGAGATAATACCTCCAACTTCTGACATTTCATATATATTCTGATGGTACAATGCTACAGTAGCACCTACTAGTGTCGCAAATTCTGCGGCTTGGTTTTCTTTCATACATTTTAATGGGTTTTATGTGAAAATTTTAAAAATAAATTAAAGAAATCGAAAATTTTAAAAATATATTTTATGTAACCTACATACAACCTGACTGCTTTTTTGTACATTTTTAAACATATTTTTTATTAATATCGTTCAACAAACAAATTGGAAAGCTCAAAGCACCACCAGTACTGTATGAATTCAATTATTATTAGTATTTTTTAAAATTAGTATTTATTAAATAATTAATCAATTTACAGTATAATAGTTTTACAGAGTATTATCAATAATGTTAACTAAAATAATTCATACATTATGTACCGCCATTGTCTGGAAGTAATCTCTACATGCTATGCTATCGCCTCTAGCGGCCAGCGTTGGGTAAATACTGCCAATATTTTACTGGAGTTGGGCGTATTATCTTTCTAGGGTAGGTATTTGTAAACATTTGCCTTTTTTCAGCTTGCTTTTTGCCAAAAATAGAATCTTTTATCATAATATCAAATTTCTTTTTCAAAATATAAAATCTTTTACAGGACATCAATAAAATTTAGTCAAAAATGTAATCTTGTATCAAAATATCGAATTCCATTTTCATACAAATGGAATATTCTTTCAGAACATCTGTTTACTTTTGCAAGAAAATAATAGAAAATATTGTTTTAGAATTCCACAATCTTGTACCATAAAGTTTGTAACACGACATCATATTCATACTATATACTATCCGATAATAAGTTAGCTTTATACTCTAATTAGGTTTATCTTTATACACGTGTACCTAATACTATTTACTGTAAAACCATTTAACCCTAATATTTAATGAACACGAGCATAATTCAACATTGTCACCACATATCTAATCCAATGATAATGATACCAAAATATTGTTAGCGTAACTTAACATATTATTATTATTTGTTGTAAAACTGAGAAAATAAATAACCTGAATAATATTTTTTTTCCATTAAACCCCAAGACCCTGATCTACTCTGGATGTACTTTGTATAGACGCAGGATCTACGAATTAGGGTTAAGATACATTACGCTATATGCATCATGGCTTGCACTATTTCAGCGTATCACTCGTCTTACACTACCTATGGGAATGTATGGCGAGCTATATGCTGAAATATGCCAAGCCACGGGAATACAGAGCTCTTATAGCGTGGTCTGTCACAGGCTTTATGTATTCTAATTTTTTTTATTTTGTGTACCGTGTTCGGAAACTTGTAATACAAGCAGGAAACTGATGAATCTAAATCACACAGAGAACCCAAAAGCTTTTTTTCAACGTAAAGTTTAAATAAAACTTTTGGAGCCGGGTCTATGCTTCGACGCATTTCAAAAGTCATCAAACAGCTGATATACCCCAGCGACTGAATTTTTTTCAAATTTGACAAAAAAAATCCCAAGTTCAACTCCAAATATGATGTAGATTAATCAAAGTCAACCAGTTGCTTCACATAATTTGAAAGTTAATGTCCTGTAAAGGTTCTATTCTAGTTCTGTTATTATTTCAGAGTGTACAACTGGCTAATAATGATGTAATAACAGAACTTGAATATATCCTTCACAGTACTTAACCCTTTCAGACCCTGTACTCACTTTTGTGAGGGTAAGTTACTGATTTAATTTCTGACGGTGCAATGCTTCTATGGGTGTGTGACCAGTCTCGATCGTTTGTGAGCATGGCTGGGTACTTGAAAAATATTTTTTAATTGGGTAAAATTTCTATGCGGTGGCAACACCAGGATTCTTTTGTTGCACTTTTATGACAGTTCGATAAAGTCTTGTCGGTCTCCCTGTTTTTGCTCATAACTTTGCTTTTATTCAATTTCTTTAAATTGTTATTGAAGTTATCGTTGGTCAAGAGTGTAGTAAACAATAGTGTAGCTCTATTACAAGTTAAAAGTGTATTTTGTATTGATTAGATACATTTGAATTTTACAACTCACGTTTGTGAGCTCTGGTTCTCTACCCTGCCAATGTAAGTAATGTATGGGATAAGATATTTGTATTCATTAAATAAAATGCCTTTGTTTTTACTGTGTTTTTATGATTTGTATTTTATTTACAGACCATGGAGAATCTTATAAATGATCCAGATGCCATTACTGACTTGCTTATGAACGGAAATGAATCAGATATTGAGTTATTTAGCGATGATGATAACGAAGATGAATGGACCCCACAAAATAGAACCGTAAGCAGTTCATTTGATTCTGAGCCAGACGAAGAACCGGATAATCAACCACCAGCACAAAGAAACTACCAGTGGAGGAAAAGATCTTTTGTGAGAAAGACAACAACACCAACATTGAAAGTACCATCTCAAGTAATATCACCAGTCGCATTCTTTGAGAGGTATTTTACGCAGGAGCTTTTTGAGCTGGGAGCGAAACACACTGCACAATATTATTTAAATAAAACTGGAAACATACTGAAAACTTCTGCTTCTGAAATAAAAAAGTTTTTTGGTATAAATGCCCTGATTGGCTGTATTAAATTTCCGAGGATCAAGCTATATTGGCATTCTCGATTTCGATTTGATCCGATTGCATCAGCAATGAGTCGTGACAGATTTTTTATTTTCCGCGTCAATTTACACTTCGTTGACACATTTGCTGAAAATGCAGGCCATGCTAATAATATTTTTTGGAAAATTGATCCAGTGATAAAAGCAGTGAGAGACAGATGTCTTTCTATTGAGAGAGACTTTGGGTTTTACTCAATTGACGAGCAAATGATACCATTTCTAGGAAGATGTGCCGTTCGCCAATTTGTAAGAAACAAACCTCGTCCAACCGGAGAAAAATTTCGTAATGACTGGTTCCAATGGAACAGTGTAGGATTTCGAGATATACCAAGGTGCGAATACACCATTACCCGATCGAACATTAGGTCTAGGTCCTGCAATAATTTTGCGACTTGTTTCAACTCTGCCAGAAGAAAGCTCTGTCTTCTTTGATCGTTATTTCACAACAATGCCTTTATTTGATAAACTCAAGGAGAAAAAAATTTATGGCACAGGCACCCTTATGCCTAACAGATTTAAAGGCTTCAAGTTTACCCCAGATAAACAAATGAAGAGAGGGGATTTTGAAGAAATATGCCGATCAGATGATGCTGTTTCTATTGTGAAATGGAAAGACAACAAATCTATTCTAATGGCATCTTCCTTTGTAGGTAGTACGCCCAGTACGCAAGTTGAAAGATGGGATAAAACTGAAAAAAAACACATACAAGTTCATTGCCCAGCTGTTGTAAAACTATACAATGAAAAAATGGGTGGAGTCGATAGTTGTGATCAAAGTCTGGAATGTTACAGGACTTGGGTCAAGACAAAGAAATGGACGTTAAAAGTAATTATTCATATGTTTGACTTAGCTATCGTAAATAGCTGGAATGAGTACAGAAGAGTTTGCAACGAAAATAATTACAGAAAAAAAGATATACTGGACCTGCTGGATTTTAGGCTGACGATTGGAGAGTATTTGCTTGGAGGACTGCCACCCAAACGAAAGTTTGATGCAGATGCTGAAACGAGCACCCAAACAATACAGTCACCTTCAAAAAGATACCAACCAGCTGCAATTCCATTTGAAGACAAGAGGTACGACGGGTATGAGCACTGGCCCATTGTCGAATCTCTCAAAGCTCCAAGGTGTTGCAGACTGGAGGGATGTTCAAAGCGATCTCGCACCAAATGTATAAAATGTGATGTCTACTTATGCCTATCAAAAGATGTCAACTGTTTCTTAAAGTTTCATCGCAAATAATCATTGATTTTTGATAACTTACTTCGAATATTTTGTTAAACCAGTATCTCTTTTTGGAAATTGTTGAGACCCAGTACTCACAATTGTGAGTATGGCTTTTCCAAGAAAAATTGATTAATAAAAAATATAAAAAAAATCTTTTTTTCTTTTTTTGTTACCCATAATCACATTACTACAACGAAAAACTAAAAATTGTTTGTCAACTAGGCTCGGGTCTGAAAGGGATATACATTAACTTGAAAATTTTTTGAATTGTTCAAATTCTTTGAAACAACCTGTGCCAAATAAGACTCATTTACAAACAAATGTGCACAAACTTTCGGAGTAAATTGATGATATTGGTAATTTTTTTCTTGCTAAATTAATATCAAATGCTTAATATTTGAGAAAGCTTTCCTGATGTTTTTTTCGAAAATCCCTTCTCCGAATATGAAAAAATCTCATAGTTTGGACGAGGCACCATAAGTCAGCTAGTAGTAAAAAATGATGTTTACAAAGACTTTTTTCATATTTTCAAAAAATAATGATCTAATCAAGCTTTGCAAAAACTAACTTATTTCCAAGGTCATTCTATAATAATCATAATCTTCCACAGCGGTTGAGAAAGACGAGACAAGAACTTGGACAATACTGAATAATTTTTTTTTTTTTTAAACCATTTAAGGTTAAACGCGACATTTGTAATAATCTTTGTGTTTGTAGATGGCGTTAATTAATTAATTATATTAAAATACGCTTTTTGCGAGGTACTGCTTTACAATATTAAGACAAATGGGGACAATTAAGTAAAAAGGGTATTTTAGTCAAATACATTAATTAGCGCCATCTATGAACACGTAGATTATAACCACCCTCGCATTTAAACCTAACCCTAATAAACCTGATTATTTCAATAAATCTGTTTGAGAAACTGGTATTTGATTTAATTATGTGGAAATTACGCATGGAGTGGTATGACCGTGTGAAAAATGTGCATATTTTAAGACCTTTTTAAGTTTTTAAGAACTTTGGGTGTGCATGTTTGGCACCAGTCGAAGATAAGTTGTATTTATTTTAAAATAGAGATATGGAAATCCTAAATATTCATGATGGCAACTTGTTAAAAATAATTTAGTAGGTTGAATACCAGCTGGAGGGGTTAATGAATTATTCTTATAAAAAAAACATCATGCGATTTTTAATTTATAGTCAAACTAACTCGCTACATACACAATTATTGAAAATCTACCAGGAGCATGATATCACGAAGAGGTGACACTTTTTAAAATACGCCTAGAAATGTAATTTATGCAATCTTCACAACTCTGATGCTATGTACATTTCAGTATTATGCTACACAGGCGTCGAAAACGCCTTTTTTATTTCTAATGGGCCTAATACACGTTGGCCCAATGCTCTGGCCCAAAGTGTACAGGACCACTTTGCCCTGGCATGCGTTGGCCGCCAACGTTGGCCGGTCAACCCGATTATTGTCGGTTTGGTTTTTTGGTGCACACGTCAAAGAATATAGGCGCCAACCCGCCAACAGCTTTGAAAGTTGGCCCTGTCTTCAGTTCGCAATACGCGTTCAGTGAGGACAGTCATGTTGAATATTGCATAAGTGATTATTTACTTTTACAAATTACGATGATTAATAATTAAACGTGCTGTACAAATAAATTGCCGTGGTTGCGATAATTTCCACTACTATCTAGATTTGACGGCTTCCGTGGTCGAGGGGTATGAATTTCGATTAGCAATCGAAGGTCATGGGTTCAAATCCCGTCATGCGCAGGTATTTTTTTTAATGACTTTGTGCTATTTCACGAATTATTAATTTTTGAATAAGATTAAGTACAATTGCGGTACGTTCCACAGTGGAAAATACTCTCAGTATTGCCTGTTGATAAGACCACCATTCTGAATTGAAACGTTGCTTGGGTGACTGAATATTCTGAAATATATAATTGACTGAATAAATATAATTTGTAGATCTGAATATTCAGATACTCCCCCACCTTCCTCCTCCCTATCTCTTTCAACTCCTCACTACCTTCAGCCATACAACATACCCCAATTGGAGATACCATAGTCTCACTGGCTTCAGATGGTTGGGAGTATAGTTGGTACTCTTCTGCGGTTTTCACATTCAAGATCAAATGGCATAGTATACGGTTTTACATTTTATTTTCAATTCTGACGGAAATGCCGAAAAAAAGTGCAATTTTAGATTTGCCGCCTGAGCGACATGATCGTTTTTATTGGTGAATTGGATCTAACGTCGACAACGGCGTCCATACGTTGGCGAGTTGGCGACAAGATTTGTTTGATTTTTGTTTTTTTGATTTGATTTTTCAAGATTTGAGCTTTTACGATTTGAGCTTTTACGATTTGAGCTTTGAAAATCCCAGCTTTTAAGCTCAAAATCAAAAACTCTCAGCTTTGAGATTACGATTTGAGCTTTCAAGCTCAGCGCTTTTAAGCACAACACTCAAAAGCTCAAATTTACAGCTTTATGCTTTGAGCTTTCTAGTTTTGTGCTTTTACGATTTGAGCTTTCAAGCTTTGAGCTTTTTAGCTTTTAAGCTCTGAGATTTTAAGCTTTGAGCTTTGAGCTTTTAAGCTTTATGCTTTAAAGCTTTGAGATTTTAAGCTTTGAGCTTTTACGATTTGAGCTTTCAAGTTCAGAGCTTTTAAGCTTTTAAGTTTTGAGATTTTAGATTTGGACATTTAAGTAGAGATTTTAATTGTGAGCTTTAAAGATCAATAAATCAAGTATTCAATGGTATACTCGTATACGAGACGATGAAGCAACAAGTGTGTACCGAGACCATGCTGTTTGTAGGGCCATCCTCACTGTCTAATCCCGCATAAAACGACGTGATGGTTGTTAACTATATGTTACTAACAAAGTTAAATTATACACTACTCACGAGTACAATTTGATCATTTATAGTCAACATAGCTTTAGTTGTACTTCAAATTTCACTACAACTTGATTTTCTCCATAGTAAAATATAAAAGGTCTATGAGTTTCATCTCTATAATAGCGCCATGTAATTGATTGTACAAGTCCGGTGCGTCATTGTAGCTTTTGCCTTTCTAGTGTTTTTTAATGTGGCAACAAAACTACTCTGGTAAATTATTTATTTTTTACTTTCAACTGTCATTACTGTTTCGATGAAAACCGCAAGATGGCGATAGCAGCGCGGGAAAGGACGCCATTACGCTGCAACATTATTAGCCCGCAACCCGCGAATACCGCGAAACCTGCTCCCGCCCCAATGGACTCAGAACCTCGGCAGGTATGTAAGTTAGTTCTCCATTGCGCAGACAACTACCACTAAAGTCTTATAAATATTGAGATGAACATTCGACATGATGGGAACTGAATCTTATATACCTACTTATTGACCTTATTGATGTCTCGCCATAACTCAAACAAGCTGGAAACTTGCGTCTTGATTCTTGTAGAACCAAAAAGCGGCCGTTGGACATTCATTTGGATAAACGAACATAGCTCTGAAAACCTTTGTTTTTTTGACTGAATACTTTTCTTTTTCTAGAACCGAAAATGTAAATATACTTAACACTTTTGTGGGTGGTTTTATAATCGGTCGATTCCAAAACACTGCATGTTTAATGTAGGTACCTACGCAATATCATTAGGGAAAAACACTAGAATAGTGATATTATTGTTGAGCATATTTAAATAAATAACAATCGATCGACAGTCAAGGAACTAACATAAACGTGTCATTGATGTGTCGACTCACCGTGTTTATTTTTATGTGAATACAGCACAAGAACTGATCCCAACCGCCTGTAGCCAGTGAGACTATGGCATCTCCAATTGGAATATGTTATGAAGATAGTAGAGAGGGGAATGAGATGAGAAAGAAGTAGGTGGGGAAGTTCCTGGTTATTCAAATCTGGTCAGCTAACATGGCTAAAGCTATTTCAAGCAACGTTTCGCCGGGATTTCATTTATCGAACAGTTGTAAGTCATTACGTATAAGACTTGTAAGATGTAAGACAACGGTTATACGTCTCACTGAGAATAGCAGTTAGTTGCTATATAAGTATATAATATAAGTCTAAGGTGTTTGTCATTAGTTTTCTAATTCTAAACCTTAGTTTTATTTAAGCCATTTGTACATCACACTTTACAAATGTATAATTCATCGACTATTACATACGTACATTATTACATAGAATTATTACGTTGAAATAATCTGTATTTGTTTGTTCCTACATTAAATCAATGAAAGGCCATATTGTTGATACATCATACATAAAGTTGGGTGGACGAGAGTGATATTTTTATACTACAGTGCAATGGTAAACTCTCTTCACCTTTTATATTTTCTGATTAGGTACTTGCTACATTCAATGGAGTAGAACTATTTCTCAGACCCCGTACATCCTTGTAAACGAGACCAATCTTCTTTACAACGATGGCAGATAGCGCTGGTGTGATTGGATATCATTTATGTGATATGACAGCTATTTGATACGGTTTAAAAGATATTGTTTTAAGAACTTTAAAAAAAATGGTTTTTAAATATGGTGGTTGGAGTGGCAAGGATTAATAAATATATAAATATTTATTTTTCGGAATAACTTTATTGAGTAAAACCTCAAATTGTAATATTTAAATATTGAAGACAATATTAGTGATTTCTAAACGAAAATCTGAAACAGAAAAATCAGAAAAGGATACGGTCACATCTAGGACTAGATGTGACCGTATCGTTTTCTGATTTTTCTGTTTCAGATTTTCGTTTAGAAATCACTAATATTGTCTTCAATATTTAAATATATAAATGCAAAAGTAATTGGGAAAAAGGAATATTTGGTTTGTTTATAATCGCAACCTATTTATGATCGTTTTCCCATGAACGTATCTACATACGTTTAAGGCGAAGCTTAATGTGCCAAATCACTATTTTGATTAATCTTTATAACGAATTGGTGTACATTATGAATACCAAAAAATATGCTTTAGATAAATTGAAAGTTTTCCTATCGCTTCGCTTGAGTAGAATGCAAATAAAAATATAAATTATTCAATAAAAAATATAAATGCTAACTACTGAAATAGATATTTTTTCAATAGAAATGTACAAACGCATAAAGGAAACAACTAATGAAGTTAGTAATAGATACGCAGATGTGGCAGATCTATTTAACTGCACGCAAGGTAGGTACAAGAGGGCTATGCTATCAAATCTTTTCAATCAATATTAATTTAATCTAATTCTACCTTATTTGCACTATACAAACTTATGTACTTGTATCTCTTGTTTACTTACTTACCTACTTACTCTCTAATGTCATTTCACAATCAAATGCCACATATATTTGTAATTCTTTTTTTTAAATATTTCAACGATTTTAACTGTGACATATTATCATTGTTTATGGTATATTTATACCGTTGATATTAAATAAATAAATAAATAAACTTAAAAAAAAAACAGTATTATAGCTATGATTATTTGTGACAGTTTCACTTGATTAAATTTTTTGTTTTCTCATAAAATTATTTACAAAATAAATAAAAACAAGTTTTTTGCTTGAAATCGAACGTTTCTAGACTCCGTTTGTCAAGCGATTTTAATGCCTATTATCTAAGATATACGGTATACCAAGAATCTACACATTTTTGGCTTGTAGCTTCCTCTTAACAGAATAAGACAAGAAATAAGTTTTGTTGTTTTTTCAGATTGGCGGCGTGCGAAATAACAATTGGCAGACGATTTTGTGAACTAAAATGTTGAAAAGTGATGTTTACTCATATTTCGAAATAGTGCCTATTCCTATACATATATTAAAATAGAACTTTGTACATACATATATTAAAAGAATTTATTTATATACATATATTAAAATAGCTTATTTATATACATACAGGCTGACATGATATCCAACTACACCAGCGCCAACGGCTGATTGGTGTGCTAATTTTATTTTGAATTATATCTTCAAAACACTGAAAGCCAAAATTTTAAAAATTGAAGAACTCCGGCATTTTTATTTGGGAAAATACAAATTTTTCCCATCCTTACAAGGAGCTCTCCAAATTAGATCAAAATAGAGAGAATTCAACAAAACTTTTAACACTGAGCAAAATTCGTGAATGTAGGGATAAACATATTGGATGGATTCCATAACTGAACAGAACATATTGCAAGGATTCCATAACTGAACAGAACATATTGCAATGATTCCATAACTGAACAGAACATATTGCAAGGATTCCATAACTGAACAGAACATATTGGATGGATTCCATAACTGAATAGAACATATTGCATGGATTCCATAACTGAACATAACATATTGGATGGGTTCCATAACTGAACAGAACAGTGGTAAAACAAAACACTTTTCAAAAGTGATAGAAAGTCATTCATTATAATAAATGAAAAAAAAGTAGCTACCTAACTAACCTAATCTAACCTAACCTAACCTTGTAAGCCTTTTTAAATACTTTTTTTTTGTATTTCTTTGGCATTCACTATGTAACAATTTCTAGATATTTTTTGTTTTTTAATGAGTTTTATTATTCACAATGTACATTTGTTACTTATAAATTTTATTAATTAGCGACCGGTTTCGACACGTTCATGTCATTAACCAGCTATTTTAAAATAGCTAGTTAATGACACGAACGTGTCGAAACCGGTCGGTAGTTAATAAAATTTATAAGTAACAAATGTACATTGTGAATAATAAAACTCATTAAAAAACAAAAAACTTTTTAAATACGTCTATTTGAATTTCGATTTTGTTTTCGTGAATGAAAGAAATCTTAGAAGTGGAAATTAACGGTTACGATCGAGCTGAAACTGGCAAATAGACTCGATGTCAATGACAGTACATTCTATCAACGTTTGGTGGAAATCACGCATACATACGCGTTTCTCTTAAATTGGATAACAGTACAGATTAGATGTCGGTCTTATCCATTCGGGAATGAGCTTAGTTGTAAGCACGGTTGACTTCAGTCACTGGGAGGAAGGTTCGATCCTCAGTAAAACAAAAAATCTCTCTATTCAATTTTGAATCCACGGTGAGGCCCTTGAGGCTAATCGTACACGAAGATACTCGTACTTACAAACGCCTCGAGTTTTGTGTGCGTAGCATAGGCACCGCTAGTGAGTATCCGCCATACTATTTTGCTAGTATTACTATAGGACGCGACGCGTCGAATACGGGTTTGCACGCTACTGACAGTGCTGGTAGCACTCTTTCTCATGTAGTTCTTTGGCGGTGACAAATGCCGTACAATTAATATATATGTCGTTGTATGGGTGAATCCAAAATCTAGATTAGATTAGATTAGTTAGAATATTTAGATCTATCTAAAGAAGTAGAAAATTATTGGCTTCTCCTCTTCTCTTCTTGCTTGACGTCGTACTGATTCCACGGCTGCACTTGTAAAAATAATCATGTTCAGTTTAATTCGGGTAGCGCCGTGTTCGGAAACTAGCTTTTTGAGAGAAGCATATATGTAGGCTAGTCGTGGTTGTGTCACAGTCACGTATCTCGTAAATATCTCTGTGTACGAAGGGCCTAAGGGTGCACAGACGGTCGCTATGCCACTGATAAGGTTGTATATTCAGAAACCCACCACCTAGCTAGTTTCAGGAATAAGAATTATTATTCTTAACTGGGTAATTTTCTAAGTACTGCCATGTCCATGTCTGTGTCTGGTCCGGTCGTTCTCGACACTCGACTCGGACAATTAAAAGAATTGAGACGGACTATGCTGGACCACCCAGACGTCACTAACTACAGATTCCTTACATAGTTAGATTTTTATTATATTTTTTTATTTTTTCATTAAAAGTATTCTTTATTTACAACGATCGCATATTTTCCTGTGTGCTAGGAGTTCACCCGTGTTGTGGATCACACTTTTCATGGAGGTTTGATTTTTTTTATTTTTTTTATGTGACACCTCACAAGAGTGTCCCTGCCTGTGCAGTGTACAGACAGGGGAACTATGTCACCACCCAGTTGGGCGGCGATGTGAGGCGGAATAAGGTAGGGGCTGTAGGAAGGGATTTTTTAATGCGGGCCTTGAAGAGGCTCGGATTATAGGAGGGAGGAAAAACAGATGCCGGTAGCTCGTTCCACATACGAGCCGACTTACACAAAAACGAGTCGTAAAAACGGCCCGTTCTCATGAAGCCAACGTCAACCGTGAACGGGTGTTCAGTTCGTGTCCGTCGAGTTTCGCGCACGTGCACCGGTGCATCAGGAATCAATGCTGCTAGCTCCTTGGAGCAGGCTCCATTGAAATACCTGTAGAACTGACACAGCATGCCTACATTGCGTCTATGCATTAGAGAAGGCAATCGGTCTGTTAACAACGGATTGTCAATCAGACGGATCGTTCTCCTTTGCACAGATTCAAGCAGGTTAAATTAAATTGTTCAGTACTAAAAAATTTGAATATTATTTATTAATAAATATTGAAATCGTACCACTCTTAATTTAAAAATAATAATATTCCGATATTTGTCAAGGGTGAATTGATTCATTAAAAATACATTTAAATTAAGTGTACAAATAAATTGATTCAGTATATATAAGACTTAAAACAAAAGTATTAAAGCAATCATTATTTAAACAATTCAATCGTCATAAAATATTAACACTTTTCGAGTGTAAATAGATTCATTACAGTGAAAGACATTGAAACAATGATATTAAAATTAATATGAATTTGGATTACTAAATTCATTTCAAATATTTGTTGCATCGATAAAAAAATTACTTATTTTAACTAATTATTTGGAAAGACCAACAAAACACAAAAATATGACGCACATGAAGCTATACAGAGCTTGTAGAGTGCTTTAAAATAGTCACTTTTAATGATAAAACACTACATAATATCTAATATACTATCACGTAGGTACGCATTTCTCCACTTTAGGACCGTCTTCACTGCATAAAAATATTAACACTACCGATAATATTACAAACTTTCAACTTTTAATGATAAAACACTACGAAATATCTAATATATTATAACGTAGGTACGCAATTTCTCACTTTAGGACTACAATAATATTGCGTACTTTCGCACTAACCGTACATATTACATAATATTATTACCTACATAGGTACTTGTACCTGTATTTTTCCACTTTTAAGAAGGCCATCACAACATTTCTAACACAGTCCTGATTGTTAAATATCATTACAATTAACAAACTATAATTCAACTGTCTTACTAAAATTTTACACATTAAATCTGTTTTTTGACTTTCAAAGATCAACAAGACACTATAACATTGTCCACTTATCCCCCTAAACAATATCAACATAATAACTTTATCTACTTATCCACAACATAATAAAATTCTAAGTAATAAAGAAAATAGTGCTAGTTGTTTTCCCAGCGACCAATGCAATACATTCTTCAAGAGTTGTTATCCATTCGCAATGGCAGGTAACCTTAGCACAACCCTTGACAATGGGAATTACTATGCCTCGGCACGATTGCATTTTTACGCGATTGCTGCAACATAAAATTACCCTTTATGTTGCGTTCAACGTGTCGTAAAGGGTAATTTTTCTCAAGTATTAAAGGGAACAATGCGAGTGCACTTTCATCTGGATATTCTTCAGCCAGATGTGAATTACGTTTTATGAAAATTGGCGGCTCGGATGTGCTAAGAAGGAAACCTATTCAATTTCAACGACCCATGAAATTTTTAAAATTTTGATACAACATGGTTTTATGAGTGAAATGTTAATATACAATGTTGTATTTACTTTATACTGAAATATTGTATAGGCACGATCAAGGTACTCAACCGTGAATTTTAACCTATCACAATGCGTTATGAAATGTACTTCTAATGAAATTACTTAAAAGTGCACTGCCAAATTAACAACCCCTAAATATGCACTAACAATGTAAATCCATATATACGCTTAAAACATGCAAAGAAAAAAATTTAAATTGACCAAAATATGCATGTTCAATTTTTTTTATTTCCACTCTTTTTTCCATTTAATAACATAATGTAATTTTGCGCCTAGTCTATTTCTTGACTGGTTTCAGAGCTCTATAGCCTATGATGAACGTGAAGATGATATAGCTATGAAATTCAGAACACCACAGATAGATAATTCTGTTTTATTTATATTAGGGTGTATCGATTTTTAACATATTTTTGTTTTATAATTAACGGTTGAAAAAAAGTTGCTACTAGGTACCACAACTTACCACAAAAAGTTTTGGATTTTTAAAAAAATGTTTTGGTCTCCCGCACAAGGCATAAAGTTTTAATTTTTTTCAAAAAATATCAATTTTTTTTAAATTTAAAAAAATAAAATCGTAACTTTTGTGTTTATTCCAATTTAAAAAACCAGTAATATAAGGGCATAAAAATAAGTGAGAAACGATTTTTTTTATAAAAAATGGATTTTAGGTCTCCGGTACAAGCCCTAAAGTTTGTTAATTTTGATGAAATTTTGTAATTTTGTGTACATATTTGAACCATGTTATTTTTAAAGTTTAAACCACCGGAATTAATTGTACTTTTCTTACAGAAGGCATAAAATGAGACAATACATATATACATAATTCATATATACATATAGTAAAAATATATACTTATATACAATATGTTTATACCTGAAAAAAGATAGTTGGACTGTGTAAATTGTATGAGAAAGGTGTTGAAAGAAACTTATTATACTTATGTTATTTGCTATTACTGTTGTTTATTACAAAAGTATAAAAGGTTATAACATGTCATAAAATGTAGTATAATAACTAAGTACAAAATGTTGCTGATTACTTTCCATACGACATGATTGGCAGTTTTCTTGTTCTACTGCAAATTTACTGACTTGTTTAAGTATTCGTCCTTTCATCTTGGCTTCAAAACCTTAAATCAAAGTTATTTATAGTATTTACATGGGCCTAGTGAAAATTTTATAAATTTTATTACAGTTCCCAAATGATAACAATAGACTGACTCTACCGTTCTACTATAATGACACACATACATTATCACATTATTACTCATCAATCAGTCGATTACACATTTTGGGAAATGAACATGCTAACATCGGCGACATTTATTTCTTAAAATTAGCGCAATATAAACATGCACTCAAAAATTATTTTTCCATAATGTAACTTTATATACGCAATATGGACATGTTGAAATGAAATGATGATATTTCTCATTGTTCTTTATTGTTATTTTTGGTTGTGATACACAAAATAATTGTATGTTATTTTTAAGTTTAAAACTACTATTATGTAATGATATTATTTTTCTTACTTTTGTACTCTATTATATGTTTATTTATAAAAGGCAGTATAGCCGTTTATGTATTTAAAATAAAAATAAATATATTTTTACTATATGTATATATGAATTATGTATATATATATATTGTCTTATTGTATGCCTTCTGTAAGAAAAGTACAATTAATTCCGGTGGTTTAAACTTTAAAAATAACATGGTTAATATATGTACACAAAATTACAAAATTTCATCAAATTAACAAACTTTAGGGCTTGTGTGGGAGACCTAAAATCATTTTTTATAAAAAAAATCGTTTCTTACTTATTTTTATGCTCTAATATTACTGTTTTTTAACTTGGAATAAACACAAAAGTTACGATTTTATTTTTTTGAATTTAAAAAAATTTTAATATTTTTGAACAAAATTAAAACTTTAGGCCTTGTGCGGAAGACCTAAACATTTTTTTAAAAATCCAAAACTTTTTGTGGTAAGTTGTGGTAGTAGCAACTTTTTTTCAACTTGGAATTTGAAAACAAAAAAAAAGTTAAAAACCGATACACGCTAATATATATTATCTTACAATCTTTATTTTAACTACGATTTATTTTAATATGCACCTCTTGCACAATCTTTTAGACTAACTTTAATTATAATCCTACCGTTTTTCTTTAAATGCTTACTGTTATTTTTAGGTACAAAAATATAATGTATACACTTATATTACCCACGCACAGGCTGCGCCTTAGTGGGTTCCCTTTCTTATTATTATAAAACTGTAATGTCAAATGTATAAATTGGGAAAAAATAAAGGAAATAAAAAATCTTACTATAGAGTAAATGTATTTAAAAAACAAATTTGTTTTAAATAATAACAAGTTATATAATATCGTAAACTGTTAGTAAAATTTTAGCTGATCTCGCAAATCGCAAGCTATCATGATTGTCTGATTTATCAGTAGTGAGATGAAACCAACAAACGATATTATTTTTTTGCACCGAAGAACATGAAGATGAAATGCTTGAAGTATTGTCATTCCGCAAAAAGCTCCGTTGTAAGCTCTCTTTCTGATTTACACCTTGTTGATGAGAAAAGGGGAGATATAAGAACGGAGCTATCGGCAGTAGATATGCCATTTGCAAAGAGCTTACAATAACAATCAATCACCGCCCAGGGGCCTGTTCGTCAAAAAAATTCACCTGCGGTGCTTTTTTTCTTTTGCCGGGTGGTTGCACTCTGGTGGGCGAACGACACCTGAAATTTTCCCCAGCTCTTTCAAAGCTTGTTGAATAATTTAGTGTGCGTCAGCCTTTAAAAAAATATATATATTATGTGAATACCGCACAATAGTCCCAATTGCTCCCAACTGCCTGGTGCCAGTGAGACTACGGCATTCTCATTTGAGGTATGCTGTTAGGATGAAGGTATTGGGGAGTGGAAGGAAATGGGAAAGAGGAAGGTGGAGGAGTACCTGGCTAATCAGATCTGGTCACCAAATACGGCTTCAATTCAAGCAACGTTTCAATTCTGAAGGATCATCTTTTACCAGGGCGATCTAAGAGTATTTTCCACTCTGGAACGTGCCGCAAGTATGCTATACATTATTTTAAATGAATAAATTGAAATAACACAAATTCATCAAATAAAATTTACTTGCGCACGTAGGAATTTAAACCCGCAACCTTCGGATTGCTAGTCGAAAGCCTTACCCCTCGACCACGGTGACCGAGCATGTAAATAAGAAGTCATTTTTGCGCGATGCAGAAGAGCTTTTGTTGGGATTCGCCATTTTATTGTTAGCGCTGTTTTGTGTTTTGACGCAAATTGAACCCGTAAATTCGGATTTGAAAAATCAAACACCATATACGTAGAAGATATGTATTTGTATAAATTACATTCCAAAATGTAAAAATAATACAGCACAAATTTCACAGATTTATTCGCTTGAATCTGAATATTTAACTTCAAAATACATGGTTTTCCAATAAGAGGTGTTATTTTGATATTCAATCGTAAAAGATCAATGGTTTCGTTGCTTGTGTGGCACGTAGCGCCGTCTTGTTGAAAGTAAACGTTGTCCAGATCAATACCATCCAATTCCGGCCATAAAAATCATTATTGGAAAACCCTGTATTAACCATATCCTGCTGATGCCTCAACTAAAATTGATTACACTCTCAGGCGTATTATTTCTGACCTTGTTCTATTAAATAAAATTATTAATCATTGTATTGACAGCTCCAAAATTCAACTCTGGGGGTCGGATTTGGGTACCGGCGAACCGGGAGCCGTTTATTGGATAACCAACACCTCTGCCATAGGTCACCCCAATTGGTTCGCTACGTTTTATTACTTAGCAGGGGTGCCTGGGTTCATCGGGTGGGGAGACACATACTTAAAGATTCAGTATTAGTGGAAATGAAATCTTCATACCTTCCTAAAATGTACCAGTTTACCATCCAATTTTTTCTTTTAATTTTTATATTTAATATATTTTATACTTTACACTTCATTTAGTTACCACTACGTTAATTACGCAACTTTATTCATTTCAATCCTATTTGATAAAAGTTGACTACATTATGTTTCGTCTATTGAAAAAATAAAATAAAATAAAGGTTTCGTGTAATATTCTATACCTTACGAGTAAGAGTAATTAACTTTAACTTTACTTGCTTTTATGTCATGGTTATTATGTTATTGTTATTACTCGTTATATTATGTACTTTCTTTATGTACGAATCTTCAATAATTTTGTTATAAACTGTGAGTTTAAAACACTAATGGGAGTCTAAATACACCAATAAACTATCAATACGTTACTGCATTAAGGAGACGCTATCTAAAAGGATTAATCGTTGTCACGAGTTAAAACAGCATGATAATACTACGCATGAGAAATAATTGCCTTCGTCGGTATTAAAAAAAACATTTATAAAAAATTCTTCGGAAGCTAGCGGACAAAAGCCGTTAAAATGACCTTAATTTCGCAGACTTAAAAGCCACTAATTAATAACATAGTACAAAATGCATCGATTCAGCTTCCGATAATTCCAAAAACGCAATATTATTTACATCAAAATTTATGACAAATATCAATTAAATCTAGAGGCAAGACATCACTGCACACAATATTAAAAAAATATAATACATTTTACCACTCTTCTGAGCATTTTGATCGTTAGTCATAAATATATTGCACCGAGGTTAAGGCATGCGTGACAAAAAACTAACCCCTTCCTTCTTCGATTGCACTTTTTACTCCAGCTGGTATGGCATCAATCGCTCGTCACAGAATGCATCTCGAGATAAGGGAATCTTGCAGGTAATAGAGGCTGTGTTACAAAGCCTCCATCAACAGGTGGATATAGGGAATACGCGGATTTAGATAACATGCATTTCGTGAATTTAGGGAATACGTGTATTTAGAGAACAGATTTATTTATGGAATAGGTAGGTGTAATTTCACCGAGAATCTAAAATCTATTATAAATACTAATTGTTCTCAAAATGCATTTGTTGTAGGCGATGTTAATATTGATATAGGTATCTAACGAATTTGAAAATAATAGAAATAATGAAAAAACTGAATATATCAACACATTAACGGAACTAAATTTTAAACCATGCATAAACAAATATACGAGAGAATTTCTTGGACAAAGGCCATCATGCATAGATCATATCTGGTGTAATTCTAATGAAACTGAAAAAATAAAAACAATTATTTGGAAAAATAACATTACTGATCATCACACATGTATTGTAGCTTTTAAAACTGACAAAATAGATGTGAATAATTACTCCCGCAATAATTTTCCAAAAACTATTATTAATTACGAAAAATTACAACAAAACCTTAATATTGAAAATTGGGAAACTGTTCTATCCTCTAATAACACCGACTTATGTTCACTAAATTTTGAAGCAATCTTGAATAAGCACATCAAATCTTCCTCTTCCATTATAAAATACTCTCCAAAAACTAAATTAAAAAAATTAAAACCATGGATCACTCAAGGAATCATAATTTCAATTAGACATAAAGAAAAAATTTATAAAGAACATAAAAAGTTTCCAGAAAACTATAAACTATACGAATACTTTA
The DNA here is from genome assembly GCF_061612785.1 of Hesperophylax consimilis. NCBI lineage: Eukaryota > Metazoa > Arthropoda > Insecta > Trichoptera > Limnephilidae > Hesperophylax > Hesperophylax consimilis. Next base: position 23,799,587 of record NC_142846.1, read on the forward strand.
AAAAATTCAGAAATAAACTATGCCACATTATTCGGAAAACCAAAGAAGATTTCTATAAAGAAAAAATCAATATTGCTGGCAACAATAATAAAAATATATGGCAAACTATAAATGAAATTATCAATAAAAAACCAAAAAAATCTAACATAAACAAAATCACAGATATTGATAACAAACTTTACGATGTAAACACGGATCCAACGAAATGTGCAAATATTTTTAATAGTTATTTTGGGTCAGTTGGTGAAAAATTAGCACTCAAAATAAAAAAACACTGATAATAATGAAAAATTTGCACTTAAAATAAATAACACTGATAATAAAGATCTACCGTCACCATCCAATAATTGTAACAACTTGAGTCAATTTCAACGAACTAATGTTGATGAAATTAAACAAATTGTTAATGAATTAAAAGGTAATTCTTCCCCTGGTTTTGACAATATTTCTGTAGAAATACTTTAAAAAAATTCTGACTCACTCTGTAAACCATTGGCTCACATCATAAATACAAGTTTTGAAAATGGCAACTTTCCCTTTAACTACAAAAACTACTATTTCCCCAATTTTTAAATCTGGGGACCCCAATCTAAGTAGTAACTATAGGCCAATTTCTCTCACCTCAAACATTGCCAAAATATTTGAAAAAATTGTAAAAAAACAAATATTTAAATTTGTTAAGGAAAATAATATTTTAAATGCACATCAATATGGTTTTAGAGAAAATATGAGCACTCAAGATGCTATCGTTGACTTAACATCTGAAATTTATAAATAATAAAAAAAAATGCATTGGAACATTTGTCGACTTAAGAAAAGCATTTGATAGTATATCACACTCTAATCTTATCTCGAAACTAGCGAAAATTGGTATAACTAACAATGCTTTAACGTGGATTGAAAATTACCTATTTAATAGAGAGCAATTTGTAAAGTTAAATGGCTCTCTGAGTGATTCGCAGACCACAAATTTTGGCATCCCGCAGGGAACTGTTCTAGGTCCAATTCTTTTCATCATTTATGTCAACGATATTTTTAATCTCTCAATTATGTCTAAACTTATTTCATACGCTGACGACACAGCAATTTTAACTGAGGGATTAACTTGGAATGAAACCCAAAGAACAGCAGAGTTAGATATAAACATACTAAAAAAATGGTTCGATAAAAATTTGTTAACACTTAATACTGAAAAAACTTTTATAATACCTTTCACCATTAATAAAAATTCATTCCCTGATAATTTAAAGATAAGTATACACTCATGTAATTGTAATAGAATTTCAAATTTATGTAAACCTGACTGCTCTGTACTTACTGTTAAAACTAATGTAAAATATCTAGGTGTAATTATAGATAGTAACATAAAGTGGAAATTACAAATCAATGCAATAGTAGAAAGATTAAGAAAATTATTGTACATTTTTCTTAGAATACGAAACATACTCAATTTTAAATTATTAAGAACCATCTATTTTTCACTAATTCAATCAGTATTACAATACGGAATTGTTGGTTGGGGTGGAGCATTCAAAACTTCTCTCTTACCTTTAGAAATCATCCAAAGAATATTAGTAAAAATAATTTTGAAAAAACCGTATGATTACCCCACAATTAGATTATTTCAAGAATTTAGAATTTAGAAGTCCCTTCACTTCATATTATTTATAAAAAAATAACTCTTTTTCAAATACATAAAGATTGTTTCAACATTGACAACTTAATAACTTTTTCGAACAGCAATAGACAAAGTATTCTTGGCTCTATAACTATCCCGCGCTGTAACACCACCACAGCCCAACAATTTTATAAATATTTTGGTGTTAAATGGTTTAACCAATTACCTCTTAACTTAAAATTGGAAATGAATTATAAAAAATTCAAAAGCTCAATAAAAGCACTATATCAATAGCATATTAAAATCGTTTATACTTAAAAAGACATAATCTCTCAATTATTATTATATTGAAATCCTTTTCTCTTATTTCTTATTCTTATCTCTTTCTTTCTTTTACATCCTTTTCTCTTTTCTATTTGATAAAATTTTGTTACATATAAAATTTTTATTTTGTTATATTAAAAAATAAAAATTCTTTTCATTATCATTACACTCTCTGAAAAAATATGTTAAATTACTATTTACACGCGTTTCTCCGCCTTTTTAACACGAGCATTTGCTCTAAAAAAAGGTGTATCACGATGTACTGTAATAAAAAGAAAATAAACTTAATGTAATGTAATAACATGTAATTGTAAATTTAATATTAAATAAAAATTAAATATTATTAAAAAAAATTTTTTAGAGAATAGGTGGATTTAGGGAATACCTACGTGTATATAGAATAGGTGGATCCCTATGTGTTTTTTAAGAACAGGTGAATTTAGGGAATACGTGTATTTAGAGAATATGTGAATTTGGGGAATACGTGTATTTTAAAGAACAGGGAGAATATCTGTATTTAGAGAACTGGTGAATTTAGGAAATACGTATATTTTAGAAAACAGAAGGATTTAAAGAATACGCGTATTTAGAGAACGTGTGGAGTTGCGGAATATATGATGTAAAAGTGGATTTGGGGAATACGTCTTCTTAGAAAATAAGTGGATTGAGGGAATAAATAGATTTGGCGAACAATTGGTTTGTAGGCATCATTGGGGTTTCGATGTGTCGTAATGAATTTCTCACCACATTATAGGTAATTAGTGTTATCCAGTAGGTTTGTAAATTAGTATTATTATTTTTTAAATTAACTCCAAACGGGAAGCCCCGATGAAAATAATTTTCCTCAAGGCCTCTGTCATCTTGGGGATGCTGTGTGGGGAGTTTTTTTGGGGAGAGAAAGGTGTCGACGCGGGTCTTGAATTTTTTTAAGACACCCATGTTTTAGGATGGAAAAAACACGGTAGCCGGCAAGCCGAGCTGTTGCACTTAAGAAGGTGTCGTAAGAACGACCTGTTCTCATATGGCAAATAAATGTCAACCGTTTATAAATGTTGGGCGCGCGTTTGGCATGTTTCCCGACTACGCAGTGTATCGACCGATTCCTCGGAGTATCTTCCATTGAAATACGGGTGGAACAAGGAAAGTATTCCCACTTCATTCTGCTTTAAAGATTGCAACGATCTGTTAAGAAGGCCTTTTCTGCACAGCGTCGAGTAATGATATTCGATAGTAATGTTCTCCTAGCAAAGTAGGTTATGTACACTTTAAATATACCTACTATTATTCTCTCGTTATAACTGTGCTATTAGCTATGATGCTTTTCTTCTACTACTTATATAGTAAGTTTATATTTCTGAAATGTTTAAAAAAAATGGTATATAAAATTTATGTGGTTTATAATTAAAAAGGTCTCCATGTATTTCAGACCCTAATTACAAATTTTATGATTAATTAATTAAAATAAAAATAAAAATAAAATTATTGGACGCGAGGTCTACTATTCACATAATTTCTAATATAATAATTTTAAAGTTCTGCAGTCTCCACTTTAATTTTATCAGGATATAAAGGAATGACATGTAAATTGAAGACTTCGCTTACAGAAGGTTCTGTAAAGTGCCGCCTAAGAGGATGCACATATCGATGCGATGGGGAAAGTACCTGCCGCTCCGAAGCCACTTGACGACGAGGAGTGAATGACATCTGAAGCGTCCAGCGGATGGCGACCGGCTTCAAATAAGTACAAAACTGCCGAGATTGGTAAAAAAAATGTTACGAAACGGGCCATGCAGGCATACCTAACCAGTGAGGTTGCAAGGAATTTGCCAACCCCGGGCAAGATTGTCAACCTAAAAAAATATGTACTCTCCATTTTGAAATAGTAGTTTCCACATATATTTTTGCTCACACGGAGAAAAATGATCCTGTTGAAAAGTGATGCTAAAAGAATGCTAATTTCTGATATAATAGTAGTCATTCAGAATATATCGAGGAAACGTGTTCTTTTCCTGATAAATATCATGACAGACATATGACATATGACATATGACATCAGTATCAGTATTTGTATGAATACGTGTTCCGCCGTCCTCATAAATCATTCGGTTTTGATTGCTACTTTGTTAGGAACGCTTTCAATTGTCATTCGTTATAGGAATGCAGTTCCATTTTTAACAAGAAAACGAATAATTTGACCATATTGTTAATTAATTAACAAGTTTTCACACCAGTAAATTTTCTCCGTGCAAATTTCTTCAATTTCAATAAAAAAATTGAAACCAACAATAAGCGTCTTTTGGTTATTTGTTTTTGGGGTGTTATGCCGTGTTGCGCTAACTCCTTCTTTAGCCAACGTTTCGGAGAGCATTGCAGTGTCCATCATCAGGGCAGATGTGTTATTTTTAATAAGGCGTCTAGTTCTTTGTAAGTTATGTAGCGGCATGCTCCGAAGAACTTCGCTTTCCTAGAAATTGTCTCATGGAATATAGTTACAAGAAGGCTATTATAACATTTCTCGGTAATATATATTTTTTTGATGAAATACAAACATTCCCGGGTTATGGATAACCTGACAATATTTGAAAATCTCCTACTACCACCACACTAAGCGGAAAATGTTGCTTGTGTTGTGATGGAGGACTTACTATTATTGAACACACTACGCCTGGGTGGGACCCAAACGCGATGTCAACTCAGCCACCGACCGGTGGCATTATTACAATTAAAGTTGGCATAGTACTTGGCATTCTTCTTCATGGGTTCTATAAAGTTCAAAAAGAAAATTTTATTTTGATTATTGTCCCACTGATTTAATATGTACATATTTGTAAAAGCTCATATGAATATAAATAAATACCTCCCATGAGTTGGAACAAAACTCTTTATTACTAACGATCTAATAACGATACTAATAACGATCGCTGAATGCATCCGCATTTTAAGTCAATTTAACTTCCCAAATCTGAAGTGCTCAGTCCCTGAACAACTAACTTAACTAACCCGGGAGTTTCAAATGTACACGCCACTGCCCCCGCGCACCTATCCATAATTTAAAAAGCACTTGGTCACTTCCTTAGCGAGTCCTGCCGCCAAGTTGGCCATACTGGAACCAGTTGAAGGCGAAACCAGTTGAAGAATGAACCGGCAACAGGTTTGCCAACTGCACAACTCGATCTGAGTAATTAATCCCTAAGACGTGCTTTTTGTTTTCAGGGAAAAAATCTCACGCTGCAGAAAACTAACTACGGCACTTATGTGTGCTTCACGTTTGTTCGCACCGAGGTTAATAGAGGGAGCTGGCTAACTATGTATCACAGACATAGGAATTAATAGACGAGAAGATAAAGGCGAGGGGTAAAATCAACTGTTGAAGAACGAAGGGAGTGAAGATGACTGTGATTCGTCAATAAATCAATCTGACAGTAAATAGGCATCTCGCATTATAATATCACCATTTACTTCTTAAAAGTAAAATCTGCTTTGAATGAATAGACATTTTTACATGGGAGCGCAAATTACTCGCCACGTTATGAACAAATTTGCGAAGTCCAAATTCGGCAAAGTAAGGCAGCTTCTATATTCAGAGTCGTAGTTAGTTTCAGAGTATATAGTTAAGACACTTTTATAAATGTTCATAATTTACTTCCCAGCAACCAACCAGCTTTGTGTTTCGCGTCCAGACGTTTCTCGATGTGATAGTAACAACTGATTCATATTATACGATGTGAATATGCTTAAAATAAAATAAAATAATGCTTATATATGGAATGTAATACGACAATTGGGTTTATTCTCTTTTTTCGCATCTATTTTTACCAGTTTTCATAGTACAAGTAAACATTTTGCCGTGTTATTTCGTAAAATGAACCGATGATGCCTCGACCATAGTTCGCACAAGAATGATGACGTCACGTTTTCAAATTTCACTTGAGGTCGTACGCGAGCACAGCCGGCTCAATGGAACCGGTATGGGGAGTGGGGATAATACGCTTTTAATCACTTAGGGCAGGTCTACTAATATTCATATGTCTATGCTATGTATGTATTTAATAACGAGATTATTAAATCAGTGGTTGAAGCGATTTATTTTACAAACCGGAACATAGCATCTTTTATGATTGTACTACGAAACTTCGAATGAAAGTCTAAGAAAATATTTCAAGCAGAGCACTTAGTTAAAAAAAAAACATTATAATTTTTTTATGATTTTTTTTTTATTGGCGTTCTTTCGAGATTTTTATAGAAGAAAACCAGTACTTCAGAGGTGCGATTCTTTTTAACTCAGTGTCAACCATAGAGCATGCTATTAGAGGCGCTACTGCGTACTAATATCTCGTCGAAATGTGTTCTAATATTAGAACGCGATAATCGGTGCGCGTAGACCGGATTCGGTAGTTTTAGTTAGAGAGTAGGGAGCGTAGGAGGTCACTTGGAGATAAAAATCGAATAACCTGTTTTTCGCTTTATGTCTCATCTAAATATAATATATCAATGGTGTAAACCGGATGCAAAAAATTAAGTTACCATTAAATTATCTTTGTAAAAAACACACAAGAATTCATAAATTAATAATTCATGTTACATTGAATGACTTACATAAGATTAAAGTTTGAAAAATCTTGGTATACATCACAATATTCTTTAAAATTACATGAGTTTCCGGATAACGTTTCACTGGGACAAAAGTTAAACTCTTTGATTACCTTATTTGAATTTCATCTTAATTTTTTTTCATTAATTTTCGCCATCTAACTTTATTTTGTTTTTGTTTTTAGTATTATTGAATTATTATTTTATTTAAAAGTCTATTGGGCTTTTAATACACTATAAACTGTAGTAGTATATAACATAGTTAATATATTCCATTTACAGTATCAAAACACAAAGTATTTAGTGTACAAACACGGAAACGGTGAGGCCTGGATTTCATGGACCGGAACAGCATTCCGGATTGTTCCGGTAAAACCCAAGCACTGTATCAAGTTATTAATTCACGCTGGTAGCGACAGAATACATTAATATGATAAAATGGTCTCAGGAATCATTTTTTCATCAAGTCAAAGCGTGTGGAAATGGGTTGAACGGGTAACCTTCGAGAATGAACTTTAATTATGAGGTACGTTCCTGTTCAATTGCAGACTAGTTCTACGTTATGCTACCATTTTAATAATAATACAATAAGTTTTTTGATTTTCATGTGTTTTGGTTGCACATCTAACATAAGAGAAAGCTCCGAGTTTTCATCATATTTAAATATCTCCGTGGTAGACCGGATTCCTAAATGAGGGATGCAATAGTCTCACTAACTCCAGGCAGTAGAGTTTCTTGTGCAGTAGGTACAAAACTATATTTTATAATTCCCGCTTTTTTCCATAAGCATAATGATCAACTGCAAAGTATGATCAACTTTTTTCGAATTGTTCATAATAAAATACTACGAGAAAAAAAATGATACTGTTAAAAAAATGATAGCATGCCAATTTCGTGATAAAATATTAGTAATTCAGAATATGTTGCATTGCTTTAAAAAGCTTTGCTGCGAATGGTTGCTATAGTTACAATGAAGGGGATACTCAGGTACATGTGTTTGCGATTATTGTTTATTTTGAATTTTTGTTGACTATATTATTAATTTGCACTGATTTGTATACCTACTATTTCTATTTTTATTTTTATTTGTTTGTGTTCAGACATATGAGATATCAGTATTTGTAATAACACGTGTTCCACTGTCCTCATAAAACATTCGGTTTTAACTGATACTTTGTTAGGAACTCGATCAATTCTTTTGTTAAAGGCCTGCAGTCTTGTTTATTAACAGGAAAACGAATAATTTGACCAGATTTTTAATAAAAAGGTAGTATTTTTATCAGTAAGTTTTTCCGTGTGTAATTAAAAGCTTTTTATCGGAAAATTATGGTATTTGGAAAAGAGTCACGACGCGCCCCTGCGTTTTAGTATTTATTTATTTATTTATTGGATGATTTTTATAGCGCCGCTTTTGCGAAATATCACCTCAGGGGCGCTGTACAGTTAATGCAGATATTACAAAAAAATATATATAAATATTACAAATTGAAATTAAGTTAAATAAAATGAAGTACAGAAACAGGTGACACGGAGATGGAGAATCATAGGTACATACTTGTGAGTTGGTACTTGTTACTTTGCAGTACATAAGTACCCACATTGAACAACTGGCCCTTAGCGTTTCTCAGATTTATCTCCTGATTTTAAACTACTTTTTTAAAGGTGAGTTCCTTCTATGTGCTGTCCGCTTTATAAGCCGTTATGCCGCCTAAGTTAAACGCTTGTTTTTCTTATGTTATAACGAATGCGAAAAAATAGGTTTGCTTAAAAATTATGAGAAATTTTTAAATTTTTAGAAACAATTAGTCAAAAATCTTTACTAAAATGTGAAAATTTGTTTGTTTATCTGTGGCTTCATTCAACTTTCACAACCATCTGTATCTGAATTGCATTGGTTAGGTTAGGTTAGGTTAGGTTAAGTAAGTTAGTTAGGTTAATTTAACATAATATTTAAAATAAAATGAATATGTATATACATATACAATCTCCTTGGTGATAGCTTGAACACAGAGAATTGAATAAATAATAATAATAATCAATAGCTTTACATCAGTAATTAGAATTAAGAAAAAACTAATTAAAATTTAAGAAAAAACTGTTTGCTCTTAAGATCATCGAGCATAATTAAAATGTACTTATGTAAGTAAATAAAAAGATAGTAAAGAATTATATTTAGATTTTTATTTTTAACGTGCACTTTTAAGTTAAGAAAGTAATTTCTAGAGTGATGTGTAGATTTCTTTTAACTTAAAACGAAAAAATATAATATTTCTCTTTAAATGTTTGTATTCATCGTATGCCACCTCATACCCAATTTTTACGTATTTATAACAAATTTCTCGTTAACTCTAAGTTTTTAACTTCCTAATAAAATATATGTTATATTTAAAGATAATATCCATACATTAATTATGCCGAAACGTTAATTATATGAAATTCCCTCCACGGAAAAATAATCGCAAAGTACGCTCCAAAAATGATTTAAAACACGTTTTGTTCTGTTATTCAATATGTTTTAGGCATGAAAAAATTCAGTGTATCTTTAAATGCGCAACTACATAATTTATCGATAGATTTTGCTCTATTTCAAACAATTAATTAATTAATATCGTTTTTTAATATTAGCGCGCTCCCTCTAACATTCGTATTTATATATCTCCCTTCCAAAACATCTTTGAAAGCTTATTACTGGGGCTTCGAGTGGTTTAGCCTCCTTGATGATGCCATTACACCTTAGTTTTACCCACAAGAGTCCCAACTGCTACCAACAGTCTGGAGCCAATGAGTCTATTCATTCCCAAAATGGGGTAAGTTGTGAGGCTGAAAGAAGTGGGGAGAGGTGAGAGGAAGGTGGGATAGTACCTGGCTATTCAGAAAACCTTCTCTCATAGCATCTCGTAGTTAATAAGACTCTGCCTCGGTCTGCTGGAAATGGCTAGTACCTACTTTATTATTTTTTTTATTATTTTTTTAAAATTTTATTTGGTACAATATTTTTTACATTTTAAGTTTTCCAGTAATGTAGGCCTCACTGGGTAGCTTGCCCGTGCTGAGGCCTTCATTTTAAAATATGAAAATATAATCTACATAATACATTTAAAGAGTAAATAATACATTTAAAATTAAAAATACATAATATTATATTTAAAATTAAAAAATAATAGATTGAAAATAATCTTGTGTGTTTGTGAGTGATGTGTGTTTATATTGGTTTTGTGTGTTACGTGTAGGTTTTATTTTTATTTTATGCTATGATATTTTGGTAATATTGTCTTTTTTGTTCTTTAATCCATTTTGTTATTTTGTGTGTGAATATATTTTTATTTTCCTCAATTTGAATTTCAAGTTTTACACTGTTGAAAGCTTTTATAACATAGTATTGGTAGTGTCTTTGTCCAAAGCTTGAATTTAGTGTCGGAGTTTTTATGTTTTCTTTGTACGCTTGTCTAACTGGTCTGTTAATACGTAATAATACGTACTACATAGGGTTTGACAAGTATATTGCATAAACGCAGTTTCGCAATTTTCACCATTTTCGCTTAATTATCGTTTTTTTAGTATTGGCGCGCTCTCATTCGTATTTGCATATCTCCCTTTCAAACCATCTTTAAACGCTTATTGCGGGGCCTTAATATTTTAAAGCACAACTTGCAAAAGTGTTTTTCATACAATAACGAAAATAACGCCATATATAAAAGAGCAGATTAAGAATTCTTTGAAGTCCTTACGTAATCGAATAAGTTTGCTTTCACATCGTTTTCCACTTACATTCTAAATAGAATTCATCAAAATAAAAGTGAGAATTTATTTTGAAATAATTTCTGTTTCGCATTTATTCTTATGGGTACCATCCTCTTCCCCACAATACTGTGCCCCAACGAAAGCGAATTACGTACACCACTTTCCTCTTGGTTCCATAAAAAGAATAAAAGAGACCCCGCCGTCGAAAGTGCGCCCGTCATTATTTAGCCCACGTAAATTTTTTAAAGCCATTTCATTGTATGTAAAGGCGGTATGCGCCCGGGCCAGACGGCGTGACCCTATTGGCCGGCAATAGAAAGATGGCGGGAGATACAAACATGTCGGTACGTACGTGTACTCGTTACTCGTATGTACGTGGGACTTGCGTATATAGTACGGGAAGCGGCACAGGTTAGGTACCTACTCAAAGCGGAAACTGGGGCCAGAGATTGCGAAGGAATTTTAGAATAAAATTATTTAATTGCACAGAATATTATTTTTTACGAATGTTTCAATTGATTATGCAAAGAATTAAGTAGGAAAAAAGAACAAAGATTATGGAAAAAAAAACAGGAAATATTGAGGAAAATAATTTGCCTTAGGGCGTGTGATATTTTTGGGGATGCTGTGTGGCAGGTTTTTGTGAAGAGAGGTAGGAGTGAATTATAGGGGGGAGGAAACATAGAGGCCAGTAAATCTTTGCATAGCCGAGCTGTTGAAATCGAGAACTAATCGTAGACACGAGCCATTCTTATGTGATAAATGTCAACCGTTTACAATATTGGGTGCGCGTTTGGTTGTTTCCCGACTGTGTGCCAGAGCTGAAGGGATCAATGACGATAGTTTCTCGTAGTATCTTCCATTGAAATACCGGTAGAACAGGGATAGCATTTCTATCTGACGCCCAGGCTCTACAGATTGCAATTCGATAGCTATGGTAAAGTTTAGGGTTAAAAATGTTTTCAGAAAAAAAACCGTTATATCGATGAAAAACATGTTGGTAACGTTGTGATTATTTAAACATTGTTCTAATTGTTTTCCAAGGCAAAGGACAGGTTGTTTCACGGAAATTGACCAATATCTTATCAATTCATAAAATTTCAAAGTTATTAAATCATTATTGGCCAGTTGCTTCACAAAACTGAAATCACAACAGAACTTGAATAGAACCTTCACAGAACTTGAAAATCTACTTCAAAATTTAACAAATTGTTCAAATGCTGTGAAGTAACCCGTCCTTAGTAATTGAAAGTTTCTTGATTTGTCAATTTCATGCATTAAAAACCAACATGTTACAGCAAATGAAAATGTTACAACAAAATAATCCCTTTCAGTAGTAGGTCGTAAACAAACTGTAGTTGAAATCGAAATAAAGACAAACAATTATAATATGTACTATAAACAACGCATTTTCTCTTGAATTTGTTTCGCGTTCTCTTTCATAAGTACGAGTTTGCTAGAAATGTTTACTACAATTTGAACTATCTTGATTCTAACATTCCTTGTATGTGGTTTTATAGAGTATATAAGTTCTAAGCACCTGTCAGCATCCATCGCCGCTAAGCTTTCATAAGATTAAAATCAATTAACTCCTGATTCCCCAAAGAAAAAAATCCGCAGCATCCTCTCGAAGCATCTGCCCGTACTTATTTATTATGAGCGCTGGTCCCAAGCACAGACTCACTCGGCGGGTACCTACCATTCACAGGTATTAAGTACAGGTACCGGGTACCTACATAACCTAACCACGGAGAAAAATAAGTATTGCTGATTTATTGAAATCCTGTTAAAACTTGATTGCGATGCGTTTCCTTATAAAATATTAGTCCATTCAGAATATGTCGGAAAACGTGTTCATGCATGTGTCTTTTTTCGTAATAAATATAAGGACAAAATTTTACCAACAGTTTACTAGGAAACCTGTCAATTCATTTGTTAAAGGCCTGCAATCGCATTTTTAACAGGAGTACAAATAACCAGATTTTTAATAATTTTTAGCAATACTTTATATTTCAGTAAGTTTTCTCCGTGGGTATTTAAAAACATTACCAAATACATTACAAAGCATTAATAATCTATTTATAAGTATCCAATTAAATTATTGAAATGTTAATTAAATCGAGTCCAGATTTTAACAGTATGATATTAATTGGAAAGAAAAAATGTTATTTTTCAACTCCAACATGTTTTTAATAAATAAAAACAATATTAACGACTCTCAAACGAAAGATGTGAAATAGAAAAGAGAGAAAAAGATTCAGTAGCATTTAGAAATCGAACCCAGGACCTCTTCCTAGCCCGGGAAATGTAATAATGTAATGTGCCACATCTATTGACTTAATGCGTTATTAATATTGTCTTTTGTGATTAAATATTACGATGTGAGGTTACTTTTTATGCTGTTATTCCATTTGTACATTTGATTTACTAAACTTGTGGTTTTAATCTAAAAAATGGCCCTTTTGTTAGGTGCCTACATTTAAAATAACACCTACGAATAAAAAATTTCGCTGTTAGTGATGTAAACCTTCAGTTACTACTAATTTCTGATCACCGCTTTAATGTTAAAAAATGTTTACTAAGGACGGGTTGTTTCGGAGAATCTGAACAATTCATCAAATCAAGTTCTGTTTTTATTTCAGTTTTGTCAAGCAACTAGCCTACAATGATATAAAAACAGAACTTGAATAAGTCTTGAATAAGTCACAGAACCCGAAAATGAACGTTGAAATTTGATGAATTGTTCAAATTCTCCGAAACAACCCGTCGTAAGTTGTTTCAGAAATTTGAACAATTCTTCAAATTTCAAAGTTAACTTTTAAATTCTATTAAAGATTTTTTCAAGTTTTGTTATTGTTAATTTTTTGTATAGCAACTAGCCTATATTGATATAATAATAGTACTTGAATAGGACTTTCACAGAACCAGAAAATGAACATTTAAATTTGAAGAATTTTTCAAAATCTGTGAAACAACCTATTCTTAGTCCATAGAGTTTTTAGAGATACGTTATTTTTTTTAATCACCTCAGAGTGGCCATTTAAAACCATTTAGGCGATCGCAACACCCTTTATTTTCTTGTCGGAGTGTACCAGGTATCAGGTAGGTACCGGTGTAGGTACCCACCCTACCGCATGTCCCGCCAATGGTTATTATTTATAATTCCCGGCATACGCTGCACTTGAAATAAGGAGAGAGGGCGCATGAAAAAAGGGAATTCTTTTTTCTTTTACAGAATGCTGGCAACATTGCGTCCATTGGAGGAGGAGAGTATTGCCTTGTTGGGAATGCGATATTTTATTCTACGCGGGTAGGTACAGGTTCTTTTTGATGTTCTGGAATAGCTTTGACGAGCTTTGTAGTAGAACGGTAAAAGCTTTGACTCTGACCATAAATGGCAATCATGGCTAGGAGAAAAACCTGACGATGCAAACAAACACTATGGTTCAATAAAATCATCCACGATGACCGAAACGTTGGTTCAAGCAGGAAGCATCAATCAAGCATCAATTAACCTAATGCTTTTCTTTATATTATCATATTATGTATCTTTGGGAATGTTGTATGGATGGTATTTTTAAGTGAAGAGAGGAGAGGCGGTGCTTGTAAGGAAAAAGGTGTGAAGGGTGGGTAGGATCTAGGGGTCAGTGTATTCAGGAGTGACTTATGAATCTACCCCTCCCACTGTGGTGTATAACGTTGGGTCAAGAGAGTCCGGCTGGAGAGGCAAAAAAGTCTCCCTCAACTGACCTCTCCGACCCTGTGGACAGACGTATTTGCTATCAAGTATTGGACAAACCTGACCCCATGAACCCGGGCACCCCTGCTAAGTCACCAAAGTTGTAGTTACCTATGTCAAAGGTGTTGGTTATCCAAAGAATCGTTTCCAGAGCGGTGGTACCCAATTTACAGTGAGTTAACATTTCGGAAGAGAAAGGGGAAGGTTTGAAAAGTATACATTGTAGTATATAATCGATTACGTCAGGGAGAACAACTCCAGATAATTGTGTGTAGAAAAACTGGACTTGTGGTAAACAGGGGGCTCAGGAATCGCCTGAAAAAGTCTTATCGAAACGATGGGTCCTTGACCGAATATAACAAGGAAAAGATGATGGGATGACCTTATCGTGCAATGATGGTATAGATCTTATCCGGTATATTTTGATGTTCCTCAGATAACACCATGACTGGGGCTATCTCTGATTGCCAAGATTCTTGAAAAATTCCATCGTCCAATTCTCATAAAATTGCCATTGTGACAAATTTGATGATTGTTGTACGCAGTTTTGTTGATTTGCATGTAAATTGCTAAAATACGCACACGTTTTTTTCATACTAAGAATTATTGTACTCTCCAATACTTCGACCGTGTATTGACAGAGATTTTATTTTTCTTTTCGATAGTGAATTCTACTTACCGGAGTCAGTACAACACATGTAACGATGTAACCTCCCTGTTTAGTATGTGAATTTTCGAATCTCACCAGGGCTGTACTGAGAGTATCTACCGCTCTGAAGTCAGCACAGAAATAAATTTATATCTGCCTAAAAAAGTCTAACCAAAATACTTTTTATTTTTAAAAATCGCTTCCAGTGCACTGGATAGTTAATACACATTATAATTTTAACACCCCATCTAAAAGAACTCGACACACCAACCTTTTTTACACAACTAGTAATAGTACAAACGCTGCAGCCAATTCCCCTATTCCTCGCATCCTTCAAACATTCAACTCAATTCAAACTCAGGGAGTGTGGCTGCTATCCATGGCTCTATCGTACTGGCTTTCTCTTGGGTATGTTCGGATGATACCATAATGAATAATGAACCATCTATCAGAAGGGATGTGCACATTGCTTCGGACTGATTCTTGGATGGTTCGAAAACTCAACTATCTTGAAGGGCATTCAATTCTAGGTTCCCTGTGGTTATATCCGTCACCGACAGCACAGATGGACTCGGCCTGCAGGACAAATTTGCCAATGGTGGGAAGAGCTATCTTGTTATGAAATAGAATCACTTCGGATATTGATATATTTAACATCAATGAAGAAGATTTTAAACGCCACGCTTTGTTGCTGCTCGAATTAAATCTGCTTTTATATATATATAAAAAAAAAAAAAAAACAAGCACAAATACCGATATATTTTTTGATTCTCTCCCTCTATTTAAGAAAAACTTTTTTAGCACACTGAATTCGCCCACATAACACACACAACCATACACAGACACACATGCACACGAATACACACACAAACACTCACACACACCTCTCTCCTTCCCCAGCACACTAATTTAACTTAACTTAAAAATGTAACTTAACCGTAAAATGTATAATATACCTCATATGTATATATGTCAGCGACATGTCATTGGTACCAATTATTGTACTAACTTTTATAATTTTGTAACTTTTGTCATCTATGTAATTATGTACTGTTTGTTTCTGCAATAAACAAAAATAATTGATTTCCGTGTATATTTGAATGGAAACGTATGTCACCACTGACTTAGTACCTTTTGAATTTAGCTCATTTAGCACGCGCTTTGTCTCTCTTATATTTGCCTGAAATCGTGTATCGCCATCCCATTTGAATTTCACAATGATGATGAAACACTGTTTTGTGTTGGAAATTTAAGACCGATCGGTCTGACTTTTGAATCACAAAACACGCCCAAATAGCATTTCTTGTTTTCTTCTTTTGTATGACCCCAAAACCTTAACCATTAGGGTCGGCCTCGAGCCAAACTGCTCCCGGCACTGGTTAAAACCTCAAGGGAGCTGTATTAGGTGTAAGGTTTTATCATCGCCTTGACTCCTTGGTTCCTTGGCAAGTCGGCGCCCGGAGCGGACTGCTAGAATTGCGCCCGCACAGAACCGGCCCTGCTCACCACCCGGCAACGTGGCAAACATACCTAGTTAAAAATTGTACTAAGTTAGATTTATGGATATGTTTCAAACAAGTGTTAAAATCCTCGTCAAGAATTTGAACAGAAATCGATTAAAATTCTAAATATTTTCCTCGGCTCGATATTTTTGTTATCATGTTAAGAGTCCCCGAGATTTCACTCATTTAATTTACAGCATCGTAAAGAAAAGTGGTTTCCTGGAATTCGTAATCACTTGATTCTGAAAAAATATAAATAACACGTTTATGGTTTGTTTGCGCAGTTAATCTCAATAAATTGCTAAATGTTAGCAATAATGATGTATTATTTGACCCTGTAAATTTTGTTTCAGGAATGAAGAACTTGGAATGAACCTCGGTATAGAAACTCGACACTCTGAAACATTTGGCCACTAACTAATGTGAACACTGCACAAGAGTCACAACTTCTCGGAGCCAGTGAGACCGTGGCAATCCTGATCTAATCCCGTCAATCAAAATATGATTACAAAGTTCAACTACGTTAACAGTTCAAGGGAACAACAGTATTAGAATTAGTGACAAAAATATTTAAGAAAATGTGAATGAAAAAATTATTCTCAGAAAATGAATATAATTTCTCAAGGAAAGTTGACGACAGCAACGTGGCATAAATAAAGGTCTTCCTTCGTAGAACAATGAATCTCGACCAATTTATATTCCCTTTGCTACGAGCCTAGATTTCAATGCAGTCTCTTTACGGAAAATCTATGAAGGAAACCTGTTTTTTGTCCTCAACGCTTTAAAGCAGCGTATTACCAGGTCATTATTTCTAGAGCCTTGAATCCAGTAATGACAATCTTACTGACGAGATATTAAAAAAGCGTTTATTTCTTGAAACTTCAACAATCCTTAAATAATAATTATTCACTCTCAATTATTTACTTCTCAGTATACCTACATAAACAGTAGGTACCCAGCCGTAAAACATGATTTTAAATCAATTTTTTAATTCATTGACAACAACTGTGAGAGTAAATATTTTAATTTATTTACAATGTGTCCAAAATTCGACAGGTAGGCCAATTCACGACTAATCAGAATATCCAAATTTGATCTCAGTAAAAATTCGCTATTTTTCGAGATACTCAATCTTTTGCGAATTTAGGAAAAATCTTTGTCAGTTTTTTAACGCCACAACTACAAAAATTCGTATTTTAGATTTCTAGTTTCTGGCACGCAATCCTGAATAAAGTAGATGTGAAAAAAAAATTGTGCCATAGTTATAAATTAAAAGAAAAAAAATTTTTTTGATACGTCTTACTAAAAAAATATATACTACACTGACCTGGCATGTTATTGTAAAAATAGTGGGGTTTATGTTGTTTTTAAAATGGTATGAGACACGGGTCACCAAATGGCGGACCGCGGTCCGGATCCGGACCGCCGACCTATTTTGTGCGGACCTTGAGTTAACAATACAAAATATTTTACACATGTAACTTGAGTACGTATTTTGCCGTTTATAGGAAGAACCGAGGAGAAGAAATGATCGATGCGGTGATGGATTATTTCGTTAAAAATGAGTTAGACTTAAAAAAGCTATTATCAGTAACTACCGACGGTGCACAAGCGATGGTTGGGGCCAATAAGGATTAGTTCACCTATTGAGAACTATTGCAAAATGTAATAAAAATTTGATTTTCTACCACTGTATCATTCATCAAACTGTGCGTTGCTTCAAACTCAATCCTAATCTCGAGAGAATAATGCAAGAAGTGATGAAAATAATAAACTTTCTTCGTGCAAAATCAGCCCTGAAAAATCGTGAATTGAAAATATTTCTTGACGAAGTGAATGCTCAATACGACGATCTGCTGTTGCATAATAATGTGAGATGTTTAAGAAAAGGCTGCGTTTTAAAACGATTCTTCACCACATTAGAAGATTTGAAGACATTTCTTTTCAACATTGATTAGACGTCAGCAAATGCCTACTTAAGTTTTCTTAGCGATAAAGAAAATGTAACTTTCATTGCTTTTTTTATCAGATATTTTTAAACACATCAATGACTTGAACCTTAAACTTCAAGGCCAAGGAAAGCTCTTGTATGAGAGCTCTTGAGAGATGTAAAAATCTTTTTAGGAAAACTCGATCTTTTCAACATCTATCTTAATAATGAACGCCTGTACTTTCATAATTTAAAAAAAAAATCAGCAGTGACACCGAGCTTGACGTCGGCCAATACAAGACGTTCATTAAGGATCTTTAATCAGAATTTGAAAACAGATTCACAGATTTTTAGAAACTTGAGAATTTCGTCGAAATCCTCAGTAACATTTACTCACTGAATCCCGGTGATGAATGGAGCAATGAAGGTGGAAATATTTTCGGGAGTAATAAAACGGCTCTTCAAGAAAATTCAGTTTTAAAACACCAAAAACAGGAAGTTTCTTGTCAAGAGTTTTGGATAAAATTTGTTGGTGGTTATAAATACACCCAGAATTAAAAGAAATAGCCTTGAAACTTCTCACGTCGTTTGGTTCAACGCATGTTTATGAAGCAGCATTTTCCAATATGAACTTCATTAAAAATAAATTACGGAGTAGACTTTCCGATGAACATCTCCAAGATTTAGTGACAATAGCCTGCACAAACTTTTTAGTCTTCAGACGGATAGTCCAAAGCAAAATTCCGGTAAAGTATTTTTAAAAAAACGAACCCCTAATAAAAGTAATTGGTGACCCCTGGTATAAGATTTACTTTTATTAAAAAACATTTAAATTTTAATCACAAGGGAGACTCAATTTGAAATAATTACTCCATCGAAGAACTGTCTTTTTTTAACATGTGTTGGAGTGCGATAGTTAGTTACTATTACCTCTTGAACGGTTGTCGTTGAATTTTGGGACACGCTGTAACATTTCAGAGGCTTAAAGATTTTATTTTATTTTAACGCCCATAGGGCTTCAAAAAATAATAATGTACATCTTTATTTTTTTTAGCTATACAGATTACATAAACAAATATCATAGTTAACAAAATATAAGAGTTAAATATATAAATATATAAAGAGTTAAATAAATAAATTAGGTTACACATAAAAAAATATCAAAGTTAACAAAATATAATAGTTAAAAATATAAATATAAGAGTTTAAAAAATAAAGGTATGATAGAGTACAAATAAGTGAGAAAAAAAATAGAAAATCTGTCAAAATCCTCCAAATCAACGATAATGATAATAAGAAGGTATAAAATTAGTTGATAACAATAGTTTACAAAGTAGGTAGAAATAGTTAGCACACAACAATACTACCTAATAACGTTGATAAGCATTGGTCTCTGTAATTATTGTGATTATCAATAAAAATAAGTATCCTTATCTAAAACTCCGGTACTAAATTGATACAGTTTTACTCAATTTACTAAGTGAAATTATTTATCTGTTCTACAAGCGCTGATAAACATCAATAACCAAATAAATCTCCAATAAATCCTTGTTACTATTCTGTACTAAATGATAATATTGAAGTGAGAAAATAGTGTCGTCACCGCGGAGATCTCTCATTGGTTATTAAATCTCAATCCGTACTGTTATTGGCTGAGTGTTTGAAATATATTCTAATTTAAACAACAACATGAAAAATAATTCGAGGGCAAACAAACAAAGTAATGACGATAATCCTATAAATTTAAATGAAATCCTTAACCAGCTCCCAAAAACCCTCATTGACAAACATAAAGAGATGGAAAAAAACATTGTTTGTAAGATAGACGCAAGATTCAAGGACTTAACAGATCAATTAGAACCTATTATAAAATCAGTGGAAGTTTTGTCTTCACAAATTGAAACATTAAACACAAAAATGTTAGCTTTGAGCAGTAAAACCGCTAAAATTGATTCTCTGGAATGCGAATTTATTCATTTGAAGAAGGTTATAAAGGACTTTAATATGAAAATGAACCAACGAGAACAATACGATAAACTACGTAATGTTGAAATTTGCGGAGTTCCGATGTCAAAAAGTGAAAACCTCCAGGATATTATAGTGAATATATCCCAGAAAGTTGGGAACCAACTACAAAAAGAGGACATTGAATTCATTCATAGAGTGCAACCATGGCCAACGGCAGCTTCTAAAATCACATCCACACCCACATCTACATCAAATATAATCATACGTCTTCTTCGGCGAGATTGCAAGGACGATTTGATGGTAGCTGCTCGTCGCCACCAGACCTTGACTTCAGCAGATATCGGCCTTCCAAGAGTAGCAAGCCGTATATTTCTCAATGATCACCTCACGCCTTCTAACAAGTTACTAATGAAGAAAGCCAGGGAATTTAAAAGTGAAAAAAAATGTAAATACCTTTGGACAAAAAACTGTTATATCTTTATGAGATAAAATGACGGTTCTCCGATTATTCGAATTTCCTATGAGGCAAAATACCATGACTCCTTTCAAATACTCCGATGATTTTTCTTTTCATTTCTATTCGCATTTGACATTTTTATGTAGCAATTTAAAACTATTCTTAAATCTTATAACTTCCAGTAAATAAATTACTTTTAATCAAATTATGGCATATCATACGTCTCGTAAGAAGTTAAATTTACATCGCACACTTTTTGTATACATTAATCGAACTCGCAATACTACTTTACCATACCTTTATTTGTATTATTATTAAAATGAAATTTTGGTGATATCTTATTTATGTTCTACAATATGGCTTCTTTAAGATATTTTCCACTGTACCCTAAAAACTTTAAAAAAAAAATTAACCTTACAATGTACTTTAATCACAACGATTATTTTTTATTGTTCACCTATTATTTTAATTATTTTTTTTAACAATGTCTTTTAATATCTATTTTCTTCCTAACATGTAACTATAAAAAAAGATTGTAAATGGAACTTAACTGGTTTATCTAATATTCAACTAAAATGTAAAATTTATTCACATGTACAACTGTCTGTTTCCTAAATAAACTAAAATTAAAAAAAATTAAAAAATACTCCGTTAAAAGATTGCTAAGTACAAATTATTGTCAAATACATTTAAATTGTTTAAATATTTGTTACCCTGTGTAAACGTTGTATTGGAGAATGAAAACTATAGTTGGAATGAGATATATGTATGTAAGATGATTTTAAATGACATTTGAAGCGAGTTATAAGCTGGAAGAGAAGAAAAAATCTCCGAGACGTGTGTATTAATAAAGTTACGCATGATCTATTAAGAATCAGGAGATATGAAAATAATGTCAGCGTAATGACCACGATTTAGTTTAGAAGATTGTGTTGTGATGTTTTGATCGGTTGGTTAAGCGATCGACGATTGACGGAGAAAAAAGTATCAGGAAAACGTTTCATGTCCAGGTATATAGAAAACTAAATCGAGGACATCACAGGATCAAGTGATAATTAATACTTGACTCTTTCATGAATCACGTCATGACAAAGTCGGATACACTTAATTAAAAAGTGCAAACCCATGAGATGATGTATACACGTGATCGTGAGTGTGGCATTGCATTGTCTCTGCCCATCGTTTTAATTACACGCCCGCAGTTCCCTCTAACACCAAAAATGTACAAAGATACTGAGGTGATCATTTTAATGAGACCCTTGCTTAAGTGGTGGTGTACTGGATGAAAAAAAAAATAAGAATGAAACAAAAAAGAATAAAAAAAAACTTCAATTGAATCACAAGTATAAGTTAAAACGCAATTAATAAACGTCACCGCAATTAAAAAGCACCCAGTATCTTTTTTACCTTCTTCTTCACACTTTTTTATCTTCTTCACAGTACTGTGATCAGGTGTTCAAAACTGATTTTTTTGAAAATTTTCGATTCGGTGAAAAACATTTGCCTGTGCAACGAGTCACTAAGCTATCAATAAAATTATTGTCATCGCCGGCTAATCCTTGAATAATGTATATTTAATAAATCACTGTGAAAAAATCAAACCTTGGACATGTTTTGATTATATCTCGGAAGGGCTGCATTTACCAAGTACGTACACACATTATCGTTTTACTTTTTTGTCGTTTTGCTTGAGAACCGGTTAAATACAATTTTAATTATTTCATACTTGATAGGCTGATATGAAATTATGCGAACGCCGTACCGAGGATACGGAAAGAAGATAGGATATTATTCCACACACGGAATCAGTGTTCAACGTTTAAGTTTTTTGTTGATTTATTTTAATATTTTATTCTGCTCGAAGATGTCTTATTAACTACATAATTAGTGCACGTTTCTCGATCTTGGAGGTTTACCATTTTTTTGTTGTCACGTGGATCTTTATAACTGACTGCAGGAAATTAAATAAGGTTGCAGGTATCATCTTACCTATAAAGCAGAAATCTATTTGTGTGGAGCACTATAAAGTCTTGCGTTTTATCAAGATCACATCAATAATTTTCAGCTGTTGACATCATTTCCACAATGCGTTTTGGAGCTTAGAATATTAAATTGAAAAAATTAAGGCAATATGCCATTTTGTTTGCTTGTCACCGTTGAGATCAACTGCTACGGTCGAAAAGTTTCTTGAAATAATATTATGCAATTACCAGTTCAGAACAATCGGGGTTTTTTCCCTTCCATTTCCTCTACTTCCTTTCTCCCCAACTTTATTCAATCTCAAAATATCACCAAAATATGAGTTCTGTATTTCAACTGCCTGCAGGCTGCTGGAAGTATCCAACAAAAATTAAGATAAATTTAACTGTCCTGAATCAAATTACCGGTAAGCCAAGCTTGATTTAGAATTGTTTCGAGGAAACATAGAACACTGAAACTAAGAATAAATAACACAAGTCGCACAAGATAAAAAAAAACCCAAATATTGCGCTGCCTTTATGGCTCAGAGATATACCACGAAGAAAAAAATTCCTACGTTTTTCCAAATAAATACTTATTTTAATGAAATTGGATATTGCTCCGCTCCCTCTCGTTTTTTTAAATACATGTGATCCCCAGATTTCACATCCGTTGTCTGAAGGTTAGAACTTTAGATCACATAATTTTTGGTTGCTCCTCTCTAAACAAATATCCTCCCTTCTATCAAGTGTTAAATTGCCTCCCCTGTGTTCAACATCTCATCTCTTTTAAGTCTGAACTCAAATCCTTCTTCCATTTAATTGTGAAATTTGCCCATTTAAATAAAATTTATATATAAATTTGCTTTCCCTGTCTCCATAATTTGAAATGATGGCCTAGAAAACACAAAAAAACTTATTAAATATAAATATTTTGAGCAATTTTACTTACGTCGGGTAGAAAATGAATGCAACTAAATAGTTGAAAACTCTGACAACCAAATCTGAAAAAGCCTTTTTTCTGAAGGCTCTAAGAAAAAAGCCTTATTTACAAAGCCTTATTGTCAAACCCTATGTAGTATGTATTATGAAGTAGGTACTAGCCATTTTAGGCAGACCAAAACAGCTTATTATTAACAACGAGATGCCATGAGAGAAGGTTTTCTGAATAGGCAGGTACTTCCCACCTTCCTCTCTTCCTCTTCTCCATCAGCATCGTCTCCCCACTTCCTTCAGCCACACAACTTACCCCATTTTGGGATGCCATAGACTCATTGGCTCCAGACTGTTGGCAGCAGTTGGGACTCTTGTGTAATGGCATCATCAAGGTGTAATGGCATCATCAAGGAGGCTAAAAGAACTCCCGTAGTAAGCTTTCAAATATGGTATTAAAGGGAGATAACTCATTTAAAATAGAACAGAAATCTCTCGACAAATACTTTAGTTGCATTTAAAGATACACTGTAAATTTTTTTATGCCCATAACATATGAAATAACAGAAAAAACGTGTTTTTAATAATTTTCGGAGCGTACTTTGCGATTTTTTCTATCCAGGTAATTTCATATAATTAACATTTCGTCATAACAAATATTATATAAAAAAAAACAAATATTTTATTTGGAACAAAAAAATTTGTTATAAATTGGTAGAAATTGGGTAAGCGGGGGCTTAAGGCAGAATTTTTGTAACCATCAGAACATAGTAGGTAAGCATAACTGGATCTTGTCTAAATAGAAAAATAGAATTTATTGAAAAAATAAAAGTATGTACTTATTATGGTAAAATGTTCACTTTCTTTTATTTCGAATGTAACATTGTGTTGTTATTTTTGTTGTATTAAACTGCGCCTGTCCTCAACACAAGATTTTCTAGTGAGACAGGCACCAAAGTAATGCATTTAAAAAAGCTGAATAAAAATGACTACCTGCCTAGCTACCAGTGTTCATAAATAAATGATTGTTACAAAGTGTTCATATATTGTGTAGTTATTAAAGACATTACAGAGATTCCGGCATCAGTGACGCCATGGAGCCCGATTTGAGATGTGATGCTGGGAGAAGATGTCTCAGGACAATTTAATTACAAGTGGTTATTAAAGGTAGATGGCTACCTGAATCCTTGACAGGTAAAAAGCCCAGATTGGTACAGAATTTTAGAAGATGGTATCCAACGATGAAACTGTAAATGAAAGGCTAAAAGGCTTACGCGGTTACCGTGAAAAATTGGATTTGATCAGTTTTTTTCTGGATCGTTTTTTTGCGTTGTGATTCCTTTAATAATAAAAGTATTGAGTGTTATTTCAAAAAAATAAAAAGAATTGTAAAATTAATAAAACAAAATTCTGAAAAAAAAAAATTTAAAACCCCAACAAAAAAAAATTGCCGCCACGAGACGCCTGGCAAATGTGAAATGTAAATTGATTTTTATTGAAGGAAGTTAAAATAAAAGCATTTGTATTTTTGATTGTAAGATAATTATTTTATTATTATTAAAATATACATAAATAAATATATTACCAATTAAAAATTCATCATCATTTAGAATAGATCAAGTGCCAATTTTAGTGAAAATAGAAGGAAAGAATTTAGAGGAAATATACCACACCGTTTTGGCAGCCGGGAGGAAAGGGCCGACGAGTCACAAGGCTGGGTGAATGAAGCGTCTTTCCATGCAAGAGCGTGGTCCCGTCTTACCATGTTTGCTACACAAGAGTCAGTTTAACCCCCCTAGGCGTGCCAAAAGATGTTTAACATCAAAAGAACAGGATAGAAAAATCGAAGGTTGCAGAAGATAGAGCACCGACGAGAAAAACTTTGACACTATAATTCGGAATAGAGGCTTCCATATTCGGGATTTAAAATTTTTCATGTTCTTCATCTATAATCTTTCCTTTCAACTTTCCTCTTCAAACTTCCACTCAGACCCTCCTATTTCCTTACTTTTTAATCTCCCCACATCACAACATTCTCCAATTTGTGAGTTCCGTAGTGCAACTGGATTCCAGGTAGATTTGTGGGTTTGTTGCATTGAAAATAAATATTTTCCAATTAGGTTCATCCAAACATCAGTGTATGATCCATTTCCAACTAGCAAATAAGTTAACGAGTCGTTGAACAAATGGAAAATTATAGTCCACATTTATTTTCCCCTTTTTGGTAAAGAATCATGCACAAGTAGCATACTGCCTTCGTCGAAGCTAAATTCATATAACACAACCTCTCTAGTTATATTATCACCCGTAAGAAGTACGAGAGGGGTTATTAAGTATGCGGGAGCAATGGTCGCATGAAGCCTATAATGGCACGGAGATAAAACCTAATGATTATTATTACTTGTCAGTTTATACCTGCCTGCAGTATACACACACCGTAACACAACTGTCTATGACTGATGGGTCATTCTTCCACAATGTCACTCTTTTCCTATCCTAATGTTACTCACCTGATATCGGAGAGAGAGATTATGTCTATATTGGCATGGTTATGTGTGATAGCGGCTGGCAGTGCTTCCAGCGAATATAATAAATATTTAGGAAGTATGTTTACGAAAAATGGAAGGCTGACAGAGATATTGAAAGAAGGGTGAATGCAGGCAATTCCAGTAATGGAGGACTGAAAGCAGTTGGCGCTAGCAAAAAAAAAATCCAGAAGTGAAGCTAGCATACCACAGAGGTGTGCTGGTACATACCTTGATGGATGATAGTGAGGCATGGAACTGGCAGAGGAAGGATGAAAGTAGAATGAATGCTGTAGAAATGAGATCCCTGAGGCGTATGTGCGATAAAACTTACGAAACGTAAAAAGATCGTGTGACAAATGTGGAGATCCGCAAAGAATGTAAGGCTGATGCATAATGAGTAAGATTAAGAAAGGGACGCTTAAATAGTTTGGGCATGTAGAGCAAATGAGCGATGAAAGGAGTGTTAGGAGAATATGCGACGCAAATGTGAATGGTAGCAGAAGTTGGGGACGCCTGAGGAAGACGTGGCATGATCAAGTGAATCAAATACTTGAGTCGGGCCATATCAATAATAAGAATTATATAAGAGTATCTATGAGACGATGTATGAATGTGGATGAGGCAAGGAGTGTGTGCCAATAGCGAGTTTTGTGGTCCGTCCTCTCTGCCTACCCCTGCGGAGAAACGGCGTGATGGTTAGTTAGTTTGTACATACACCGTTATACAGCTGTACACATGCTGATGGGTCACTCTTCTATAATGTTACTCTTTGCCGTCCAAAAGTTACGCTTTTTATTTGATAGTGTAGTGCACTTGATTTCGATAGAGATAAAACCAAACGATTATTATTATTAATTTTGTCATTTCATATCTGCGTACATTGTACCGTAATACAGCTGTATACCTTGATAGGTCATTCTTCTACAAAGTTACGCGTTTGCTATCCTGATGTTAGGTATATAATTTCACAATTTACGATTTAAAGCTTACGAATTAAAAATGAACAAGCTGTATTGCCGAAAATTTTGGCTGATTTTAAAACTATGTTTCCTGTATATTAAAGGCATTAATAAAGACATAAAAAATAGCCCCCAAAAGGTCAATAAAAGCTAGAAAAAGCAGTCTACAGATAAAATTCCAGAGAAAAGTTGAAACAGGAGTTATAACTCTTTTAACTTATGCAATGTTGGAATAACATAAACTAGTTACACAGGGTTTAAATAAATTTAATAGGGGTGTGCAAAATTGTCCATAAAATGTGTAATATAAGTGGTATTTTCATCACTTTATTCGCACACATACATCTTCTTACAGAGTCATTTTACCATTTTCCAAGTGTTTTTTACTATTTTAGTTCCAAGGTTTGTGCTATCGCATGTTATGTCGTGTGTAGCTATGTACACATGTATATTCATGCTCGACGATTTGGCTCTATCGAACATGTTGACTTGGAACAATGTACGTCGGTGCGTTCACGTGCTCGAGCAACTCGTCACAAGACAACATTGATATACCATCAAGATGATCAGTCAAATCGTAAATTTAAGCCGTTCGCTCGATATCTAGCGAGATGGTACACACGTTGAGACAATTTCGATTGAGCGTAAAACCATCGAGCATGAACGAGCGTGGGTACACAGTTTTAAATAGTCCCATAGTGTGGTCGTACATGACGTCATCGTCAAGACATTCCTTTGAGTATTTTCATCAGTTGGCAATGTTTTCTGTGTATATCATATTGTGTTTTTAATTTTCCGTAAAAAAAAACTGCTTTAGAAACTAGATAAAATTATCTTTCCGGTGTACGCAATAAAAATGTTCTCAAAGCGTTTACCACATTTTTACTTAATTTTTTACTGCGATCGTAGAAAAATTGATAGTACCTACTAGATTTTTCAAAAACACGCTTTATTTGGGAAATCTGTAAGAAAACTGTAACATCAATTTTATCTCGTTCAAGTAATAAAAAAAATTAAAGTTAAGCCGATTGTTACGACAGCGATGCGAAATATGTTTTTTTTGGCTATTTTTAGGATTTTGTTAATGGCTTCCAGTATAAATATTTGAGAAAAGCTGGAAAGAATTATTATTTCTCTTTCTAACGTCTAAAAATTATGTATTTCCACTTGATAGAAAAAAGATAAACAATATTTTAATAAAATGGTCATATATGACTCTAAAACGCTGGAGAGGTTAATACACAATATAATAAAGACAACACTTTGCATTAATTCACATAATTAGGACATAAAACGACATTAAGATACTGCACGATATACCCAATTAGACATTGCACGATATTGAGGCATACGAGAAGCACGACATTGATAGGTGATTCATATAATTACTAAGACAACACGGTAATAATATGTAGACATAATTAAAATACAACACCACATTAGTGAACTTTAAATTGAGACAACAAGACATAAATAAGTTATCAATAAACAAAAAATAAGTGATATTGTATTAAATAAACTAAATTATTCGTTATGTATGTATTGAAAAGCAACCCTGTTTGAATAAAATAAAGCACGTAAAGGCAAAGTATGAAATCCCGCGCAGATAAATCAGCGCTATAGAATATCGCAACATTCATCCGTCACTCTTCATCAAATCGCCGGCAGGGTTCAATGAACCCGACTCCCCGCGAGTGCGACAGAGACGGATGGCTATCAACAACAAAGACACTGGTATAAATTAATGGTTCTCATGAGAATTTCCACCTTTACCTCGTGTTGATTCCAACGAACACATTTTTAACCTTTTCATTTTAAATATGCTATTTGAGGATATAAGAGTACAGCGGGCGATTTAAATTGAAAAATTCCATATAAAATCAACCTTTAAAATTCTTCTGTAAAACACATATTTTTAATAATAGATTATTAAGAAATGTAAGATTTGGAATAATTTATTCACGAAAACAAAATCGAAATTCAAACAGAAGTATTTAAAAAATTACTGGCAAATACCAACACCATTTTTTTCTTTGCAGGGATTTATTCAACTACCTGCATGTTAAGATACCCCTTTGGAGGGATAGGCAATTTAGGCGTAGATCTACAGAGGATGAACCGCCACGTGTCTTCCTTAGGCATCTCCGACTTATTCTACCATTTACTGGTCATAATGCACTCATTTCTCAGTTCAACCGCTCTAGAATAGAAAGATTACGAAATTTTAAAACTTTGACTCATATAAAATTTTGTATTTTTATAATGCTCCAATGAAGACACGGTGGTGTTGAAGGATTTGTACAAAGTTACCGTGTTTAATTATGAAGTGATATGCACAAACTTACGGTGTTGAATTAGGCGCGTTAATAATTAAGAAGTGATATGCACAAACTTACGGTGTTGTATTAGACGCGTTAATAATTAAGAAGTGATGTGCACAAACTTACTGCGTTGTATTAGGCGGGCGCAAAGTAACCGTGTTGTATTAAACGCATTAATAATTAAAAAGTGATGTTCACAAATAGGCGCGTTAATAATTAAGAATTAATGTGCGCAAAATTACTCCATTGTATTAGGCGCGTTAATAATTAGGAAGTGATACGCGCAAAGTTACCGTTTTGTATTAGGCGCAATAATTAAAAAGTGATGTGTGCAAAGTTTCCATGTTGTATTAGGCGCATTCATAATTAAGAAGTGACGTGCACAAACAGGCGCGATAATGATTTAGAAGTGATGTGCATAAAGTTCTTGTGTTCTATAAGGACTTTAATGATTGAGAGGTGATTAGGCGTTGTATTAGGCGCGTTAATAATTAAGAAGTAATTTGCGCAAAGTTACCCTGTTATATTAGGCGCATTAATAGTTAAGAAGTTATGTGCACAAATATAATGCATTGTATTAAAAAGTGCTGTGCGCAAAGTTACCTTATTGTTTTAGGCGCGTTAATAATTAAGAAGTGATGTACAGAAAGTTTTTATGTTCAATAAGACCCGTTAATAATTTTAAAGAATGATGTGCACAAAGTTACTGTCTTATATCCTTATGGTGATGTGCAAAAAGTAATAGCGATGTATTTTTCATGTTAATAATAACTAAGAAGTGACGTGCGCAAAGATTTTGTGTTGTATGACAAGTTAATAATTTAAAAGTGATGTGCACAAAGTAAATGTGTTGTATTTGGCATGTTAATAAAAATTAAGAAAGTATGTTCGCAAAGTTACTGTGTTGTATTAAGCGCGTTATTAAGTAAGAAGTGATGTGTTCAAATATACTTTGTTGTAATTGGCATTTTAACTATAGCTAAGAAGTGCTAGATACTGTGTGCAAGATAAAAATAAATTATTTTAACTACATTTTGTTTTATTAGATAAACGTAGATCTTTACGCTGTTCGTCAGAATTTGCAAACTTACCTCTTATTCGGTCAAAGTACTCTGCTATATTTTTGTAATGCGTGGCGGAATGTAATTGACAGCTATATATTCGCTAGCATCCGTGCGTAAAGGACGAAGGCTTTACTTCATGCCTATTCCTTTTTTGTCTCCAACCGTGATTTGCGTTACCGAGTTGAAAATCAAAGTTGAGAGACGTCATGAAAAATGGTGTTCATTCCTGTGGTTAAGAAAATTAAAAAATGCCACATAATAAGTAATATGATGTCTTCTCCTATTTCAACACAGTTAAATGCGCATTTTAAAGCTCTTGTAGAAATGACGGTGCAATCTTAAAATAATTACGTTAACCTAGAAATGTAAGACAGAAAAGGCAGCGTAATTTTCAAGAGATCGCCGTTCGCGAGCTTTCACTACTTCAGATAACCAGGGTATCGATTCTCCAATCTAGGTCGCTCGCAATCGTCACTGGTTAACATGTTTATTCTAATCGAAGGTACATAATTAGATATGTCAAACGTCAAAAGTCATTCCACTGGAATGACTTCGTCGAGAATGGAAGCCCATAATTTCAGCACTCTATATATACGAATTTAGAATACTTAAGATTTTTTTCTCTCACGATATACAACAATTGAAATTATTTTTAGGTTCATTAAGGATATGTTTGGCATGATAAAAAACTAGTTTAATGGAGCTGTTTAAGTTCAAGCCTACAATTATTAGATTCGTTAAGCTATATTTATTTAATTACTCACAAGGTTGCTTCAATATCATTTACCAATTTACCATATCAGAATTGGTCGTTTACATTTGGCTGCATGTCTGTCGAATTTTTTGTTCAGTTTTAAAAGAAATACACCAGTAATATACCAGCGTTTTTGCTATTTCAAACACATGGATTGTCTGCTTTAAAGTTAAGATTTTAAATTATTTTCTTTGCAACAGCGAATGCAATCAATTGACATAACAAAACTATATAATACATCAAATACATTTTCCATGTAATTATTGTACTTGGAGGAGCGTTTTTCTTTATTTCGAAAAAGAGAATATAACTTTTCTCTCGATTTTCCCAGGTGGAAGCTAACAACATTATAACCAAAAGTGCCTACATATCACGCAATGAAAAAAGCCTTAATTTTCTGCACAGGTAGAGTATAATAATAATCATCGTCCGTTCAGCATCAGGGCTCCATAAATCGAGAGAGTTCCCATGCCTATTACCCATTGCCAACTGCAGCCGCTTACCTGTAACGTAACGTGCGCTTGCTCCATAGACATTCAAATTGATAGAATTGCCCTTATATGAAATTTGGGCATCGTTTCGTCGAACTGGAGGCAAACCACGTGACTATACTTTTGGCACCAAGAGGGTTCGAGAATGCTTTGAATAAACTACGACGTCAGTTGTGCATTGACTCCGAAGAGCGCACATTGTAATAATCAGATCATGTGGAGAAAATTCCCAGTTTGAATGCAACTTTTCAATTTTAAAATTCCATGGTTCGAATCTTTATAATGATCTACCAAATCAATCAAAAAAATAAGGGAATGAATATATTTAAACCAAAAATAAAAACACGGCTGAGAGAACAGAGTGATAATCAACTTATGCAAATATTACAAAGACGATGTAAAGACAACTAGAAACTATAAACTAAATACAAAAATATTTAAAAAATACACGCCGCCTCAGAACAGGGTACCCCAGATTGGAAAAATGTGAAAACTTCGAATTTATGTTTTATACTTACGTCATTTACAAACATCGCCACTGAAACAAAAACAAAAGAAGTAAAGTTCGTTATTTTAAATTAACCACCTGGCATAGCGATGCAAAAAATGAGTGAGGTGGGTATATTATAACATATTTGTAAAAGAGTCTTACTAAATAGTGTTACAAAATATTCAACGGAAACAAGCACGAACTCTTGATTTGGGATTTGTAGTTAAGTTTCTTACACAGCCGGCAATTTGCGCGCCATTGTAAAGAGGACTAGTAATTGGTAAATAGATTTCATTTTCGATTACTGAATAGTGATGTTAGAATGCAATATGCCTGTATACTATCAGATTTATTAATTGACAAATTACAGAATGGAAGACGGTCACGCCGCCTCCCGTGATTTGCGCAACTTGGTTTGTTCCTCTTTCCCTGATTGGCTGCTCTATCAATTTGAATGTCTATGGCTGGCCCAGACAGTTCGGTGGAGTAGAGTGCTCCTCTGCGCTCTGTTCACCTGGTACTTATAACTGGTGGAAGGTCGAAGGCAATAGCCTAGACTGCTTCAAGTTGAAGGTTGAATCCTCAGTCTCACCGCTTCGAATAAATCCGACTTGAACTATTTTATGATATTAACTCAAATTAATAAATAATGGTATTTTGATACCCACAACATATTAAATTTCTTAGAACAGGCAACATGTCTAGCTAGGAATTAATATCGACTAGGCAAACATAATGGTAACTTGAATATACATAAACCTTTATTTATAATAAATGAATTGTGTATAATGTTTTGCGTGCTATACAAATGTAACGTAGAAATAATATCACACGAATAAGTCGTCTTTGTGTAGCCTAACCACAATGATAAAAACCTAAAAAACTAGCATAAATTAATAATTACACCATTCGATTTGATTTATTTTAAGCCATTAACAAAATAATTATGATTACAAAAAAAAATCGTTTAGATAATATTATTATGTAATGCGTCTTCTGACGCATGTTTCCTTGACTTTGACGAGTCAAGGAAACATGCATGGAAATATTATATAATAACGCGGATTACAGTAGTTATCAAAAGTCATTCATTTTAATCAGATTATGAGGTTAATGACTGAATATTAATGCCCTCGTGGATTTGTTTTTAGCTCTCGTCCATTCCAGTCAATATATAACTAGTTTTTTTCTAGATTAAAGCATTTATACCGATGCTTTAATGGCGATGAAAATAAAACAGTAACGAATTATGTTCATCATAAATTTTGCAATTTACAGAAATGATAATGTCCATTACAAAATATATTGAGATATCAGTAACAAAATGTTTTTTTTGTGACCATTAGGTACTATTCATAAGTTGCACAAATAGAAAATGCGTAAAAAAACATTGTAGTTGCATAAATAAAAACATTTTGTGTCTATTTTTTCAAGTATCAATAATTCTTCGTGGAATTCCATCGCAATAAGTATAATGAAACCAATTGAAGACTTTATTCAATTTGCTGTTAATATCCAAAGTTCTATAAGAACTTGAATAATATATTGACTATACAAGTGGAATACAGATTATAATTTATTTCATTATATTTATGAGGTATTTTTTAATTAATCAGTGGTGTAGTGTGACTTATTGCTGCAGAATATCAAAAGTGACTGCCTCCTACAAATATTTACATATTCATGTCTAGCTCGTCATGGCTTTCTAGCTAATGTAGGGTGGTCGACCACTCAAGACAAGAAGCAATGTAAATAATAATTAGAGGATTATAATTAATTTACAAGTAAAACGACGGCGTATAGACCTCGCTCTAAGTATAAATAAAGTACATGAATAAAACAGATTATGAAACACTCTTAAGGACTTGGTAAACTTATTAATGTTTCTCTGTTTCGACAGAAGAATAGTGCGTGTGCAATATTTTATTTAAATAAAGGTGAACATTTACGAACAACAAAATTAAAAAAACGTGTTTTTTATAGTAAAAATGTAAATACAAAAATTAAAGTACGTATAAAAAAAAATCATTCAAAATCAAAATTTCACGATCAAGAATTGAACCCCGATCAACTCAAGAACTACAAAGCCCTGGACGGAGCTATTCGAGAACAATTTGAAACCGCTGAGTGAGGGGGAAGATGTATGAAAAATACCAAACCTACTTAAAACTTTTAATGACATAATATCCCAATCCTTGTCTCATCAAATACACAAAAAATCATGAGCCGTTTCAACTGCATTAACAATACACAAATAAAATTATAACAGTTGACTTTGCATACAAATCATTTTAAATGTTTGTCATACAAGATGGCTGCCAGGCAATTTCACCTCACCCTAAATTTGGCTTCAATGCCATTCATATAAAATTGCAGGGGGTTTTAGGACGACGCGACGGATCGACTGATTGGTGACCGTTACACCACCAACTATTGTAAGAACGGCATGTATCATGTATTTTAGATTTTTAGAATAATACACATAATCGAAATTCTATTGTTTGTATTAAAGCACATACCTACCTTCTCATCAAAATAAAGGAACACGATTTTTTTCCGATTTCTTTGGCGTTTTGTGGATATAATATATTTTTTTCATAAAATGTACTCTTTTACGGTATATAAAACGAAAGTTATATACCGTAAAAAAAATTACATGTAGTTATATTTATAAGCGTACTTTTATTTGTTATTTCTTTGGCATTTACTATGATGTAACAATTTGTAGACATTTTAATATTTTTATCGGTTTTGACACGTGTCCGTATCAAAATTTACATGTCTTGCGTTTTTAAATCATGCGTACCTACTTCATTTATAGCATGAAAATTTTAATGTGTTTATCGTGTTCACGTTTCTCAACTTTCCTTACCTTTTTTTAAACAATAGAGGAATCGCTATTGTTTAAAAGAAATTACCATGACTATCATTATTCAATTGCACTAAAGAAGCGATAGAACCGCATCGAAACTTATGACATTGCTTTAAAAAAATATATATTTTAAAAGTGATAAAACAAAAAAAAAATGTAATATAATTTACTTGGGGTTCGTTGTTTCACAGAAATTCAAATATAAAATTGTCATAAAATAGCCTGTAAGCGCCATTTTATTTTTTGACAGTTGAAATATCCCCGTTAAATACCGATTCTAAGTCCGTTTTAGCAATTGAACAAATTTTGATCAGCAGAAGATGACAAAAACCATGTTTTTTTAAAAAAATATTTATTTTTTAACATACAAGATAATTATTTAAACTAACATAATTAGTCGGATTACAAATTATAATTAAAAATATTTACAAAAGTTTACGAAAGTCACACTTATGTGTCAAGGGAAAAAATAAAAGCAAAAACTTAACGTACATTTACAGGCAATACTAAAAATTGATAACGTAAACATAGAAAGGGTGAGTAGTATTAAATATCTGGGTGTAATATTAGATGAAAAATTAAAATTTGATGAACACTTAGAATACATAACAAAGAAAATTGCTAAAAAAGTTGGATTCCTAAAAAGGATCAGAAATAACTTGGATCTAACAACGCGCCTTGTTTACAATTCTATTGTTACTCCGCATTTAAATTATTGTTCTAGTGTTTTATTCTTATGTAACGAAGCCCAAAATAATAAACTCCAGGTTATACAAAATAGGGGGATGAGGATGATTTTAAAATGCAACATTTTTACTAGAGTTAAAATTATGTTACAAAATTTAAATATGATGACAACCAAACAACATATAATATATAATACGTTAACAATGATGTATAAACTTCAAAATAATATGCTCCCAAATTATCTGCAAAGAAATGTTATCTACCATGAAAATGTTCACAATTATCCTACGAGAAGACGCAGAGATTTTAGGCTTCCCAAAACTAAACTTTCATGCACACAAAACAGCGCGTTTTATAAAGGGTAAAAACTTTATAATAACCTACCAAATGTCATAAAGGAAGCCCCAAGCCTTAGCACTTTTCGTAGGACATGTGCTTTATATGTAAAAAAAAAATTTGATTGTTGAACTCACCAATATTATTTTAGTCACCTAGATATCTTATATACTCGTACTATAATTTTGTGTATTTATCTTTTTCTTTTAAAATGTAATTGTTATTTCTTGTATTTTTTATATTTTCCTACTAGATTTATGAAAAAATTTGCTTACATCTAAATAAAGATTCAAAAACAAACAAAAATTTGCATATGAGAAAAAAAAACAAAAAAAAAATTTAAAAAGAAGAGATTTATTTTAATACAATAATTTATAAAATAATATAGGTATTACAATGGAAGATGCTCTGAGGAACTAGCGTCATTGATCCCTTCGGCACCGGTGCGTAGTCGGGATACACGCCAAACGCGCGCCCAACATTTGTACACGGTCGACATTTGTCACATGAGAACGGGTCGCTTCTACGATTCGTTCTTAAGTTCAACAGCTCGGCTGTGGAACGAACTGCCGGCCTCTGTTTTTCCTCCCTCCTACAACATGGGACTCTTCAAGACCCATGTTCACTCCTTCCTCTCCACAAAAAGACCCTCCACACAGCATCCCCAAAGATGACATAGGCCCTGAGGGAAATTATTTTCTTCAGGGCCTCCTGTGTGGAGTTAATATAAAAAATGATATGTCATCGTGATTATAATTAGCTAAATGGTAAATTTAAAGTTTATTTTATTTTTTAATTTATTATAATCCGGTTCTAACCTCAGCTTTGTCGTTAGTTGATTAAACCACACCACTCCAGCGTAAGTCTAGTATTGTTGGGCAAAACTGGTGTGCATTAAGGCGATGCACTACGTCGTGTAATATTTTAAATTGAGCCGCTATCAATAACAACCCTTACGTAGATGGCGATAAGGTTTATATTCCCGCTTAACACCATCGGCCTGTTTTGATTTATGCAAGAAAAAAACAAGGCCAAAAAGTGCCTTTTATTTTATTTTGTGGATGTTCAGGCATAAATATTTAATTTTTTCCGATCATTTTATAAACAATTTAATTTGCGACATTATACAATAAAATTATAACAGAAAATGGCTTTGTAAGTAGGAGATTATGAACTTTAAAACAGTTTTCATAGGCCTTTAAATTCTTTTTTTCTGGGCTTATCAAAAGATTTATCTAAAAAATACTCGATTATTTCAAAGGCCAAGATGTATTCTACTCACAGTATTTAATTAAAGCATCTGCAAACATTTCTAGGCGACCAAATTTTCAAACCAAAAACACATGATTTTGCATTACTACGTATGGCATCGCCTTAATGGAGTGCATAAGCGACCCATTGTATTTTGCCTATTGCTCTCAACACGAACCGTGGCATGGTGTGACTTCTTATAGAGATCTTTGTGGATTTGAAGCAGAGTATCTTTTGTATATGTATTTTTTAGTGGTGGGACTTGAAAGTCTTGGAAAAGTTGTGAGGTTGGGTAATCTGATTTTTATTATTAGCTTTTGACTGATTTCCTGCGGTAAAAGTGATGTTTTGTAAGCTCCCCCCCATGCAACGATACAATACTGTATTATTGAATGTTATTAAGCTTATCAACTTATTACATATTCAAAAAAGCTAAAACGTACCGAGAATCAAAGTTTAACGGGGACCTTTCAAATGTAAAAAAAAAACAAAATGGTGCTGAATGACTATTCAATGACATTGTCGGACGTAAATTTTCTGCAAAACAACTGGGCTTCAACAATATTATAAATATCAACACATTAAAAATTCTGTTCACATCTCTCGTTAGAAGTATTTTAGAATACAACTGTACAATTTGGTCACCTGTCTTTAATAAATGATCACATTAACACCATTGAAAGAGTCCAACGCAAATTTTTGAGGTATATTAATTTTAGGCTTGGAATTCCTTTAGAAACAATAGATTATGATTTCTTATTATATTCATTGAAATTGCTTAAATTAAGTGATAGAAGAATTTATTTTTATTTTTATACAAAATTATAAATTATCAGTTGGATAGCCCTGACATATTAATGTTGCTTCAATTTCATGTACCTACCATTAGATCAAGGTCCTCTAGTATGTATTATTGTAACAATTGTGACAATTATACCACAATCTGAGGATATAACTTAGTTATAAATAGATTGCACACACTTGGGAACTTTTATGCTAAAATCGCAGATACTTTTAATATTCCCCTTGTAAAGTATAAAGCTGCACTAATAACACATTTTAACTCCACTTATTTTAATGAAGTCACTACACAACAAGCTATTGTCATTGCTTCTTCCTTTACTGTTATTTTATTTGTTATGTTTTAACTAAATTTAATTCTTTCATTTTTCTCATCAAAATTTAATACTGCACTATGTATATGTAAAAAATAAAATAAAATTTTTGTCTACAAATGGCACTTGTGTCGTAAATTCTAAATAAATAAATAAGTAAATAAAAATAAATAAATATTATCGGTTTTTTTTAAAGGATGAATTCGAAGCAACTGTTCATTGTTGTAGAAAGAACTAATAAAAAAACTCGAGCCAGAGGCTAGAAGGTCCGGTAAAACAAGATTTTAACTATCTATGTAGTACAGTATATTAATAGCCTGCCTATCATGGATTTATTATACGTCTACGATTTCCTGTTACCAAAATTGCCAGACCTCGCTTGACCTCATACCCACAGGTAGGTGCAGGTAATCCTCATTAGTGTTGAGATTAATTAAACCCCATTAGTGAATTTAGATAATAACCATTAGTCCAACAAAAGATTTTTTTTCGGTGAGTAAAGGCAAATCTACCCATGTATACTAGTTTTGTTTGTTAGTACTTGTAATGTGAATTAATTTATCATGTTTATTACAGGTTCTACGTACCAATCAGGCACAACACCTGGCCATTTTGTGGCACGTTTACGAAAATAATGACCTTCTGGTTATAAGAATATATGCGTTAGTTGTCGGACCAAGTTCATTCCTCATACATTATAAAATGATCACATTTGATGACAGTACAGATATTCTATCTCAATTTTCTCAATCTCCTAAAGCCACAATTTGTTTTTGTTAAAAAAATGCATCTCTAACTCACAGTATTCGAAATATATTTAAAACCCGTGAAGTCTCATAAAATTGTAATTGTAGGATTTTTAAAGCTGAAAGTATTATTGCAAAAAATATTTTTCTCTTGATCGCCTTTTAAATAAAAAATTTACACTTCGAATGTTAGTAAACTTAAAAATCATGTCATCTATGCAATTACATTATAAAAATACAAGAAACGTTGTATTCATACAAATCAAATAAAATGTAGCACCGGTTATGAAAAGGATAGCCATTCTAAGAATATGTTCCTACTAAATCGTATGGCTAAAGTAAGTCCATTGGACCTATTTTAGTTTATTGAAACCACATGCGTTGTCTCAGTAACGTATCTTATCTCTATTAAGCCCCCGCGTACCAAATTTTTACGATGTATAACAAGTTTATCGTTAACTCTTTAAGTTTTTAAGTTCAAAATTATTTTCGAAGATAATATACATGAATTTGTTACACCAAAATGTTAATTATATGAAATTCCCTCAATGGAAAAAAATGGCAAATCTCCGAAAATTATTAAAACACGTTTTTTCTGTTTATTTAAAATGTTAGAGATATGAAAAAAAGGTGTATCTTTAAATTCAACTAAAGCATTTTTCGACAGATTTTTGCTCTATTTCAGACGAGTAGTGTTTTATTCAATATTTTCACCAACATTATAATTTACAAATCTCACTTTCAAACCATCTTTGAACGCTTACTACGGGGTCTTAATTCATCTGAACATCAGTCAAACATGTAAATAAAACATAAGTTTATGCATTTCGAAGACAGAATTAATAATTCATTAAATAATGTTGGTACCTTATCGCTTGTCTGGTATGATGTATGGTTCCAATTTTAAAAATGAACAGTTCATATTAGTCATTTATGAGATATCGCCTAAGTCATTGGTCATCGTGAGCTGTTTAGATGAGATATGAAGCGAAAAAATAGGTTCCATTTTTTTATCTCGGAGTGACTTCTAACTCTCCCAAACTTGGAGGAAAGAACTTTCCCCCTTGCTCCCAATGCTCCAACTAAAACTACCGAATCCGGACTACGTGCACCGCTTATCGCGTTTTAATAGTGGAACACATTTCAATGTGATATTTGTAGGTGATAGAGCCTCTAATTATATAGGTTTATGACCTTAGTACGTTTTACTAACAGAATTTCAAGATATGTCTTCTTCTTTTATCTGAAAATAATAGTTAAATAATACTTAATGGTATGTAGATGCGCAGTGAACATGTGTGTAGACGTTTAGTGTGCTGTTTCATTAATATCACGTTTGAACATACATTACATAGATTTTTTTTTAATAAAATTACCTATAGACTTATTCAGTTGAAAGAGTAACCAAAGATTCTAATTCGGTCATTATTTACACCTCACGCATCGTGCTTTAAATAAATAAATAATTTCAAATTAAAAACTAAAACGAAGATCCTGAAATGAAAACTCTGCTGTTAGAACACAAAGAATAAAAATTTGACTGAAAAAAGGTTAAATAAAATCACACAGTAAAACTTAAAGTACAGAAAACCAGTATAAACACGTTTCAAAAAAGTCACATTTAGCTATCTACTATTTCTGATATAAACGAATCAATGAAAAACTTGATTTCTTGAAGAATCTAGACAGTTGTCATACCATAACAGGTGCCTGAATATAAGGGCAAGCCCCCACTACAAAACATGTCACATTCGGAAAACATCGCACAAGAACGCTGCAATGTTGAATATGTGGAATACCGACGTGATAATGTGCTGGAATAGGTTAGGTATACAAAAACAACAGTGCAAGAACTGTAAGAGATTTAATTGCCCTCTAGGGAAACTATGCAATATGTATTATATATATAATCTCCGCACAGGAGACTCCGAGGTTTTCCACAGGGTCCATATCATTTTTGATATCTTTTTATTTGAACTTTTTTTACTTAACCTTTGGGGTAACCTCAGTTTAGTGCTCAAGTTAATTTAAATCTTATGACAGATTCAGAATTTATTTAGCAGAATTCCTGGTCGACATTCATTTTTCAATAAATTCGATGTTTTTAAACTTATCTCAAAATGAAATACTATTTTTGAACGTCGATGAAAATCTTTTTCATTTTTTAATATTTAAAAGTGAAGTATTCAATGAAAAATTTATCAAAAGCAGAGAAAATGTTGTACAATTTTTTGTCATTTACCGATTGTTTTATTTTCTTGTAAACTACAAAAATACCTCGTTATAGCAGCTAAAAAATGCTATCGATACTTACCTTCGTTTCAAGTAAAAGTAATTAATAAAAAATCACAAACTTTGACAAATTTTTCGCAAACATCCAAGCAGGTGGTCAATGACTTTTTGGAATGTATTATGATTATTTAAGTGTCTATGGTCAATTTTATGCATCCTACACTTCTATAATCCAAAGGAAGACATGCGACATAAACCTAGGTATGTAATTAACTACTGGATCTATACATTCCTTTACAAGGACATCAACCAGTGGCGTAGCCCTCACCTCCCTGGCAACCTTTGAAACAGGGTCCCCACGACGTTAAACTAGATGAAAAGACTTTCTCAATAAATCGTATTTGTGGCCTGGAGATTTTCAAAAATAATTATAAAGAATACTTGACTATGTTTTTGAAAAAAAATAGTAAGATCAGGTCCTAGAGACCGAAACCAAATTTCATACCACATTACTACATTATCCAACGTATCGAAAAGCTGACGACATTTTTCATGCGATCCCGCACAAGACAGTTTCCATGGTTACGACATTATCCAACATGTCGAAAAGCTAATGACGTTTTTTATGCGATACCGTACAAGACCGCCTTCGTGGTTACCACACTATCCAAAGTATCGAAAAGCTAACGACATTGTTTTATTCGATATCGTAAAGACAGCCTCCATGGTCACGACATCATCCAACGTATCGAAAAGCTAACGAGATTGTTTTATGCAATTCCATAAAGACAGCATGTGTGGTTACGAAATTATCCACCGTATCGAAAAGCTAACGACAGTGTTTTATGCTATACCGCAAAGAGAGCCTCTGTGGTTACGACACTATCCAACGTATCGAAAAGCTAACGACATTGTTTTATGCGATATCGTAAAGACAGCCTCTATGGTCACGACATCATCCGACGTATCGAAAAGCTAACGAGATTGTTTTATGCAATTCCATAAAGACAGCATGTGTGGTTACGAAATTATCCACCGTATCGAAAAGCTAACGACAGTGTTTTATGCTATACCGCAAAGAGAGCCTCTGTGGTTACGACACTATCCAAGGTGTCGAAAAGCTAATGACATTTTTTTATGTAATACCGTGCAAGACAGCCTCTGTGGTTGAGTAATTCAGATCCTATGCAACGTATCCGCAAGTCGCGGGTTCAAACCAGGACGTGCGCAAGAAAGTTTTAATTAATTATTAGGTGCTATTTCACAAATTACTAATTCAAAATATGAAAATAAAATACTCAAACACCACTATTTAAGGTGATGCACTACGTCGTGTAATATTTTAATTTGAGCCGCTATCAATAACAACCCTTACGTAGATGGCGTTAAGGTTTAAATTCCCGCTTAACACCATCCGCCTGCTTTGATTTATGCCAGAAAAAAACATGGGCAAAAAGTGCCTTTTATTTTATTTTGTGGATGT
This sequence comes from Hesperophylax consimilis, assembly GCF_061612785.1. NCBI lineage: Eukaryota > Metazoa > Arthropoda > Insecta > Trichoptera > Limnephilidae > Hesperophylax > Hesperophylax consimilis. The sequence continues at coordinate 23,842,325 of NC_142846.1, forward strand.
TCAGGAATAAATATTAAATTTTTTTTCGATCATTTTATAAATAACTTAATTTTCCACACTATACAATAAAATCATAACCGAAAATAGGTTGGTAAGTAGGAGATTTTTAACTTTAAAGCAGTTTTCATAGGCTTTTACATTATTTTTTTCTGGGCTTATAAAAAGACTTATCTAAAAAATACTTGATTATTTCAAAGGCCAAAATGTATTCTACTCGCAGTATTTAATTAACTTCTTAAGGACCACGCCCGAGTATACTCGGGCGGCCAGAATTCGGAATTCATACCAAAGAAAATTTTCAATTATTTTTTCACACTATGCACCACAAAATCAATATTCAGTCCCATTTTGGGCCCAAAATGGCTTTTACATGACGATATTTATTTTGAGTAAATAAAATTCATTTATAAAAAAAGGTGTTTTAAAAAATAGAGATTTCCATTTTTAATTTTTAAATGATTACTGAAGGGGTTAAAGCATCTGCAACATTTCTAGGCGACCAAATTTTCAAACCAAAAACACACGATTTTGCATTACTACGTATGGCATCGCCTTAATTAAAAAGTATCGACATGTTACAGAACAAATGGTTTCTTCGTCAGGGTAAACGTAGAAAACTCGGTTGGGACCAGTTGGTACCCTTGTACAGCTCTCACAAAAAAATAGAACAAATCAAAGAAATAGAAAAAATCATCCCCAATTTGTGGGATGTTGCATGGCTAAATTAAAAAGGAACAGGTAAGGGAGAAGTACCTACCGGACTATTCAAATTTAGATATCAAACATTATGAGCATTTTATGTAATTTTTAAAAGAAAAAATCCGTCTATTTATTGAAAAAGGCTTTTGTTAAATATTCACATTAAAATGTTTTAGCCTCTGGCGTCTGTCAAACCTGTCCATGGAGTTCCTACGCCACTGCGGTCAATATAAGGGCCTGCACAAGTTGTACCTAAGATGGCGATTTTGTATCAAGTATTTATGCATATTTATAATTACATGTCTAGTGGCTAAGATGTGGTCTGCCACCAATTTAAACAAGGTTCGATGTAAAGGCAAAATGCAATTGCAAATTGCTAACAGGAGCAATTGAGAAGCTGTAAGAAATCTTGAATGTATCTAAATTTATTAAGTATACTAGAGAGATAATATAAAAAAAGATTAGGATTTATAACAAGATAAAGAAGAATGAGAATAGATAAAATATAACAATAAGCGATGGGAGAAGTTAATTAATTGGTAATGCTTGTAAATAATTGTTTCAGATAAATTAAATATATTTTTTGAACAAAAATTTTCGTTAATTCACACAGAACAGAATTAAATGATGCAAAATGAATTTTATCCCACAAAGTGAACTTACGATTCAATTGATTGTAAAATAATGTCAAATTTTGTTAGAAAATCGCATATATTGATAAAAATGTAACCTTCTCATTAGCCAAATATTGTCCGTCAATAGTGTATCGTGGTTGCACCTAAAGAACCGCATTTTCAATTCCTCTATTTTCGACGGCAAAGCTTGATTGATTGTTCATGTTTCCTACATTCAGAAAGGTAGACAAAACATGTGACAGCCAACCGTCAATCAAAACTTATTGGGCAGGAAGATCTTAAAACAAAACACAACTTGATGTCTTGTGAAACAAAGTCTTCATTATAGTGTTCAATAATAGAAACCTCGAACCCAAAACTATAAAGAAAACGGTGAAAGCCACACAGCTACGACTTTAAACGTTACCTACGACGTTTATGTCAGTATAACTTACGTTTCGTCCATTGTCTAATTTCTTCAGCTGTCTGTGGTGTATCACTAATCTCATCATTATAACTTATCTTAGTTACAGAAGATTTTATTCATTTATTATGAACATTTATAAAACTGCGTTGAACATATTTGTGCTTCATGCTATTCTTAATTAAAAGCTCAAGTTCAAAATAAATCCCATATAGACCACTCAATTTAGTTGGTTCAACCGTTGTGGTGTCAACTGTTGACGCGATAGTTGATTAAATTTCTTCAGTTGCTCCTTTGGGGAACACGCGCAGCATGCCTCCTAATTTATACAGAAATTGTGGTTGCTCCAGTATCACCATTAACTCTTCTTCTTCCTAGCACTATCCCAACTCATTGCCTAGGTAGGCTGTTGGGGTCGGCTCTTCTCGTTCTCAGGTTATAGCTTCTTCGGTTCTGAGTGTCGCTTTCATCTAGGCCGTTTCTTTGTAGGATTTTGGAGCATTGGGTCATCCAAGAGTTCTTTGGTCTACCTCTGGATGACTGTCTTTGAAGCTCTATAGACATTGCCTGCTTCACAGTGTGGTCTCCGTCTTATATGCCCATACCATCTTAACTGTCGTTCCTCTAGCTTACTGTTTATGTCAGTGACACCCAGGCTACCACGAATGCGTGAGCTTTTAATTTTATCTTTCAATGATACTCCTGCCGTCCATCTAAGCATTCGCATTTCTGCTGATTCGAGTTGCCTAGAGTAGGAGTTGTACATAGTCCAGCATTCGGAGCCATACATTATCGCGGGTCTAACAATAGTCTGGTATGTCTTTCCTTTAAGTTTTATTGGCATTTTCGTGTCGCACAAAATTCCTGTTACGGATCTAAATTTCATCCATCCCACTCCTATCCTATGGTTGACATCCGCTGCACATCCTCCGTCTCTGTGGATGAGTGAGCCCAGATACTTAAATGAGTCACAGTTGGCTAATGTTACTCCATCCAATTGCATCGAAGGAGTTACAGCATTTGGGTCTTCAAATGGTAAATACAAATATTCCGTCTTTTTCCTGCTAATTTTTAGTCCATTATCCTCCAGGATCTTTCTCCACCTTTCCAGGCTATTTTGTAGATCACAATGATTTTCTTCTATCAGTACTACATCATCTGCAAAAAGCATAGTCTTGAGAATACTGTTCATTTCTTGACTCGTTAGGTAATTCATGACCATTATGAATAGCAATGGGCTGAGGACAGATCCTTGGTGTACCCCCACTTTAATTGGAAATGTTGGTGACATCCCTGATGTGCATCTTACTTGTGTTTCTACGTCTGTATACATATCTCGTATGGAGAGCACATATCCTTCTGGTACGTTATGAGATCTCAATGCCGCCCATAACAGGCTTCGGGGTACCCTGTCAAATGCTTTTTCCAAGTCTATAAATACCATGTGTAAATCTTTTTTTGCATCTCGATATTTTTCAACTATGATTCTGACTGTTTGAATAGCATCTATTGTTGATTTCCCCGATACAAAGCCGCATTGATTGTCGTGTATTTTTACAATATTCCTAATTCGTGTGTTTATAATCCTCTCATATATTTTCATGGTGTGAGACATAAGCTTTATCCCTCTATAATTGTCGCACTTCCTAGAGTCTCCCTTATTTTTGTAAAATGGAAGAAGATAGCTTTTCCTAAAGCTTTCTGGCATTGGTTCTCCGGTCAGTACTTTATTATACAGGTTGCACAGCCATTTATGTCCCACTTCCCCACACTCTTTCCATAATTCGGCTGGAATATTGTCTGGCCCCACTGCTTTCCCCTTTTTCATTTGTGATATGGCTACTTTAACTTCTGTCGGAGTGATTTCTTCAACTGGCCCCAGCACTGGTTTCTCTGACACATGAATTGTTCTTGGAAATTCTTCGTTCAGTAATGTAGAATAATAATCTTTCCATCTTTCATATATTTTGATTTCGTCTGTGATCAACTCACCGTCAGTGTTTTCTATGTATTTGGGTGTTCTAATAGATTTGGCCCTTTCTCTCCTGTGTGCTGCGATTTTGTATATTCTTTGCACTCCGTTGGGTGTTTCTAGGTCATCATACAGCTCTCTCAATGCCTCATGTTGTGCAGAGGCAACTATTTTCTTTACTGTCTTTTTGATTTGCTTATACACTATCCGGAGTTGCTCTTTCTCGTTATCGCACTATCAGTATCACCATTAACTATTAACATGAAAAGAAAAAGACAAACGTTGGCCAAAAAATTATTGTGAAACGAAAAAAGATCAGCCGTATGCTGCTAAAATAATAAAAAAATGCTTTTTACTATTTCATTTGAACTCTTCTAAAAGGATCACAAGAGTTTCGTTCCCAAGTTATCTCTATCACAGTACATCTTGCTTGTAGTATTCCACAAGGAAGTTAAAACCTCACATAATGTTAAAAAAAATCGTCAAAACTTCACGTCATGCGTATCATTTCATTTGTTTTTATTCGTTAAATGTACGCTCTCCAACAATTATGCACGACGGCTCCCTAGGCAGAGTGAGTAAAGTTGAATCAACCGCTCAACCGTGCTTTAGAGTCCTTAGACCAAAGATATTAGAAGAACGAGATGTGCTATGAGCAGTTCATACTGTGTGGAATTGTTTTGCCGAGTGTCGCCGGTTTTGTTCACCAATACTACTGCACACCTTCGCTTACGCTAAGGTATCCGCACTAATACATAGAACAGATTTCTGTGCGTACACGTCCCGATACCGTTCAAAGTACCCTAATTAGGTAGTACTCCGCCTACGGTCCAGCGGCCAACATAGCATATCTCGTTCTTCTAATATCTTTGCCTTAGACGATTCAACTTCGTTGAACGGTTGGGTGGTTGGATGGTGGTTGAATGATCAGGCGGTGCAACCATTCGACTTTATAGCCACGCCCCCTTATCACATACAACACATCTCCACATGCTTCAACTTAACGTTGAACTCAACCGGAATGATAGAACAGCTCAATCAAACCAAGTCGTCCGTAGGGCCCATTAGACGTTTTATATTTTGTACAATAATTGTAAGGCATCAGAGTAAATATAAACCATTATGCCATGATGAAAAACATTATTATAAATATATATTAATTGAGACAGAAAATCTCTAGACAATACCTTCCGAAATGAGAATGCAAGACAGAAACACACACATGTTTATTATAGTGTGATAGATATTTTACCTTTGGTTAAGTTTAGTGTAAAGCCTATGACAGACCACGCTATAAGCGCGCTATGTTCTCATGGCTTGGCCTATTTCAGCATTTCGCTCGCCATACATTTCCATTGGGATTGTATGGCGAGCGATATGATGAAATATGCCAAGCCATGATGCGTATAGCGTAACTGTCAATCCCATAATGCTTCGTAAAAAAAATAGTTTGGGCATAAATAAATCTAGCACAATTTTCAGACTTAAGAAATAAGTTTTGAGTTATAATTCTCATTTAAATGCTGAATTCTAATGAAGTGCTTATCTGAATTATAAATTTAATATAAAATTTATTTAGGATTTACTGATATTTCACCTATGTTAGGTTGCATAATTCTATGTCATATGCGTGGTCTACATGTCATTACGTCTTCGTGTTTCGGTACAGGCAGGTAATAATTTGTACATCCTAAATAAACAGATTGACATAATACCGGGCAGTTACGGTAATATCACCGGTTTTGTGTAAACAACAGATCTAGAATACGGCTTACGTGGGATGAAAAAATGTCATCGACAAACAACACTGACTTGACAAATAATACATTTTTGGAAGCTTGGAATAGATTTTAAGAGAGGCGGCTCCAAGATTATAATTAAGTTGTATATAGCAATCGAGTACCGTACAGATAATATACACTAGAAAGGCATTCTATGTAGATTTTAATTGAAACCGATAGCGCCGCTTAGTACTTAGTACCTTTTGGTTCTAGCCAATTTAGAACGCGCTCTGTCTCTCCAATATTTGCCTGACATTGTGAATCCCTATTTGAATTTCATATTGATTATGAAACACGGGTATTGGTAATTTAAGGCTCGATTGGCCAGGCTTTTGGATCACGAAACACGCCCATCTCATTTCTTGTGTTCCTATTCATTCCATACAATTGAGTAATATTTCTCCCGAAACGCGCTACGTTTTAATTCCTAATAACTTAATATGACTATAGGCTGTATTTGAAAATAGATATAAAGCATACATTTTTAGAAAAGCTCATCTTACTTCAAATTATTCCTAGTGAGGCACTAACATAATTTGGAGCACAGACGTCAGGTGGGAATGCTGTTCTTGTTATACCGGTATTCTTATCGAAGATGCTTCCATGTACTTGCGTCATTGATCTCTTCGACACTGTTAGACAGCTAGGAAACAGACAAACGAACGCCCAATTTCCCGGAGGGGTAGGCAGAGAGGATAGAATAGCACAGACATTCTTTGTAAAATTTAATTTAAAATAGTTATTGAGATAAGAAAAATATTATTTAATTTCATATTAAATCTTAATTCACTTTTCTAGTGTAATGGACCTGTTTGGGGTAAAGGAACGTAAAGAATTTTTTTTTTCATAAATTAAAATACGTTCAGAGAATAGGGAGAAACGAACAGACTATGGACATCTCTGGGACATACTAGAAGCTTTATTATAGAAACCTACGTCGGTAATAGGTGTTAACCACGTAATAATTGAAAAGAGGCGTGATGGAGCTCAACGAATCAGATCATTCCCAAAATCAATTAAATAATTTTTCGCCAATCACGGAGACTAAGGGCGGTCTAAAGACACGAAACACTCTAGGTTGATTTACTGTTGAGCTAACCTTGGGATCCGGTCTCACGATGCGTGTAAGGGCACTTGGAGAACGACGATAAATTTGCATTCTAAGGTAGAAACGAAGCGATACCCAACCAGCGATAACGAAACAGGGGGGTGACGGTTTGGCGAAAGAAGATGGTTTTTTAGAATGTTTTGGTCCAGAAGACATATTACGAGGTGATCCTCATAGAGAGAATTGTTTACGATCGCTGAGGTTCTGAGTGCTATTTCAAGTGTTGACAATGGACACGAATTTTAACTTAAGATGGGATGTTTGGCCGAAATTGCCTAATTATATTAACACGGGGGAGATGCAAGTTGGGTAATTAAGAAAAGACATAAAAGTTAATGGGTCACGAAGTCTTTGATTAACGATCAAAATTTTACGACCTTTTTTTGCGCGTAAACAAAGTTACGAGGATAATATATTGAAATTCCTGGATGGAGCGAGAAAGGGGTATATGGGTTGGGCTAAAACTAGACGCAAAAAAACTGTAAAAACAGGGATGTACTGGGCGTAGATCACCGAAAAGGAAGGACCAGGAATCGAAAAGAAACCCGAAAGGTAGTTTAGCTCATGATGGAAGAGGTGTCACCGACTCGGGTAGTGGACAGCGATGGGTTACGAAAAATTACCAGAAGATATGCGGCGGATATCACGAAAAGAGTCAAAACAGGTAGGCGAAATTACAAAAAACGTGTCGAATCAAATTTTGGAACGAATGCCTACGTATGTCATCACCGAGAGGAAGGTATATGTGTCCTGGGATCACCCACGGATCGTGTAGACACCAATCAAATGCTAGAAGGCAGCACACAAGGAAGGATACTGGATTGCGCAAGCGCTGGATATAATAGGTGAAAAGCTTCCGTTAGTTGGGATAATTTATCGATTATATTATCGATATCAATAGCGAATTTCTCGGAAAGATTTCGAAAACAACGATATAGAAATGAGCTACACCTAGTCTATAGGCCGGAAATCAACCAATATTACGGACACAACACGCGTACGAGGAAAAATAATCAAATAATTTTGCGCAATAATCTACATCGCCGAAAATCATTTACGGGAAGGCGCCCGTAAGTCAGGTCACCGAGTACACGCCTGTACCCGTCTCGGCAGGGGGGTAGGTGTCTACCTCAACTCGGCAGGCGGGGGCCAAAAATCCTGAAACGGGGTTATGCAATTCTAAACTTAACGGGAAGTGAAACCTTGAATTCATAAAGGCGAAAGTCGCACAAATTTTAAGTCGATTTATTCGAAAAAACATTATTAAATAGCGTTGTTTGGAGGGAATCAGGGCTTTTTTCGTTCTAACTTGGTTGGAGTCGGGCTTCGAGAACTTAACGTCGCGACAGTTTGGTGTGCTATCTTTAAACTAAACTGATAGAGTTTTAAATATAGTGAAGTTGTGGTTTTAATATTAATTGAAATAATTGAAGTGTTTTAAAATTTAATTAGATTCAACCAAAAAAAAAGGGTAGACTCATAATTAGACAATACTAAATTCACGGGTTGGAGTCTCTTGGTTTGGACTAATTTAGAACGATGAAACTCAACTGCAGTAACGTTTAATAATAACGCGTGTGCCATTAGAGGAGAAAAAAAAATAGAGAACCATAATAATTATCAAATGACCTGACAAAAACGGCTAAGACAAAGTTCTAAATTTATTGTGAAATTGAAGAGACAGTGTTTTCCTTGCGAGCACGGGAAGGATTTTAACGGTTTACACGATATAAGAATTGAGTGAAAAAAATCGAAGTGAACGTGGCAGATAATATATGAAAGGTTCTAGGGAGGGGAAGGGGGTTTTGGGTAGATCTCGGCAAATACTTACTTAGATACTCTAAAATAGTCGATAGGGAGAGATATCTAGACTAGGTACAGTGGAGGCCAACAAATACCTATGCATGTCAACTATCAACTTACGGTTAGGGAGGAAGAGATATTCTATTGAAAGAAATGATCCGCTTAAACATTCCGAAATCTAGTATTCGGTAATTTATGTGCTATCTACGGGGCGGCGTATGAAAATAGAAATTTTAGCTAGAAAAATTAGGTAAAATATGGTTATAGTTCCTACTGGCGAGTAGACGGGTGACATAGATAATCGATTCCGAATTTAATACGAACCCTTAACGGCTTAGGGGCTTCTACATCCTACCTACAGCCCCTGGACGTGGATTAATGTACATGTCGTCGATATCCCGACTGGACTGGTAATATAACGATTTTGGGTGAGTGATCTTGCATGAATATATATTTCCAGAACGTTAAAATTGCGACGAAGATGGGGCTGCAACTGATAAAATAGTATCACATTTAGAACTGTTTGCTTGCTTCTAACAGCTGTGTTTAGCACGAGGCCAATGACCTACTTATTTGTAAGCAGTTAGTGGCGACACACGACCCAAAAGGAAAAAAAGGGACCCCATAAATCACTCGACGTCCGTGCCTGACGACAAAAGTCGTACATTCTACCGAGTTGGCAGCCGCGCAGAGGCACCTCGAATCAACATGGAAGCGACTAGCTGCAACCAACTCATGCTCAAAACAAATAAAAAAATAAAATTAATAATATTTGTATAACCTTATATGTTCACTAACAAATTCCTAAATACCTTTGGCCTCGGCTTAGAACTCACCGTTGGAGTATGTTGTCCGTAAGCTGTCTTGGGAAAGCACACAACTTCCTCGGCTCAGAAGATTTTCTACTTTCCTCATCACGCGATTTCGGGGCGTCAACGTTGTATGGAGAATCACGAAGAGTTCGGGAGGTCATCCCTTTTCGCGGAGCCGGGTCGGATGAGAGGACACGAGAAGGCAGTATGAAAATTAATGTCAAGTTGGAATGTTTGGGCCTTGGTTCGCTGCGAAGGCGTTTAATTGAACGGGCTCCAAGTCTTTCAAAATCGCGTGGAGGGGACGTCGGCGTGATGAACGAGGGTTCAAAATCGGAGGACGAACACATACTAAAGCGGGGTTTACCCGGAGGTTGATGCAACTCGACTGGAAAACCCTCGAGATCCTTTGCAGCATCCTTCGTGAGGTGGATAGTAGGCCTGGCGGCTAGTGGACGTTGAAAGCCTCACCAGAACAAACCTATTTGAAACATGCACGCGTTTAGCATCATGACAAGGGACGCAATGAAAAATTCCCCTTTTACAGTCAGTAAAGTAGTCCGTTGGAGGAAGCGGGGCGGGGTGATTTGGGATATTCCAACAGGTGCATTACCTCTCCCTCTGACGTGAGCGGTCCGGAGGTGTCAAGGCGACTATAAGAAGAAGTTAGACCAGACCTCGGGGAAAGCCAGACACGTATTGGTTCTTGGGGTTTTGCATTTGGAAGAATAGCGACCATTTTATTTGGGGCAGTGAGGTGCCGACCCAGCTTGCAAAAAAAAAAACCTTTTCTCGTCATTCAATCCGTTCCCATCTCCTTTTCTCTCGTTTCCACTTCCATCCGCAACACCCAAAGCTTACTAACCACAGCTAAATCCATTTATCTAGTTTCAGTACATCGTTACAGAGGTCGACGAGAGAGTCCCAGTACTTATGCGGAAACAACACACTATTCAACGAAGGGTTTAATAGCCCGTACACAAGAGGGGGGGGGGGGGGTTCGGTTCCATGTCACAATCTAGAATTTATAAACACGGGGACATTAGGTAAGGGCGGGGATACAAGGAAATTGTAAAGATATGATATAAGCTGTTAGGTCGATTAGTAATAGGGTCCAGTATTCGAAAGTTAGGTGAGACACGTACTCGTTCCTTGTAGAACTCGCTGAGGGTCGATGGACGTTTTCCCCACGCTTTGGCTAAAAAGAACCGGGAGTTACCACAGAAAGGAGACATTAAATACCTACCACCCCATAGCGGGGGGGACTTCGAATTAACAAATCACACAACGTGAAGTTAAGGGATTTATTGTAGATCAACCCCAAAGCGTAGGCCTTATTTTACTGTGTGCGATACCACAGGGGCGGGGAATATTCAGAGTTAGCTAGGCCCAGCACGATATCGTTTTGCAAAAGCGAAACTGAACGCTGGAGAGAAGGAGGTATAAAAACCTCATTCAAGCGAGTTAGGACAATTAGGGGGTCGAGTCAACACATTTGGTGCCTTGAGAACCAGGAGCCGAGAGTTTTACAAGTTGGGGTGGCTTCATTGACCTTATAAGCGATAGAGGTACGAGTATGGTGTCTCAAGAAAAAAAAACATGTCAGGAGCGAATAGAAAAAAAATAGGTCGAAACGAATGTGGGTCAGTTGTAAAATAGTCTAGACAGGTGAACAAAAATTAAGCTGGACGCACTGTTAGACTCTAGTGTCATTTGTGATTTAATTACTTACGATGGAGACGGCGAGGCGCCGGACAATAGTGGAAAAAAAAAAGGTTACCTACTCTTACGTATCTACAGCCGGTGGTAGATTTATCGCTCTGAACACGGCAGGGATGTCGGTCGGCTGTTTGTTGGGACTCGTGTGGCGCCGTTTTGGGTAAAGTCGCCTCAGGCGCGCCGTACAAATGAATAAAGAGAATTAATACACAATACGGTAGTTAGTAATGAATAATATAAATTGAGTACTTTCACGAGACTAATAATAAAAGGGAAAGGTTACACAGTTAAATGGAAAAAAAAAAAAAACGTAAGCTGATGTTAATCAACATTTCATGAGAAAAAAAAAGAGAAAATAAATAAATAGACAAGTTAATTACGGAATCTTTATTTGAGTGGAGGTTTGTATTAGTTGATATTGCGAAATGTACGCCAACCTTCGATAAGGAAAAAATATACAAATCAGTTAAATGATCATAATTTGAGAAGGGCTCGCATTTAGATGGTGAAACGTAAAGCATCTGACTAGTATTTTGTAGACCGCTTGAAAAAAAAAATAATATGAAATGAATATTATTCAAACATTTTAAATGCCTTACGAAAGTGGGTAAAAACCGTACTAATATCGGTTTGTCGTTTCGAAGAGACCTATCGATGGTCACTTGAAAATTATTGCAAGCTAAAAGGAACTAATAGACCTTTTCATGATTTACAACGGTCGGGTCATAAATCTTAGAAAGAAAAAAATATCCACCGAGCATTTGCGAGACGATTTGTAGTACATAAAAACGGTTTGTTATCTTTGGATAGCGTGATATTAAGGGGAAACCTAACCGGTGAACATTTTGAAGGAAACAGCTTCGAAAATACAAGCTTTCATACAAAAGGGATCCGTCTATCCTCTTAATATAGAGTTAAACTTCGCAATGGGTGGTGATAACAGATAACAGATATTGTATGAGCTTTTGTACGACGTAGTTTGGAAACGTTATGCGTGCAGACATCGGTAGTCTCGGAATGTGTATATTACAAAATGGTCGGTAGATAACGGGTTTTCGATACCTAGCAAGCAATATAAAGAGGGAGAAAGTGTGGGATAATAATAATAATAATGTAAACCGAAGACTAGTGAGATTTGACTTGGTTACGAATCGGGACAGCCGGGATTGTGAGAGAGGGAAGATAATAATTATTTTGTTATGTTTTCGTAAAGGTTTAAATTAAACGTAGTGAGTACAAGCAGGGATACAATACGTTTGCGTACCACGACGAGTTCATTGAACCTACAGTGAACATTACCGGTGATTACTATCAAATACTTAAGTTCGTTACGTAACGGATGTTTTTCGGTGAAATAAATGCAGTGTTCTTGTGAAGTGAATAGTTACAACCATTGGATATAATCTAACTTAATATTTGAATAAAGTGAAAACAGTGATATTGTGAGAAAAACTACAGCGTGAAATAGTGACTAAATTCTGTGAATAAGAATAAATAAATCCGTTTCAATTAGTTCAACAAGTAAACAAAACACGTTCGGTACAATACGAATATTAAAACAAAAGATAGGTAGTCTCGCAAAGCTACTACTTGGATGACTTAGTCATATATTTGTGCGGAAATGTCGATGAACATCTAGGACACGTAAGTGCAGTTTTAGGGAGGTTGCGTGTCCAATTCAATAAACCAGATTTAATCCAATTCAAGTTTTATCAAGGCTTATTGATAACCGGCCACACATACGGATTATTATTTATTAAAGAAAACGAAAAAAATTATAGTCACGCGAGAATTCAAAAAAAAACAGAAAAAAAACCACATGCAAAATAGCTACGCGTTTTAAATAGATTCATGTTGCGTGCATACCATCATGGAAAAAAAAACATACAACCGAGACTTCAGTCAGGTACCCATAGAACTTTGCTTCGACCCTTTGGGGGTGCAACAAAAACTTAGCCATAAATGTGTAGTTAAGAGGAAACACGTCTACTGACGAAGCGCCTAGAATATAAAGCAAAGTTACGAGTTTTGTGACAAATGAAACCGTGTTTCGTCTTAATGAAATCACGAGTGGTAGGAGGCGGCAGATTTATGAATGGCATTGTGCCTTACGTTTTGTTTAAAGGCATTTGAGTTAAGACACGTACAGGGGCGAACTTCGTGGGAAGCAGATAAGCCAAAAATTAACGGAAGATTGGAAAGAAAAAAAAAGGAAAAGACCCATTCTAGAATTTATTTTGCATTTAGGGAAAATAGGAACATCTCCTCTTAGGGAGGTAAGGGGTACGCAACCTTTGGAGTACGAAAAAAAAAATTTGAAAAAGGAAGAAAAATGAGTCAATCTAAACCTATTGTTAGTAATGATTTCACCAAATAAACACCAAAACGTGTTTATCCGCTGTAATCCTTACTAAAGGGAGGCTGTAATGGACCTGTTTGGGGTAAAGGAACGTAAAGAATTTTTTTTTTCATAAATTAAAATACGTTCAGAGAATAGGGAGAAACGAACAGACTATGGACATCTCTGGGACATACTAGAAGCTTTATTATAGAAACCTACGTCGGTAATAGGTGTTAACCACGTAATAATTGAAAAGAGGCGTGATGGAGCTCAACGAATCAGATCATTCCCAAAATCAATTAAATAATTTTTCGCCAATCACGGAGACTAAGGGCGGTCTAAAGACACGAAACACTCTAGGTTGATTTACTGTTGAGCTAACCTTGGGATCCGGTCTCACGATGCGTGTAAGGGCACTTGGAGAACGACGATAAATTTGCATTCTAAGGTAGAAACGAAGCGATACCCAACCAGCGATAACGAAACAGGGGGGTGACGGTTTGGCGAAAGAAGATGGTTTTTTAGAATGTTTTGGTCCAGAAGACATATTACGAGGTGATCCTCATAGAGAGAATTGTTTACGATCGCTGAGGTTCTGAGTGCTATTTCAAGTGTTGACAATGGACACGAATTTTAACTTAAGATGGGATGTTTGGCCGAAATTGCCTAATTATATTAACACGGGGGAGATGCAAGTTGGGTAATTAAGAAAAGACATAAAAGTTAATGGGTCACGAAGTCTTTGATTAACGATCAAAATTTTACGACCTTTTTTTGCGCGTAAACAAAGTTACGAGGATAATATATTGAAATTCCTGGATGGAGCGAGAAAGGGGTATATGGGTTGGGCTAAAACTAGACGCAAAAAAACTGTAAAAACAGGGATGTACTGGGCGTAGATCACCGAAAAGGAAGGACCAGGAATCGAAAAGAAACCCGAAAGGTAGTTTAGCTCATGATGGAAGAGGTGTCACCGACTCGGGTAGTGGACAGCGATGGGTTACGAAAAATTACCAGAAGATATGCGGCGGATATCACGAAAAGAGTCAAAACAGGTAGGCGAAATTACAAAAAACGTGTCGAATCAAATTTTGGAACGAATGCCTACGTATGTCATCACCGAGAGGAAGGTATATGTGTCCTGGGATCACCCACGGATCGTGTAGACACCAATCAAATGCTAGAAGGCAGCACACAAGGAAGGATACTGGATTGCGCAAGCGCTGGATATAATAGGTGAAAAGCTTCCGTTAGTTGGGATAATTTATCGATTATATTATCGATATCAATAGCGAATTTCTCGGAAAGATTTCGAAAACAACGATATAGAAATGAGCTACACCTAGTCTATAGGCCGGAAATCAACCAATATTACGGACACAACACGCGTACGAGGAAAAATAATCAAATAATTTTGCGCAATAATCTACATCGCCGAAAATCATTTACGGGAAGGCGCCCGTAAGTCAGGTCACCGAGTACACGCCTGTACCCGTCTCGGCAGGGGGGTAGGTGTCTACCTCAACTCGGCAGGCGGGGGCCAAAAATCCTGAAACGGGGTTATGCAATTCTAAACTTAACGGGAAGTGAAACCTTGAATTCATAAAGGCGAAAGTCGCACAAATTTTAAGTCGATTTATTCGAAAAAACATTATTAAATAGCGTTGTTTGGAGGGAATCAGGGCTTTTTTCGTTCTAACTTGGTTGGAGTCGGGCTTCGAGAACTTAACGTCGCGACAGTTTGGTGTGCTATCTTTAAACTAAACTGATAGAGTTTTAAATATAGTGAAGTTGTGGTTTTAATATTAATTGAAATAATTGAAGTGTTTTAAAATTTAATTAGATTCAACCAAAAAAAAAGGGTAGACTCATAATTAGACAATACTAAATTCACGGGTTGGAGTCTCTTGGTTTGGACTAATTTAGAACGATGAAACTCAACTGCAGTAACGTTTAATAATAACGCGTGTGCCATTAGAGGAGAAAAAAAATAGAGAACCATAATAATTATCAAATGACCTGACAAAAACGGCTAAGACAAAGTTCTAAATTTATTGTGAAATTGAAGAGACAGTGTTTTCCTTGCGAGCACGGGAAGGATTTTAACGGTTTACACGATATAAGAATTGAGTGAAAAAAATCGAAGTGAACGTGGCAGATAATATATGAAAGGTTCTAGGGAGGGGAAGGGGGTTTTGGGTAGATCTCGGCAAATACTTACTTAGATACTCTAAAATAGTCGATAGGGAGAGATATCTAGACTAGGTACAGTGGAGGCCAACAAATACCTATGCATGTCAACTATCAACTTACGGTTAGGGAGGAAGAGATATTCTATTGAAAGAAATGATCCGCTTAAACATTCCGAAATCTAGTATTCGGTAATTTATGTGCTATCTACGGGGCGGCGTATGAAAATAGAAATTTTAGCTAGAAAAATTAGATAAAATATGGTTATAGTTCCTACTGGCGAGTAGACGGGTGACATAGATAATCGATTCCGAATTTAATACGAACCCTTAACGGCTTAGGGGCTTCTACATCCTACCTACAGCCCCTGGACGTGGATTAATGTACATGTCGTCGATATCCCGACTGGACTGGTAATATAACGATTTTGGGTGAGTGATCTTGCATGAATATATATTTCCAGAACGTTAAAATTGCGACGAAGATGGGGCTGCAACTGATAAAATAGTATCACATTTAGAACTGTTTGCTTGCTTCTAACAGCTGTGTTTAGCACGAGGCCAATGACCTACTTATTTGTAAGCAGTTAGTGGCGACACACGACCCAAAAGGAAAAAAAGGGACCCCATAAATCACTCGACGTCCGTGCCTGACGACAAAAGTCGTACATTCTACCGAGTTGGCAGCCGCGCAGAGGCACCTCGAATCAACATGGAAGCGACTAGCTGCAACCAACTCATGCTCAAAACAAATAAAAAAATAAAATTAATAATATTTGTATAACCTTATATGTTCACTAACAAATTCCTAAATACCTTTGGCCTCGGCTTAGAACTCACCGTTGGAGTATGTTGTCCGTAAGCTGTCTTGGGAAAGCACACAACTTCCTCGGCTCAGAAGATTTTCTACTTTCCTCATCACGCGATTTCGGGGCGTCAACGTTGTATGGAGAATCACGAAGAGTTCGGGAGGTCATCCCTTTTCGCGGAGCCGGGTCGGATGAGAGGACACGAGAAGGCAGTATGAAAATTAATGTCAAGTTGGAATGTTTGGGCCTTGGTTCGCTGCGAAGGCGTTTAATTGAACGGGCTCCAAGTCTTTCAAAATCGCGTGGAGGGGACGTCGGCGTGATGAACGAGGGTTCAAAATCGGAGGACGAACACATACTAAAGCGGGGTTTACCCGGAGGTTGATGCAACTCGACTGGAAAACCCTCGAGATCCTTTGCAGCATCCTTCGTGAGGTGGATAGTAGGCCTGGCGGCTAGTGGACGTTGAAAGCCTCACCAGAACAAACCTATTTGAAACATGCACGCGTTTAGCATCATGACAAGGGACGCAATGAAAAATTCCCCTTTTACAGTCAGTAAAGTAGTCCGTTGGAGGAAGCGGGGCGGGGTGATTTGGGATATTCCAACAGGTGCATTACCTCTCCCTCTGACGTGAGCGGTCCGGAGGTGTCAAGGCGACTATAAGAAGAAGTTAGACCAGACCTCGGGGAAAGCCAGACACGTATTGGTTCTTGGGGTTTTGCATTTGGAAGAATAGCGACCATTTTATTTGGGGCAGTGAGGTGCCGACCCAGCTTGCAAAAAAAAAAACCTTTTCTCGTCATTCAATCCGTTCCCATCTCCTTTTCTCTCGTTTCCACTTCCATCCGCAACACCCAAAGCTTACTAACCACAGCTAAATCCATTTATCTAGTTTCAGTACATCGTTACAGAGGTCGACGAGAGAGTCCCAGTACTTATGCGGAAACAACACACTATTCAACGAAGGGTTTAATAGCCCGTACACAAGAGGGGGGGGGGGGGGTTCGGTTCCATGTCACAATCTAGAATTTATAAACACGGGGACATTAGGTAAGGGCGGGGATACAAGGAAATTGTAAAGATATGATATAAGCTGTTAGGTCGATTAGTAATAGGGTCCAGTATTCGAAAGTTAGGTGAGACACGTACTCGTTCCTTGTAGAACTCGCTGAGGGTCGATGGACGTTTTCCCCACGCTTTGGCTAAAAAGAACCGGGAGTTACCACAGAAAGGAGACATTAAATACCTACCACCCCATAGCGGGGGGGACTTCGAATTAACAAATCACACAACGTGAAGTTAAGGGATTTATTGTAGATCAACCCCAAAGCGTAGGCCTTATTTTACTGTGTGCGATACCACAGGGGCGGGGAATATTCAGAGTTAGCTAGGCCCAGCACGATATCGTTTTGCAAAAGCGAAACTGAACGCTGGAGAGAAGGAGGTATAAAAACCTCATTCAAGCGAGTTAGGACAATTAGGGGGTCGAGTCAACACACTAGTCACACCATTTAACATTGCTACCTATTATTAAAAAGTCCGATGCGGAAGGCCTTCGGTCCGACGCACACGCCCTAGGATTAAATTCAATCATGAATATTTTGAGATCTCTTGTTTGCTCTGGTTTTGTACGCTGTAGAAATAAATAATATGTTGTAATTCATAACTCTTTTTATTACTACTTCTTTTATCATCATGTTACCCATTGAGGGATTAAATCCCATCATAATGGCAACGTGCCCCTTAACCTTGAAATCTGGTTATAA
This sequence comes from Hesperophylax consimilis, assembly GCF_061612785.1. Lineage (NCBI taxonomy): Eukaryota > Metazoa > Arthropoda > Insecta > Trichoptera > Limnephilidae > Hesperophylax > Hesperophylax consimilis. The sequence goes on from NC_142846.1 coordinate 23,860,365, forward strand.
TGGCTATAATAACTGGTAGTTCCGAAATGTACTAATAAATATGGTGAAAGAACTTTAAACTATATAGTACCCAAAATTTTTAACCTATTACCAATGACAATTAAAAATAATAACATGTATACTGCTAATGTTAAATATAATCTAAGGAAATGGTTATTGGATAATAATGATTTATACTGATGCCCCTGAAATGGAATTCATATTGTTAGAAAATGGAAAAACAATTATTTTGTAATACCTGACTACCTACCTCTATTTATGAAACTATTGATCTACTTGTTGATAATACTAATTTGTTCATACATTTATTTTTACTTGCTTATTATATAAGGCTTTTATGCTGCTATTTAAACTTTTCTGCAATGTAACCAATTTATGTAATTATGTACCGTTTCAAATTGTATCTTATGATTTTATAAATGTTGTCTCTATGTCCCTGCTGACAAACTACATAAGTAGTTTAGCGGGTTTAAATGTGAATAAATAAAAAAAAATAAAAAAAAATATTTTGTGTATTTCATGTCTAAACTACTCCCTACCGTCTAGAGTCTGTGATACTATGGCACCCCTAATTGTGGTATGTTGTGAGTCTGAAGGTTGTGGGAAGGGGAAGGAGATAGGGAAGTGGAAGGTGATGAAGTATCTGGCCATTCGGATCTGATAACCAAACACGGCTAAAGCCATTTCAAGCAACTTTTCAATTATGAATGCTGGTCTCACATCAGAGCGATACTTCGAATATTTTCCAATCAGGAACATACCGCAAGTATAAGATATATTATTTGAAATGAATAAATTTTGAAATAACACAAATTCATCGAATAAAATTTACTTTCACACGCCGGTATTGAACTCGCGACTTTCGGATTGCTAGTCGAAAGCCTTACCCCTCGACCACAAGGGCCGTTTCATTATTTAAACCACACCAGCGCAGAGCGCCGCAACTTAATTTTTTGCACACATTACCCTATATTATATATACTCATAATTTGGGTGTGGCATTAACATATTATATGTTGGGGTGACATACTTTGCTATAATCTTCCTCAGGAGAGGGGGTCAGATCAATTGGGGAACTGCCGCGGAATATCATTTCTTTGTATGGGATCTATCACTTTGACAGATGGCAGCCTCGTAATTACGGCGCACCGTAAATTGTCGCATAATTTTAAAATATAGCCTGACTATAATATCAGAATAACAAAAATAATAAGCTCTGAAATCTTCAAAATTGTTCAGTCCAAGTGCCATTCGCGCATTATAAATTTTAAGTTGTTGAAATGCCCTTTTTACTAGAATAATATATTTTTATATTCAGACAAAATGAGAGTTTATAGAACATTTGCTAGATACCATAGATACATCCAGATCCAAGTTGGTACCCTGAATTTGAAGGTTGGAAGAAGTTTGCCTTAAAAGCAGGTTCATTGCGACCTTTAATAAGTTTAATTGACTTTGACTTTAATAACGTAAATACAGAGTTTAACGTTAAAAAGGGAGAAAACCTCCCCGCTTGCGCCGTCAGCAGGGCAGTTATTGCCACTGAACTAACAAAGGCCGCAGTTTTAAACCACCTCCTAAAAAAATCGCTTACCAATGTTGAAATTAAATATTTTTTTAATGTGGGAGTTGGTACTATTTGTTATTTGCCTTCTTTTTAGGATTGGTTTTGTAGGTCGTTTGTATTTTCCAGCTATCGCCTTCAGCAGGCCAGTTAGTTGACAACGAACCGACAAAAGCCACAATGTTTTGAACCACCTCGCAAAAGATAACATATCGATGTTAGGGTAAATATTTCTTCCAATGGGGAGGTATTATTTTTTTGTAAGTATGTCTGTTTTTAGTTACTTTTTTGCAGATTCGTTGTATTCCTCGGGAACGACCGTTGGTGAGTCGGTAAGAGGAACAAAAAAAAGGCAGAATTCCGACTCTTCCCAGACGGTATAACGAATGGACGCCACGGAGCCCGCTAAGGCTAGGACATAAAAAAGGAAGCGATGGATGTATCTGGATCCTTTATGGTGAAAGGAAGAGGGAGATATGCGCAGACGGCCTGCGCGAGTGTGCGTGAGGTTGCGGGGTACAAGTGTGTGTGCGATGCAGAGTACAATAAAATATAATGTAATGGCGGGCAGCGGCGTGTAGCGTTTTCAAAATTCAATTTATATTTCTAAATACTTTAAAAATATAAATATAAGGGATTATTTTGTAGTGTAGTGTGGAAATTTTTGTGACATGTTTCCTCAATCAGCGAAATATAGTAAACCCAAAGAAGGTGGAGAGAGGAAAATCAGAAATTAAAAAAAAAGATTGGTAATTCCCGGCAAGTCAGCTTTGGTCACTGAAAATAGTTTTTGTCTTCATAACTTTTGAGTCGAAGGGATGAAATTAGTATGTTTTCTTGTCATTTTACCGTGTTGCGCTTTTTCTTTCTTTAGCCAACGTTTCGGACAGCGTTACAGTATCCATCATCAGGGCAGATGTGTAGATTGTGGTGAAGTGTGTGTTTATTTATCTAGAACTGATATAGTTAGTGGTGTACGCGTTAATCCTTTTAGTTATATATTTATTTAATGTGGTTTTCGGCGTTTAGTTTTGGTGTACAGTATACCAAGAAAGTTGAAGTTTAGCCCCGTTGTACCTATTGATATTAATGGAGTATTTTTTTTATTTCTATTGCCTCCGTCATTAGGCATTCTCGGTGCGTTTTGGGTCTTACCAGGACTTTAGGGATAATTCCAAAGTAATGGCCGGTTCAAATTAATTTCACGGCAATTGCAGATTTATCCAGAAGGCTGAGTTTGAAAGCTGAAAATTATTTAATTAGAATACTTTGTTACCCAAACACAAGTTTACAGTGACTTAGTGGGTTCATGTTAATTTACTTTATTTTTATTTTATAGGAATGTAAATATTTCATTTAAATGTTTGTACATATTTTGTTAAAATATTAGGAAAAAATTAAGAATAAAAAAACATTGAAAAGAAAAACATTTTTCATCGGGGAAAAAATCTTGTGCGTTATATATTTTTAAATTCGAAAATTGTGAAAAACAAGAAAAGCTCTACAGTTCTGTACTGGTTATCAATGTTTGATTAATTGAAGTAATAGGTGTGTTAGTAAAAAATGCCTGAAGGAAGTATTGTGATATGTCATTAATAACACCGTACGCCACTGTTGAATATCAAAAACCGGTTTGCATTAGTTATTTCATTTCTTTCTTTATGCCTTCCACCACTGTTGGTACCATCGTACGTGCTTACCCCGTTCTACAGGGTGGTCACACTTCTACTATTATATTCACAGGTAAATAATCTTATTAGCTTTTTCTTGTGCATTAGGGTTTAGTCCTTGATATTAGACCTATTGACAATACACAGTTTTGAACATCTAATCAAAAATATGGATAGTTTATTACATTTATGCAAATTGTAAAAAATGTACAGTTATAGGAATCCGATTAACACTAATCTTATTTTGGAAAACATGTACAGCTAAATTAATAAGCTATGAATTTAAGCCCAACTCTTGTAGTGAACCAGTTTTTGATAACGTTATTGTTAATAAGATTTTATTTATTACACAAAAAAACGAAATTGATACTATTTTTTAAAATGCAGTTTGGTATTAAGCTCAAATAAATAATAGATTACGATACTAGTTTCATATCAGAATCTATTTTGGTCCGAGCAGATTATCTGAGAAGAATAATTTTCGTACAAATTCAATTAGGTTCGGGGTCGGCAAGCTCCTGAAATAGATGTAAAATTTGTGTAATTAATTCATGACTTATCACTGACGAAGGGTAAGCTGGAGGTGACGGGTTCAAATTCCGGTGTGCGCAAGTAAATTTTATTTGATACTCTCAGTGTCTCCTCGGTGAAAGACCACCGGTTGCTTGAAATGGCTTTGGCCATATTTGGTGATCAGATCTGAATAGCCAGGTATTTTCAAATCTTTCTCTTTTCCATTCTCATCTTCAATCTTACAATATACCCCAATTGGGGATGCCATATTCTTACTAGTCCAAGGCGGTTGGGAATAGTTGGGACTCTCGTGCAGTATTGACATTAAAAAAAACCGTTGGTAAACTAATTCAGTATTGAAAAATAAATAAATTTAAAAATATTAAAAATTCTAATTAGGGAAAAAAGGGCCAGGGTTTTTTAATTTCCTGTGATCACATAGGCATCCGAAAAGAGTGAACAAAAGGGTGATTTATTGACGACTAATGATTAAATTGTATTATTTTAAAATTAAATTAAAACCACAATAAATGAAAAACCTAAATGTTAAAATTCATGAATTATCGCAGACATCTATTTTGCTTTCTTGGTTTGATTTTCGTATTGCCCATAGAGGAGGTTTCATGGATAGTAACGAAAAACATTATAAATTTCTAATAACTAGCTATACACACGTGCACATCAAGTTAGTCATAATTTCATTGAACTGCTGATGTAGCCAGCCGCACAATGGTGGCCAATGTAATCAGCCGTACACCAAAATTATATCATCTACAAAAAACTTCCTCGGCGCATTCTTCACTGAACAGTGAAAAACTATCCTGTTAAAAAGGTGTGGTGAAGGGTTTTACAAATTCATATCACTACAACTAACCAGGATAATATAATAATTACACATTTAGTACCTAAAAACAAAATAATAACAACACAAAGTAACCAATATGAAAATAATATCCTCAACAAAAATACGGAAAATATACACGAGTACTGAAGAGGAAGGACAACTACTAAAGAAGAAGGAAAAGTACTAAAAAGGAAGGACAACTACTAAAGAAGAAGGACAAGTACTAAAAAGGAAGGACAAGTACTAAAGAGGAAGAACAAGTACTAAAGAGGAAGGACAAGTACTAAATAGGAAGGTCAAGTATTAAATACGAAGGACAAGTAGGTACTAAAGAGAAAGGACGAGTACTAAAGTACAAGTTCGTGTGTTGATTTTTGTTTTTTGAAAAACATTTATTGATTTTTATTTGGAGATATCCTTATTTATATATTGTATATGTTTTGCCTTATCTACATCGGATATTTAGTAGGTATTGCCATTTTCCCTATAGGGCGACTGACTAAATTAGCAGTCCAGTGAAATTAGTGTGTACAGCAAGGTTTTAGAATTTTTTAATACATTTGTTACTGTTTCTTTGCAATTTTCATAAAATTGCAAAAAAAAAAGGTTTATCAAAATCTTGTCTATTATTTTTAATATTACATTTGAATATGAGATATTCACAAAACATTTCCGTCTTATTTTTTCCTAGTTTTTATGTGAGATAGTTTTATTTGATTTTGCCATGAGACGAATGTGTATTTTATTTAATAAGAATTTTTTTTCTACTTTGTAAAAATTTTTCCTGAACACTTGTTTGATTGGCTGAACGTTTTAAAACTTTTGTCTTTATCTTGTCTCGTGCTAATTGTTAGTTTTTTAATTAAAACTTGTCAAGAAATGAAATTGCAGTGATTAATAGTCAATGACAACTTCTGGTTTTAAATTATTTCGTATTCTCGGTGGTAACAAAAATATTATTATAATGTTAATTGTTCATTATCCTCCTGTACTCGGACATGGGAGAAGAGTCCACTTGACTTTTCAAGGGAGATGTGATGGTAGAAAAAGGGTTACGTGCGGCGGAGGTCCGAGAGCTGTGAGAAGGCAAGGGGAGGGGGGTCTAAAAGGCCAAAGGGAGTCCAGACTGGACCCTTGGCTGGCCCTTATATCGTACGCATCTACTTTATGTTTATATATTAAGTACCATCCTTGACTCGAAATCCCCTCCACTCGAACGGAAGACGTGGTACAATTTATATTCACAATATTTACTGACAATATTTTGTAACAATATGAAGGGCATGATTTATTATTTTTTTACGTAAGTACATTAAATTTTAAGTATTTAATGTTTTTTTATATATTAAGTGGCAAAAATGATCCAACAGTGAACTCTAACGTTTTGAAAAGATGTCAGCTTTTCTGTTTGGTAGGGATAAACGTTACTATTTTCAACATGCAGCTTCTTGTTTAAACTATCCAGCTAATACATATATACTGAGCATTAGAATGCTAGACTCAATACCGATAGACCAACGCATCTGGCACGATCGATCGATAAAAGTTTTATCGATAAAGTCGGTAACTTCTCATCGTTCCTGAGCATCAAACAACAGTTCACTACAACTAAGTGTTCTTAATTTATTAGAGATGAGCTATTGTTAATACATTAGCGATCTGCAGTCGTGCTCGGAAACAAAGACGAGTTATTGATATATACCATTCTAAATACTCTGGTGGACTAAATACTTTAAAATTTTGCTGGACTTTTAATGCATAGTTTTTAATTAATTTCTTTAATGCAGCTTGTCTAAGATAGAATTTTATTCTTGTGTTTCTTGCGGCAATCTTAAAAAATACAAGTCCAAAGTTTAATGGGGCTTTCTAGAGGTGGGTGGATGGGGTGATATTATTACTCATTCACGTTGGTGATATCAGGATAGCAATTTTCACCTATCGGTCGTTCAGTATCATTGTTATATAAGAAAGAAGTAACATTATATTTAAATGTTTCCCACTTAAGATGAGTCGGCCTGCGTGGTCGAGGGTAAGTATCTAAGCTCTAAGCTGGAGGTCGCGGGTTCAAGTCCCGGCGTGCGCAAATAAATTTCATTTGTGTTATTTCACGATTTACTCTTTAAAAATAATATATAGTATATTTGTGGAACGTTCCAGAGTGGAAGATGCTATCAGTATCGCCTTGGTGTAAGACCACCATTCAGAATTGAAACCAGATCTGAGTAGCAAGGTTTTTCTCGGTTCCCTGATATTTCATCAAAATGAAAATTCAACCCACCTTAAAAAAGTGATTAAGAGTCAGTAAAAGTGATGAAACAAAAACTAGGTTTAATAGTTACTTATGTAACCTATTCAACCTTTTTTGTTTTATCACTTTCCATTACTTTATATCACTTTTTGGAGGTGTGTAGATTTGTTATTTTGATGACATACCCGCTCACCATTTTTCATACACGCCCATAATGCATTTAATAAATTGAAATGTGTGCTGTGAAGACAAAATCAAACCACTTCTAAAAGTAGGTAGAATAATTAGATACACAGCAATAGAGATTGTCACATAGAATGCGGAAAAAGAAATAATATTTTATTAAGCTTGTCTATATTTAAAAAAAAATAGAATGTTTTTTCATTACCTACCACAATAATTATGCGGTTACGAAGGTCATAAGTGAAAAGAACGCTTAACCTAGTCTAATATTAGAACAACAGAAGTATTTAAAAAATATATTTTACGCAACATAAGAGTTCATATGCTCGGAACTAGGGCACCTAAAACCCCAATTTGGAGAAAGCGTAAAGCGTTTCCACCTTCATTTCGTAAAAAAAATAAGGGTGAAAAACAATTCATCTCTGTTTTTTTAGGGAAAAAATGAGATTGTGTTACTAGTTCTCCGGAGCACCTCCATTTTTAATAACTATAACAATTATCGATAAATCAATAGATAAAAAACTGAAAAGGGTTTAAAGGGCTTTGAATTTGTGAACCCTTGGCTCAGAGTCAAAGATCTAACCACTCTACCGTGGAACTAAATAAATCCGAACTGATCATTATTCCCAGGTGCGCAAATGATTATTAAACACATTTATGATTGAAGTTACCTACTAAAGTGTAATGTATAATGTACATTGCCAATATCAATAATGAATACGCAAAGGTAATACCAAACCCAATCTCAATAATTGACCTTTTTTCGGCAGAGAGCTGAATACCGAATACATAATCTCGCCACGCGGAGCGTTCGTTTTTTTGCCCTGTCCACAGAACAAGTCCGAGGGCATTTTTTTTGTTTTACATTAGGTCGACAAACTCTCATAGAATATTTCATATTGATGACGATACTTATATATACTTACTACCAACTGGCCTTCGCGATGCCGTGGCGTGGTTTTTTTTTCATTACGCTCGGCGCGACGCTGCGTGAAAAAAAATCATCGTGCTCTGCACTGCTTTGTCCGTCACATTATTTCAGGTTTGTATCTTGCCATTCCGTTGGTGTCTAAATTGATACCTCGAGAAAAGTAAAATATATTACGTTTAAAAGCGCATCGTGAAAAGGTGTTTTTACAGCGTAGAATATATGTTACTCTCAGAACCATCCCGGTGAAAGACCATAATTCAACATCGATAATTTGCTTGAAATATCTGCTAAAGCTTTGTTTGGTAACCAGACATGAACAATCAGCTACTTCCCCACCCTCCTAATAATAATATTGCTGTACAGATATGTTTACTAAATAATAAATACAGCTGGCTTACAACTTAGATTACATCTAAGACTTATTTCTAGTAACTTACGACTAAGATTTATAACTAATTACTTAAAAGTGGTGACTTACATCGAAGACTTATAACTAGTGACTTACAAATAAGGCCTACTGTCTTAATGATATATTCATTTATATCTGTAGAAACTTACATACTTATATTTAAAATACATCGATAAATACTCTTTCTAATTTTACTAGCGCCAGAAGTCTTTAATATTAAGGTGTTTCAAAATTAGTTTTCGAACACGGGTGCAAAATGCACCCAATGGGTTAGCTGGATTCTCTTCCATATCTCTTTCCCCTCCCCACTACCTTCAGTATCACAACATACTTACCCTAATTGGGGATGCCGTAGTCTCGCTGGCCTCGGACGGTTGAGAGCAGTTGGGAGTTGGAGCTGATGTGTGGTATAACATATATAACAATAGTACTTAAGAATTGATGAAATTTTAGAAAATATTTTATTATTGAATAATTTTATCAAAAGAGAAGTAATTTAAAACCAAAAAATTAATAATAATAATAATGTTTATTCCAGCTGGACAGAACGGTGTGTGCAATGCTCTGCCTGCCATAAAAGTTTACATTTAAGTCAATACATAAAAAGAAAATCGATAAATAAATAAATAAAAATAATAAAAAATGAATACATTGATGAGCACATTAGGACTTTATGGTGGCTTCAGTGAAATTCTCCATCTTTGGTGTAGAGGCGCTTCCTGCCACTGGGCAACGGCCTGGACAAGAGTGTTGTCCAATCTCTGGTAGCGCTAACTCGTCCCGGCTATTCTGTGGCGCATCAAAGCAGCGAACCCATGCACCCTTCCTTCGGTGAATATCTGTGAGGCGCTGCATCGCCAGGGAAGGCCAAATAGGGCTCTGTATGCGTGTTTGTACTATTGGTTATACTATCTATTATCATTTCTTGATAGTTACTAACTGGAAATTTAAAGGCTAGCTCAAGATGGAAATTATGTTCATGTTGATATTTTATTAGCCTTGAAATTTTTGACAGAACTGTCAAAATTTTATGGCCCCAGAGATTAGCGATCGAAAGTTTTAGCTTCTTCAGATATCACGAAATCACGTTTTTTGCTCTTTAAGATTATCAAAATTTTAAACAAATAATAACCAGTTTATCAACTATTTTACGATATTTTTATGATACGCAAGTCTCTAGAAGTAGGTAAACACCTTTAAATAATTTTAAATCAAAACTAAAAGCCTTAAATTTATAGGACGCACACAGTAGCTAATCTGACAAGTTATTCGCCACCAATACTTGTTTTCTTTCTTCGATTGCATTCCCCTTTCCTCACCTTACCTAAAACATACAGAAACATTTAACTTTATTGGCTAATTTTAATTACTAGCTATTTCTTCAAATAAAAACACATTATACTTATAGCAATTTGACTACTCTGAACTGATTTTTTCGGTATAATACGTCGGTAATGTCAGTATATTATAAATTAATGTTTACTCCTCTACCGTAATGTAGCCCTAATTAAAACTAGTGAGTAATGAATAAGGATCTCAAAATGTCACGTGATTTGGCGAAATTAAAGTTATTTTGTTTATAAATTTTATTTTTTTTGAAAAAGCGGTATTATTTTCCAGCAAATGAAGATGTATTTTTAAACAAATTAATTTTTGTACCAAAAACTTGTCTTTCCATTTGATTATATTCCCGGTGAAGCATAAAATACTGGATGCGTTGTTTCACAGAATTTAAACAACTTCAGTTGATTTTCAAGTTCTGTAAAGGTTCTATTCAAATTCTGTTATTATTTCAGTTTTGTGAAGCCCCTGGCCAGTAATGATATAATAATAGAACTTGAATGGAAAGCTCGCAGAACTTGAAAATCAATTTTGAAATTTTATTAATTGTTCAAATTTCGTGAAACAACCCGTCCTAAAAGAGTTTAAACATAATACGTCTTAGAATATGATGTAGAGTTATCATCTCATTTCGGAAAATATCAATAATTTCTGCACGCAGTTTAGTTAATGCACTTAGACCATTATTATTTTTTTAATTATATTCTCCGAACAGCCATATTGGTGTTTTTCGATGTTAAGTTGCTATTTAGGCTTGACAAAAATAAATAAATATTTATTTATTTAGACGCCGTAAAAGGCTTTTACAATATACATGATTTATGTTTACAGTGGTTCACAGGAGCGAAACAGTATTATGTTAAACAGAATAATTACTGAGAAATTATGTTGAAAATTAAACAAAAATAACATCTGGTATACATAGGTACATTAGCATTTTTATTTTCAATCCGTACAGTAGTTTAGTATTGAGGTTATTGTTACCTTCAATATTGAATTTTGTTGAATTTGCTGAGAACTAAGAGTTAGCTCTATTGAATCAGGGCTGTCAGTAAGACATCTCAAAACAATTTTGGGAAAAATTATGGTTTTGATTAAGTATATAAAATTATTAGATAACAATATTAAGAATGTACATTATGTTCCTTTTTATTCCAATAAAGATAACTTTCAAAAATACGAAGATTCACACTGTTTGCCCGAAAATCAGCGTAAAACGGAAAATTTTCGCGTAAAAATTCAAGTTATCGCAAAACCGAATGTTCAGGTCCCTAGAAATTACATTTTTAGTACCAACTCATTCCATCCTCTAACCAATCTTTAACCCCTATTTTTCTTATCAGTTTCTCACCCTCTTCATATATTTACTTTAATAATGTATCTGCATTCCTCATAACAACTGTTTTCATTACTTTTAATAGATAAAGATTAGTGGAAGACGTAGAGCGGAAGACGCGGCACAAGGAGAAAACTTACTGTTAAAAATATTTATTTCAATGATAAACTAATGTTTATAAAACAAGGTTTTTTATTCATAGCACAAAGGATAACAAATTACTATAAGAAATGATTTTTAGTAGGAAGATATTTTCAACCTGTATTGATATTATAATATAATTAGTTATTTCATAAAAATATTACTAATTTATTAAGAATATCTTTAAATTAATCATAATACGGTTAGAAACGGGATATCAGGCCATTAACGACAAATTGGTAGGTATTCTGATAATTTTTTAGTAAAATACAAATGTTTTAACACGATGTTGGAATACGTGTTCGTAAAAATTCTAACATTTTCAAATTTCGTCATTATATATTATCAAGACAAAAAATAACATAAACATCAACACGTGTTTCGATATTATTACGAATTTACTAAAAGTGAATCAGGAAGCGGCCTGTAGATAGCCTGAAACTAACCTAACCTAACTTAAATCACCTGTGAAGCACGTATTTAAAACTTACCTAACAAAAGTTGTCGGTGAAACAATAATCCAATGACTAATTTGTTGTTGGAAAAAATGTCTTACGTTTGATTATACCTTTATTGCCACATTATTATGTCTTATTCTCCATATAACATGTACAGAATATTATTATAATCATTCTTCGTTATTTTCCCACTTACAAATTCCTATTTATACAACATTTTTATTGAGGCAAAAACGTTTAGGCGACCAAGACACAAGAGGAATCACGCGTGGAGAGTCTGAAGATATGGTGCAAGGCGAAACCAGCCACCGGAACGTCAAGGGTCAGGTCTCAGAGACTCGGTAGAGGCGGTAGTTAGTCCAGCCATTGTTTAGAGGGTCCTATCCTATCTACCGCATCGGCTCTATGAATATATTTGAATCACAAGTGTGAGACCAATTCATAAGGCTTAAAAATGCTATTTCACAAGGTAATTTATCAAGAATTTTAACAATGTACATGAATTACTAACAATTGTACACAAATTAATAAAGATACTTTCATGTTTTTGAATAATTTAAGAGTGGAACTAACTAATTATATTGCTGTTTCTAGCAGGAGTAAGCAGATAGGATGGACCGCCAAACAACTCGGTCTTGACAAAAACTCCTTGCTACATTCAGATTCATACATTGTCTAATAAATGCTATTCTGTCTGTGCCGCACAGTCCATAAAGGCTTCAAAAGTTTTAACTACAAGAAAGGCGAAACATTCTTATGAAAATGTCATTTTTAAATGAATTTGGTAAAGAACTTGTACGCCCGTTTTTTCAGTTAGCCGAAGCAATCAGCGAAAGATGATAATAAAATGGCCATTTTCAAATATTCTAAATTGAAAAACTACACACAGCCTACCTTTTTTTATTATTATTAGGTACAATATTTTTTACAATTCAAGTTTTCCAGTAATGTAGGCCTCACTGGGTGGCTTGCCCGTGCTGAGGCCTTCATTTTATAATATGAAATATAAACTACATAATACATTTAATGAGAAAAATTATACATTTAAAATTAAAAATACATAATAATATATTTAAAATAAAAAAAATAGTACATTGAAAATAATCTTGTGTGTTTATGAGTGATGTGTGTTTATATTGGTTTTGTGTGTTACGTGTAGGTTTTATTTTTATTTTATGCTATTAAATTTTGGAAATGAAGACAAAAAATCAGAATTAAAATGTTGCTTGAAATGGCTTAGGCCGTGTTTGGTGATCAGATATGAATAACCAGGTATTTTTCTGCCTTCCTCTTTCCATCTTTTTCCCCTCCCCATTAACTTCAGTCTCACGACATACCCCAATTGGGGATGCCATAGTCTCACTGGCTCTAGACGGTTGAGAGCCGTTGGGACTTCTTGTGCGGTTACACAAAAAAGACGCTTTAGAGAAGAATAAATATTTTGGAAAGGTACTAAATTGTAAAAAAAAATTTCAATACAATCATCCATCATTTGCCTTTGCCGTTGCCGTCAAAAAATCATCAAAAATACATGCGAAATTTCGAATACCGAACAGTAATACATTTTTACAAACAGTAATAAAACATACTATCGACTCGGTATCAGTATTTTAAAAATAAAACTAAATAAACACGCAACACATCCACTAAATTAGTTACTTAAAACAATGATAGATATAATATTTAAAATAATATCCGCCATCTTAAACTCAACCTAAATCGGTACAGAAATAGAACATGTCCTTTTTTCATCCCAAACCCATATGACAAGACGACCCAAACTGGACGAAAATAAGCATAGTGTAAAATGCCCATAACAGATAACCGTTGGATATCTTACATCATCGGACGACGTTCTTAGCTGGGAAAAGGAAACAAAGGTCGTTACCATATGATTATGGGCTGACGTCTTAAGTTTCGGATGGATGAGAGATTTGACAAAATTGGATGCACACATTGAGAAAAATGAGTATTGCTAATTTATTAAGAATATTTTCTAATTATTGGTAATACGGTTAAAAACGGTTTTGCAGGCAAATGAATTAACCGGTTTCCTTATAAACTTTTAACTTATTCCGATGTCTCCGTACATTATGGAGATCTACGTCCTAAACCAAATATCAGAAGGCTTATTAAGAAAAATAAAATGAGTTGAAAAATAAATACTACCACCCGACAGCTGGCGACCGATTGTGATGATGACGATTTGAACTAAAAGTTCAAAAGCATATTTTACAGTGGGGACGTACTATGGCTTAAATCAGATGTTCCCAAATTTCTTTGTCTCTTAGAACACTTGCCGATTTTTCTGTCAATAGACTCACTGCCTGTGGAATATTGCATGTTCCTAAACGTATTAATATTAAATATATTTTGACAGCTGACACAGTGCTACTTACTTTAATATAGTTTTTTTGTGTAATAATTGTAAAAAAAATCTATTCAATTTTCAGTCAGACCTTTATTGAAAAAACACAAAATGTGAGTCGAATATTGGGATTTGAGACGAAATAATGCAGAACCTAGTCAAATTCTTCCGTTAAATTAACCCCTATGAGACGGGGGAAATTTAGTAAATTTCTCAAATCTAAATATAATATTGAAAATTATAATCGAAATGACACACTTCTACAATATCAACTGTAGTAACAGACTAGACTAAATATATTCAAAACATTTAAAACTCAGTTTTACACACTGCACACTGCAAAATTTTACTGGACTGCAAATGTAGCCAGCGGCACTGTGAAGGTTAAAGAAGTTTTAAATATAAATAATACTCAATAAATGCTTTTATTTTGAGAATCGAACTAAATTGAATGAAAGAATTGCTTTGATAGCATTTGTTCAATATTTGGCTTCAAATTACAATCTTTAATATTTATTTTACATGGAACGTGGACTCTATATATCTACTCTAATTATTAGAAAGGGAGTACATTTACGTACCTTCGACTCGTACAAGTCGAAACTCGTACACCCGGCAAGTCGAAATTGACCTCTATTGAGCCGTATGGACCACTTCGGGAACCTCTGGTTTAAATGAATTGTACATTACACAATCTCCATACAGTCACGTTGACCAAAAGCGTAGACGGAGATTAAGATGACTCAAGCTGTCACAGAATACATCTGTTACGTAATTCAACTATCGAGAATATACACATAACAACATGGTTGATGGGTTATATACTTACATAGGATAAATAAGAAAACCATACAAATTTGAATGGAAACAAATGTTTCCACAAATTAAGTAAATTTTTGTTCTAGCCTATTTAGCACAAGCTCTGTCTCACTTACACTTGCCTCACATCGCAGATCTCCATCCTGTTTGAATTTTTGTAATATTGGTGATACACAGTTTTGCAATGGAAATTTAAGACCCGATTAGCCACATATTTAGATCACGAAACACGTCCACAAGGCGTTTCTTGTGTTCCTCTTTATTATGTTATTATACAGGGTGTTAAAGTATGTACTTGACTGTGATTCCTGACATTATTTGGAGTAAAAATTAAAATTAAATTTTAATCTTCGGTGATTTTCAAGTTTCACTTTAAGCTAAGTACATTCCTTAATATATTGTATAATATATATTTTTAAAGTACCTAAGTTGTTTGTTTTGTTATAGTCTTCCGTACTTGATTGCATTAAAAAATTATATTATCATGCATTAAATACATGCACAATTTTGATTCACATCTAAACAGTAATATAAATAGCATGTTTTCCGACGCAATGGAAACTTTTAGACGGTGAGCTTTACCGTATTTAAACTCTAGCTTTTTTTGTCCGTAGACAATTTTGGAATTCTTAAAATTTCTTCGTTTGGAAACTCGGGAAAAGCTGGAAGTAAATAATATTACATATTACAGAGTAGAAAATATGGCTAAAATCATGATTTTTGGCCTCAACTTGTGCAGTTTTTTTTGTCAGGAATTTGTGAGTCAACGTAAATATTTTCAGATTGCAACGTCTTTTTCATCATGATCTCTGGATGTTTGAAATATTGCTTGTTCAAATTTTATCATTTTTTCAATAAAGAAAAAGTTATTTTTCAGAGGACACAAAATTGGATTGAAATAGAGCAGTAAACTAGAGTGTGAAAATAAATTCACAAATAAATATTATAATCCATGAAATTCCATAAGAAGATTTGAATTAGTTAGCTATCATTCTAAATATATGGGGACATTGAAATGTTGAAAACAGAGCTTAGGTGAATTATACTCCGTTGGTATATACAAAAGACCGTGATTATACTTTTTTTGTAATTGTGTCCATTTTTGATTGGTTTCGTTCGTAATCCTTTTAAGTTAATACCTTTGTTTGGATGACGATAGCGATTGCATAAGCAAAGAATCCTTTCGATTTTCGAGCGCTCTTTTATGAATAAATCATTTCTCGCTTCGCTTTCTGTTTAAACTCCGGCCTGTCTGAAGATGGATACAAAATCCAACCGAGACGCTCGCCATTAGTCTGGACCAACCCAAAACCAAAAACGAGCAAATAAAGGGGACAATTACAATGCTCACTATCAGATCTGATCTATGTGATATGGAGAATTTTCTACGTTGTTCCTTTGATTTGCTCTAATCAAAAAAGTTTTACTGAATTTGTGAGCATTTAACAACCATTAGCTTTGGCTTGTGGCGGGCTATTCAACCCGAGAGATAATCGAGCACGTATGAAAAAAACAACGATAAAAACAATGTAAACCTTCACATAAAAAAACTCTTTCATTTGAATTGTATTCTTTAAAGTGCAACACAATTGTTTAGATTTTTTTATGAACGTGTTGTTGCTGTACGGCATGTTTTTCCAGTCGAAATCTTCGTTCGTTGGGCATTTGGTAAATGTTTCAGTGATGCCAATTGCTATGAATAAGGGAATGAAATACAAAATATTATATAAATATTTTCAACCAGGAAAACAAAGACTTTTTTTGACTCTTTAAAACATAAAACATGGCAGTTATTAATAATGATATCAGACGTTTAAGCACCCAGAAGCATTCTATACAGCCAATGAAAAGCATCGCCAATTTTCAGTGTATGTCATTAGCTTTAAAAAAAGTCACAGCGTGCATTGTATTCCCCGCGTGCATTATATTCACTGCGTGCATTATATTCACCACGTGCTTTACATTCACCGCGTGCATTATATTCACCACGTGAATTATTTTCACCGCGTGCATTATATTCTTCATTTGAACACGGCCTATAGGAATTTTCTTGATACCGATCACTTTTATTACAGAAGAAAATGCTTTAGTTCAAGTCACTTCTTATTAAAGCTTCCATTGTATGCATGTGTGACTTATTGGAAGCGGTTCAATAATTTCACACCTCATTAAATGTTTACGTTTCTTAAAGTGGTATTTTTTACAATCCATTATTTTTATTTATCTTATATAGTTGAGCCCAGAGTTAAAGTTCTTATAACTGAGCCACGATGATCGTTATATTTTTACCCCACTAAAATAAAAATTATCTTATAAATTATACAACCACAGTGAGTTTTTACATGAACGGTATATTTTATTTATATTTTTCGTGTTTAAAATTGTTTAGCAAGTAATCAGCGATTACCTTTTTTTGCTAAGTGAATTGCAATTTTTTGACAACTGATTAGTAGCTGAGTGAAAAAATGCGTCGGATTCAGACCCAGGCGTCGAGGGTTTAATCCACTGGCTAAGTCCTCCATCATTGCACAAGCAATATTTTCCGTTTATAATTATGGTAGTGGTAATTTTTTCAAATATTTTCAGGTGTTTCGTAACGTAGAAATGTTAAAATATTTAAATAAAGTTAGATTGATAGCTTGGGTATACCATTATTTCGTGTTTTACAAGTGGGCAAATAGAGAGATTTCTAATTCACACCACTTTACGTATACACATTGAAGTAAAAATATTTTTAACTTTATTGCTTTTGACTTTGAGGTTCGCATTTAGCTCAGTAAGGTTTTATTTTGCATCTAAATCATTACAAACAATGAGAACTTTCCGATTCAAAGAGTAAAATATCCTTGCTTGTATCTTGCAAGCTTCGAGTAAGAACCTTAACGCAAACTATGTTACCAACACTTTTAAAAACAAAACCACCGAGTCAAAAAACCCTCAACGCACTAACTGATTTATTTTAAACAGTTCCATTCTTTCAGCGTGGTGCCTGGATTTCATGAGAGAATTTAAAAAGATCTGAGACAGTGCTTAAAAAGACTTGCAATACCAACCTTGATTTGATACAAAAAATATACTGGTACGCAACCCAGTTTAGTAGAAAGGGTTGGCTTGAAATTGTATCTGCGCGTTTGCGTTGAGGGTTGCAGGATTACCGCTTTCACGGCCGCGCTCTTGATTTCTTGGCGTCTCGTCCTTGCGTCTGTCCGAGCCCATCTTCCGCGAGGTGGTGCTGCCAAAGGTAGCGTCGGCAAGTCGGAAGGAGCCGGGCCGATGCAAGGTTAGTCCGCTAGCTGACGCCGTCGCGAGCGGTCGAGAATTGTCGGACTGTAACCGACGATCGGGATCCTAAAAGCTTCGTCTGACTTTAATGTGACCAGAACACAGAACACAAACTCTCATGAAGTAAGAAGTTCACTCAAATTAGTACCATCACAAAACATACGAGTTATTTATTTTGTAACACATAGTAAGAATCCTTTTGATGATAGTGAATTTCAAACGCTGTTCAAAATGGGTAAGCATTTTTTTCTTAACTGATTCGAATAGATATTTGATTGAACAGCATACGATTAGCTACACCGGATTCGCTTCCTCAATTAACATACTACATCTTACGAACTTTTTTAAAATGATTCATTCGTTGATTCTAATCTTGCATTTATTCATTTTAATTTCATTTATGTCTGTTCCGAGACGTGTTCCAATTGATTTTCTGATCAAAAAACTAATTCTTACATTTTTCTAACCAGATTCGTAAGAGGTTCCAAATGCTTTTATTAAAATTTATGAAATTCAAACATGACAAGGTTTATTTAACGTTGTGTCTCCATGTTTGCTTTGTCCTTAAGGCCGAGGTACGGAGGGTGGCTTCACCTCGGTTAGTCAAGTGAATAGGTACGCCTACCTGTACAGTACCCTCACATTCTTTGTCTTCATGTTGCGCTTCGGTCGGTGAGGGACGCCTCACAATATATTCAATGTAAATTATGCACCTGTGTCGCTTTCGAGGCTTTTATTGTAATAACGTATCAATGGAATACCCTGCGGCCTTTCCTCTTCTAGTATTAAAACCGAAGTGGTTGTAATATAACTCTGTGAATTATTTTATTTTTAAATTTTTCCTTCATTTAAAATTTTAAAAATTATCTTAATTCCACACGTTTTCCTCCTTATGATTCGTTTTTTTTTAATCATATTTGTTTTAGTTAGTTTATCTACCCTTTGATGGTGAAATAATTAACTCATACCTATTACCTATAGCATATACAATACATGCAAGCTTGCGCAACACGTTGTCGATACTCTATACACTTACACATGGTTCATATTACACCAAGTGACGCTAACCTTACAACACATGATACACCTGAAGCTAACTAAGAGACAGACACGCCCGTCAGATCAAGGAATGAACTAACTAATTCACCTGTTCACGAAACAACGATAACTCGAGCAAACGCCGAAGACACGAAGAAACCCGCATCGCCGGTGAGTAACATTTTCATGCAATTTTAACTACACGCTGCTTTTTTACTGTGCCTGTGATTTTGTTCGTATAAAACTAACCGCATTGTATGTGCCTTATAAACTCGTTGACCGCAGACAGAACTACAAATAATACGTAGAGAGGCCTTGACGAGACTGTGAGCTTACTCTCAATATGCCAACAGACAATCCGTCTTTACCTTGAAATATTCATTAAATCAAATTCGACAACTCGAGATTCTGTATCGAATTAAACTCGGTCTTCATAACCAGTTTAGAGGTATATTTCTACAGAAAGGGATATAGTGTGCGTAGTAAAATAAGTTTTATTCGTTTTGTTAATCTCGCATTCTCCCCCCACATCAACTATAGCCTGAATAAGGCTTTAAAATATCGACCGATATCCCAATTTCAATCCTTTTATCGGGCTTGATGAAATAAAAAGCGGTCTAGGACGGCCTGGAACCCTTTTATTTTTTATCCTTTCCAAGGGACGAACGCGGTGGATATTTTACACCGTCATTCTCTAATTTTGATGCATTAAAACTCACCAACGATTGGATTGAAGATGAAATAGTCAGTGGTTTTGAGACGTCTGATTTTAAATACTGCAGGTAGTAGACATTTTGAATAGGTGGCAGTATTTTTAAATCTAATTTATTCCCAACCTAACCAATCCAATCACCCAAGTTTATATCTTTCGACTGTATAAAGAAGCTTCTTTTCAAACTGCATACAAAGTTATTAGTATAAGCTCATTATTTTTTCCGACGAGTATTTATTTTGTACTCTTTAGAACTTCATTAGAAGGAAAACAAAAATTGTTCTAACTCGTAAGTTTTTTATCTTTCGGCCACAATATAAGAAATCCTACAACATTATTATGAACTAGTAAATAACTCTAAATAACCATTAAATGTTGTATACGGTTAACACGACTGACTTTTATTTATACACCTTGCACAATTAAATTAAATTAGCAAGAGTTATCTAAGCCTACAAAACCACTTGTTTTCTTATTTATTTATTTATTAAATTATTGTTTATTTATAAAACAAGGAAAATTGTTTGTCCAAAATAATTACTTTCTACGACATTATGATTACACTACTATAAAAAATCGTAGTGTAAAAAACTTTCCTTTCTTAAGTATGCCTTTTAGAATATTTACATGATTTTTACTTGCGCAATTCAAGTTGTCAAAAATTAATCTTTACATCCTAGAAAGATCAATCAAACAACCTCGGGTTATTTATTATTATCAAGTTAACTTGTAGAACTCCATTATAATTTAATGCTATTGTTATTTAATTTATAAAATTATTCCAAACTAGTTTCAGTTCATTTCCGCCAGGTTTTTTGTACCCACTGTGTGTTTTGACCCCGGGCAAAAAATCCTGAATACAGGCGATGTAATTTGATAAATCTTCCATGTACATCGCACCGTTAGAGGGTAATAAATAATAACGATGCGGTCAGCTTTTATGGGCGTAGGGACGGGACCCGTGAGATTTTTTTTTACCTGGCAACAACCTTAACTTATTCATATCTAGAGCTGTGGCTCTCAACCTATATGCGTCTTCGTTACAGGTACAATTTTCCTTGGAACACATTTATTATAATTCAATGAAATCAGTAAGATAATTAATCTTATAAATTAAATATGCGTGAACTTACCATTCATTTTTTAATTGCATTTTTTAGATTGCATATAAAATGTATTGCATTTGTAAAAACATTTTTTATTTTATTTATAACATTTTTTATATCAATTAGATTTGCAAGTGACGAAAATACGTAATTCTTGTGCTATGTTTTGCATTGTTTATTTTTCTCTCCTTTTCTATCCCCTGTTTTTGTAATCGAGCATTATCTATTTTTACCAATGTATTAGTGGGTAACACCTTTTTGTAAATTACTACCTTGGCTTTGTGTACATATGTATATCCCCGTTTGTTTCAATTTTTGATTTTTCTTGTTTGTTTTACTTAACCTACCTTTTTCTATTTTCGCACTGTTTTGTATCTGAAACTAATACTTTTGACATCAAAATATGAATGTAAAATTGTACTCAACTCCCACTTATGTATTATAAGTTCCTCCCGTACTACAATGAGTTTTGGAACTCATCGGAATTGCTCTAGCAAGAAATAAATAATATAATAAATTAAAAAATACCTAACTCAGGTTGAAGACTTTTTCAGATTTTAACATTTTAGCAATATTTCATATATTCGTCAATATTTAGTTGAATCATGATAAAAATCGAAGCCAATACGTTCAGGATGTTGAACATATATAAAAAATTTATTACATTTGTTGGAAAAGCTGAGTATTTGGTTAAAACAACAATTCGTAATTCCTGTGGAGTTAGTACTGATATAAACGTTAACTTTTGAAACAAAAAATCACAAATATGATTTATGATTTTCACGGCCAAAAGTATTTTTGTTATTTGTTTTTGGGGTGTTATGCCGTGTTGCGCTAACTCCTTCTTAAGCCAACGTTTCGGACAACGTTACAGTGTCCATCATCATCATCACACATCTGCCCTGATGATGGATACTGTAACGTTGTCCGAATGGTTGGATAAAGAAGGAGTTAGCGCAACACGGCATAACACCCCAAAAACAAATAACAAAAAAAAACAAAATCACAACTTCATGTACGAGTATTAAATTATGGGTACGCTAATTTCACATTCAAATATTCTTTCTTTATAATTAGTAACGAGTAACAATATTTTATTTTTTATTGTTAAGATTTTAATTCTACTACAGCGGAAATAATTCAATTGAAACGAAGAGCTTTCATAATACCGCGGAACATTTGTAACATGTTCGCGGAACACTAATATTCCGTGGAACACTAAAGTTCCGTGGAATACATTTTGAGAACCACTGGTCTAGATCCTCGAACTCCAAACAGGTGAACACGAATAGTTATGAAGTGTTCCCTCTTCCGCTTTTTACAAAATAACCTGAAACCATAACTATTAACATGATGAATTGCCACCTATGCTACTGGCAAGTGGTCATTTTTCAAATAAGGATTTTTAATTAAATGCAATTAATTATGAAAAATGATTCTTACAATACAGGCAGCTCGGAAACATTATTAATAAAAAAACTTTTCTTAACTCTTCTCAATCAACACCTGTAAAACTAGAAATTTGTCAACAGGTTTGTCAGTTAAGAAGTCAACAGGTACATGATAGTATAAATATGTAAATACAATATGGAATATAATTTGCGAATAACGCACAAGAGTCCCAATTGTCTGAAACCAGTAGGACTATAGCATCTTTAACTGGTATGTGTTGTAAGGCTGAAGGTAATGGGGAGGTGAGGGAGATGGGAAAAAGAGGAAGGTTGATAAGTACCTGGATATTCTGATTTGTTCAATAAACATGTCTATTCAAAATACTGTTAAAAATGTGATTGCATGACAGTTTCCAAAAAAAAAATATTAGTCATTCGGAATAATCTGAACACGTGTTCACGCAGGTGTCCTTGTCCGAAACAATATAACTGACGAAATGCGAAAATATTATAATTTACAAGAACACGTGTTCTGACTTCATCATAACATATTCGTGCTTTACTGATAGTTTGTTATGTAATTTGTAAAATCATTTGTTATAGACCTCCAATCCCGTTTTAAGGCGAAGCTTAGTGCCAAATGAGTATTTTGATTAATCTTTATTACGAATTGGTGTACATTATGAATACTAAAAAATATGCTTTGGATAAATTTAAGGTTTTCCTATCGTTTCGCATGAGTAGAAAACAAATAAAAATATAAATAACTCAATAAAAAATTTAAATGTAAACTACTAAAAAAATTTTTTTTCAATAGAAATGTATGAACGCGTAAAGGAAACAATTAAAAAAAATCAGTATTATAGCTAAGATTACCTGTGTCAGTTTCACTTGATTAACTTTTTTACTTTCTTATAAAAATATTTACAAAATAAATAAAAACCAGTTTTGTGCTTGAAATCGAATGTTTCTAGACTCTGTTTGTCAAACTATTTTAATGCCTGTTACCTACAATATAAGGTATACCAAGAATATACACATTTTTGGCTTGTAGCTTCCTCTTAGAAGGAAAATTCATAATTTGGCCAGATTTTTGATAAATTAACAATATTTAGTATCAGTAAGTTTTCTCCATGAGTTGCATTTCAAAAGCGTGGCCTTTCACCAAAGCGATGCTTAAAATTATATAATTATCTTGTAGCTACCACTAATGACAAAGACAAATAGAAGAATGTGTTTTTATTTAATTTATTAACATTTGTAGAGATTGTCAGTTAGCAATAAAGACACGTAAGCATTCATTGCAATGCATTTTTTTAATTCCTTTATTTTTCCCAATTTTTACATTAATTACATACAATATTATATATTTATTAACTAATTTCCCAATTAAGCCCTTTGTATTATTGTCTGTTGTGTTTTCTACGTGTATATTTGGTAGGTAGTGTTTATAAATGCGGTTGGTGGCATATAAAATATTGTGGCTATAACTAATTTGATTTTAACCATGCCTTCATCAAATATTAAAGCAAGTCATTAATAAATTTTGTGGTTGTATTTCCTAGTGCTTATGTATTTTTTACATAATATGCCAAGCGGGCGTTGCCTTCACAAGGGAACATTATTTACGGACAGAGATTTACTTCATACATAGTGTATGTGGGAGTGTATACGGCATTTTTATGGTAAATTAATGCTAAACCCAAATATAAGACAGTATTAATTTAACCTACTTAGACATTTATCTATTCTATTTTGAAGAAAAAAAATCAACTTTATACTAAATAATATATGAAGGTATTACATTAACGATACCAAATACATAATTATATATCGTATTACGTAACGTAAATAGGTACCTACGCACGTTTGGAGAAACCTGGAAGTTTATTTGCTATTACCTATCTTAACATTTCCTTTTAATTTCAATACTAAACCTCAATAATATCATTTGCAGTATATATCACTAAAACAAGCGTCGGAATCAATTTTTAATACAAAACATTTTATAATGTTTTAAATTATCTGCATGACATTTTATTGTGTAAACTTGTAACAGATTTCGTCAAATTTTATTAATTAATTTTTTTTTCTGTATATTTTTATTTAGTTAATTATTTACATTTTTATATCTGGTATAAACCTTTTAACTTATTTCTATTACATTAAGGACACTTTACAATACATCTAAAACGTATTTAAGTATTTAAGCATAACCCACGAAAAGCAGTAAGGCTTTAAGCTTCTTTAACATCTGTCGGTAATTCATTAAAAAATCTTAAATCATTTAAAATATAAATTATTTTGGGTTCTCGACAAATTTGTGTTTGTAACTCTAAGAGCTCCACAGTTTCTCGTGGGGTAGCCATGTATTCCGAAATTAAAATTAACATCTTATTTTTTAGCTTAAATATAAATATTAGAGTATTGCGAATTATTCGCTGTCTCACACTTAACATTCCTAGTTTTTTCTGCATAGTAATTATCTTAGAATACCTACTACAATTCAATACTGCTCGCATACTCCCATTTTGAATTATTTTCAATTTCGTTATCTGTGTTTGATTGCACCAGAAAGTGACACTAGAGCAGTAACTTAAATGAGATGCTACTATACTAGTATAAACTAATTTACTTGATGAAATTTATTTTAAATTTTCGATGTAATAATCTAACCAATAAGACAAGGCAAATTTCTGACGAAAAAAGTGGATGAACGTTTTTCGATTTCAATAAAAAAATATTGACCAAAGTAACATGCTTTAGATGGTGTTTATTAATTACCTTGAGGTGATTTTGGACAAAAACGGCGCTATACAAATCATCCAAATACTATTATTATTATATTTGTAAATTTATGGTTTACTTGTACCTACATTATTTTAATACTTTTAGAGACAAACGCAAAGCATTTTTATTTCATTTTAAATAAATGTGTATTTTTTACAATAAACATACAAATTATAACATTTTTTGCTGCGATAAAGATAATTTTCCTCACCATAAAGCGAAAAGACAATTTTACATCATAACAGCATTTAGCTAAGTGACTCTTCAATAATTGTTTTAGGTCATCTAGAGCAGTGTTCCGCAAACTTTTTATGTTCACGGTACACCTAACTAATCAAGAAATTTTAACGGTACACCAAAGAAAAAAAAACAAGGTAAATTTTGGATAGGATGGGCTAGGCTTATTACAAATAACGGCGAACTTTGAGGGCAAACTGCGAAAGCTGCATGTCATCATAATTTAAAAATTTGTTTGGCAAAGCAGGGTTTGTCTAGCCGGGTTTGTGTAATTATGATTGATATTTATCACATAACAGTGACAGAATGACCGCGAACTGTCACCGAATCGGTTCGAGAAGTGAATTTTAATTTTACGCAATTGATAATTAAAATGCATCTTTTTCCGCCGCCACCAAGCCAAAAAGTTTCCTTTTATAGTAATTACGGCATATCCAAAGTTTTTTTCTAAAAATTATTCGTAATAAGCGTGGCCACTCCGAACCAAAATTTACCAAAAACAATATTTTATTAATATTTATTATTAAAATCAATATAACATGAAAAGATGTTTGATGCGAAATGTGAGCCTGTTTAACTGAACACAGACGATCAAAATTTGGAACAATCGTTGATAACGCTGCTCGCATCTCTTCGTCGATCGTCCTCAGGCGTTCTCTTTTTTTTGACTTTATCGTTGTGAGAGTTGAAAACCCCAATTCGCATAAATAGGTCGTGGCAAATGGTAATAGAATTGCAATAGCTCGCTTTGACAGCAGTGGATACTCATTTTTTACGTGGAGCCAAAAATGTGCTAACTCTGTTTCAGAAAATTTTAATTTTAGTGTCCGATCAGTTTTAAGCTCCATGAATTCTTCCTGCTCGTTTATTGGTAAATGTCCAAGGGAAATGCTTTCCGAAAATGGATTTCTTACCCAGTCCATAGGTTGCAGGTCACACTTAGGAAAATATGAGTTTTTTCTGCTAATAGCTCCAAGTGTTTCACTATCAAAGCCTGCACTTTTTTTTCTGAATCGGCAGCCATGACATTTGGAAACATTTCGTTACTACCATTGGTAGCGTGGCTGATCCATAGCACCAACTTAGCGCGAAAGCTTTCAATCTTGTCCGAAGACGTTAAAATGTTACAATTTCTTCCTTACATTTTTTTGTTCAGCTCATTTAATTGAGCGAATATGTCCGCCAGATATGCAAGTTTTGCTACCCATTCTTCTTTTTTAAATAGAGAAGCAAAGTCTGAACCCTGGGTTTCTAGAAATGTCTGGGTCTCATTTTTCAGCTCGTAAATCCGAGAAAGCACTTTTCCGCGAGAAAGCCATCGTACTTCTGTATGAAACAGAAGTGACTGATGATCTGCTCCCATTTCCTGACACAATGCATTAAACAGACGAGAGTTCAGCGGTCGCGACTTGATGTAATTGACAATTTTGACGACTTCTTGTAAGACAGACAACAATTCATCAGGCAGAGACTTCGTCGTCAGTGCCTCTCTGTGTAAAAAGCAATGTAAATTTTTAATATTAGGATTTTTTTCAGAAGCCCTGGTTATAAATCCCCTAATTTTTCCTGTCATAGCTGCTGCTCCGTCTGTGCAAATGCTTAAGCAGTTGCGCCGCACAGAAAAGTAAAGACCGATTTACAGAGCACTTTGTGAGAAGTGACGCGGGACTCGCGGCACACTTACAAATGGCCACGGCACACCAGTGTGCCGCGGAGCACACTTTGCGGAACACTGATCTAGAGAACAGCACCACTCCCCGCGTCATGCTATGCTTTGCCAGGACGACGGTTTTGCCTTTTGGTACTCTGAATAATTTCTTGTGTTTGATGAGGGAATTCAAGCTCAAATAATAAAGCGGTATACGTATTAATAAGTGTAGCATTCCCAATTAAGATATGTTGTGAGACTGAAGGTTTTGGGAAGGGGGAGGAGATTGGGAAGAGAAAGGTGGGGGAATACCAGGCTATTCAGATCTGGCCAAAAAATACAGCTAAAGCCTTTTCAAGGAACGTTTCAATTCTTACACCGGGGCGATACTGAGAGTATCTCAAACTCTGGAACGTGCCGCAAGTATACTATATAAAAATATATATATAACCTTTTTCACCTATTTATTGGCAGTAAAATTAATTGTCGATATCCGATTCCCACGTAACTATTTAGCAACGAAATGCTACTTGTTTCTTACAATATATAAATAGTTCAATAATTTCCTACAAGTCGGACCTTATCAGTTCATAAAATCGCTTAGTAACATTTCAATTGGTTCAATCATTAATCTGCTTATCGATTTAAAGTCACTAAGTACTTTCAGAATGACATGGTTAAGTGAAGTTGGCATTACAGGAAAATTACACAATTTCTTATCAAGTATAATATTTGTGTTATAAATAAAGCGAAATTATTTACGAAATGTGTTACTTATTGGCGTTAAATGTTAAGCATTAGAGAAGTACAAATAACCTATGTATGTGTCACACAAATTATTATCTGTATTTTGTATGTGCTTTTTAGATTTATGTCAGGATCACACAAGGACAATACAGAAGACAATACAATAGTATACCTGCTCCGTGAACAGCCTCACCACGCAGGGCAGGTTAATGGGACAATACAACAATTATAACGTAGTTCAAATGCGGAACGCTGTCAAAATGGATACACGATGATGTGTGCTACGAGCCAGTTCGCGAAAAATATTATCTTTGTATCGGTGTTTTATACCAAGATGTATTGTAGTGTTTCATTTACACGACTTTTGTCTATTGCCCTACAAATATTAGGACTACAAATCGCGTTTAAATGCGGCCGGGCGTAATGATTTGAGCTTGCCCATCTATCTCAGGGACAGTGTCTCGCATCACTGTCCTGTCTTCCAAACTACTGTTCACATTAGGAGCTAGGACTAAACAGTATTGTATTGTCCTCGTGTGAACCCCGACATTACGTATAGATAATTTGGTAATTTATTCATCATCTTGTGGATATTTCATATTTCACAGTTAAAATTGCGTTTTGAATGATTGTCTACCTGTAAAATACTATTCAAATATTAGTCTTACGGGAAATATATAAAACAGGTATGAATGACGTACAATATTTGTAAATCTATGCATTTAGAAAAGTAGATAAATAAGGTACGTAATTGTTTTTATTTTTTTACCTTTGGAAGAACATTCTTAGGGGTTTCTTAATGTTTATACCTATTCCGTTATATTTTTATACTTATATTCTGTATTAATGTCTTATTGTAACTTTCCTATCGAACAATGAGCTCTAATGTCATGAAATTTGCACAGCTTCTTTTGTATAAAATATCTAGTTCAATTCAACGATTTTCAGCTGGCAACGTCGTTATTATTTTTCTTCTTGGGTTTTTAAATTTTATTCATAAACCTGTTAACATTTATTCAGATTATGAAGCAAGTTAACTGAATATTCAGAGAAAACCAATTCAGAGAGCCGAGAAGCTTACGGCACGAGTGCATCGTTAAATGCATAATTTATATACCTACACAAGTGCATTCAAATGCATCGTCTGGCTTCTGGATGGTAGGTACCTACCTATCCATTTAGCAGGCACTCACAAATACAAGATACAAACACACGTGGATTTACGACTTACCTACCGTTCCGTCTAAAGATTATAAATTGGTTCCATCTAACGCACACTCACACGTATTTGGATTTAGGAACCTACCTATACTTCCACCTAATAATTATTCACACACACACACATTGGATTTATATAACTACCTACCGTTCCATCTCACTCATACAAACACTCACACATACACATTTTTACATGCACGCACACTCACATGTGGATTTAAAATCCCATCGTTCCATCTAACAAACACTTTTATGCATTTGGATTTCAGTACATAACCTACCTACAGTTTCAACTGATTAGCATTCACACATACAAATACACAATTAAACATTCCAGCTAACAGGCACTCACACGTATTGGATTATAATAGACCTATATGGATTTAAAACCTACCTATCGTTCCATCTAACAGATACTCAATACTCACGCATATTTTCGTTTAGGTAGGTACGTAACTATCAAAACTTACACAAACGTGGATCTTAGGTAGCTACCTACCAATCCATCTAACAGATGCTCACACACACGCAGGTGACTTTAGATTGCATTGTTCTTTCTTTAGAAATGAAACGTCTCATGGATGCTTCGAGGTATGCTTAAATAATGCAGGAATAAATTTACTAACCCTAACCAATCCAACCAAAAACAGATACCTTCTAATGGGAAACTAACTGGATCCTCTTTTAAACAGAATACGTTTGATTAGCACACTAAATTAGTTGATGGAAAGCAGAGTCTTATTATATAAATTCATGACATATATTATGTTAACCTTGCAAATAGAGGGGTTCGATACTATCAGAACAGCTCGGATGAAAGACCATCATTCAGTATTCAAACTGTGCTTGAAATAGCTTTAACCGTGTTTGGTGATGATATCAGAATAGCCAAGTACCTGCTACTCTACCCTCCTCTTTATTATCTCCTTCCCTTCAGCCTTACAACATTCCCAATTGGGAATGACAGTTAGGTATTCTTGCTAATATTCTTGTTAATCTTATTCAAAAGGAAATACGAAATCACACTTTTCTTGTTGATAAATTTTTTATAAAGAATTATGATCCGAAAATATGTAGCGAATTCAGAATTCTCACGTAAAAACATCACATAGATTTTATTTTAGTTCTAATCACAAAACGTTCATTCGTCCTGAATTGTACTAAACAGCAAAAAAATCTCGAACAGTTTACCTGTGGTGCAATGAATTTTGCACAGCTTTTCCATCTGAAATCTTGAATTAACACCGTGATTTTTAGTTGAAAACCTAATTTGCATCATGTTTCATCATCATGCACAGCTTTCTGAAAAAGGAGTTGAAATATATTGACGGGGAAGACTCAATCTTGTCTTTTGAGCTAATGTATGAAGTATTTCAAATCACGTGTCACAGTCAATAATAAATTACAAAGCCAACATGTTTTTATTCAGATTATTCCAATCTAAAAAAAATTTCTCAGCGCGTTTGTTTCTGTCTATAAATAATCCAATATGATATTTGAAAATATCTTGCTTTAGATCTGACACCTGGAATCACGTAAAAGCCATAGACCTACAATTAGAGGCGCCACTGCGTACTAATATCTCATCGAAACTTTGTTCCACTATTAGAACGCGATGAGTTTTAGTTAGAGCGTTCGAGTTGGATGTCAATTGGAGGTAAAAAAGCGGTACATATCTTTTCGCTTCATGTCTCATCTAAATATAATACATCAATGCATAAAATCCAATCTTCCCTGGTTTATTGGCACCATTCAAGGCCACTGGCGGTCATAAGCTAATGGCTCAAGCCGGCTGTTGTGTGTTGGTCGATAGAATATAGAATGAGATTGTGTTGCAAGATGGCTAATACATAAATTTTAAAAATACTACCAATCAACCAATTATTTTTAGATTTTTAGATTTTCACGGAAAAAATAATTATTGCGATTAATTTTAGGGTTGTTGTGCCATGTTGAGATTCCTCCTTGTTATTTAGGCGGCTACACCAAAACAAAACGCAGAAAACTATAAGTGACATTGAAGATTTGAAACACAGTATCACTAATAATTACAAAAACACACATTTCACCACAATCTGCACATCTGCACATCAGTGAAAGCTGTCCGAAACTTTGTCAAAGAAGGAAGAAGCGTAAGATAACAAAAGGACCTAAAAATGAATCATGATAAATATATTATAGGATTAGATAGCAGAATTTTAATAAACCTTCTAAAATGTTGTAATTTGGAAAATAAACACATTTATCCAAACATTAAACAGTTCGTGACAGAATGTAGGCAAGGAGCTGAAATTTGGAGGAGTTTCGTTTACCCTATAAATCCAAAAAAGCTGTGCTAATTTCATAATGCCGGAGCTCACCGTTTGAGAGTACCTACTTACTACTTCAGACGCCGGATGAATAGAATGTCTGCTTTATAAATTATTAAGATTTACCATCATTATTGTCATGATCGGTCGGTCTTTATCTTTATGATCGATCTGTTAAATCAATAAAAAAGCAAAATTTTGTAGATCTTGTAAGTATTTTGAAAAATGTTACTATCTAATTATATTGTAACTATCAAACACTACGCTCAACGTATTTCGTCATCCTCTACAGTTTCATTGTCTTTATATTATACGGGCTATCTCAGCCAATCAGCTTTCGGCTGGTATAAAAAACTGAATATGCAAAGCTTGAATATTCAAATCAGCTCGAAGATTTAAATTTAGAACGAAAATGAACCACATTTTACAGAAACAACTGCAAAGCTTAGTTAAAGATATTTATGTTTTTTTTATAACCCCAGCGCAGACGAACAAAAAATCGTGGGATATTTAAAAAAATAAAATTTTTAAAAATATATTTTTTTAAATGCTACCGCAGAGAAAGGAACGCCAATCAAAGGATTGAAACTATGCGGGTC
Organism: Hesperophylax consimilis; assembly: GCF_061612785.1. Taxonomy (NCBI): domain Eukaryota; kingdom Metazoa; phylum Arthropoda; class Insecta; order Trichoptera; family Limnephilidae; genus Hesperophylax; species Hesperophylax consimilis. The sequence continues at coordinate 23,892,267 of NC_142846.1, forward strand.
ATTTAATCACCAACTATTTTAAGAACGGTGACTTTTTACATGTTGGGTTTATTTAGAGAAACATGGTTTATTCGTGTAAATTAATTCATCACATTGAAGTAAATATAAAATAAATCATTAAAGATCCATTTAAAAACAAATAATTAAAGATTAGGAAGTATGTAGTTCAAAAGTTATAATATTACGTAGTATAAGTAAATGAAAATAATACACAGTAAACTTAGGTACAGTGGAATACATCGATATCTTTTAGGGTTTCTCTTAGTTTTGTGAGTGTTTCGTTTTGAAATGTTAAAATAAGGTATACCATCTGGTATTGCGATCAGGGCAACGAAATGCAATATTTTCTAATCGAGCTTGCGCGTCGAGTAAAGCAGTTCATAATCTTATGCAGAAACACTTTGTCAATTTTTTTTCTCCTTTTGTAAAGAGAAATAGAATTACACTGGTGATTTTTAAAACAATACGACAGGTGTTTTAAAAAAATACGTATTTTAAATTCGGTTAACGTGCGTTTGTATTAAAGATTCCAAACGACAGATGAAAATTCGATATGAGATCATATGCTATAAGCCCATTTGTTTGTAGGCTTTTCCTAAGATGTGTTCAAAATAATCTTTAAATAGAAATTTAGAGTAAACTAATACTCTAAGGCCTCTGATTTTATGTACCCGTTGATGAGGAACGTGGTTCAAGTGGTAAGTAGGTATGAATGGTTGAGTGACTTTTACGTGAAAATGTTATCACATTACATTTATTTATGCATATCTGATAGTATTATTATCTTAAATACCGTACAAGTTAGAATGTTGCAATCGTATGTGGCGCTCTCTGTTATTTTAAAAAAGAACCGTCGAAGTTTTCAAACCGTGGCAGCTAGTTTACTATAAATTAAATGTAGTAAATATGTACTGAACAAAATAAGAATTGCGTGTTTTTGAATTTTGGAATGTTACATAATATATACACAGTCTAAATTATATAATTGTTTTTTTTTAAATGTACAGTTGTTGTGTAAACATTATGACATACTATTTAGTACATACTTGGTTGCTTTCTAGTACAATTTCGGTTTATAATAACACAATGTTTAAGTTAAGCGAATCGTTGTTATAACAAATAAATGTATTACGTATAGTGATTTCATATTTGCTTTAAATAATGTTGCCTTTTCTAAATTCTCCATGCCTACTTTACCCTACAACCAAAGGTACTATGCAATATGCTACCAAGTTGGGCGATATTGCGAGGTGGACTAAGGAAGGAGCTGTAGAAAGGTTTTGATAATGCTGGTCTTGAGAGACCCGGATTAAAGACCATAGATAATAATTTTTTCAGAGTGTCAAGGTTAATAATATTTGTGAGATTTTTAAGCTACGTTTCACAATTTTAAAGTTTTTTTTATAATTTTATACATAGAGTTAGGTTTCGGCTGGATAATAACAGACATCTTCAGGGAATCAAAATGTATTTTGAAGCTCACGGTACCTACGTATGAGTATTAGATACCTGGCTACATTATGTTGACAGAGAAAAACGAGTATTGCCGATTTCTTAAAATCCTGTTAAAATCGTTATTGTGGGCCTTTTCCTAATAAACTTTTATATATATATCGAAACACGTGTTCAAGCACCTGCATTTATCATGATAATATACAATGACGAAATGCAAATATCTATATTAAATTTTTTATGAACACGTGTTCCGACGTATCAATAAAAATTGATACGTTATTCATAAAAATCCTGCAATCCCGTTTTTGACCATTTATTACAAATAATTTCTTAATAAAATAGAAATATTTTATATAAGTAAATTACAATTGCAATTTTCAACTTTTCAATCAATGACTAAAGAAAATACCCTCTTTCAATATACTCCGCACGAGTCACTCTTTATTTTAGATACAAAATTACGAGAGATGTAGGTACATGCCTACCTTTGAAAAAAATACATTCCTCAAGTGGTAGCACTGGACCGGCGGGAAAGGTGAATGACTCCCTCTGCCATTTCAGAGGTTGGCAACAACATTGATAATTATATATTTTGCCCGCCATTACGGTCAACGTCTCTTGGTACACCAGAGTTGCCAATATTTAAAATTCATTGCTCCCATACGTAGGTACCTAACCTAACTTACGTGAAAGGAAAAACAATTTTAAGGGATTTTAATAAATGAAACCGATGTGTTTTGTGATAACTTAACCTAAGCGTAATGTTTTACAAAAGGATTATTTTTGTTCTATATTTGAAAATTCTCAGTTTTCATCGTGGCAAGTCAAGTTACATAAAAACCAACTGCGGTTTTTCACGGGTAACAATAAGTGTTACTTACAACAACTAGATCTTTTCACAGGTTTATGATTATTTTTAATTCTACCATGTGGAAGTCAAATTCTATCTAAATTTTATATATTCTTCAATAATTTATGTAAATGTGATCATCGCTTAGCTTAAAAACGGATCTTCCCACGTATTAATTAAAACCAAAACAGATTCATTTATGTGTATTTTATATTCATGAGAGCTAAAATATTACTCAGCGTGTGACGTTGAGTTTATATCGTGAGTTGCCTCAACCTACAATACTTCTATAACGGCATATACATATATACTACTTCTATAAAGTTCAATGTATCATTCACAACATAACACAATAATGATTATAACACATCTAGCATCTGTCATTCGAAGCCAAAACCGAACGTTTGTGCGGTTGCCCTCGCAAAAATGTAACACAAAACTCGTTAGGTGTTATATAATAAAGATGGCGTTACGGTGTTAGTGTGTTAACACTTGCAAAACGAAAACTCCCGCCAACGAGAGAATTGTTGCATCGTTGCTATGGTGAAATAAATGCAAATGGCGACCGGCTGCATTGGCGCCAAACCTTGTTCGGGTTCAAGGCTAACCAACACTCGCGTAACCAGCCAGGTACCTACACATCTACTTCATATGCATATTGTAGATTGTCTATGGTACAATTGGGTACCTACACATCTTCCTTCAATATATATTGTCTATAGTATGAGATGCAAGTACTTACCCACCTTGTAGGCGTATACTGTCTATACTGGTACCTCCTTTCTTGGGAAAATGTTACTCAAGTTCAAATATGGAATAATTGGACAGAATGCATTGTAAATTCATTAATTGACATTAGTGTCTTTTCTTTCACTCGCTTCTATGCTTTTAATTAGAATAATATGTTCATTTTTATCAATCCCTGCTTTGTTGAGTGATTTACACGAATTAAAAGTTTTGGTTGGGAATATTTTAATACATAACGGGAGCCCACGCTATTTTTTTTCTGTAAAAGATTACGTGTATCCCTGCATCGATGATGATTCATATTCCTTTAAAAGGTTACACTGAAAACAAAGGCATACTGAGCATTCATAAGACTGCGTCAGTTTTAGCTGGCCTGTTCTAAAGCCAAAGTATTTTGTATAATCTTTTAATATTATTATTAAAACTGAAAAATACCGATTTATTGATGCAACTTGATACAGCAAAAAAACTAATTTTATATGACTCATTATTTATAAAACAATATTTAAACGGGAATTCACATATTGTCCAACACATTAACTCCGTCCAATTAAAAACCTAACCTAACATAACTTTTTGGTGTTCGTTTTCCCCCTCAAACTGTTTATTTCCTCTAAATATACCGGTTCAAAAATTGATGATATAGAATGTTTAGTAAAAAAAATGCTTACCAATGTACCCCAATTTTTGTTATTTTATTTAAATGATTTTAATTTAAAATTATAATTTATTAAACAGTATAAAATAACTGTGATAAAACATTTCACGTTATTTCAATAAAAGTTAACTATACACTACCAATCTGACACATACACATTTCACATAAAGATTTTATGAAATATTTCCACTGAACGATCAGTAATTTAACTTTTTTATTCGATTTAATATTTTATTAGTTATATTATTAAAAGAAAACACCATAAATGTAATCACTATTGCTTTTTATTTACGCAAATGGGTGACAGCGAACAATCGTCGTTCTGATAATTATTCAAATTGCATTCCGATATGTTTTCACCGGGGTAAAAGCTATAAGTAGACACACGTAGCATTTAGCCTTAAGGGTTATGGTTATTGCATTCTTTGAACATTCCTTCGGGAGTACCTACTTCAAATCCTTGGAAAGTGCCTACGTGAGAATCTTAAATCTGTACAGATACACAGTAAATGTGTAAATAAATAACTCAACATCACATTTCTCTTAAAACTATGTGCAATTGTTTGATAAATCTGGATTACACAATTTACTAATTTTATATCTTAGCTTTGCTGGATCAATAATAGGTACAAACTTTTTTATCGAAATTGTTTTATCTTATCTTATTGAACAATTGAAAGGAGTAGGTAGTAAAGTGTAATGAATGGAGCCTAGTTTAAACATACAGCATAGTAGTCATAGTAGAACAGTTTCCACGATACATCATAGTATGTTTGATTAGTCATAGGTATCACCCAAATATATTATGATTCTATTATCTTCGGTATCACCTCAACACGCTTTCATCAATGTTAAATCTATATATTCACCAATTCGCATTAGATTTTAGTTTCTGACCTCAAGAAGACACCATTGTATCCAAAATCTAATGGATTCCACCAGGATTGAAAAGTGCATAAAAAACAACATTTTCCATTCATAGCTATATAAATAATAAAATACGTATGTATACCCCATCGACCAAATATACATCACTGGTATACCCACATTACTGTGTTTTCTTGTCAATACAATCAATTTATTTTAAAATTTATTAACAATATAAATTTTTTAACTTGTTTTTTTTTAATGTAAACAATTTTATTGGTGTTAGTTTTTTTATTTGTTACAATTGCAATATATTCGAATGAAATAGACTTGAAAAATCCCTTCGATATGTCATCTTCCATTTCGATATAGTTTGTATTCGAGTGATATTATACTATTTATTTCGAAACAGGATTCAATTATTGTTATGCATATTATCGTGAGTCAATTTTTGACGTTTTCTATGCTTTGAGAATGCTACAGATCGAACTTGCTACAACGCTCCTGTACATATTTTCCTGAACTTAATAGACTGGTATTATTATTTAAGACGTGAAAATACGTTAAAATTAAGTCGGGATCTTAATGACGTAAGTGAAGAAGCCTTGCACGAAAATATGAGATGTGTGGCCCTGGTGTATTGGAAAGACCTACAGTTGAATTTTCCGTAGCAAATATAAAAAATGAAGTGAGAATCATAACGATATAAGTGATGAAGTCCTGTAAAAACAATATTCGGAGCGCGGCCTGGCGTAATGGATGGACCTACGGTCGAATTTTCCCTAGCAGGCCTGAAAAAAATGATGTATCCGTGGGGTTTATTTTAATTATTTCTAATTAACGTATTACTAAAATCTCAGATGTTTCTAGAGGAACCCCTCAAGAAGTTACTAATGGATCAAAAAAAATAATTCTGATGCTTACCTCTAATTTTATTGTTGCAAAACGTTTTATAAAATTTTCAAAACTAGTATAAAAAACTAGTATATTTAATGGTAAGGTACTATTTTTAATAACCTTAAATCTAAATAACTTACGGCCATGGGCATCGGTTTAAAAAAAACGTTACGAATTCATCTAATTAATTAAAATGTGAGAGTCGAGCAAACGCCCGTTGTTAGTCTTGTGTCGCCTTAAGGAAAGAAATAATAAGTCAACTAAGGGTAAATAGTTACCTGCCAACGGAAAGAAGAAACAATAATTAGGACTCAGATCGTTGCATAGGAAACCAAAAGTGTGAGAACTGTCCTACCCACCGAGCGTAAATTTCACAGCAGGGTGTGAGCTTCTCGGCTTGCCTGAAAACCACACGGTAGAAAAAAAGCGACTGCTCGAAGGCGGGCAGAGAGAGACGAGGTATGGCGAGAGAAAGAGACGACCGCGTCGAGGGCAGCGCCTTCTACCAAGGTCACGACTACCCCACGCTGCCTTCGATAGCCACACCATTGCCATCTTGCGGATATTTTTCGAACTGATTTTGAAATCAATGCCATCTAGCGGAGAAAATTCTAACTTTGAAACTCTTGAAAAAAAGATTTCTCTCAGTTCTGACTTTATGATATTTTGCTCTGTCCTACCGTTGAGATCTCCTTTCTAATCTCTCTTTCTGTTACATTCTTCACTTGTGAAAAAAATGGCGAAGCTATAACAGAGCTTTCATTTAATCGTGCGGGCATAAGGCTGATGTGTCTGCTAAATTTCTGTTTATAAAATGCATCATTTACAATAAATAGGAGACATAAGCCAGGGGTACACCCCAAAAATCGGTGGTGGACTGTAAAGAACATAAAATATTTTCTGTATCCATCATATATACCTAATTTATATGTGTATTCTACAAATAAAAGACACAACTAAACTTTACGCCTCTTTGCGCGAGCTTGATTTCACTCTGAAGAAGCCAGGTACTACGATTACAGCCATTTTATCTAAGATATTTTCCTCTGCCGAATTCTTGTTTCTCTAAAAACGCACACGAGTCAAACTTATTTATTGATAAAACAATTATAGAATGTATAAACAAAGAGCCACAGACAAAAAATTATGTCTCCGTGGACAAACCAAAAAAATACTTTATCTTTTGTCGCGAAACCCTAAATTCTAATTCTTTCTAACATTACTTGAAAATTTTAAAATGCATCAAACACAGATCTTCTGACACAAAAAACAAAATAAAAACTCTGCACTGCGAAAGTGAAATGTTTTCTCCATTGTCTTTTCAAGAACCTCTAAAAAAAGCTTATTATTTTGAACGGATGATTCAAGACTTTGAAAAATTTCCGGTAATCCAACAACACAAACGATATTTTTTTGAAATTTTATTTATCCCAATATATCGGAACACATGTTCATGCACCTACCTTTGCCTTGATAATATACAATGACGAAACGTTCCGACATCGTGATCATACATTCGTATTTAGCTAAAAGTTTACTAGGAAATCTATTAAATCATTCATTAAGGGCCTGCAATCCCATTTTAACTGAATTACCAATAATTAGTAGAGATTTTTTTAATAAATTAGCAAAACTCATTTTCCGTGTAAGAATGAGGGAGAGGTTTCAACCAACCTATCAGCGGCATGCCTGCCTGCAAGATCAAACACGAAATTTCTCTGCTTATATTCCTCTTTTGTCGGTTTACGAGTAATAAAGTAACAAACTTATAGGTAGTAGTTAAATGCATGCAGTAACCACCTTACACAATGCGGGTGAATCATTTCGTTACGGTAGAAGGTAAACATTAATTGCCAGATATAATTAGACGTGTAGGGGAATTCCCTCAATGTAACCTTTATTATTTCAGGCAAGTTATTAATCATCACAAACACGTTTATATAATGTGTTATAGAGCTACTGGTTGATTCATTCGATAAAATGCCAAGTATGTGGAGCTAATATAATGATAAACCATCGAGTGATAGGTACCGACTAAGGTTATGGCCCTGGTAGTATTATAAAACATAATATTTAGTCTTACTAATAAACTCGTGTTAATACAACTGATAAACAAGCATTTATGTATGGTAAACGGTTGTTTATCTGTTGTGTAAAATAAAAATTAAAATAAAACGTTTATTAGTAAGGCTGTTACCATTTTAGATTTTCCTCTTTTAATCTTATTTATTACGCTCGTATTATTTTAGAATTTACTCATTTGTAAGCTGTTTTATCATTCAAGCAAGCCTTTGAATAGATGGCTAACTTTGACTGGATAGCTAACTTTGGCTAGAAAGTTTAATATGCAAGCACGCCTTTCTTTGACTAGACGACTAACTTTGACTAGCGTTTTTGAAATCCACTTTGATATTCAAGCACGCCTTACTTTGACTAGATGGCTTACTTTGACTAGGTGGCTAATTTTGGCTGGATGGCTAACTTTAGCTGGATGGCTAACTTTGACTAGAAAGTTGACTATTTTGCGTTTTCGAAATCCACTCTAATATTCAAGCAAGCCTTACCTTGACTAGGTGGCTAACTTTTACTGAGCTTTTCAATATTATTGTAAAGATGCTGAAAGTTTGAAAAAAGAATTTTCATTGAGATAGTGAATTTTATTTACACAATTTGTACAATTACTTATTTGAAATAAAAACAAATATTAAATAAAATATAATATGTGTTGTTATGAAGTAGGTAGGTATTTAAGTATCTAATTATAAATCTCATAATTTCGGAGAAAAATTTGGTATTGATTTAATAAATATGAGACAATTAGAAACGTACTTTTTTGGATGCGAGCAAAATATTTGATGAAAATAAGTTGTAAATCTTTTAAGTAATCTCAGTTGCATAAAAAGTGCATTTATTAATTCGTTTCAATGTAATTTTGATTGACAGAAAATTCTAATTTTATTGTCGTTCAACAACGATTAACCCATCTTACTATAAATGATGGTGAAAATAGCAAACACATGTCGTAGTTAGGAAGCAGAAATGGTTCCCTACAAGTGGGTATAAATTAAGGGCTTAAAGTCAAACAACGTTATCTACAAAAAACATACAAATAATTCTAGGCCCTAAAGTCAAATAAATTATAAACCAATAAAACAAAGTTGAACAATATTATATACAAAAAGAAAACACTATCTACATAATTATTAATATTAGATTATTTTTTTTAGTTGATGTTGTTTAACTAAGTTTTCGAATTATTATTAAGTTCTTTAAAACTTTTTTTTACTTTTAGGTCTGGAATTATCTGTACGTTTTTATGTAGAAAACGTTGTTTGACTTTAAAGCCCCCGATATTATCTATAAAATTGCGAACAGAAAACACGAAATCAGATAATATTGCTTTAAAGAATTTTAGAGAAAATACCATTTTCTCGACAGGTTTTTAGTGATACTATCGTTGTATTAGTAAATTTCATAGAATTATTTATGTTATACGCGCTTTTTTTTACAAAAATGTTATATACTTTAGTGGAACAATATTAAAATTTGTTGAGGAAATTATAAAATAGAACACACGCAAAAGCATAATAAAAGCTACCATTTATTTACGAGGTATGTTTTTATAGCCTTCTTCTTACTAAATTCCGTGCAGTTAAACACATCTGCTATTTATGAGAAACTATTGCCAACCGCATGCAATCTAGGTATAAGCGAGTATCTAAATGACTCAATTCTATATATATTTAATATTTTTGTTTTATAATAGGTATTTCTATTGAGTTGGTGTATAAGAGGTAATTATTTTGATGGTAGCATTGTTTTTCGAAAGATTTTGCATAATCTTCTTCGGCGAAAATATTTCTCGCCGCCAAAAAATCCAGTTGTTACAATTACACGCAGGATGTTTCACATTATATCGGTTAAAGAATAATGTCCGAAGTCGGCGGCAACAATGGGGAACAAAACAAGAAGAATTTAACCGGATTTTAAGTGGTCCATTCCTCCGTCTCGTTCTTTCAGTTGTCGATCACGATCTGTTCAATTCCCCGCACGACTTTAGGAGCTTTAGAGCTTTTGGTCTTTGGGAAAAAGCTCTCGGAGCGGTTAACATACCTCGAATATAAAACAGACCCCACTCATATCGTTAAAATTCCACTGTTTTATTTTAGAATAGTTAAAATAAGGCTTTTAAATTAAAGTTTTAACCCTTTCTAGTTCTTATAAAATATAGTCTGAAAGTTTTACTGACTTGTTATTTGGCTTTTTTTTAAATTTGAAAGCTATTCCAGAACAAACATTCTCTTTCAATTTTTGTAATGAACGTACCTACAATGTAGCACAATTTCTTTAAAAATCCTTCAAATATTGAAGCTTTTTACTCACTTTATCAATCAACTATGTACCTAAATAATAATATAGTTTTTTCTCATTTTCAGATAACACAACTCTACTTGGATAAATTGTGCTGCCGTCTTCAGTTCTGACTGCTTCAACATTAGACTACGATAGATGCCACAAAAACGAATGATCTACAGTTCTACAGGAAAAGTAATTTCGTACTAGACACAGCATTCGTACTAGACACGCTGAAGATATCTACTTCAATATCTGTGAGAAATGAGATGTTTTAAGATGATAAATTACAAGCATCTCTTGAAACAACTTATCTACATAATTTTCATTAATCACCGTAACTCTTGATTCGAAATACACCATTTGGTTTGCAGATGAATTACTATAATCAGTGACGAGTTAAAATACCCATTAGTATTTTCTACGACGATGAACCGGCGCGATAGCAAGGATCATACGAGTTACCTGGTGCTGTTATGAATTGCCATAATCAGTGATGAATAATCATCATTGTCTGCTGTGATGTACGGCCATTATCCATTATCATCAGTGATGAAGTACCATCGCCGTGTCTAGGATTGGTAACTCCACCACCGTTGGCTTGGCATTTGACCGCCTGCGGTTGAGGAGTTCCCTGACCTCGGCACGTTTCCTACATTATAAATATATCACTACATCAATACATCAATACATCACTACATCAATACATCAATGCGTCACTTTATCGGGCAAACGCTAGACTTCATATATTTTGCGGAGAGGTAAAGATGAAGATTTATGATATTGGGTGCACTCACTCACTCGCAGTTCTGAAACAATGGAGTCATTAAAATAATCAACTTGACACTTCAATAGAATAAGGTATTGGAAGTAGTGTTTAAAACATAACCGCTTTACTTAAGGCGATGCCATACGTAGTAATGCAAAATCATGTGTTTTTGGTTTGAAAATTTGGTCGCCTAGAAATGTTTCACATGCTTTATTTAATACTGCGAGTAGAATACATCTTGGCCTTTGAAATAATCGAGTATTTTTTAGATAAGTCTTTTTATAAGCCCAGAAAAAAATAATGTATAAGGCCTATGAAAACTGCTTTAAAGTTCAAAATCTCCTACTTACGAACCCATTTTCGGTTATGATTGTATAATGTATAATGTGGCAAATTTAGTTATTTATAAAATGATCGGAAAAAATTATGCCTGAACATCCACAAAATAAAATAAAAGGCACTTTTTAGCCATGTTTTTTTCTTGCATAAATCAAAGCAGGCGGATTGTGTTAAGCGGGAATTTAAACCTTATCGCCATCTACGTAAGGGTTGTTATTGATAGCGGCTCAATTTAAAATATTACACGACGTAGTGCATCGCCTAAATATGAATTTGTTTGTACATTTTGACAGGTCTTAGTAAAAATCATGCTTCAAGAGATTATGTTAAAGTGAGACTACCGCCATCTTGCGGCGTCCTACAAAACCGTGACCACTTAAAATTAATAATTAGCTGCTCGTCCATAGATGGCACTAATTTAATTTAAACATGAAATGAAACAATTTATTTATAAATTTTGGACGTATAAAAACTCAATTACATATTACATCTATGGTTAGATGTAACGTTCGTTATAATCTACGGAATTACAAAATTGTATCGTTGATTCAATCCAATATTGTATTTGTTTGCCTGTCTTGAGAGAATTTAGTTTTTATACTGACAAAACTTATGTACGGGCGCAAATAGATGGCGTAAATTTAATTACCTTATGAAAATACACTTTTTAGTTATGCTTTGAAATATTATTTGTTTGCGTAATATGAATATGAATAAAAACAATATTGGATTGCATCATCGATACAATATTATATTTGAATGCCTTTCTTAAAAGAATTGAGTTTGCTTACAGACAGATCTATTAATTCATATTCTGTATGTACATGTATAAACGAATAATTCATCTGGATATTTTAGAAAATAACTTGAGGAAAGTGTTGTTTCCTAAAATAATTAAATTAGCACCATCTGTGAACCCATATATATTAACTTATGTAGCGTTTGCTTTTACATTTTCTTTCTCTGGTAAAGTTTTCTAGTGTTTCACTTTAAATGACATATTTTATGAATGTTTTAGTCGCCATTTTTGTAGCTTAATTTATGTTTTTGGAATGAATAGAGTAGACTGTTCTACTGGTTTGTTACCTGAAAAAACCCAAGGACAGTGCTTTGACTATCAGATTTGTTATCGCTGTTAAACGACGTTGAATATTAAAATAAATCTGGATTCAGTCTTTCTAAATAAAATAAATAATAAAACATTTGAAATAATCTGTTGTATTTATTATAGAAAGGTTTAAGATAACGCTATTTTCATTAGTTAGTATCTACTACAGGTAATTAATTAAACGTTAAAATAACATTGATGTGATGCAATTAATGAAGTAAAGAGTGATTAGTCATTTTTCAAAATAGTACACGCGACGAGTAAGAATAATATAAATATTGAAAACAATTTTCATAAAAAAAATTTACAATGCTTACGAATGAATATTATGATAACCGGATAACTCATCAAAATGACAATTCAACACACCTTTAAAAAGTGATGTAAAGTCATGAAAAGTGATGAAACATAAAATAGTAATAGATTAAGTATGTTAGATTTACAGTTTAGTTTTTTTTCATCGCTTTTAATAAATTTATATTACTTTTTAAAGGTGTGTTGAGTTGTCATGAAACCGAATATTATATTCCAAACAATATAATAATATGTTGAATTGACGAAATTGTTGTTAAAGTTTGTTATTCTGTTTAAAAAATAATATTGTTTACTTTACTGCCCATCTCATTGATTGTCGATATTTCACAGCTATAATACACCTAACTGAAAAAAATGAAAATTAATTTGCAAGTTGAAAATATTTACGTTGGCCCATTATAATTTTAGTAGGAAAAATATTTGCAAATATCGTGATACCAGTACTCACAGTTGCAGTGTTTTATCAAGAAACAATGAACTGTGCGTGCCTAAAATACGTGAATAACCGTTGGAGCAGTCTGCTCCGGGTGCCGAGTTGCCACGGCGCCAAGACGCTGATAAAACCGAAAACTAGCGCTACACGGAGTAAACGGCGCTACACAAAAATACAAATCACCTACCTAGACGTAGGCCGGCCCTGCTCCTACCTGAACATTCAAACCTATAATAGGTTTAACTATACCAAACACACAAAACTGAACAACAAAATAGAAGATTGCGGTCACTGTGTGTCACAAGTCCAATAAGATAAATAGATTAAAGATACTTATGCAGAAGTAGGCTGACACTTATCCACTATTAGGTCACACAGTATCCGGAAACTCGCAGTACAAGCGAGAACTGGTGAATCTATATAAATATAATTTAACATTCTATTTAGTTTATTAGATAATGTAAGTGTACAGCAGATAGAGGGTTAACATTAAGAACATTTACATGTAATAACAAAGCATATATACCAACCGCCCAATAACGGTGTACAACAATACATTATGTCAAACGATCTGCATAATGGTAAAAATATAATTATTTTTTTATTCATATGAAGTAGATGAGGCATAATAATAAAACAATAACTTAGTGAACGTTTTATACTTCATGCCGACCAGGTTTCGCTACAATCATAGCTTCATCAGGGCTGTATATATATATATATATATATATATATAGGTGACCGGATAAATCATCAAAATGATAATTCATCAAAATGATAATTCATCACATCTTTAAAAAGTTATATAAAGTCATGGAAAGTTATGAAACAAAAACATTATTAACTGGGTTAGGTAGGTTAGGTTAGGTGAGGTAAGGGTAAAAACAAAATTTTTTCATCGTTTTTAATGACTTTATATCACTTTTTAAAAGTATGTTGAATAGTCACTGTGTTGAGTTAGCATGGAACCATATATATATAATACAGCCCTGACGAAGCCACGCTAAACTGCTGATATTAACCCCCTAGCAAAACATTTTTTCCAATTTGATCTAAAAAAAATTTGTCAACGGAAGCTCAAATCAAAAAAAATTGTACCATAAGAGCGACTCCAAACGTGATTCACCAGTTTTCTACAAATTTGTTCTACGAATTTCTGGACATCGTGTATATAATTGGGTAACCTGCCAGAATGATAAGGCCTCCAATTAAAGTGCTAAAAATAGTTTAACTGCGTAACGTGTTCCCCTTATCAGCAAAATAATCATTGATCATTGATAAAAAAAATAATAATAAGCAAAAGGTTTATAAAAATATTTATTACATTCACTTGACAGACACGAGCCAACATTTTTATTATTGAGATCCAAAAGAGAGAATATGTTTAATGTTTTACAAATTTCATTTCATTTGCACAATCTTTCCCATACACTTTTAATTTTTCTACCTTCATATATGTCATGCAATGCATGTACAAATAAATAATTCTTATTTAGTTCGAGTTCTATCCAGGTGTGTTTACGGTAAACAAGGATAGTAAATTTTAAAAATATTATATATTTTACTGTGTAAGACTGCTTCCATTTAATGTGCACATAAACAGGTACAAAAATACAAGTATGTGTAATTTTCAAAATAAAAGTTAACTAAAATGACTTAAATTAAGATACGTTATTCGCATGTCTCTTGAAACCTTCAAGGTTTATGTAGAAGATATCTAGAGAGTTATCAAGTTATTTAGCAGTATGTACCATACGCCGTGTCATGCTGTGCTCAGCCAACACGTCTGTACTGCCACATGGTAATCACGACAGATTGTGGATGGATTGTGCAGTAGTTGTTTGTTACAAATAATTTACAGTATTCCACGAGGACTAGCTATCAAATTATGGATAATTGTATACGCTGTTACTGCAAGGGTCCCACTAATTTTCCAACAGAGACTGATAGCGCGCCTCAGAGAGCAAATATTCGTGATGCATAAATTGCGGGTACTTGCCATGAATTCTCATACAGAGATTAATTGTTATCTCAGGTGATAAGCAGGTTTCACGTATTTAATTCTTAATTATTGAAGACAGCAAAAGCGATTTCTAAATACGGCAACACAGATACGGTAAAGCAAGGGGTCCTGGGTTCAGGTCTTAGATGTGACTGTATCTTTTTCTGTTTCAATTTTTCGTTTAGGAATGGCTAATGTTGTCTTTAATAATTAAATATTACAATTTGAGGTTTTACTCATTAAGTTATTCCAAAAATAAAATATTTAATTCTTATTCCTGCATAGTAGCAAGGATAGAACGGTGGTATTGTATAAGCATCCCTTTTCTTCAATATGAACATGTATTTTTTTAATCTCGTGGTTGTTATCAAGTATTGACCATTTACTACAGGTTAAATATACAACATGTGCTTACATTATACATTTTTAATATGTAAGTATAAAAATAACATTTAAGCAATTGACTGAAATGAAATAAAATATTATTATTTCAGTTTTATTTTTCACCATTCAAAAATTAACATAAATGTATTAAAAAAAACTTTTTGTAAAAAATAATGTCACATTTAAAAATATGTAATAACAGAGTTTTTATGGTAAAGAATCGATCAGATTAACTATTTCATCACTTTACGCGTAAATCTAAGTCAAATTCTATAATTATTTCTGATTTTGCCACTGGAATCATGGAACTTTATTTGAATGCGATTAAAAAAAAAGACTTTTATAGTTTTATCGTATAACTTTAAAATCTTTACAAGCAGAAAAGTTTTGAAAGTGTTTAATTTAAAAAAAGAGTCATAATAAAATTCCATCTTTCTTTGTGTTTTCTGTAACGAATCTTATTATGTAGATTTGATAGCTTATAGTGTACTATATCAAAATACACAGCGTTCCTTTGCTTTTCCATACATTTTCGCACGCAACTCTCAAAAGTGGACATAAATTGATGAGAGTTGAGAAGGCTCGTCCAATTGTTCAATGCGAGGTTATTTTATAATTCAATACCGAATCTGTAATTCTGTATTAAATCATACATATCGATCTGTTTCTTAACACTTTCCGGGCTCACAAGGATTAGCAGGCAAGTGCATCTCGAAGCCATTATATAAATCTTCCTGCGATCTTCCGGATCCCACGATTCAAAGTCTCCCTGTTCTATCGCAATCACAACCACTTTGAACTCCAACCCTTTGACCCTCAGCACCCATGGAACCAGAAATATGTTGGGGTCGCAATCCCCAAGAAATTCCTCTACATTAGCAATACTCATTGGTCGATAACCATCAGTAACGTAATATTTAGAAATTGCTTCATTAACAGTCTCTGGCAAGAACGATGTGGTCACTAGGAAAGGGAGAACACACAGATCGTTAGGTTTTATACCTTTTGTAGAACACAAATCAACAATAACTTTGACAGACCCATAAAAAGTTCCACTGTGGTCTCCTGAATCTGGTGGGATTTCCATCTCATCAGAATTAAGCCAGAATATGGGAGGTCCATTGATCTTATGGCCAATATCCATAGTGTTTAGGTACAGATCAGCCAGCTGAGAAGCCGCAGGGATGGGGTTCTTATAAAACTGGCTAAATACTTTGAAAATCGTTCCTGTGTTCCTGATCACTTTGGACAAGACGATTTGAGGATTTTTCAAAATGATTGGAGAATACTTAGGCAGAAACAAAGCAGCTTGATTGATGTCAACTAAAAACCACATTTCTCCATATAAGTTTTCGGACCGAGGTGGTATCTTCCTTCTAACTATTTCGTTATTAACTATGAAGTATCCATAGCCACCTTCTCCTAGAGAAGCGTAGTTCGTCGCGCTGAGTTGGTTAGCTTCGTATTGGGCATCATGACCAATCAATCTGCATTTTTTTATATTTTCAAAAGTCCCGGTGATGATGTTTTCAGCAAAGGCCAAGCAGATGGCTTCGCACTCGTCCATGAAGATGTGTCTGTATTTGCGATCGTCTTTTTGCAGAAATCCTTCCTGACTGATGAAGAACCGGATGCTGTCCACGTAGCGAGAGAGGTTGAGTTTTTCAAGTTTCCTATGAAAATCGGCCCTGGAACAGAAGATTATTGATAAAAGTTTAAACTTAAAAGTGTTACAGCCTAAATTTTTTATGTGATTGACGGCATGTCCCTAGACTCACTTGTTTTCTACCTAAATAAAATTGTGCTTTTATGTTCTGTTTCGTTTTTGAACAACTCAATTATTAATAAACATAAATAATGGGTTTTTTTTAACCTTTTCTTAAAGGCTTTCCATTTTTGTACTCCAGCTGAATCGGAGTCGGAGTATCTGAATATCTGTCAAATTAAGTTTAAATCACTTATAAAATTACATCAGACATAATACTCTGTTGCGTGTTTGCAGCACACATTTCTTTTAATTTTTCGTTAAGTACACATTCAAGTAAATTCAACATTGATGATTAATTAGATTACTCACACTAAAAAAATAAGTCTCCATTGTAAAGTGGTCAACATTTCGAATTTATTCGAAGTCATTAACGAAATAAATAGACTTTTATGGATGACTGGTTATTCTTGAAAGACAAGATAATTTTTTTTTTTCACAGAATTTCAACAGTTCAACAAGTTTGTATTCAAGTTTCCTGAAAGTCCTAGTCAGGTGTTTTTATTATCCAAGTACTGTGAAACCACTGACCCATAATTAGATATTGACAAAACTCTAATAAAACTTTCCCACGACTCAAATTTTAACTTTGAAATTTGATGAACTCGTCCTGTTATATATATGTTGCTTAGTTAATAATAAAATAAACGTATTTTTTTATTATTACCTTCAAATTTTACTAATTATATCATCTCCAAAAAAGTGTATAATATTCTCCAACCAATAATTTAACCAAATATTCCCCCTGAACTAGTTTCCCACTTATTATCAGCCATTTAAAACCGAATTACCATTGTTTACTATAGTTTACAAGAAAAACATATTACATCATCAAGGACCACATACTTAGAAACTATCAACTCTAATTGGTCACAACAAAAAATGACATTTTATCATTGTGATAAAAATGCATAGCTAGTTTTTTTTATTATCTTATTGACAATCTATTTTCATCGAATCGTAATCGGAAATAACAGAAGGTTGGCAAAAGATAAACATGTATTTTTATCTCTACAATAACAAACGCCGTAAGGTTATTATTAAGAACTAGGCATGGTTAAAACGGAAATTACAGCTTAAGACACTTGACGAATGAAAAATTGCTGCAAATAAACTTTTTGTATCCTCAAATATACACTAGCGCCTGTAAATGTAATTATGTCGGAAACAAAGGGTTTATACTTTACAGTGACATGATTGAACTAAAATGGATTTTCAGTTCTTTTAAGTTTGCATACCAAGACAAAATGTGTCATAAAGTTATAGGCATTTCTTTACTTATATTATTACTAGCTTTGTCAATAATCTTCGCCAAATATTTCAGAACTTCTTTTCACTTTGAAAAACATTTAAAAGCAAAATGACTTATTCACATATTTTTTGTGGTAAAATGGATATTTTTAGTTTTGAGTTTTACTACCTTGTCTTCGCCAGATATTTCAACATTCGTTTTTTAATATATTTAAAGTACAGAACAGGCAAAATGAGGTATTGTCATTTTTTGAGTAAAAAATAAAATTTAAATTCAATAAGCCCGTTATGGAAATGACGAGCCAAAAACATTAATTTAGGATATTATAAGAAAATTCAGAAAACAAATTGTATGTGGCTAAAACCCATTATAGCATTAGATATAAATTCATGTCGTTGTTTAAAATATATAAATAAGTTATTTATAACTATTAAAAAATAGATCTCACCTAATACCAGGCCAATAGCAGATGTACAGCGCCCTATTATTCTCATTGAGCAGACCACACTCGAAGAGATGTTGCAGTTTATGCAGGACCAGCAGAGTCTTGCCCGTGCCAGCAGCCCCGTGCACTATTGTCGGGGCCCCGATGTTGGAGGGTTTCCGGTACAGGAGGTTTACCTGCTCTTGCGACAGCAGGGCCAGCATGCCATTGTGGATCTCATTCACGAAGATGCCGCAGCTCATTACTATGAATCTAGAAAAAAAAACAAAAATATTGATACTGTAGCCACCAAACTGGTCATAACCAACCACCAGCAATCCGAAGGCTTCGCACTATCTGCGAAAGTAATACAATTTCCACCTGTACTGAGTATATTGTATTATTGGTGTTTATTTATTTATTTAGAAGTAGACATTACATTATGAAACAAGTGATAACGTATATTAAATTATACATGTTTAAAGTGCCTATTATGTATGTCCATCCAATATCTTAATGTTGCCCAGGATGAGAATGGTTCTTAGTCCTAACTAATGAATATATGAGCAACATTAATAAAAGGAAAACATTATACGTAGAACAGGTCCCAGTGTGCTTCCTTGTGGTACACCATAGTTAAGGTCTAGTGAGCTATTCACTGTTATTCCATTTTTGGGTTGCTTTACATGTTATGAATCTATTGAACCATTCGTGGGGTATACATTTTAAATTGAAAATTTGTCGATTCGAAGCATAGTAATTTTTATATTTATATTTTTATAATGGATGAACTTTAAATATACCTTTTAAAAAGCGCATCAAAGTGAATCTTTTCAATCGGCTTCCCATCGAGAATGCTCGCATAAAACCAATTATTGAACGCCGTCTGATCAGAGATGGTATCAGTGAAAACGTGTTTGTCACCTTCCTCTTTCCACCTCTGAATCCTTTGTCCAGTGGGATCCTTGGTCCACATGGTCAGAAAGGGCCAGAAAAGATAGCAGTGGAGAGAGTCCTTAGGAATACCACAGGACTTCTCTAGGATTTCTACATGGTCCCGGAGCTGATGAAGGCCTGACCTCTTGTTGTTCTTGATGCTTGTCGGGTTGCTGACCATTAGGCCTGAATTGACGTCGTCGCAGGTGGATTTTACTTCTATAAGGGAGACGTAGTATTTTCCTGGAAAGATAAACAGTTAATTGTTTTTTTTTATTGCATAAAATTAATACTCAAAGAATTTAGATGAAGGAAACGTTTCACCTTTAGATTATAATAAGCAAACATTCTACGTAAAAAATCTCAAAATACGAATGGTGCAAACTATTTTCAGTTTAGGCGAGGATTACAATACACGTTTTAACGGTACCCAGACTATTAACCCTTATGAATGTGAATATGTCGGTGAATTTTTGAGAAAAATACTGCTTATCTAATAAAACCATAAAGTGGCATTAATCATAATGTCAGATGTGTCTTTGATGAGTGACGACTAGTTGGGCTGCACTATTTTTTGCTTCGCGGTGGTTTATCTGTGGCTTCATGGTATGTTCAAGGCGATCTAAGGTGACTCCCAGACTTCACATTAACTTTATGATGACTCCGCAATGATGAATTCATGATGACTTCACCGTGACAGCAAATACATACTTTTTACATACCTTGGTAGATATTAAACACCACAAAGTCGTGCTCCCTCATCATCAGTTTGCCCGCTCGCTCATTCCTGTAGGACCTGCCCGCATAGCAGGCCCCCTGAAAGAACACCTGCCAAAGGGGCGCAGGGCGGGGTACAGGGGGGCATGTGACGTCCCGCAGGCAGGCGTGCGTGTCCTGCTCGGCCTGCGCCGCCTGCGCCTTGCCCTGGGGCATGAACACCGCGGGGATCGAGTAATTTGCCGTGCGAGTGTCTCCAGAAGGGAATGGAAACTCCCTTTGGACATAGCTGCAAAAATAGCCAATTATTAGTTTTGGTTAAACAGTCAATAAACAGAGAGCTCAGAATCAAAATGGACCATGGATCATCTTTGTAACTCCACTCGTGGCTTTCCACAAGGATCGCATATCGAACCATCTTTGTAACTTCACTCATGGAGTTCAATAAGAGTCGCACCTTAGAACGTCTCCTACTATTCCACTTGTGGCGTTTCGCAAGGATTGCACCATGGACCATATTTGTTACGCCACTCACTCACTTGCTCCTTAGTCCATATCTGCTTAACCTATTTATAATTATCAATGCTACAAACTCTGGTATAGTTAATTTTTCATTCTTATTAATCTTAATAAACCTGGTGTTTTTTTTCTTCTTTTTTTTTAAATATGTAGATGTATCAGAACGGAACCGAAGCATAGTTTTTGTGACGGGACGACGAAAATTTAAGAATTAAAACTTTAGGGTTCATTATTATTAAAAACACTTTTATTATTTAGATTGTTTATTTTAAATAAATGGAACTATGTTACAATTTTCACATCACATATTCCTGTTAAAATGTACTCGTATATTCGCCACGAAAAAACAGCTTTGTCCCGATTCTCTTTGTGTGTAATAATAATAATATTAGAGAGAAATTATTATTTTTAGGTACCTTCCAAATGTTTTTGATTAGGATGTTGGACAAAGAGAAGAATTCTTGTTTGTAAAAGTTGAACATTGGATAAAATAGACTATACACTACATTAGTGCCTTTATTCTGAGATTTAAATATGTTCATATTTGCTGATATTTTCTTATTTCTATCTCTAACACTAGTGCATGTTTCGGCAATTAATTTCCCTGGTGTTTCAGAGAATTGCTAAATAAATATTTACCCAATGTGTGCTTATCTACTAGTTTCAGTAAATACCGAATTATTATTTAGATAATATTACGCTGTGAAGAGTGACTATTTATAGAAAACGCAAAGAATACCGACATTATTTGCGTAGGAATAAAATTACATAACACATAGTGGAAATCAGATAACACGTCATAATATTCAGAAAACAACCCCAGCAGACTACAGCAGATTTCTGATTGAATCAGGACTGGCCCTACGCGGGCGCACTTCGAGCAGTCCGTTCTGGGCGCCGAATTGCCAAGGCGCCAAAGCGCAGATTATACCCTAACAGTCCTAACACATCACCGTTGAGATTATTTTTTATAAAAACGGCGCTATACAAAAATATAAATCATCCAAATATTATCGATTGCAGTGATGACCTAAGAGTACCTAGGCGTCTAATGTTTTTGACGAAGCGCGACAGAATTTTACTCGCACCAGGCGCGCCGTTTGGCTCAGCACCGATCCTTGATTTAATACTGCACCTACGGTGTGGAATATACGTTGGATAAATGAATATAGACAAATTGTAGTAAAATGATATCCCTGAGTTATTTTTATCATCAGGTATAATACGACCTTAACAGAACGTCGCTCTAGTTCGTTTTTATCCAACAGACCAAAACGTAAATCGGGAGAAATAGCGCTTTAAAGTTTTTTTACGAAAAGGGCATATTAAATTAAATTAGCTCAATTATAGGATTATTAAAATGAGAGAAATCATTATTTTTAAGTATAATACCTTAAAAGTGTTTTTGATTTGGATGTTGGACAAAGAGAAGAATTCTTTTTTTGTTAAAGTTGGACATTTGGATAAAAGAGACTGGATGTTGAACAAAAGCGCGCACTCTCGCGGGACTGCTGCTTTATCCAACGTGTCTAAAAGAACGTGCCTAAGGGAGATCAGGAAGCATTTAAAATAAATATTATTATAAAAACAGTTAAAATAGGTCTATGAACTGAATTGAATTGGTATGGGATTAGCTGATAAGTCAAAAATATTAATTTATTTGTTATGTTTTTTACGATTTTGAAATTATTTCTAAGACCTTTATTAATAATCAATGGATGGATGTCGTAATTTTGAAATTTCATACAATAAAAAAGTAAATTTATTGTTTTAAAAGAGGCATGTATTTTTTTGTAAATACTTATAGCTAATAGATTCACAAAATTCTAATTGTCTGCACTATTAAAAGAACTAAAAAGCACAAATTTTAATTACATTCCAATCACAAATTATAAACGGTAATCCGTATAATTTATAAGGCACAATACAATTGACTAATTCCACACCTTCAGCAATAAATGTCATACTTGATGTCTCAACCGCAAATAATAAAATAAGAAATCCAAGCGCAAATAATTTGGTCTATTAATATTATTTATCAGGACATTCGAATGTACTTATCTTTTCTCGGAATTCCGTACTGGATAAAAAATACATGCAATAAAATGTAGATAATAATGTTCAAGCCCATCCCAGCGGATGTCATTAGGTTTTATCAACTAAATGTCTAACGCATGTTGTGAATAAAATAAGCATGATTTTACCTATGCAAGCGGATATAGAAAAAAGTTGACAAATTCAGCTATATTTAGAGTGAGATTAAAATCATAATATTTACTCGAGTGCATATTTTCACTCATCATTCTTATTTTTTTCTCGTTTATTATTTTTACCGCGGGGTTTTCCAATACGTTTTTCAAAATGTTGTGTTTTATTTTATATTTTATGTCTAAGCTTCCGGAGTCAGTGGGACTATTACAGGGAATGCTAGTCCTTTTTATTATGTTGATATTTTTCAAACGTTTCTTGTGTCTTTGTATTTACTATATTTATTATATTGTGTCTTTGTATTTACTATATTTTTTATATTGTGTCTTTGTATCCACGTTATAATTACGAAAAAACGAGCTTCGATTGGTTAGAAATGTATTTATTTAGCAAGTGTCCGTTAGTCAGAAAAATAAGAAAATAACTAAGGAAATACAAATTCGAGAAACTTAGATAAACGTGTTGTAAATCTGGCGTAATAAGTGTAAATCGATTAAAATAATGAAGCGAAATATAACGGTATTGTACACTAAAAACCCTTTACTCGACAAATATTACGCTGATTGGGGTATCCTTTATTTGATCAGTTAGTTAACACATAGGTAGGATTGTGTAACTCTAAATTGATGTGAAGTTCGCACTTTTACGTCAAATTTAATTAGCAAGAACCATATTGCCTGGCCTCACTTTGCCGGGACTTGATGGGTTACGATGATGATTAGTGTGCGTTGCGGTATGGAGTATAAACAATTCTGATCGGTTCGAGCTGAGGCCGCCGTGCTGATCTGGTGCCAGGGTGATATGCAGATATTTGGCAAATTACCAGAAGAAAGAAAATTAAAAGAAAACACAAATAAATTTAAAATACCATAAATAAATATACTGTGTGAAACAATTTTAATGTATAAAAAATTCCAACACAAAAATATTTTATTATATTTTGTGAATATGTTGCTAAACTTTAAATTGTTTTACGATCAAAATTAAAATATATATTTTTTAAAAGTGAATGAAAAACACGTTTTGTAATACATCACTTATAGGCTGTCAATTTTTGATTCAATAAAAGTGGTGTACTACAAAGTGTGTTTTTTTTAAATTAAATATATAATGTCATACTCCTGTATTTGTTTCCTTTGAAAAATAAGTAAATAGCCCCAGCTTTATTTGGCTACCAAACATATTTGCAGCCTTGATCATAACTTGTTTCCAAGCTTTTTAAAAACATAATAAAGGTTACGGTCACATCTAGGACTCGAACTCAGGACCCTTGCCTTGCCGGGGCACCGCTCTATCAACTGAGCTAATGGTACCCTATCTCCTTCGGTCATATTTAACTGTATCATACTTCAAATAAGAACTACCAACATTGTCTTCAAATCTCCCGTACATTGTTTTCAATAATTAAATATTACAATTTGAGGTTTTACTCACTAAGTTATTATTGGTCGTCATGCGTCCTTCTCACTGTGCATTCTTTTGAAGATCTATCATAATGGAATGAATTAATTAAATAATTTCCCCAGCAGAAAATCTATCATGATCAGAGCATAGATAAAATAAATAAGAAAACTATTCAATATATCTCGATTATTTCGAAATTGGTATCTCGTTCAGGCAAATCGTTATTTCAATTTGCCTACATAATTTTCAGTAGGTATCGTAGAGATCTTTACATTCATCGTTAACATATTTCTATTTTGTAAATAGCAAGTTAAAAACCAACATAACCCAAGGCCAAAAGCAAATACATACATATTTACGTAGGCTATGACAAACAATCCTGCGGACTGACTATCACGTGACTCGTGGGTTTGTTAATATTGTGTACCTACTGCGGTGTGAATGCCTTGTGGTCACCAAATGATTTTGCGAAATAATTACCACACAATTACTTGTAATTCGATATTAGATATACTCGCGGATTAGGGAAAAATCCATTTAAATAAAGACGAAACAATACCCTACAATAAAGCCAGAATCTTAACGACGTAAGTGAATCAGCCTTGCACAGAAATATGAGACGCGCGGCCCTGGTGTATTGGATAGACCTGCAATTATATTTGTCCTATCAAATCTATAAAATAAAGTTGTATCCTTAACGACATAAGTCATGAAGTCTTGAAAAACCAATATTCGGCGAGCGGCCCGGCGTAATGGATGGACCTACGGTCGACTTTGCCCTAGCAGGCCTAGAAAAACGATCTTTCCGTGGGAATTATTTTAATTATTTCTGATGAACGTATTACTAATCTCAAATGTTTTTAAAGCGATCCCTTGGGAAGTTACTTAATACATCATCTAGAAAAGTAAACTCTTGTACTTACCGACAGTGGCAGCTCGTGACTTTTAGGTGTAATAAAGTGTTAATATTACAAAGTATGGCATTATTGATGTTGTAGCTAAAAACGATATTAATTTTTTTTTTCAAAAAATTCGATATTTTTACGAAGATTTTCAGGAAATTTCAGTTTGGCCGTGCGCCGCACGGATTTCCTGAAAATCTTCATAGAAAAAATTTAATTTTCGAAACTAAATTGTTTTCAGCTACAAAAACATTAATAATGCCATTTTTGTAATATTAGCACTCTAGTACATCAAAAGTCACGAGCCGCCACTGCTTACAGATAAATTTATAGTTGCAAAACGTTTTACAAAATGTTCAAACCGTTCTACATAAAATACTGTACTGGTACAAGTAATGTCCCGAATGTCCCGTTTTTTTATAAATAACTTACATCCGTAGGGGTCCCTCTAGAAACATTTGGGATTTAACAAAACGTGAGCCTCGAGCGAACCCTTGTAGTTAGAGTCTCATGTCGCTGAACTTTTGTTATCCTGGTAGAAAGTAATTAATGAAATTAATATTTGGACCATTTTCAACCATTTTATATTAATTCCTAGGCTCTGTCTTATTACTTACTATAGATAATCTATAGCTTTGTTATATCTCAGATCGCATCCACAGGCCTATCCATAATATGAAACTATAATTATTAATAGTAAATATGCAATGCATCTGACCAATGAGAGTGAGGTACATATTATTATGTATTAGTTTTGTGATTAGTCAGATAATAAACTGAAACAAATTTACCTAGTAAGGCACTTCACACAGTTATACCCATTAAAAATTTTAGTTTGGAGAGGATACGATTTTGCACGCATAGGAAGTAATATTATAAAACACTGCACTGGCATGATGTTGCAGTTGGTTAAATATTATCGATAATGTGAAATAGATTATTTATTAAAAGTTTAGTAGAGATGGCGTACGTAAAAATGTACATATGATATGTTGTTACATACATGTAAAAATTATAAACAACGGTTTAGTTATACAAAACCCTTGTTTTTTTATAAATAAATAAAGCATCTTGAATCAAATTGTGATTGATTGGATTAACTATTTAGCAGAAAATATGTTTCAAATATTGAAAAGTTATTTATTTTAATTTCTTGGTCAACAATGCAGGTATGTTCACCTGAAAATGCCATTAAATGCGTCATTCGTTCCAAAATAATATTGAAAAATTAATAATGTTAAATATTGGGCTGGAATCGTAGATAATAGAATCAAGGGTGATGGTGATAACTTTACATGACCGCACGCACAACACGCGTGACCGTCATCATTCACCCAAACTACGTAGAGCGGTGCCTCGCCTTTGTTTCTACCTACACACCAAATGCATAACTTTCAATAGCCCCGACGCTTTGATATTCCGTGTAGTTTGGTCGTAACTCCACTACAGTCGGTAAGATTCCACGCCTTATCTCTCTTTGTTCATTTATCTATGTTTCTACTACGAAAATACGAAAATTCGAAACAGAAAAAAAGATACGGTCACATCTAGGACTTGATCCCAGGACCCTTGCCTCGCCGGGGCACCGCTCTACCAAGTGAGTTAATGGGACCCTTTCACCTTCGGTTATATTTAACTGTATTTAAATATTACATTTTGAGGTTTTACTCATTAAGTTATTCCAAAAATAAATAATAAAACTTTTGTTAGATTTTTACCTTACTAGATCCGGTCAACGACTCTAACCAGTTCTATGACGATAGACATAATAATAAAAACATAATAAAGAATACCAAAACCACAAGATAACACTAACTGTAATTGGTCACGGTCCGGTAATAAATAAATAAATAAATAAATATTATTTAGTTCTTTCAAGCCACCTTCACAAATATTTATCATCGTGCTATAAATTGATTTGATTTTTTAAATTGTTGCTAACTCTCAAGACATACTCGTGGGTAATTTTTCCTAATATGTTGTGAAATTTTTCACTGCCAATGTCAAATTGATAAGCAACATGTTTTTGGATTTTCCTTATATTATGTAATAATATTATTTTATGTTGATATCGGTACAATTTACTGCTTATTATGGTTTTGGTTTCTGTTCTCAATGGCAGCCTCGAAGGGTAAGACTCTCGACTGTCAACCGGTGGCAAAATGTTAGGTATATTTGCGGCAGGTGGAAGATACTCTCAGTATCACCTAGGTGTAAGATCACCATTCAGTATTGAAACGTTGCCTGCAATGGTTTTAACTGTGTTTAGTAACTAAATCTGAATAGCCAGGTACTTCTACAGATTCTTTTCCCCTCCCAACTACCTTCAAACTCACCCCAATTGGGGATGCCATAGTCTCACTGACTCCTGACGATTAGAAGCAGATGGGAGTCGTGTGCGGTGTGCATCACTAACTTTACTGCCATAACTACACACGCGGTAACAATAAACGTTCTGGCGACATCGCTAATAGCGCGGCGGACACAACCTTTGCGTGCGGTAGTTGACGCCATCTTGGCGCACACACATAGCGCTCACACTTCCATGGTCAAAGTTCAACCTAATGCCATAATGCGAACCATCAGCGGGACTTTAAAATCAACACCTCTCCCTCGGCTCCCCGTACTTGTAAATGTGACCACGCCAAATTGCAACACGAGAATACAAAGGCGCAGCGAAAAAGCGCAATACCTTTGCAAAATTATGTCGTCTCTCACCCTGCATATCGCTTCAAGTCAACAAAAAAACCAAGTAAACTTTGGTCCATGCATCAATAAGATAAGGTCTTCCTACAGCCGATGTGCCCATATGATGTGGGGCCTTAAAGAGTCAGCGATGTGTGAATACGGTGCGGTGTAGATCACCGAACATGTGGTCAAAATATTCCCGCTGCATTCATTCTCCGGCGGGATTGATTAGGTTCACAGGGTGACGCCTAAAGCCATAGACTTGCTCAATAATCTAGATTCCCTTTCTGACCCCCCACCATACGAAAGAAGAAGAAGAATATAGAATTAAAACATTTTTTCAAAAGAAATATAACAGTTTATACAGGTACCTACTTTATCGCTTCTTAATTTTGAAAAGACTAAAAAAAAATTTCAATTTAAATATTCTACAATAGGTAGGTATTTTATTGATTGTTGTAATTCTTAACACAATCAGTTCCAATTTTTAAAATAACACAATTAAACTAGAGTTACAATCACAGATCAAAGGTCACATTCGAGATTAGAATGTTTTATTTTTGACATAGGGTCTTTTTTTTATTATTTGGTACAATATTTTTTACATTTCAAAGTTTTCCAGTAATGTTGGCCTCACTGGGTGGCTTGCCCGTGCTTAGGCCTTTGAGGCCTTTGAGGTCTAACAACATACTGTCAGTATAATTATTTTCTGTTGTTTTTTTCGTTAGCTAAAATATGCGTAGTGTTGTTCTCACTCTTCAAGTGCAATTATTGCCACAATCAATAAGCAGCAATGTTCGAGTATCTTTTATCGCTTTAATTGCCTTTGGCTATATTAATTAAATACACAGGCAGATGTCACGCTAACCATGAAGGTAGATTACGGATTAAATATTCATTCAATATGTGCAGTTGCTAGTTGCCACACCAAGATAATTCAAATGATTCAATCACAGTACGCAGATTATCAAACCACGATGTAGAAATTTAGACCGTATCCACTCGTAAGTTAGATAGTAAAACTAGTATTATTTTTGCGTTATTGTCTTTAATTTTTGGGTTTTTATGCCATGTTGCGCTTTTTCCTTCATTAGCCAATATTTAGGACAGTATTACAGTACCCATCATCAGGACAAATGTATATATATAGAGGGGCACATTTGCGCGCATCAATTCTCTCAGGGCCAGTATCTCAACATAATAATTATAAAACTTAATAAAAACATACATAATTTTGTTATCCCTACACAGGAGACCCTGAGGAAAATAATGTTCGTCCCTTTCTTATAAAGGAAATGGAGAAAAGGAAGATCTGGGCAGTAAAAAGTTATGATGGGTGGGTATCAATATGAGGATCAGTGTGTTCAGGAGTGACGGACGAATGAATATATCCCTCCCAATGATGATGGGAGCATCATGATGATCATCCCAGGCGATGATCTAGCAAGCTACGTTGCTGGTGGGCGGGCCCATCATGAACACACCTCACCCGAAGAACCCGTGCACCCCTGCTAAATCACCAAACGTAGCGAACCACTCTAGCTGACATATGGCAGAGGGGTTGGTTATCAATATGGTAACGAATAAATGGTTCCCATAGCGGCGATTTAATAAGCCTCTTTGATACTACAGGGTTTTCCAATAAGAGGTGTTATTTTGATATTCAATCGTAAAAGATCAATAGTTTCGTTGCTTGTGTAACACATAGCGCCATTTTGGTGAAAGTAAACGCTGTCCAAATCAATACCATCTAATTTCAGCCATAAAAAATCATTAATCATCTCTGGATAGCGCAATCCATTCACCGTAATTGTTGCTCCAGCCTTATTTTCAAAAAAGTAAGGTCCAATGACTCCGCCGGACGATAAACCGCACCAAACAGTCACACGTTGAGAAAAGAGAAGCTTTTTAACAATAATTCTTGAGTTTTCCGAGTCCCAGATGCGACAATTTTGCTTGTTGACGAAGCCACCGAGGTGGAAATGGGCCTCATCACTCAAGATGGTTTGCATTTGATTCACTGAAGTGATTTTTTATAATTTTAATGCGTTGTTGAAGCGTGTATCGTTCCATTTTTATTAATGACGTAGTTTTTACTTGTCAAATATTAAAAAATGACAGCTTTAAAAGTAACGTCTACCGAAATAACGGGCTATTCAAAATAACACCTCTTATTGGAAAACCCTGTATTTTTGTGTATGAAAGAAAATCTTTTTGTGAAAACTTTCGAACGCTGTCTTTTTATAAAAATTATTTATTATTAAGAGGATGGTGAGTTCTATGTAATAACTCAATTTATTTCTATCGACCTCATTAAAAATACTGATTTCGGTTGTGATTCTGTCTGTAACTCGGTTTCAATGAACTCTAGAAGTCAAATTTGTTTGGTCATTTTCAAAATTGGAACTTACTGTGTGAAAAAATCCGACAAGTAGTAAAGTAGGTAGGTAACTAAATCTTTTATTTTTATTAATCAAATAATAGTTACTTTGTTTTTTCATTTTTATTTTTGACAGATGTTGTAATTTTTCAGGTTTATTAACGGTGTTCATTCTACAGGTAAAAATATCTGATCTTCTTTAAAAACGACAATGTTTGTTTTTAAAAGATAATTATTTTTTATACTTTTAACTTCTCACAAATCCTGCAATTATAAAAATAAATTAAATTTTCACGGGTCTGCGCCAGAATTATACAAATGTACTGAGATGTGGGCTTTGTGGTCATAAAATGGAACATTTTTTTGGATCCGGAAGATTTTCAGCTGGTCAATTATGAAGTTTTGACATATTTATTTCAATGACGAAAAAACTACGTATCTAGGGATATGAGTGTTTTACTGGAGGTTCGGTTACAAATATTTGGATCAGCGAACAATTTTGTCATTTCCCTCTGAATCTACGATATCTTGAAATTTTCATTACTAACCAAAACAAGAAACATCAATTTAATATGTATATCGGCCAAAAAAATATCTATATATATTTATAAATTATAAGAGTGGAAAAAAACTGGTTTGAAGAATAATTTTACGTGATTTTACGTTCTCGTTAATCGGAAATTTGTTCTAATGCAAACAGTATTTCTTATAAATGAATGTATCACATTTCTACAAGTCTCGCGAAACATATAATTTAATTTAATTTAATTACTCTTTATGGTTTTTTTTAAATTAAAAACAGCATAATTTTAATAAGTTAGTTACCTTTCTAACAGCCTCGAAAAGACAAACTCGTATATATGATTAATAATCATTAAATTATGAAAAGTATCAGAAGAAATCTAAAATAAATTATGCATAATAAAACACTATTATTTTTTATGTTTATTCTTCTCTTTATGATTCCTCTATAATATTTAATCAAATGGGAATCTTATACGGGTGTGCCTCTTGCGGATTGCAATAAAATTAACTAATTAAAAAAATATTTATATTTATAAAATCTACATCGGTACACATTACACAAGGTCGTTATTTTTGCAACATGCCTCGAAATGCACCTGCTTCTCCTAGGGAAAGGTCACAGCGATATTGGGCCACTGCTCTCAACCGTCTGAAGCCAGTGAGACTATGGCATCCCCAATTGGGGTATGTTGTGAGACTGAAGGTTGTGTGGAGGGCAAGGAGGTGAGGAAGATGAAGGTGGGAGAGAACCTGGCTCTTCAGATCTGGCCACCAAATATGGCTAAAGCCATTTCAAATAACGTTTCAATTCTGAACACTTGTCTTACACCAGGGCGTATTACTGAGAGTATCTTCCACTCTGGAACCTGCCGCAAGTATACAAAATGTAATTTTAAATAAATGGATTGGAAATAACACAAATTAATCAAATAAAATTTACTTGCGCACGCCGGGTTATGAGCCCGCGACCTTTGGCTTGCTATTCGAGAGCTTTTTTCTGCGACCACGGGATGTGTTAGGAAATAAAGTAAAACATAACAGATATTATGAAAAAGGAAGAATTGTATTCATTGTAATTGAATGCCGTTTAAATTTAGACTCGTGATTTTGAGTTTTTATATTTTTTTATTTAGCTTCCTACGGTATTTTTTTTATTATTTAGTGCAGACCCGTGAAAATTTACGAGTCAGTAATAATTCAATGGGGATAGCCAGGATTCTCGACAAATCAGTTCCAATTTCGGAAATATAAATTATTTGATTTAATGCTTGTCTGAATTTTCCAAACAAACAATTCCAATTTTTTAAATATAATTTAAATTCAATGCAAGAGTTCTAAAGTACATTGAACTAGAGTTATTTAGTTAACGAAATTAGTGTTTTAATAAAATTATATTTTATCCTTCCAATACACCACAAGCAAAGATCTCTTTAAAATGATTTAGCTGTAATTAGATACCTCAGTAATTCTGAAATGAAGTATAGGTTGGTTGTGTGCAATAACATATCTTTTTTAAATAGTTTTTTATATTTGTATTTAAAGATTTACCCTCATGAAAGCTGTGCTTATGGGGATAGGAGCGTTATTAAAATGGTTGATGGGTTATTGAATTATTCATTTTTTACAATTTTGCAAACAGAGCATATTTCAAAAGTTGTCATACAAGATGGCTCCCAGGCAATTCCTCTCACCTTTGATTTGGCTTCAATGTCACTCATACAAAATCGCACTGATGCTCTGTCCTGGGCCTTTTAGGTTCGCGGAAATGCGTTGTTTAAGTTTATACCTACTGAATAAAATAAATCGCATTGCAAACGATTTTGAAAAACTATTGATTTGGATTGAAAATTAGAATGAGAAATCATAATATTATTGATGTATGTTTTTGTCGAATCTGTCATTGTCGAATTTTGTTCAGCTGTAGCTACTTTGTAGGTAGGTAGCTACATACCATTTTCTCAAATTTATTTATTTATTCGTGTAATAAATAAATAAATTTACAGTGGCATTTTATTAAAGTTATTGTAAACCATCGATATACGTGATTTTTTGCAGAGGGATAGTTGGAGGGCTGGGAAGTGACATACTTTTCTACTACTGAAAATTTGTTGTATTGTAATTTTTCCCTTATACCACGCGATCGAAGCTGCGAGATAAAACTACTTATTTAAATATAGTATTTAGCGATCTACAATTTCATGTATATATTTTTTAAATATTTGAGAAACCAACCGAATAATTGCTACACGGAGAAAACTTACTGGTATGAATTACTGTTAATTAATTAAAAATTCTTGTAAAATTATTCGTTTTCCTGTTAGAAATGGGACTGCAGGCTTACAATGAATGAATTGAAAGAGTTCCTAACAAAGTATCGGTCAAAAGCGAATGTTTTGATAGGACGGCGGAACACGTGTTCATACAAATACTGATATTTCATATTGAAATACAGATATTGTTGCATTCCGTCATGATATCTATTAGGAAAAGAACACGTGTTTTCGATACATTCAGAATGACTAATGTTTTATCAGGAAGTTGGCATGCTGTCACTTTTTTAACATGATCATTTTTCTCCGTGTACATGATTTTTGTTCGTGTTGTTAGTTGTAGTTAAACAATGCAAATAATAGCGTACGTATGAAAAGTTCATTAGCAATAATCGCAAAAATACGCAATTTTAAAAAACAACTTTTTTAAATCACGGAAACATAATTTTTATGGGTAAATTATTGACGAATTTGCAATATTGACTATGCGTTCTTATAATTTTATTCTCAAACTTATTTATATAAACAGGAGGAAAAACTTTGCCAAAAATAGGTGGATTAAAAGTAATTATTACTCAATTCCGTGAAAAGTATTGAATTTCATAATCTAAGCATCGTAAATTATGAAAATAACAGCCATAGAATGATTAAATAATTTGAGTAGATAGATTGTTGTATATTAAAAAATATTGTTTAGTCAAAGCAGGTAACCCCACCGGTGGCGGTCCGTAACTTTTCAGTGAGCTAGAGTTTTAAAACTGAAAAATACGACATAAATGATGAATTTTGTTTTCAAAATTCACTTTTTCGCATGCTGGGAAATAATTGCCCAAAAATAATTCTCATTAAAAATATAGAATAATTAAATATTCAATGAAAACGCAAGCTCAAAGAATGTCATATTAATTCATTATCAACACATGGCTTTCAATCTAAAATAAATCAAACGTGAATAAAATTATATCATGCAACCTTTCAATCTTCATAAACTTTACTGTATTTTTTACCGTCGATTGGATTGAAACCATATAAAAGCTTTAATGGAAGTTAAATAATTAAATAAAAGACTAAAACAATGAGTGATCAAATCTAAGCCTATAAAAACTAGTTCAATTGTAAAATTATATTCGGTAATGGTAGATTTTCACGTTCCTATTAAACATGTTTATTGAAACATTTAGTTGAAACCCGTTTTTGGCCACAAACGGCACCGGTTTGCTGTGTAGTTGTGTACGTCTATTTCTCAGAAAACAGCTCATCACTTCTTAACCATTTCAATGACTTATACCTATCGTGGTATTTCTTCCTTTTATGAAGCTTTATTTGTGAAAATTGGAAAGTCCAATGAAAAAAAAATTGTTTGCAATAAACAGTTCAGATCAGTTTTCTATTTGACCTGATCTAAACGCAGATTGAAAAAATTGTAATCTTCATAATTTTGCACTTTTCACTCAAATCAAGACCATAACCACTCGACCACGGAAGCCATCGACTATTTATAAAAGTCTGTTCTTTACATGCAATAAATATACCTACGTTTTATGAGGGGTTTATGAAGCACCCACAGAGGGATTCAGAGAAAACACTCGAACAAAATTTAGTTCGGGGAAATAGTAGCAAAATATTAGGAGATGTAGAAATTTGTTGTAAAAATAGGTATGAAGTTTTAACATACATATTATAATGATTACTGTACACTTCAAAGGTGTCTACTTTTATCGTGACATTCAAAGGGTTGAAAGGCGTGCCTTTTTGTTAAATAATGTGCACAGAAAATTATTTTAGCCACACTTCAAGAAAACATTCCATACTTATTGACTAAATTCATCATCAAACTTCGGACTATTCGCATAGTTTAAGACAGATATCTTATCTACACAACTCTTGTTTCTGTTTCTTCCGTGTTACCCTTTTACGTCTATTACTAACTTATTCTGCATGGAGATTACTTTACATTACTTCTAGCCATTTCTACCCTGACTTGAGTGCTTAACTGTTTTCCCAACAAAACGGTTAAGGCGATGCCATACGTAGTAATGCAAAATCATGTGTTTTTGGTTTGAAAATTTGGTCGCATAGAAATGTTTCAGATGCTTTAATTAAATACTGCGAGTAGAATATATCTTGGACTTTGAAATAATCGAGAATTTTTTAGACAAATCTTTTTATAAGCCCAGAAAAAAATAATGTACTAGGCCTATGAAAACTGCTTTAAAGTTCAAAATCTCCTACTTACGAACCCATTTTCGGTTATGATTTTCTTGTATAATGTGGCAAATTAGGTTATTTATAAAATGATCGAAAAAAAAGTATTTATGCCTGAACATCCACAAAAAAAATAAAAGGCACTTTATGGCCATGTTTTTTTCTTGCATAAATCAAAACAGGCGGATGGTGTTAAGCGGGAATTTAAACCTTATCGCCATCTACCTAAGGGTTGTTATTGATAGCGGCTAAATTTGAAATATTACACGACGTAGTGCATCGCCTTAAATATTATATATTTACTGGCTTTTACGAACATGTGTTGTACATAATAATTTAATGGAACAATAATCACAAAGTATTATTTGCCATCGATAATGTGTAGAACCTAAACATATAGTATGATGCTAATATTGATCATTAACAAAAAAATAAACGATCGGTCAGAGGCTGAGTTGGCATCGCGTTTGGATCCCACTCAGGCGTCGTACGTTCGGTTGACAAGTCGTCCATTTCGACAAAAGCAGCAAAATTTTCCGCTTACTGTGGTCTTAGTAGAAGATTTCCAAATATTGCCAGGTTATTCGTAACCTGACAATAATTATATTTCTTAAAAAAATTAAAAAAAACATCGAAGTCTGACATTATAACCTTTTTGTAACTGTGATTCTTGTTCCGTGCAGTTGAACTCATCTCTTATTTCTGCTAAGGTATTGCCAACTGCATGCAATCTAGGTACAAACGAGTTAAATGACTCAGTCCCGATATTGTTATTGCGATTAAAAATAATTATAGGTCGAGTAGTTCTGGTTGGTATATATGGAAGATTGAGTAAATCAAGGCTGTCTATAATTATTACAGTGAATGCGTGATTTTTTCGGGAGTAGAAAACCAAAACGAAACGAATGAACACGTCATCATAAAACTAGCCCGCCCTGAAGCAAATGTTGCTAATTCATTTTTTTGTGAATAACGGGTGTACCAAATAATGCTCCCTACGGTACTATATCCCCAGTTGAAGTTTATTATGAGATGAAAGTGAGTGAGGGAAGAAAGAGACCGAAAGAGGAAGATGAAGGTTGGAAAGCACCTGGCCACTAAAAACGGCCACCATATCACCGGGACGACACTGAGAATATCTACCACTTTAAATGCTGTCGACACCGAGTTTGCAAAATCGTAATAATTCAGACAGCAATACTAGGTTTATTGTTTTGTGATTTGACAAAGATTTGATAAATAACTGAACATTCTGACACAACTTTTTAATACCCTTATAAGGAGATTACTTACTCGTATACTAAACAGAATTGTTCATAACATAGCATATTTCTTATGTAAAATATCATTTTTATTGTTAATCCACGTATCGTTCGTATATCACTTTTCACAGATAAACAATCGAAAAAATATTTTCGCTTTTGATTTCTGTAAAATTCAGTTTCATGTCCTTGTTCTAATGTCTAATAATATTCAAAGGCCATATGTTTTATTACTTTATTGATTATCTTAAATCAACAAAGCGTATTATGTGTTCTCGCCAAGTCATTTCGATAATTCATACATAATTGAAAGAACATCCTTAAGGCGATTTAACCAGCGGACGAGAATTCAAATTTCGTTAAAAGACGATCTCGCGATCGGACGTTTTTTTAGACCGAGACAGAAATACCGAATTCATTCCGCTGCGAGCCGTACACTCGCGCGGCAGTGAAAACTACAGCATGGTTCCGATGAAATAACAATTATTGTTGTTTAATTCTTGGTTGTAGCTTTCTTCCTTATAAGTAGTTACATACATATTTGTAAATTATACGTCGGAGTGCGTAAACATAAATAAATACAAATGCAGTGCGTTGACATGGTAGATATAAAATATGTAGGTATATAAATATACATTTAAAAAAAATTTCAAATATTTGTTTAATTTGTTTTTTTTTTTAAATATTTTACACGAGTTTTCCAAAGGTGAGTAAAAATCTTTTGTTTTACTTATTTATTCGTTTGTCCGAAAGGTATTACCGGTAAGTTTTATTTCTAATACTTATCTTCAAAGTATTACTTGATTTGATATGTATGACATTGAAAAGAGGGTTTATTCCTTACAACTGTAGTAGTTTATATATTAAAACTAGGTTTTATTTCCAACTATTTTCTACGGTACCTACCTACATATGTAGTTATGCGATTGCATAATATTGTATCGCTTTCATGTATTTGTTTTCATGATTAACGGAGCGACCTGACTCGTCTAATTTTCGAAATGTTATTAAATTCACGAGTAAAAATTATAGGTTTGTATGTCAAAAATAACCTTGTTTTTTTTTCCTAAAACAAGAAGCTCAATTCACAATATGACATTATGAAACTGACAAAAAGTAACACAAAAAACATTAAATATGTTGAATTATACCAATGTAATAGTGAATTGGACAATAAAATAGAAATTATGAACAAAAAAATGATTTGAATCGCACATCACGAATCGAAATTCATTTGGTTCGTGTCACTTTTTGACTACCAATCACAAACAGTTTCACGTACTTTGGCATAAGTTTTAACATTTATACATGAAAAAACGATAACAGACATAAACTCCTGTCCATAGTTGATTCTTTTCCCTGGAAATTAAAGAACACAAAATTATCGCCAAATGTTATAAAAAATATGTGCTTATTCTGACTGATTCTTTCGAACGACCCTGTAGCATGTAAGTACGAACAATGTACACGGATAATTAAATATCACTAACCTTTGTTATTTCTGAAAATATATCTCCCACGTACGTTTTTGATGTCGTAATTTGTGCTATCTAATAAAACTTTTTTTCGAGGGTATTTTCCTCCTCATTTTTAAGCGAGGAATTTCTTTAAAATGTTATCAAGTAGACTGGCGTGGAATAGACGTCCGCTCGCCGCCCTGTCGCAGCGGGGAATGATAAAATTTCGGCTTGCGCCGGGGCAAGACACAAACAACAAACGCGAATCGAAATTAATTACTATTATATACTTTAAGAATATATTTTTTGGTCATAAATTATTTCTAATGTTTCAATTATGTCTTGGTAAATTATTTTTCTAAAAAAATCTGAACTATACCAATTTGTAAGACCATAAATAAATAGTCAAATTGAGGGATTTTCGTCACAAAACGCGTGCTCGGATTTATTTATTAGTAATTTTATTTGAAATAAAAACAAAATTCTTATACATACATATGATAGATAATTTATTGATTGTTTATACATTATTATTCAATGATTTGAAATATTTGTTGTATAATACAACTTCACCTTTGAAAATGCAACAAATCTGCGCATCGTCCAACGGTAACACTTTATTATGATATGAAAATAATATTATTTTTCAAAATTTTACATCTTACTTTACAAGATAAAATAACGATCTTTCGAAATCAATTTGTGTTTTTTTCTAGAAAAGTGTCCATACGTCTAAAAGTGGCCTCAAAAATGCCAAATTTCAGGTCAAGTCTACCTATTTCGCGGGCGTTGTGTAATGTTATTGTAGAAGGTTCATAGTTTAGATTCTGTTGATCAAATAATAAAAATTCCACGAATTTTCTATGTGACGTTCATTATTAATATATTTTATTTTTTTTTTCTGTACATTGTATCTTTTTTTACGTCGTATAATTTTTAACCTCACTCGGACAAGCCTGTGTTGAGGTATGTATGATCATAACATCAATACATTTTCACAAAATCTTACGCTAATCTGCAACTCTTACACTTGAGTTGGGAGCCACCTCAGGTTTGAAGCCCAGATAAAACCGAAAGTAGATGAAAATTTTACTATCTGATTCAAACGAAATTTGTAATGCATATTTGCATCATAAATGTGTACATGTAAATGTATCTAAATTTTATAATCTCCGTCAAGAATTCTGTGTTTGTTCTACCGGTATTTCAGTGGAAGGTGATCCGAAGAACAACAATGGCAATTCGGTGCAACTGGGAGGCATGCTAGACGCTCTCCCAACATTTGTAAAGTAAATAGATTTTTTCTTGTGTAGTAGTTTGTCTACTGTGGGTAAAGTTTTCAATCTCGGGATTTCGAAAATCGAGATCCCTTGAATCCCGGGCCCTTATCGGCACCGTAATCCCGGTGCTGCGCTTTTCTTAATAGCGTAATTGTTTCAACTGTGGAAATATCTTTTATTGCACAATATTCTAATAAATTATTAATTATTCTGATAAGAATAAAGATTCTGGGGTTGGTTATATTTTAGAATTACATTCTGTATTTATTCTCGTGTTTTGGAGCGTTTGAACTAAACGTGTATCGGAATTAGACTTTAAATTGTGGAACAGATAGATTTAAATCTGTCTCTACAAGAAAAGCTAGATAAAGCTATTGATCATGGATTTAAAACTAAAATTTCTTCAGAAATAAGAATAAACAGAGATGCATAAAATGTTATTCAAACTTATTTAAATGAACTGGAAAATTTGCATTTCGAAACCCCATGCTACGAAGATTTAAAATACAAAAATGGAAAATAAAATAAGATTATCTATAAATTACAAAAACCTTTTGTCTAATTGAGGCCGCATTACAAGTCTTCTCTTTATTGTCCACAGCTAGCTCTATTGAGGTGGTTTTTCACAAAAAACTGCGTTTTATAAATTATCCAACTATCATTAATTTTAGATATTTTATTTTTATTTTGTGCAGCTACTTTTATAATATATACACTATAGGAAAGACCCTGGGCCAACGTACGCAACGTATGCAATACTAAGTTCGCAGGTCATTGTGCACACTTGTCTTACGCACGCAAAGCAAATTTGTATCTTAGACTATCGAAATTCAATGGATTTTACCTTATAAATTACTTCGTGACGTCTTATCAGGTATATTAGTTGTTCATCTCACATTTTACCTACAAAACGAGCAATAAATATGAATAAATTCCAAACGTCAAACAAACATAACTTTACGCCAAAACAACTTTTTGGAAGGCATTTCTCTACCGCCATATTTCTTTCACGTGTAATACGCCGATATAGACAACGCAAATCGGCCTTGCATAAGGAGCATAGGATTACGTTTCATGTTACAAGTGTGTTTCTCAAGAATCTATTTCCACGGAAAATTGTATGGATTAAATTGTTCGTATATTTTAATGCATTGCCAACGTGGGCAATGTGTATCCTTACCTAATGGGTTTCAAGACTTTCGTGATAAGATAATACGTTTGATATTGTCTATTGGTATACATTTTTCACGTGTTTGATTTTCTTGATGATATGATATCTTTTAATGGTCTGTTACTTTAATCGATTAAATTCAAAATATAACAATCATTGAGGAAAATAAATAATCATGTATTTTATGATAAAATCGGTAGGTTTTTCCCGAGTGTATATTTTTTTGGAAAAATAAATGTTTTTTTATCTTCATAAGCCTTTTGGCGGCCAGCTTTGAAAAAAAAACATAATTGTTTTAAAACATTTATTTTATATGTTGTAAAAGCATATACTGACTACTAACATCTTATTTCTATGACATTTATGCACATATTCTTTATAGAATTTAGGCCTAATCCACCTCTATTATGACCTCTTACAAATGTTTTCGGTTTAAGGCGATGCACTACGTCGTTTAATATTTTGAATCGAGGCGCCATCAATAACACTCCTTACGTAGATGGCGATAAGGCTTAAATTCCCGCTTAACACCAACCAGCTGTTTTGAATATTTCTATTTTTGAGACCGATAATTCGTGGTGGAATTCCATTATAATATATTATAATAAAACAAATAAAAAACTTTATTCCACTTAATTTTATTTTGACCGTAACCGGTTTCAGCTCGTCAAAGCCATCTTCAGACTGGTACACAAAATTCTTAGTCTACGGTTTATATACACAACATATGGGGGAGGGGGGAGAGGGGTAGTTTAAAACCCTATAAACTACCCCTCTCCCCCCTCCCCCATATGTTGTGTATATAAACCGTAGACTAAGAATTTTGTGTACCAGTCTGAAGATGGCTTTGACGAGCTGAAACCGGTTACGGTCAAAATAAAATTAAGTGGAATAAAGTTTTTTATTTGTTTTATTATAATATACAGCTGTTTTGATTTAGGCATGAAAAAAACGTGGCCAAAAAGTGCCTTTTATTTTATTTTGTGCATGTTCAGGCATAAATATTTAAATGTTTTCCGATCATTTTATAAATAACTTTATTTGCCACATTATACAATAAAACCATAACTGAAAATGGGTTCGTAAGTAGGAAATTTTGAACTTTTAAGCAGTTTTCGTAGGCCTTATAAATTATTTTATTTTGGGCTTATAAAAAGGCTTATGTAAAAAATACTCAATTATTTCAAAGGCCAAGATGTATTATACTCGCGGTATTTATTTAAAGCATCTGAAACATTTCTAAGCGACCAAATTTTCAAACCAAAAACATATGATTGCATTACTACGTAGTGCATCGCCTTAACTGATTAAGCCCATCTCATAAATATGTGCCTGTGTCTTTTTCAGAATCAGATGATATTACAATAATTTTAAATCCATCTTCATCCGTTAACTGTATTACGTGTCTAAAATATTAGCACTTGAAAAAATGGAAAAGAACATGTTCAATGAGGCAAAATAATAATTTGAACCCTTTGAGCCGTGAGTATATTTGAAAAAAAAACATAGATATCTGATTTTTTTCCCGTCACTATCGACAGTGAATATAAATTGACTGATTTAATTTTTCAGTTTCAGGTAAAACTTTTTTTTTTAGCTAGTAGTTCAGCCGGCAGCCATTTTTTAATTTTGTTCAAATAGACCGCCGCGAATAGTATCGCCCTGGTGATAGACCACCATTCATTCACAAATAACAATATTATGGAAAAAAATTATTGACGTTATTTGTTTAACAAGAATCGTTTTTCCCGTCTTCAAACAAAGGCGGATCTTATTATTAGTTAATTTATTCATATATTATTATATCCAAAAGTAATATTTTTTTAGTTTTGGTCTACGTGCAAATTTCCTGTAGGAAAATGGTTTAACGGAATTTTGTATTGAAAACAGATTTTGATTGTTTTATTATGTTACCAATGATTAATAAATTTGAAATGATAATTCGCTAACACAAATAAATTTAAAAATACTAATTTGTAAACACATTAAATATTCCTGTTTTATTGGATTTTTTGATATTTTTCATCGATGTCGTAATAAGACGATTTCAGGTTTGAAAAAATAATATTTACTGAACGATTAAAACGGCCACCATCTTGAAACGGAACGTAACCGGAATGTACAAACAAATCAACCGACAAACGAATTGCAAAACGGTCGAGTTAAAACAGGACTTCGTTAACAAGCTATCTACGTAGGTAAAATTGTTATCAATGCGCTTTGTTCATCACAATTTTTTTTGTGAGTGCCGCACAAAAGTCTCAACTACTCCCAACCGTCTGCAGCCAGTGATACTAAGGGATCCCCAGTTGGGGTATGTTGTGGGGAGCGAAAGGAGATGGGAAAAATGAAATAGGAAAGTACCTGGCTATTCAGATATGGTCAACAAACACGTGTAAAGCCATTGTAGCAATGCTTGAATTCTGAATGGTGGTCTTAGGGGATGCTGAGTGTATCTTTCAATCTAGTCAAGAACCTTTCCCATCGAACACGATGGCCGTGTAGGGTCAAATGTTGTATTTATTATCTTGCGTCTCAAAAATTATCAATTTAACAGTTTTTGCAAAGACACGGCGGTTACTGTTTATCTAGTGTGTTTATGTAACGAATTAGAAAATGTATTCATTTTAAAAAAACCAAGTAAATTTTTATGAACGAATTTTTATCAATGATTTTTAAAACTAGGCAGCATAAATATAACTGATATGAAAGATATAGTATCTTATATTTATAAGATAATTATCTGGTACTCTGTTTGATGTAACAAAAGTCTCATTAAATTATTGCTTTTGTGGAAAATGGATTTTTTTTAATGTTGCGCTTCAATGAGTAAACTTTTTTATTTTATTTCAATAATGCATAAGAGTTCCAACATTTACATTACAACATACCCAAATTTACATTATTGGGGTATGTTGTGAGGCTGAAAAAGGTTAAGAGGGAGGGAAATAGATAGGGAAAATCAAGGTTGGAAAGACACGGCTAATGCCATTTGAACAACGCACAGTGGCCAATTTTGATGATTTGGCGCGACATCGCTCTCGGCGTTCGACCATTTGGCATCATTGATGTTTTTTTTAAGTATTAAAAAGAAATACTTAATTTTCGTTAATTCTTATTTGTCGAAATGTTGATAATGATTTTAATGCTTTTATAAAAAAAGTAGCGTGTAACTTGGGCGCTAAGTTTGTATTTTATAGATTATGATGTTATTTTCAATGGTTTTTTTTAATGTCAGTGATTAATTGAGAACACATTGGTAAAAAAAAATCATTTCGGGAACATGCCGATCTGGGGTCAATGTCACTCCAGCGCTCAAATTTAGGCCACTGTGCAACGTTTTGATTCTGGATGATGGTCTTTAACCAGGACAATGCTAAACGTATATTCTACCCTTTTTGAAATTTTGTGAAGCGATGAGGAGAAAATGAAAAATATAAATAGGTAGGAGAAATAATAACCTTGGATTAATCAGGTCAGGATTAAGCAAGGGAGCAAGGTAATTACAATTATCAATAGACCGAAAATATTACAAAAAAATCGTTGTGACTATAAATTTGATATCCTCCGTGGTCGCTGGGTAAGGCTTTCGACTAGCAATCCGGAGGTCAAGGGTTCAAAAAGATTTGTTTAAATCACAATTTATCATTTGAAATAATATATGTTATACATACGGCATGTTCCAAAGTGGTAGATATTCTCAGTATCGCCCTGTTGTAAGACCAAATTTCAGAATTGAAACGTTGCTTGAAATGTTTGATGACCATATCTCAATAGCCAGTTAATTTCTCAACTTACTCTTCCCCATCTCCTTCCTCTCCTCACT
The DNA here is from genome assembly GCF_061612785.1 of Hesperophylax consimilis. Lineage (NCBI taxonomy): Eukaryota > Metazoa > Arthropoda > Insecta > Trichoptera > Limnephilidae > Hesperophylax > Hesperophylax consimilis. The sequence continues at coordinate 23,936,635 of NC_142846.1, forward strand.
ACCTTCAGCTTCACAACATAACCCTACTGGGAATGCCATAGTCTCACTGGCTCCAGACGGCTGGGAGCAGTTGAAAAAAAAAGAGTTGTGTACAATCTATTTTATGCGAAGTCAAATAATCATAAAGTCATTACTTTCTTCTTAAATTTGGTGCTTAGCTATTTGTATAGATTTATTATCTATCACGATATGTACATAGGCACCTAATATTGCTATCAGATTTATTTATCAATATAATGTAAACGCAAGCCTAGACATTGCTTGTTCAGATATTAATTTAGTGTGTGTATATTTTAATCACAACAAATTGGTAAGTATAGTAGCGAAAATATTAATGATTAGATTAGGTACGCCGAAAACACGCTGCAGAGATAAAAAAAAACATACGTAGGATTGGCGTTTCATTTCTACTTCAGCTGCGTATACAATCGTGCCGCAGTGTTATTATCCGCGATATGCAAACACGAATGGCTCAATAATAATGTATATTAATTAATTAATTATATTATTAAAGTATCCACATCCTTGTCAGAATATGGACGAAGCCATCTGAAACTTATTTTGTCCAATATCTAAACGGAGAAAAATGAGTATTGCTATTTTATTAAGAATCCCTTTAAATTATTGGAAATCCGGTTTAAAACAAGATTGCAGGCCTTGACGAAATAATTAACAGGTTTCCTGATAAACTTTTAGTAAAATATGAATATATTATAACGATATCGCAACACGTATTCATAAAAATTCTAATATTTTAGTATTTCGTCATTATCTGTATATTATCAAGACGTGCATGAATACGTGTTCTGATATATCGGGAATTCAATAAAAGCTTATCAGGAAACAGCCTGCAATCCCGTTTTTAACTGGATTACCAATATTTGAAAAGATTTTTAATATATTAGCAATACTCATTTTTCACCTTGGACATAATTTAATGGTCGTCGCTACGACCTTTTCTAGACACCACACGGCAGAACAGATGATCTAGTACAGCAGAACATGACTAGAGGAACGGTGATATTGATTAAAGTTTTTAAAACAGTAGACATATTTAATTACTCTTTAACTAACGTTAAAACTTTTTTGTGTGCCTGTCTTTTCAAATGTTCAGAATGTTAAAATAAGAGTTTGTGTACATGTCTTCTCAAATGTTCAGAATTTTAAAATATGAGTTTGTGTACATGTCTTCTCAAATATTCAGAATGTTAAAATAATATTTTGTGTACCTGTCTTCTCAATTGTTTAGAATGTTAAAATAAGAGATTATTTACCTATCTTCTCAAATGTTTTAAGAATGTAAAAATAAGAGTTTATGTACATGTCTTATCAAATGTTCAGAATGTTAAAATAAGGTTTTGTTTGCCTGTCTTTTCAAATGTTCAGAATGTTAAAATAAGAGATATTGTATAATAAATTAAATAAATAAATAAAAAGAGTCGAGTCATGATCAAGTAAATGTAATACTTGAGTCGAGTCATGTAAAGAGTTTAATATGGGATTGTTTTGCTGTCCATCCTCTCAACCTCACCATGTATTGAAATAATCCACCCGTCTCAGTAGAACTTTAAAAGTCTCTCAAAAATAAGACATTCAGAATCTGAATCATTATTTGAATTGACACAGAGACTTAAAAAATCTTGCAGAATCATTATGAATTAAAAATTTTAAGATACCAGTACTAATAATAACATGTACTCATTTCTACTATATATGAAATCAATTCTGTGACGCATCGCATGTTTTCAATAAAATTATTTACCCAAGTTAAAATATTAACCAGCAGCAAAAACAAATTTTATGACACATTCAATTAAAGAATAATGTCCTAAAATCATCTGTAAACGTATACATTATACCTTTTTTTTTTTTTTTTTTAAAAAGAAAGACAAACATTCCTGGGTCACGGATAACCCAACAATGTTTGAAAATCTCCTACTACCACCACAGAAAGCCGAAAATGTTGCTTGTGTTGTGATGGAGGACTTAGCCAGCCGAGGAATCGAACACGCGACGCTCGGGTGAGACCCAAGCGCTATGCCCACTCAACCACTGACCTACCCACTTAAATGCAATAACTTTTATATTTTGCAACGAATCATTGAGAAAACGAATTCTTGGAAACAAATTCACCTCAAGTAGCGACGTATTAGGAAGCTTACCGTATTTAAGAGATACCAGGGTATCTAGCACAGTCGATCGACAAAGGTTTTATCAATAATGTCGGTAACTTGTCGTCGTTTGTCGGTAACGAATAAAAAAAAGTTCACAACGACTAGCGATCTTTATTTATTCGATGTAAACTGTTGTTTATACGTTAGCCAACTGCAGTCGTGCTCTGGAACGAAGACAAGTTATCGACATAAATCTTTATATCATGTATGTAGATAAATCTTTTATCGATCGACTGTGCTAGATATCCTAAACGATATTTTCTCATAACGTGATATTATTGTTGAATCACCATCGCACATATTTTTACTATCTTTCTACTACCATTCACAATGTGAAAACTTGTTCCTCTCTTTTCTATTTTCTATAGTTCACTCTGTTGTGTATTATGCATTTGTAAATTATATATTATGAACCTACGCTATGTATTATTATTATTTTTCATACAATTAGCAGTTTAAAAACTTTTTTCCTCGTGAAAATATTAATATGGAAACATATGAAATGCTTACTGCGGTTAAAAGTCAATGAATCCTCCTAGATATCTTCATTTATCCCATATTTTTAGGTTCTACAATTTGGCACATGGTGGCAAGTGATCAATCAAAAAAGTTTTTGCAAATTTGCCATAATATGCCAAAAATCGCTCGAGTGGGTGTTAGAAACTTAAATGAACATTCATGCATTATATTCATTTTGGTTTTTGTTATTTATAACAATATAAATTTTAAATTTAAATAACGGCCATCAAGGTTTTTTTAATTAATAATTAATTAGTAACTACTTTTTTTCCGTTTTATTAATTTTTCTTTTTGTAATTTGTCTTATAATGACGTGTAAACAAGAAAATCAAAATGCTTAATGATTTCATTCCCAAATTTAGTTTATTCCAACTCGTTAGGAGAAAGTCATGTCTTTTGCAAGTAATAAAACAAATTGAAGCCTACTTTTACGAAATATAATATTACTTGGCAGATCCGTGAAAAATTACGGCAAATTATCATTTTGATTTGTGAAGATACACTATATTTATACCTCTTATGAAAAGGATAGCCATTCAAAGAATATGTATATGAACGGGCCGCTAAAGTATGTCCACTGGACCTAGTTCGGTAAAAACACGCGCCTCGACTCAGTAAAGTGTCTTCATCGTGTCTATTAATTCATCCGAGCATCCGTCAAGCATTCGAACAAAACAAATAGGTACGCATTTCAAATAAAGAATTTTTCATTCATAAAATCATATTGGTACCTACTTGCCTTGTCTAATGTAATAAGTAATTCGAATTTTGAAAAATAAAAGTTTATTGAACTTGAATAATGTCACGCACTACGCAGGAATATTTCATATTACTTACTTACCCATGCACGGACGACCGAAAATAGTATTTTTAATGGAAGCTAAAATATTCTTTACTTTGAAGTTTATTGATTTTTAGAATTTGGAGGTTTTTTTTTAAAATTCGCTTGTATAATATACGAATAGCAATTGGAATTATTTATTTTATTTTATTAATCTTAAGTTAGCTCACATCTTCGTGTGTGCTAATAGTTTTATAAACATATAAACATGTACATTGTTTGGCAAACATAATCTTTCTTTAAATATTTCAATAAAGTCACAAAAAAGAAACATTAATAATTGAGATAGACATATTTTCTTAATTCATTTTTGAACTTATTAATATTTTCTGTCACAGCAATTTCCTTCGGGATTTTGTTATAGAGTTGAACGGCCTGGTACATCAGAGATTTTTGGGTGCTTGTTTTTTTTCTTATGATACAAAATAAAATTATAGATAATTTAAATAAACATTTATTTGATAACAACAAAGAGAATTTCAAATAAAGGCATCGTTTCCAAATAATAATTAAAAGATTTTTCATTTTGGAATTAGATTAGTATTAAGTATGCATGCCTAGAAGTGTAATTATCATATAAAAGTTTTGATTTGTTCAAAACCACTTTAATGCAATATTTTTAATTACACTTGAATATCATCTAGTGTTTGTAAGATCGACAATAACATATTGGATGAAGTGACGAACAAAATATAATACCAGTCCAGAATAGATTTAATTTATTAGGAAAAAAATTTTTTTACAAGTAATGATGTACCTACCATACAAATTATTTGATGGTTCGCTTAGGCTAGTACGAAATAATGACAAGTACTTTATTGATTTAATTTTTTGTGATATATTAAATACGTATAATAAGAGAAATTATACAAATTACTAATTAAAAAAAAACAATTATTATTGCTTATAATAAATAGTTTGTTATCCTTTGTACTATGCATAAAAACGATGTCTTGTAAACATTTGTTTACCATTCAAATAAAGATAGTGTTTAACATTAAAACATTTAGTTAAAATTTTGGGTCTGCCACTATACAAAGGGCTATCCCATCAAAACCGTTGTTTCAACTATTTCCCAATTTTACAAAAAGGTTAATTTCCTCAATTATTCGAATAGGAATTGGTCGTTGCTCAGTTCCCTCTCACCTTTTTAAAATTCTCGTGCTTGACTCCCCAGATTGTAGTTTCTGTGGTATACTAGGTAGCTAGAGAAGTGTGAACTATAGATCTCACCTTTGTTGGTTGTAACTTTGATTGTAACTCTCTAAGAAAAAATCCTCCCTTCTCCCAAGCCTTATCTGAAATTGCCTACCCTCCGTTCAACATCTCATCTCTTCTAAGTCTGAACTCGATTACAATCTTCCTTATAATTATGAAATTTGTTGATTTAAATAAAATTAGTATATAAGTTCGTCTTTCCACTCTCCATCGTTTGAAATGGTGGCTTATAACACCCTTTAAGAGTGAAAGCCAGAAATATTAAAAAAAAAGTGTTTGGGTTTTTCAACAAAATTGAACCAGAAGATCCCCTCGTATAGCATTCCAAAATGTAAGGGAAACGTCAGTGCCTCCAGTGTGCATAAGAAAGGTTTTCAACTCTTGTACAGGGTGGGGCAAATGTAATCACCCGATGTTCTTTTGCAGATATTTCTTTTCTTGATGATTAACTTTAGTACTGTTTGTTATTCCTCGTTCTTGCGGATTAAACCGATTTATGTATTGTCGATTTGTATTCTGCGTTTGTTTACTTTACAAATGTTAAAACCGAATTGACGTTTGGCGCCATTTGCAAAAGTTATAGCGTTTTCCAATAGGGTGATTACTTTTGCTCCATCCTGTATTACGAATTATTGAACATCACTTTCTGAAGGTAGGATTTTTACTCTGAAATGTGTTGAGCTGAACGCTTACAATAATTGAATTAATGAATACATATTCTTGTAAAATATAACAAGCAGTAATTGTTGAATGAAACACTAGTATATATTGAATTATTTCGCGGATAAGAGATAAGCCGCCATAGCTCAGTGGTCAGAGCTGTCGACCGGAAATCGAAAGGACACGGGTTATTTTATCAGGAGATTTTTCAATGTGGATGAGTGTTTCAGGCTAATAATTATTGCTTTTAAAATAAATATATATATTCGTGTTTTACTAACTTCTCAATTTCCTGATGGGCTGGAACTCCATCATCGGTTGATTCAGGATTGTAATCATGTCCTGCAGGTAAATAAATCCTATCAGGAACATACGAAGCAATTCCGTGAACGTGATTCATGATAACTGCAAAATCACATACATCGCACCTCGAAAACTATAATAACTTCTTTCACTTCTACGGGGGATTTAAAACGAGGAAAGACCGACACAAGAAACTCATTTACAAAGTCGTAGTCCAACAACCAATGAAATTCATTAATTTATTTTAAGTATACAGACGTTCGTCGCGCAGGACACGCTTGTAAAAACTAATAACTGAGTTTATCTCAAATCACACCATGTCCAATTTCATTTTTCACATATTTTTTAAATATAAATAATGCTAAAAACAGGTTTTAATTATTGTTGACAGCCGGCACTCAAGCCAAGACTCAATGCATGCACGCCAAGTCGCCGAGCGCACATCTGAAGTGTTTACGTTATTACGTGTTATTACCGGCGTGAATGATTTACGAATGAACTATTATTGCGATTTTCCGATTATTGTAAGTTGAATGAGTACGAGTAGTGAAATGTGTACACTTGTAGGCTGTATTCTGATTTTTCTGCGGTAGTCGATGAACTATTGAAATTTTGTCATTTCCCTATTGTTCCTTTCGCACCTTAAAAGAGCACGATTGGTGGACGGAGTACGCTTGTCGAGTGACTTTTGTACGGTAGTTGAACTAGTGAACTCTTGCGATTTTCCAATTGTCACTATCGTACGTTGAACGAGTACGAGTATCGAACGGTTTACGCTTGTATAGAGATTATCGTGCGGCCCGCGCGGTAGTTGACAGACTAGTGAGTCTCGTGCGGTAAACCTCGCTAATATGGTTCATTTTAATTTCAGTACTTAGTCATCGGGGGATTCCTTCACTAGTAGAACCAGCGAGACATCAGATAAGACAGTCAGCGGTGAAGTCATAATCTCTCAATTAGGATGCGTAAAATGAAAGAAAAATCGCGTTACAACCGGTAAACCGGTAAAAATATTACGCAATACATGTCGTATACCTACATAACCGTATGTGAAACTTCAAAAGAGTCTCTCAACTGCCTCCAACTGTCTGGAATCGTGGAGACTATGGCATCCCCAATTGGGGTATGTTATGAAGCTGAAGGTAGAGTGCGAAGGAAGTGGATGGGGAAGAGGAAGGTGGGGAAGTCCCTGGCTATTCAGATATGGTCACCAAACAAGGATAAAGCAATTTCAAGCAACTTTTCAATTCTGAATGGTGGTCTTACACCAGGACGATACTTGAGAGTATCTCACACTCTTGAAACAAGTCCTGCTAAGCCAATTGGGTTGGCTTGTCAACAGGTGCTTAAAGTTTAGTTATATATACATTTTTATAAGTTATAATTTACATCTTATATCTACAGAATCAACGATTTTTTCATACATATTAAAGTAAATATTTTTTTTCCGATAGCCAATTTTTCACCATATATTTAATCTTATTCATAGACTTACATTGCTTTATCGTGTCAGGTAATAAATTAAATATCTTCGGTATGTTGTATTCAAACGTCCTCTGTCCGTATTTATTATTAAATTTAGAAATTAAATTGTGAAATAACAAAAATTAATCAACTAAATTTTACTTCTGCATTCCGGGATTTAAACCCGCGGACTTAATGATTTAAAGTCAAGAGCCTTACCCTTTGACCACGGAGGCCGTCAAACTTACAAAATTTGCTTGTCGTGCAAAAGTTATTTGGTAGTTATTATACATACGTAGAATACAAAAATAAGTAACCAAAATAACGGAAAAAATTAAATATTTAAACCGGTATTTCGACAGCGAAATTTAGTCAACTTTACCGGTAAACCGATTCTGAAAATGCACACCCTGCCACACTTAGTCGTACATGAACTAACCGAGGACTCGTACAAGTAACACTCGAGTCGAATGAAAAAGTGACTACAATTCTATAGAGTACAACTCAACAGGAAATAAACTAACAGGACAATCAACGTTATTATATTTTTAATTGAAATTCATTGTGCTTGCTTTTTTCAGGGTCGTTTAAGTTGCTTCACTTTTGCAACCTTCACAGGAAGGATTCCCCTTTTTGTTTATTGTTATTACCTTATAAATAATAACAGTCTGTGCAATCAGTGATGATGATATACGTAGTATATTATTAAAAAGAGATTATCTATTTACGCCCATAGGACGTTTTACATAAAACAGTCTTAATAAATTACATCAAAGTACAATAAAGTGCATTCAATTTACATAATAATAATAGAAATAAAAATAGTTTTATACCCAGTTACCCAATACTCAATTCCTAGTGCAAAGACTTGCCCCTAGAGCACTGAGGCCTTCAAACCTGTGACCGGCGGTTGTCTGTGCGTGTAATGTTAGCCCTGCGTGAAATGTTCCTGCGTTCATTAAGGCGAAGTTTAATGCCAAATCACTATTTTGATTAATCTTTATAACGAATTGGTGTACATTTTGAATTCCAAAATATATGTTTTAGATAAATTGAAGGTTTTCCTATCGTTTCGCTTGAGTAGAATACAAATAAAATAACAAATTATTCAATTAAAAATATAAATGTAAACTACTAAAAAAAACATTTTTTCAATAGAAATGTATGAACGCGTAAACGAAACAACTTTGAAAAAATACAGTATTATAGCTAAGATTATCTGTGACAGTTTCACTTGATTCACTTTTTTGCTTTCTTATAAAATTATTTACAAAATAAATAAATACCAGTTTTGAGCTTGAAATCGAACGATTCTAGACTCCGTTTGTCAAGCGATTTTAATGCCTATTACCTACAATATAAGGTATACTAAGAATGTACACATTTTTGGCTTGTAGCTTCCTCTAAAGGTTATAGTATAATATTTTAATTGGAGGTTTCAAAATTGGGACTGATTTGTCTTGAATTAAGACTATCCCGTGTATTTATATAATAATTAAGTTCAATGAGTTTGTATCGTCTATAAGGACATTGAATGATGAACAATAATTAACTAATCTAGAAAGGATGTTGCTGAAAAGCATTTAACGATAAAAAATTATTTGTTTAATTATTGTGAAATCAACGGAACAATTGAGCATCCACGTATATACGATAATAAAAATAATGGTTCTTGGTATTTTCGTTATTTATTAAAAAAATAAATATCTAAGAGGTGTGGCATACAAGAAATCGACTATTTAACGATATTCGTTGATGAGTTAAAAAAATATCGTTTTAATATATAAATTTTAAGGCGATGCAAGCGAAGTAATGCAATATCATTTGTTTTGGATTGAAAGTTAGTTGGCTTAGAAACATTACAGATGCTTTATTTAAAAACTGCGAGTAGACCATAACTTGGCCTTGGAAATCATCCAGTATTTTTTGTATTAGTATAATTATGCCAAGAAAAAAATAAAGTACCTACAAAAAATACTTATTGTGGATAGTTATGTCTGTGTAGGTCGGTTTTCGGTATATGTTAAACATATTCTATTATTTATCAGAGTGAGCGTGAGGTCTAGAAAATTTAGAGAAGCATTGACACCTACTTCTAGGGTAAACTGAATTTGGGTATGGAAATAATTTAAAAGCTGAAGGAAGATATTTAACTGTCGATCCGTACCTGACCAAATACAAAATATGTCATCAACATATCTCTTCCATATCAGCACAATTTTTAGGAGAGGAGATTTACAAGTTAAAGTAATGTGTTATATTCTGTCTCCCTCTGCTTTCCTATAAATATGCATGACCTCTGGCTTAGTTTTTAGTTATATTTCACATCCTGATGAAGCTCGACTGAAGCGAAACCGGTAGATGTAATAATAAAAAAATCGTGGTTTTTATAAACAAAGTGTTTTATTTGATTTCATATATATTATTTGTGCCTGAAAAAAACGCGGCACCCAATGAATTTGTTATTGAGAATTTCATCCCTATGCCATCCACTCATGGAACTAGGATCAATGGAAGCGGCATAATTTGTCGAGATGTATTAAATAATACGCAAAACCAATGAAGCTCCCATAATTGTCAACGCCCTTGTGGGGGGGATAGAGACGGGGAAGAGCGGTAAGCGAGCGCGGAGGGGGCCGTGGGTCAGAGTTAAGGGCCGAACTGTGAACGGGCTGCAGATTATTTTATTTATTTTTTATTAAAAAAACATCCTTAATTTTTTATCACATTTTGGGCATACAGCGCATTACGCATTATTTGCCAAACAAAGAATGGTGGTAAAAATATAAAATTAACTAGTGCAGAAAGGGAAGTAAAAAAAGACATACATATTGTTTATTTATTTATTGTACCATACATGTTATTGTTAATTACCTAAATCTGATTTCACGTAACTCTTTTTTGCTAAATCAAGATTATGATCGAATCGTGTAGTGCGCGTCCAAATAAATCGGTATCAATCTTCAGGGAATGTATAGCAAGTGCAATTGGGTGAAAAACTAATGTTATGAACTTGCTGAAACTCGCAACGCCATTCCTTGGTGCTAATATTGCGCAATTCATCAGTTTGAATAGATTTTTTTTGTATTAGGTAGAATTATTTTAAATAATCAACAGATTTGCAGAGTACAATTTTGTGCATTATTATATTCTTTTCTAATGTAAACTGGTGCTTGACTTTTAGGAAAGGAGTTGTCGTTAATAATATAAGAAAAAACTTAAAACTTATCCATCACACTAGACGAATCAAAAATACAGAAAACATTGCAAGTTATAAACCTATATTGCGATGAAGAAACTTAATTTATTTTGTAACAAAAATTGACAACATCCTTCCTCCAGATAAAAAAAAATATTGAAAAAGTTTCATGAATACAAATCAAAAATAAAAATCTGGCTGAAAGAGTTCGATGAAAAAACTCTAATAAAAACACTAAAAACGACATAAAAGTCAAATTTAATAACTTTACAGTGTTACAGTGTATCAACTATATATATACTAGCTGACCCGGAGGGACACATAATCACCTATTGGTAAGAAATATACTTTACGACCTATTCTCATACCTAAAAAATATACATACAAAATTTCATAAAAATCGGTCGAGCCGTTTCGGAGGAGTGCGACCACAAACACCATGACACGAGATTTCTTATATATACATATATAAAGATTTATTTTCAAAGAAAGACAAAAATTTCCGGATTACGAATAACTTGATAATATAGAGTTAGGTAGTATTATTTTATTTAATCAACAGATTTGCATAGTACAATTTTGTGCATTATTATTTCCCTATGGAAGCTGGTGCTTGACTTTAAGAAAAGGAGTGGTCGTAAATAATATAAGAAAAAAACTCTACAGTTTTACAGTGATAACAAAAAAAGAAGAAAAAAAATCAAATTAAAGATAAGTACAGGAGACATGAATAACAATTTTAAATAATTTATAGGCATGATACAAAATGAATAAATATAAACATCAAGCCATGGTTCCAAAAATACGATAAAAAAACACGGAATATCTTAGAATATTTATCTACACCGGAAAAAAATAAAATGTGATACAAGTGAACTTTTAAGAGTTATTTATCAAAAACCTAAAATAGTGACACACATCTCGTCGTACCGACGCGCGCTCATGCGCGATTGTTCACAAAACTGGGATTTAAAGTACGACCTAGGTATATATATATACAGACGGTTCCCTGATCAACACATCGACAATTCAACACACATTTTAAAAGTACATTATAAAGGCATTAAAAACGAAGGAAAAAAAAACCTAACCTAACCTACTTAACCCAGTTAATAAAGTTTTTGTTTCATTACTTTCCATGACTTTATACCACTTTTAAAATTCGTGTTGAATCGTCGATGTGTTGATTTATCAGGTCACCATACAAGACAAATCATTATAAACGTGTGTTATAATTAATAAAAAATAAAGGTTTGTTGGTAATTTTTAATTATTATAAAATAAGTTGACTGATTCGGCCCATTGACATTCGTCCGCCGCGTGATTCCGGGATGTCCGTGCTGGCTGATGGCAGTTGAAATGGACTCGTCAAAAAATTAACTATAAAATGTCTAATTGAGCGGTGTTTAAATACTTATATGTGAAAGGTAAGGCCGTCTTTCTTCTTAATTTTCTTCACAGAATTGCTTTTACACAATTTTACGGCGCAGTTGACCATTTTTCTATGTTTTATCAACGTTTTACTAGGAGCTCAATACGCGACCGAGGTGTAAAAGCTAATGTCAGCCGTCTCCGTAAAATTCCACAAAATTCACACTTGGAGCGCGCGGGCACACTTCACATGCTGTCTCTCTAGTATCCATACTCTTTGCATCCACTAAAGGACTTGGGTCGTATCATTAGGGTGATTTGTTTCACAGAATTTGAACAATTCATCAAATTTTAACGTTCATTTTCGGCTTCTGTGTTCATTCACGTTCTGTTTTAATCTTTCACAGATCTTGAAAATTAACTTTGAAATTTGAATAATTGTTCAAATTCTCTGAAACAACCCGTCACAAGTCTCTGCCCAAATCTCACGGTGGACGAAGATGCTTCTGACTGCACGATACTTGTATAAAACATTGTTGCAGAATATCAAAATATCGCTAGGCTGTGGATAACTAGAGTCTCAACTGAATTTTAAATATCGTATATAAAGTATGTTTTTACAAACCAAGATTATACCGCATAAAAGTACCAACTGCTCCCGACTTTTCGGAGCCAGGGGATTATTGCATCTCCAGTTAGGGTATGTCGTAAGACTGAAAAGAGTAGGAAAAGGATGAGGAAGTGGAAAGTTAGGAATTACCTACCTGCTAAAATAATGTCGTTGTTATCTTATTAGATGAAACTGTTCAAAGATTATTAGTAGCTTGTCTCTGCTTTAAGAAGAGCTTAATTTTTATTTTAACTGAAGTTAAGTACATACAAAATATTATGGTGAATTTATTTATGGTAATGTTTTTTCTTAGTCCTTCTCACTAGACTGTGCTGAGGCGGACTAAACTTATTTAATTCTATTTTATTTGTGGTCTATGATCCCTCAACATTTAAGCCCATTAAAGTTAGAACAGATTATTTATTTATAGTTCACCATAAAAAAGATTTATCGGTCAGGATTTTTATATCAAACTAGATTCTAGTTAGATAATAATCAGTCGAATAATAAATATATGTATTAGATACTTATTTTTATAATACTTGTAAAATAAGTTCTCTTTGAGGGAAAATAATTGACGAAAATATTATTTCAAAAAGTTTTACCCTCTCTAAAAAGCTTAATTACAATTACTGTTTTTTCACAGAATTAGAACAATTCTTCAAATTTAAAAGAATAAATTCATTTTGAGAAAGTTCAATTTAAGTTACGTTATGTTAATAATGGTAAATTGAATAAAACCTTTGCAGATCTTCAAAATTATTTGAAACAACTGCATCTAACTTATTGGTAGTTATTAAAAATACTATCGATAAAGGCATCAAAAATTGTTTATGAACACTTCAAGTACTTATTAACTCTTCTTTATATTTATAAATAAGTTTTTTTTTATTATAAAAAACTTATATTACTTTTTTATTATAAAAAACTTATAGGATTACTTGGATTTCCCAGAAAAATCTTTATCGGTAAGTGTAAAGAAATAGACACACACAAAACAAATTACATGGAAATATAAGACACAAGTAGGCATCTCACCAACTCGAGTCTTATTGTCTGTCTTTTTTTACACAAGTTAATGTAAATATTGTGATAAAACATATCTTTGTGGTTAATTCATATTATTTAAAATCCATTCGTTGCGAGTACGTTGGTTATAAGTTATAAGGTATGAAAGGATTAATAACTTTACCCTTTACGGCTTTCGCTGAACATCAAAAGGGCCACAAACACAACTGGGTTTTGTTTAGAAACAACCAAAAAACTATGATGTCATTTTATTTCGCAGAAAACGTAAATTATATTTGTGGCAAATTTACAACACGTCATTAAAGACAGTTAAAATAATTCCACTGGTTTAATAAAACCACTAATGGCCACTATTCAAAAAAGTATGGAAAGAACATTGCTAGATATAAATATTTTTTTATTTTTTTTTATATTAACTCCACACAGGAGGCCCTGAAGAAAATAATTTCCCACGGGGCCTATGTCATCTTTGGGGATGCTGTGTGGAGGGTCTTTTGGTGAAGAGGAAGGAGTGAACATGGGTCTTGAAGAGTCCCATGTTGTAGGAGGGAGGAAACACAGAGGCCGGCAGTTCGTTCCACAGCCGAGCTGTTGAACTTAAGAACGAATCGTAGAAGCGACCCGTTCTCATGTGACAAATGTCAACCGTGTACAAATGTTGGGCGCGCGTTTGGCGTGTATCCCGACTACGCACCGGTGCCGAAGGGATCAATGACGCTAGTTCCTCAGAGCATCTCCCATTGTAATACCGATAGAACAAGGACAGCATACCTACCTGACGCCTGTGCTCTAAAGATTGCAGTCCGTTTGTTAAGATTGGGGAATATATCAAACGGACCGCCCGTTTCTGCACAGAGTCAAGGGTTTTTTCAGGTATTTTGGGGCTCCGGACCAGAGATGGCTGCCAAATTAGACAGTAGGGCGCACTTGCGATTTGTACAGGGTCAGCAGTTGTGTATTATTAAAGTATCTGCGGGCCCTGTACAGTACGCCCAGCTTCTGAGAGGCCAACTTTACTCTGGCTTCGATGGAACCCCCGTACCTGAGATGGTCACCTATAGTTATACCTAGCATATCAATGGAAAGCCTGTTCGGAAGATTGCTTCCGTTGAAGGAGACTAGATTATCATTTGGATCCCTTTTAGACGTAATCAGACAGGATTGGGTCTTTGAAACATTAAATTCGACAAGATTATTTTTACCCCAGGAGGAAATACTTTCGAGATAACCGTCCATTCTCTGCTTCAAAGCATTAAATTAATTCAGAAAAAATACTACGTAATATATTTATAACTTCATATTATCCGTACTGCTAATTTTTAATAATTCGTAAATGAAATCTTTAGCACGGGAGATCCCAGTGAGAATATCATTTGTTATATATCATATCTCCATTTGTTACAAAAAGGATAATAATAAGACACATTATTTATTTAATTAACAAAAATTATTTTTTAATTACTGGTTAATTCCTATTACTCACAGATTTACAAGAGCAGCCGATAAATAAACTTGGGGATAAATTTCAACATTGTGTTACACAAAAAAATGATAACAGGTTCATATTGTCTAAAGTCTAAACGAAGTATTTGCGGATTATATTCTCTAAATCTTTACAAATATTTTTGGGAAAAAATTAAAACAGAGAAAAAAAATAAATTAATAGTAGTTAAATTTTATTTTAGGATAGCGCAATCCTAGTGCGGCATAAATATAAACAATTTATTACATTTAGAGAAAAAGAAAACTGTAAAAAAATATTTTTTAGAACTACATATAAAATAGTATTTACATTGTGTTTGTACATATTTTGAGATTTGAATACTTCTCTTCCATGGCATCGTTAGCTTATGGTTAGAAGAGAAGAGTACAGTACATTATTGTAGTTATTTTTAAGTAATTAATAATATGGTAGGTAAATGTATTTTGAGATGTAGTAAGTACATTGCAGTGAGAAAGTAAAAAGATAATGAAAAACATAAAACGCAAGTACTGACAACATAACATAAATACATTAATTTAAAGGATAGTCCTTCGGCAAGGTCTCCGCATCATCTGCATCCATGCAGAGATGAGCCACTCGGTTGCAGCAGAACAATGACGTTTGTTGACATACGTTTCCTGCCACAGAAGCTGGCTAACCTCCCCTAAGTGTACATCGTGGAGACACTGCAGAACCTTGCAGAATAAGTTGCCTGTATGAATTATTGTAGCACACCCTCCGCTATTACAGGAAAACAGCTTCATTTTCTACTATAAAAGTACTGCATTGGGTCAAAGAATCTGTGGGAATCCTTCAGACCTTCATTTTGACTCAATAATTTGCACATTATTGTGATTGGATCCCTGACTCCAGCATTTGTGCGCGTCCGGTTAATGTGGCAGGGAAATAGGAGCAGAGGTCTTCCTCAGATGAGATGGGCTGGCGATTCGATACCTACCCCCAAAAGAGTTACATACGTCCCCCGGAAAATATAAGATAGTCAGGGGAAATAAGATTACTCTGAAGGTTGTTGTGATATCTAATTTGGTAGAACAAACGTCAGGTACGGTTCCGGTCACACAATTTTTTGCATGTTATTTGATTTTTAACGATATTAAAATCGATTAGACATTAGCATTTGTTTATTAGCTGTCAAAGATGTCTTTGTAAACAATGTTCTATGTAATCCATTTAATGCAACTCAATGTAGGTATCTAATCCTGATTAATCAATTAAGTTCTGTGAATTTTGAATTCAATTCCTACTGATAAAACCCGGACAACTCAGAAGGAAATGTTGGGGTTATTTGAATACACTTCATAGCAATATTGCGACTTGCGGTTTTGTCAATAATACAAATTATTCACCAGCACTCGGTAATTTGCATTGAAACTAATAGCCGGTTGAGACACGGCGATTTTAGTTGATCAACTCCACGTTGAATGACATTTGAAGCTAATCTACATATGTGAACACCCTTTCAACAGAGTTGAACAAGTTTTTAGTCGAGCAACTAAAGTTGAAAGCCTGTCTACTTTTGCTGTTAGAGTGTGTGCTGTTTAAAAAATGTCTGTAGTGGTCGGATGACAGTGACAGCTGTCTTTGGCATCAAAAACAAGAAATATTTAAAAATAAAATTAGTCGCCCGCATAGGGCCTAGATGGATGGAAATTATGCAGCAACCACCCTCAACCATTTGGCATATCATGTCTGCAAATTTGTTAGTTACGTTCAGGGCCCGTTCCCACTTCCGTTTTCAAATCGGAGGCGGGTCCCGTTTTAAAAACGGATGCTTTACGGCCCTGTTCACACTTCCGTTTTAAAACGGATCCGTTTTAAAACCGGATCATACTCTACGAAAACAAATAATTGTCGATTCAACCAAAACATTTTATTTGCTCATTCTTCAGTAATGGTGCGCAATGGACGACGATGAAGCTCTTGTTGTCATGTGGTACTTATTAAAAAGAAGAAAAAAAAAAGGGAAAAGAAAATTTTGGGTGCACCCAATCATAGCTGAAAGATTTTCTGTAGGAATTTTCCAAGTGTTAATTGGTGAGTTGAGAAGTTATGAACTAAAGTTCTTTAATTATTTTAGAATAATAATGATTGGATTATTTATATAGCGCCGTTTTCACCGTGAGAAAATCACCTCAAGGGCGCTTAATGGCTTAAGAGAACGTCTATCACTTCCTTTAACCATCTACTGGAATGAGTTTCAGAGAGCTTAACATATCAAAATACAAAATTGAGAGAGTGCATTTGTCTTAAAGAAAGGCTATCGATATTTTAAAGTAAGAAAACAATAACAACTCAAATATTTTTTATTATGTGTTTATTAAACTAATACGCTCTTCCGTGCATCGTGCATCTCATTAAAGCTTTAAGATTTTAAAAAAAGTAAACTTTAAAAAATTAAAATATGAATTTTATACAAAAGTTGTATACACCAAGTATTTTGTTCTTTTTTTAGTCACCGAACCTCGGTAGTGTGCAGTCGTGTTTACCAGTGCTCTGTGTTTGACGGCTTATTTTGACGGCGGCGCACAGTGGGCTGAAAATCGGCTTTCATAGACATAGAGACTTGAATTTTCAAGGGTATTTTTTTTTGCTAGAAATGGATTCTGCTGATCATTACTATGCTATAAAATGTCGTACGAAGAAATTGCGTGTACAAATGAAGGAGTTATAATTTTTTTAAGAAAAATTTGTATGGCGCTGACATTAAAAATGAGGCTTTCTCTGGAATCATAAGGTTGGCCGTTCTATCTTTACACACAGATAATACTACTATTTATTTGTATTTTTTTGACATACTTCATATTGTGGCGCAAGGTGCGATTATTTTTTTAAAAATCCTCAAAGTTGAAAAAACCCTTTTTATTGTTGATGATTCATTTTAATACTTAAATGCTTTTAGGCTTGCAGTGTAAATAAAATATTGTAAACTAGACAAAGCATACTCATATGTAAAGCATTTAAGCATTAAAATGAATCTTCAACATAATAAAGTTTTTTTTTCAACTTTGAGGGTTTTTAAAAAATAAATACAAATAAATAGTAGTATATTTGTGTGTAAGGATATAATGGTCAACCTTATGATTCCAGAGATAGCTTCATTTTTAATGTCAGCTCCATACAAATTTTTCTTAAAAAAATGATGACTCCTTCATTTGTACACGCAATTCCTTCATACAAAATTTTATAGCATATTAATGATCAGCAGAATCCATTTCTAGCCAAAAAAAATACACTTGAAAATACAAGTCTCTATGTCTATGAAAGGCGATTTTCAGCCCACTGTGCACAGTGTTTTGGCTTGCAGTGTAAATAAAATATTGTAAACTAGACAAAGCATACTCATATGTAAAGCATTTAAGCATTAAAATGATTCATTAACAAAAAAAAAGATTTTTTTTCAACTTTAGGATTTTTAAAAAATAAATCGCACCTTGCGCCACAATATGAAGTATGTCAAAAAAATACAAATAAATAGTAGTATTATCTGTGTGTAAAGATAGAACGGCCAACCTTATGATTCCAGAGATAGCCTCATTTTTAATGTCAGCGCCATACAAATTTTTCTTAAAAAAATTATAACTCCTTCATTTGTACACGCAATTGCTTCGTACGACATTTTATAGCATAGTAATGATCAGCAAAATCCATTTCTAGCCAAAAAAAATACCCTTGAAAATTCAAGTCTCTATGTCTATGAAAGCCGATTTTCAGCCCACTGTGCGGCGCGGCGTACAGATAAGATTTATTTATTGTTACCTTTTCGTATTCATTATTTTTGTTTATGTTATTGGTTTGCGACGAAGTTGCGTGTATTATTTCTATCATTTATTATTTCTAAAATAATAATTATTGTTTAATTTTTTTTTAATTTGTTGAAATGGAGGAAGATGAAAATCGACCTCCGGACCCTGAGCCCATTTATAATATTGTAGACGACTACGATACTGATGATACCCAGACTTCTGTAACCCTTCCTTCACGAAAACGACGTCCTCCGCTTTGCCTTGATGTACCTCCTAAAATTAAATCTCTTTCACAATCAAACGAAGCCCCAATCTCTCATGGAAGTTATAATGATACAATTCCTCCAGAAGCAAAAGCCATTGAGCTTATGTATTCTATTTCATCTTCAGCTCCATTTATTGTCAATGTCCAAAGGACTGAACAGGGGAAAATAATTCATCCCCTGGATTTTGGTAAATTTATTTTTAGCTCAAAACTCAATAACCTCGGTATTATAAATGGATCAATAAAACCGGAAGGTCGATACAAACTATCCATAGAATTTAAATCAGCCACATTAGCTAATGATTTTGTTAAAAAAATAGGTTCTCTTTCAAATAATAAATTTAAATCTTTCATACCTACATTCAATTTAACCAGAATGGGCAGAGTAAGAGGTATCCCAACCGATCTATCAGAAACAGAAATAGTAGATGCTCTTAATGACTCTCAATTAACTCCAAAAGTTTTAAAAGCACGTCGTTTGAATTTCAAGGATACTTCCACCGGCACCACTATATGGAAACCTTCACAATCCGTTGTTATTACTTTCGAAGGTCAAACATTACCATCTCGTGTATTTATTTATTATAACGCTCTTCCCGTTGAAATATACAGATTCCCGACTATCCAATGTTTCAACTGTTGCCGTTTTGGCCATTCAAAACCTATTTGTCGTTCCCCTCCTCGTTGCTTCCATTGCGGAGAGGATCATCCCTTTGAACAGTGTCAAAATACAACGAATAACCCTATTTGTATTAATTGTAAGGGCAACCATACTGCTGTTAGTGTGGCCTGTACAGAGTTATCTAGACAGAGAAATATCAAACAGTAAATGGCTTCAGACAATATTTCTTACTTTCAGGCCTCTAAATTATTCGCTCCTACAAAAATATCTTTTGCAGAGATAACGTCTAACGCTTCTCTCTTTCATTTTTCTCCCCCTAAATCCCCTCTATCATCTTCCCACAAAGAAACAATTTTCAAACCGATAAAATCTAATCCAAAATTTATTCCTTCTTTCGATAAAAAACTAAATAATGAACTTTTACTTAACCCGAATGGGAATAATAAATCCCAGGCTCCCAATGGGACTGCCTTAAAAAACTGTTCCACTTCCGATATCTTCCCTAAAGTCACGATTGAAAATTCTTCTTTTATTCAAACTTTGATTACCCTATTAATTACGATCCTTTCAAATAACAATAAAGTACCGTCCAACGCTGCCGATTATATGAAATCTTTACTCTCTAGCCTTCCCGATGTATCCGCAAATGAGCAAAATACTTCAATGGAATAGTAGAAGTCTATTCGCCAACAAAATTGATCTTGTACAGTTACTTGATGAACATAATATTTCAGTTGCTGCAATCTCCGAAACGTGGTTAAAACCCTCATACCAATTTAATATTCCTGGATATCATTGTCTAAGACATGATAGACTGGATGGCAAAGGTGGCACTGCTCTTATTATACATAATTCTATCCCTTTTAAACAAATTATTTTCCACACTCTCTCCAATAATTTTCAGATAGTAGCTGCTGTTATATCTGATATTACATTACTATCAATATATATTCCTCCCTCTACAATTTTTGTTGAAAACGAATGGTCAACATTTATATCCCAGATTCGTCCCCCGTATATGATACTTGGGGACTTCAATGCTCATTCTCCTTCTTGGGGCAGTGAGTTAACAAACCGTTCTGGCCATAATCTATTAGATTTTATGGATACCTATAATTTATGTATACTAAATGATGGATCTCCAACTCGTTTCACTGCCCCTCAACATCGGAAAAGTGCAGTCGATTTATCTCTTTGCTCATCTTCGGTGATTCCCATATGTTCTTGGAACATTCTTAAAGATCCCCTTTCCAGTGACCATTTTCCTATAATAATTACCTTCCACCATCTATCTTCCACGCATTCCTTTTCGATAAACAATAGTTTTAAATTTAAAACGAAAGACGCGAATTGGAGAAATTTTTCTTCAGAATTAGACTCCATTGTTCAAGAATCTAAGTCTTCCCTTGTTAACACTAGTTTACAATGTGAATTATTTCCTAACATGATAATAAAAGCTGCAGAAAAAACACTTAAAAAACGTAATATTAACATTAAGATAAAACATTCCACCCCATGGTGGGATGAAGAATGCACTAGTGTCGTTAAATCCAGAAGAGAAGCAATTTCCATTTTCCGTAAATGTATGTCTTTCGAAAATTACCTTTCTGTGAAACGCGCCCAGGCAGAAGCGAAACGCGTTTTGAAAAACAAAAAGCGGTCGGGATGGCGAAAATTCTGTGAACGCTTGTCTCCTGAATCTCCCCAGTCATCCGTATGGTCCAATTTAAAAAAATTCGGTTCGTCATATACTCCGCAGCGTTCTAAACATATTCCAGAAGAAATTATTATAGGTTTTGCTGATAAGATAGCTCCTCCGTCAGTTGCCAGATGTGAGGAAATGCCTTCCTTTATTTCTTATCCATCTCACTCTAGCTGGCTGGACTCTCCTTTCTCAATAAGTGAATTAAATCGAGTAATCAATTCCCTTCCAGACTCTTCTCCTGGCCCTGATGGAATCTTATATAGTTTCATCAAAGCATTCTCAGACATGTCGGTTGAATATTTTTTATCCCTAATTAATTACATGTTCGAAACGGGATTTATTCCGGAAGTCTGGAAAGTTCAAAAAATCCTTCCGATTTTAAAACCTGGCAAAAATCCATCTGAAATCTCATCCTATCGTCCTATTGCTCTTTCGTCATGTTTAATGAAAGTAGCAGAACACTTGATAAAGAACAGATTGGAATGGTTTGTTGAAAATCACAGAATTATCTCTCCTAATCAATATGGCTTCCGGAAAAAGAAATCAACCATAGATAATTTAAGTGTGTTAACAACAGACATCCGTATATCTCAGTCCCTTAATTCTTGCACTCTGGCTACATTTCTTGATCTTTCGTCAGCTTACGACGATGTATTAATTAACATTTTGAAAGAAAAATTAATTAAAATAAAAATTCCCTTAAAACTAGTTCAATTTATTATTAATTTACTAACAGACAGATCCATTATTATCCACTTTTCTTCAAAAACTATAAATCGCAAACTATGAAAGGGGTTACCTCAGGGGTCCGTAATCAGTCCATTATTATTTAATATATATACACGGTGTCCGGAAACTCGTAGTACAAGCGGGAAACTGGAGAATCTACACCACATGGGGAACCCAAAAAAACATAAAGTTTTTTGATTTGAGCATTTTCAAAAAAAAAAAAACAAAACCAAAAAAAAATATTTTTCGGCTATTTTAGGGTTAAAGTTTTTTCTGGTGTTTAGGGTTGAATAACAGATGTTTTAACCCTGCAGAGCAGAAATATTTTATGATTACACCGGGTTAAATGAAGGGTGATTTCAAAATAATGCTTCAAATCCGAGTTTCTTCATTTGTTTTACTTTCAAACAGTTTTAATTAGTTGGGTACTTTGATCTTCAGTAATAATTTATAAGAATTTGATTAAAAAAAAAAAAAAAAAAAAAAAAAAAAATCAACTTCAAACTCGATTTACTCGATAACGAAAGCTCAAATAAAAAAAAATATACTACAAAATCGACTCCAAATGTGATGTAGATTCACCAGTTTCCCGCTTGTACTACGAGTTTCCGGACACCCTGTATAAGTGATTTAGACAGTGTAATTTCTTCATCTATCAAGCGACTTTATTTTGCTGATGATTTCCTTATATATTTATCACACAAAAATCTATCGCGCGCTGCGAAGGAATTGAATTTGGCTTTACATAATATTAAAGTTTGGTTGTTGACAAATGGGATGAATTTAGCTACGTCTAAAACCAAAGTAGTGGCTTTTACGCGCAAAAGAAAAATACCCCCCTTTTCTGTCTGCTTTGATAATGTCCCTCTTCAAATCGTTAAGCAAATTAAATTTCTTGGACTACTTTTGGATCATAAACTTTCCTGGCTCCCGCATATTCAGAACATTTCGGCTAAGTGTGAAAAGGGTCTAAATATTATGCGAGCTGTTTCCAGAGTGTGGTGGGGATCTCATCCTACTACTCTTAAATTAATGTATGGTGCTCTAGTGCGAAGCCATTTGGATTATGGAACATTTCTTTTTGATCCTCTTCCTAAATATTTGGACAAAAAACTTGAAAGAATTCAGTCCAAAGCGCTCAGAATAATTATTGGAGCGATGAAATCTTCTCCAATTAATTCTCTCCAGGTAGAATGTGTTGATCCCCCCTTAATTTTAAGGAGACAATTCCTAGCTGATAAATATATTTTTAAATCTTTTTCTATATCGCGTCACCCTTTAGAACAAAGCCTTGATTATTTGTTCAATTACTTAAATAACGAAAAAAGATCGACAGATAAAAATCGACTTCCTCTCCTTCTAAAAAGTTTTCTTTCATTCAAATCTCTGTCTTCTTCCCTCCAAAATCTACAAAAAGATCCTATCCTTCCTATTTTCACCATCCCATTTGATTCTATCAATTATATCCCCAACGTTATAACTTCAGACTTCCGAACTGATATTTTAACCTCATCTAATCAAAATGTTGAGGAAAAATTTAAAAACATTACATCTTCTAAGTTTCCAGAATTTTCTCTCATTTACACAGATGGTTCTAAGTCTGATAACAAAGATTGTGGAGCTGCGGTACACATTCCCGAATTCGATTTAGATTTGTCTTATAAATTGCCTAAAGAAATTTCCATATTTACTGCAGAATGCTTCGCAATTGAACAAGCTTTGAGCCAAATCCAGCTTTTCAATATTCGACGAGCCTTACTGTGCACTGACTCACTAAGCGCAGTGTTGAAAATTTCCTCAAATATCCATAAACCAGAAGACTATATTATTTATAATATCAGAAACACCCTTAAATCTTTAAATGAATTAAATTTCGAGACAATATTGGTTTGGGTCCCTGGCCATTTAGGAATTGAGGGTAACGAGAAAGCCGATTCTCTAGCTAAACTTGGAACAATTTCTGGCTCTAATCCTTTAGATTTTAGAATTCCTATCTCTGACGTCATCCCAATTCTTAAATCCAACATGATCCGCTCCTGGGAAAAAAATTGGACCAATACGAAAACCCGAACTGGTGCTTTTTATGCTGGAATACAAAATCATATTCCAAGTAAACCTTGGTTCCACGGCAAGAAAAAATCCAAAAGATTTATATCCTGTATCTCGAGAATGAGAATTGGTCATTGCTCCATTGCATCCCATTTGTTTAAAATCCGGGTCCTAGATAGTCCACTCTGCCAGTGCGGCATGGAAAATGAGACTCTTGATCACGTTTTCTTTAATTGTAAAAATCATTCATCCTTCAAAGGCATTTATCGTTTACTTATAAAAATCACCCACCAATCTCCCCTTAGTATTCCTTATTTACTTTCTCTCAACAATTCTCGCATTTTCTCAGTTCTATACAAGTTCATAGACTTGAATGACTTCAATATTTGAGATTTCCTATTCCCGTATAGATTTCCCATAAAATTATAACCATCTCCCTTAACTTTAACGGCACATAGCACTCTCTTTAGGGTGAATTGCCTAATACAAAGAAAAAGTATTTTGTTTTTATTCAGTTAAAAATAAAATATTACTATACTCTTTCTTCGACCAGTGGTATTAAATTTTCGGGATTTATTTCCTTATCCATTATTGTAGTTTTGATTTATTTACTTAACAAAATAACCAAATACAAGCACGCAGCGTGCCTGCTTCCTTGCGACTGGGAGCGGGCGGGGAGGGGTCGGGGTGTGGCGGGGACTCTGCCGGAACGACTAGACGACAAGTGTGAACAGCTCCATACAAAACTATGAGCGAGCGTGTTCCGACACGATTTGAAAACGGACGCGCTGCGCTGGCGATCCATCAGACAAAAAATGTCGGATCCGTTTTCAAATCGTGTCGGACAAGTGTGAACAGCTCCATACATCCAATACAGCCACTAGGGCATCCGTTTTTAAAACGGGACCCGCCTCCGTTTTTAAAACGGAAGTGGGAACGGGCCCTCCGATGGTTGCCGAGTTGGATACTACTATTTATCCCGCAGGGATAGAATGAATGTGGTTCCTACTACTAGCCGTAAAACCGAAATAATCAATATTATATTATCTCCCGGCCTGGAGAAAGTTTGAAATAAAAATTGTCATCGAGATGATACAACATAATATTTAAAATTAAATGATATACGAGGGTTATCCAGAAAGTAAGGTTACAAGGGCTCCTTCAAATAAGGGGAACATTTTGTTTCTAAGTTGGGGCACCTATCATGGCACCTATCGTATGGGGCATACGAAGTATAGGAGATATCCTAACTGATAATTTGTTTGATCCCGCGTATTTGTCAACCTTTTTGTTCAGTCACAGTAAATTCTTCCGATGGAGGTCGTCGGGCGCTCCCGCCTGCTCCCGTCTCGTGACCGCCGCGCGTGAATTTTCAGACCGTATTGCACAGGATGGAAAAGCAAAAGCAAATGAACTCTATCGTGACGGGGAAGAGATGTGGTGTGTCATTACACCCCAGAATCCAAAAGACAATCACTTCAGTGGCGTCATGCATCTTCAAAAAAGTCATGGCATCTTTTTTTGAGACCGAAAAGGGGGTCCTTTTGATGGATTTTATGCCTAAAGGGATTAACATTAATGCAGAAACTTACTGCAATACCCTGAGAAAAGTTTTTCATGATACTTTTCCTCACTGAGATCTCCCTTGCTGATGATTTCATATACATATTATAATTTAGTAGTATGAATATTATAAAGTAATTATAAATATATTATTTAGTGTTTTGTCTGAAATAATTTTAAATATATATAATATTAGATGGTGTTTCTTAGTACAGTTGAATTGTTTCCGATCCCCCTAGGTTTTGTATCCAGCATTTTATGAGAAATTTAAATAATAATAAATGTTTTATTATCTTATTGTTTTGTAATAAATAGATATAACGATATCCTCACTGTTATAATAATGTTGGGAATTTTGAATTAGAGTGGGTTTTTGTTGTAGAATTTAGTACCATAGTGTAGGTAGTTATTTTGCCCTAATGTTGTATTTGTAGTTGCTTATTGGATATGTTTTTGACGATCTAGTGTTTCTAGTATATATCTTAGTTGATATTTCTTGTGTTTTGTTTTTACGAATTAAAAGGAGTATTGTTTTAGAATAGGATTGTTTAATTGACATGATAATAAGATTGTTGAAAATTTCTTCAGTGCTAGTTCTTCCATAGACTTCCAGAATGATTTTCACTGTGGCTTTTTGGGTTTTAATTACTGATATTAGGATTTTGTCATTTGCACTAAAATAACAATAAAAATTACATATTTATTTTTAATTATCTTTATGTATGTAAAATTCCAAACTGTATTATAAATCATTGTACTTACAATTATTAGATTTATAAGTCAATTAAAACACAATAATAATTATTATTACAATAATGAGTTATACATTCCAATAACATATTTTACTTACTACTCCATTTTCTTAAAAGTTCCTCATTTCTATCAGGAATACCTCAAATATCAGGTAATGAAAAACTGTTAAAATTTAAAAGAAAAAACGAAGTTTAAAAATGCATATTAAGAATAAAAAGGAAAGGAAGAAAAAAAGCTCAGAAAAATTATAGAATGCTTATTGATTAAGTTATTTTGAAAGTTAAACCTAACATTAGTTATAATCTACACATTCATAGATGGCGCTAAATTAATTATTTTAGGACAAAACCCTTTTTGCAAGTTACTTTTTAAATTTTAAGATTAATT
The DNA here is from genome assembly GCF_061612785.1 of Hesperophylax consimilis. NCBI lineage: Eukaryota > Metazoa > Arthropoda > Insecta > Trichoptera > Limnephilidae > Hesperophylax > Hesperophylax consimilis. The sequence continues at coordinate 23,963,343 of NC_142846.1, forward strand.
ATTTATTCATAAATACATACACATGTATTCATATGAGTAAATAGTTTTGTCCGTATAAAAACTCAATTCTTTCAAGAAAGGCATTCAAATACAATATAGAATTGGTGATTCAATACATTATTGTATTTGTATGCCTTACTTTGAAGAATCGAGTTTTTATATGTACAAAACTATTTATTCATATTCCGTGTGTATAAATAATTCATCTTAATATTTTAAAGCATAATTTTCTAATAGTTTTTTGTCCTAAAATAATTAAATTAGCGCTATCGATGAATGCGTAGATTATAACGTAAGTTCTGTTTACCCTGAAAAGGTCATTTTATCAGGGTTAGGAATTTCTTCGCCAACAATTTATCATTCTTCTTTTGACCTTCATGTTCGAGCAGTAAACACTTTCGTTCCGTACGTATATTTGAAAATGTATTTTTTTTTTTTTATATTAACTCCACGCAGGAGGCCCTGAAGAAAATAATTTCCCTCAGGGCCTATGTCATCTTTGGGGATGCTGTGTGGAGGGTATTGGATTAGAGATTGGGTATATTCTGAAATCTATGTATACATGGATTTAAGAATTTTTTCCACCCAATCTCGAATGAATAAAAGTTGGCAGTTTTCATTTTACAATTCCTAGTATTAGTGGCTTTGCGCGCTATTTTTCAATGAATTTTAGTCACTCGTTCAAGCGGAAGCAATGTTTACATTTCGAAAGGCGATTTTTGTGTTAAATCTCGACTCCAACACCCATAAATTATGTTTTTAAATGTAAGTTTGAAGGCATGTTTAATATTAATGATCAAAAACTTGCATTTTTGTATGTATTAGTTGACATTTAAAGTGAAAGAAGCCCATATAGACATGATTTTGTTTAAAATGAAACTATCAATAATTTTAAAGGATTAAAAAAAATATTGCAACAAAATTTTTCAAATAATTCTACAAGGAGTTAGCAGCATTGAACATGTTTTATCACTGCCAGTTAACAATTAAAATTCAGGTCTGAAAGGGTTAAGATCCTCAAGCAGTTGGGACTCTTGCGGTATTCACATAAAGAAAGCAACTTACTGCGTAACCATTAAATATTTTTTTGTTAGATTAATAATGTTTTTTATATAAGTGCAAATGTTGGTGGGGAAGATTAAAATTGCAGGTGAAGAATTGTTAACGAATAATATTTTGAATAAAATCCAAAATATAACCACACATTTAAAAAAATTAATAATATGTATTATAAATTAAAATTAAAAATTATACATTCGAAAATTTTTATGTTGGATTTACTTATAGCAGATTACTTAATTTAATAAATCTACTAAAATATTGTATTTCTAAACAAATTATCACACTACAAATGCCAAAATAAACCAATCTTTTTAATGTCACATCAACTTATTTTTACATTTATATAGACCCTCCTAAGTTCGACTCTTTCCAGTTGGATGAAAATTCATAATTAATCATCCCAACTAGATTATAAAAATATATGAAACAATAAAAATTTAGATGCCCTGAAATATAAAATAATTAAATTTCCAGTTTATATAATCTAAAACACCTTTGAAACCTCGATTTCTTTTTAGTCTACACAATATTACTTTTTTATCACAACAAACCTTTTCTAACATTTTTCATATTTAAATATCATTCTTTACGACTTCTATTTTTTTTAACACACCTACGCAATAATACAGGCATCGCATCCAGAGTTGACACAAACACAATACTCAGATGCATTTCTTGTATAAACCAGTTTGAACCCCATTTCGCTAAAAGCAATATGTAGGCGGAAGCAAGACAAGAGGTTATTTCTAAGCGATGTTTCGCAAGGATATTACTGTCGGAATTGTATTCATACGCATCAATACACAATCTTAAGTGTGTATTGTTTGGGACAGCTCTAATTGCGCCACCTATACCTACAATGTTAAATTATCAATCTATATGTTGCAAATTATTTTTAATTTAAATTAAATATTACCCCTATCCATAAAGTGGAAGCAAATATGATTAATCATCGCCTACTCAACTTTATTTTAGTATTCAAAAAATAATTTTAATAAAATAAAAATTTAATTTAAATGAATCATCTACAATATTATTTAATCAACTGTCCAATCATATTCCTTTATCAATATCAGTCAATTTAGTTCTTAGGAAAAATATAGCAAGGTGACATATCTACATTAATAAAAATTAAATGTTCTTTTGTTCAAAATCTTAAATCTCCGAAAGTTCTTCGCGGATTGCTTTGAAATTTTGACACAACGTTGTATTCGAATACGAGTGTGTTTTTGTATACCTATATTATATAGATGTCACCTGTGACAAGTAAAAAGATAATTTTTTTGAAAAACTGCGCAATCCGTTGGATGTGAAAACAACACGCTCTATCGTTTCTCTATCTCCAAAGACAGACTGAGCCACAGAAAATCGTGGCGGGGTACAGCTAGTTTAACATAAAAACTTTATCAATCAAACATAATTGTAATACATTTCGGCTAAAATGACATTGAACGAATGAGCAATATTTCATAATTGTGCCTATTTTATACGTTTAGTAAACCTCTCCTAATTGTTCAAGGGTTTACGAAGTTCTAACGCCAATTCATGTAACCGAAACAGAAATTCTTTTTGTCATTTGTTTTTACTATTTGTTACTGCCTTTAGGGGCCGTTCAAGTATTATGTAAGCACTATAGGGGGGCAGGGGGGTCTTTGCTTTGCTTATTTTAGATGACATGGGGGGGTGGGGGGGTCGAGATAGTGATGACGTCAGCACTGCTCAGCAGTAGTTATTTTTTTTTACACATTGGCAACCCACACATTTTCTATGTTTGAAAACCGAATACATATTCGGGGATTCCCACAAATAATTAATATGTTTAGGTACTCGCTTAAAAAACAGAATACATTAACAGAAAAATGTATATAGGTACCAATTTTTACCTAAGCATGGGAGGGGGGGGGGGGGTAAGAGCTTTGCTTACTTTTGGTGACAAGGGGGAAGGGGGGGTAAATAATTGTAATAAATCTGTTTACGTAATACTTGAACGACCCCTTATACAAGTGATTTCAAAAAGAACATGTCTTCAAAAAAATTATATCCAAGGAGGACAAAAAAAGTCATTACTATTCAGGCAATTCTGTTACGTATTTAAAATATCATAAGAAATACACTAGACTCCATTTTTACACAGTGCTAAATTCCTTGCATGTACTTACTACTCAGTATGTACTATGCGCAGAGAGGTATGTGTAAAGCGGGGCGGGAATCGCATTCAGTGCGCAAATCGCATGTGAAGGCGCGGAAACAGTCCAGTAAATCCAGTAAGCTCGAAAAATTGAAAACAAGTACATATTCCACAGGCTAAGGATATCTCGAGTGATGAAAGTAATGTGGTACCAAATGTGCGTAAACGGGTTCGTCTATTATCTGAGATAGTGAATAATATTTGTTACGACTTTATAAGGTAATTTTTTTTATTAAAATTAAGATACAATAAAAAATAATGAAATTTAACTTTTGACACCATGAAATTATTTGTAATACAAGGAAACCAATCCACAATTTTTTATTTTTTTATTCAATGATACTTTTTTTACACGGATCATGGAACATTTACATGGAATGTATCCACCGTGTAAAAAGGGAGTAAAGTGTATTACATAAATGCATTCTTTTCCATGCATAGATTGGTGATGGTGTAAACATGTGATCAATGATAAAAATATTTAATCAACTAAAAATTTTCACAGCATTTAACCTGTTTATTTGTCATTGTTGTCATTTTTGTATTACATCAATACAAATATTGACCAAAAAAATTACAGGGACAGAGCTTGTTTAGTAGAGAAAAAGTCAAAAATAGGATTATGATGATAAATGACAGATGTAAAAGCTGTGACAAAATATCCCACTATGAGACCTTTGTGTAAAGTCTGCAATATTCCAGGGAGAATTTCATGACGATAATCCCACATCTGTTTATGGACCAGGTGAAACAAATTTCCGAAAATACTGGAATATAAGGCTCAGAAGAAGAGCCGTGTCCTGCAAAGTCGTAGAGATCGAAGCCTTCGATAGAAGGAAGAATTAATAATTTAGTAAGACTTCCATAGAGAGATTCAAGCAACTTTATAACACGGATTAATTTTACAGCGACCAAAGGATTTGGAAAGTAACTCTAACCAATTTGTACTGCATTTGATTTTATCTGTTGTAATTCATTACTTTCAATATCAACATAAAATAAATATCGGCCGAGGTTTCAAATAATTAATTTTAGAAGGAGAACGGATTACTTACCCTAAACATAACCAAAAAGACTTCACATAATATTTAAAAAATTGTTACAAAAACATAAACTAACAAATCCTTGCATTATTTTAGCAACTATCGGTAGGTTGTGTAATTTTAAAGTACGAGGCTGTCTTCTTTAACAATGCTTTTACATTTTTATTCTGTTAATATATTTATAAACAAAAATTTAAAGCAAGCCAAAAATCAACATAAATGGCTTGTTCTGCATCTACCACAATTGTTATTTTGTTACGTTACAATGAGGTTGCCTCCTAATTTTTTTTATTTCGGTGAAAATGAAAGTTAATAATGAGAGAAAAATTAAATTTAATAAAATTGAGTTATGAGCTTTCAAAGTGACCATTGGTAAAATGTATAAAATTGTGTCTCGTGGGTCACAATTAGTAATTCGTAAGGCAGTACTGCAGTACTGCCACGCATGTGACGTGATTTGGTATTTTCCACAAATTTTAAAAGTTCTTTCCTCAGCATGCTCTAATTAAAATGGTACAAATAAAACAAGAAACAGTGTTTGTATGTGAAGAATATAAATTAACAAGAATAGAATTTTAAATAATGCTTAAACAAACAAAAAAATTACATACATTCATTTGTTTCACAGCTTCAATATTTTATAAATTTTGAACAAATATTATAATATTAACAAATATCTAAATATTGGGAGCATTTCTTAAAAGATTGCTTATTGAAAAATGCCTACATCTGTCAATAATCAATATACATTAAGGTACACTTTACTTTCAAAAGGTTTAATCGAAGAGGAAATTCGTGACAATGTAATTTTTCTCTTAGATGTAAGTATAAGTACAAGGATGAAATTATTTTAAGATATAGATGTGAATAACATTTTGCTGACTGCAAATATAGCAGATATGGTTCAACCAAATTGATATCACTGAATCACACGTGAACTAAATTCAACTGCCCAAAATTAAATCATGCTAACAAACTATCGACAGTCAAAGTTAAAAAAAAAAAAAAAAAATCATGTGCAGCAAAATGTAAGAATTTCATATTCTCGCTTATAAGTTTTGCTTTTTTCTGGTATCTAGGAAAACCTTATAAGAGATTTTACTGTATATTATATAGATTGCTATATTATTATTATTATGTAGATATCAAATCGAAGACAGTTAAAGATCGTATCTAAATGAACTAACTTACGTCAACAATAGTTTAATTTGAATCAGCAAAAAAGCTTTTAGAATTTTCTTTATTGCAATGTTGATTTTCTCTGTGATGAGTTGTACTATGTTCATGTTTACAGTTCTATATTGGTGTTAAGTGTAAGAAAGGCAGCATTATATTATACATGGTATCCGGAAACTAGTGGTACAAACGGGAAACTGGTGAATATACATCACGTAGAGAACTCAAAAACACATTTTTTTCTAGCAAATAAAGGGTAAAAATTTTTTTAAGGCCAGATGTACACTTCAACGCATTTTAAAACATCATAAAGAGCTGATAAAAACCCAGTAGCGACAGATCTTTTTCAAATTTGACCGAAAAAATTCCAACTTGACTCGATTTACTGTAAAACAAATCTCAGATCTAAAAAAATATACTACAAAAACAACTCCAAATGTGATGCAGATTCACCAATTTTCCTACCACTAGTTTCGTATCCAGGTATACATAATAAATAAATAGAATTCAATTTTCAAAAATAACCTGACATTTCAAGTTAGACAGAGTAGCATATGTATTGGTAAAACAGGATAATTATTATTGGTTTATGTAAAGGAAATGCAAGTTACTTTTCTTTGTTTATGATCAATCAATCAATTCCATATATCAATTCGCTTTGATGCACGATTAGCTCAACACATCGATAAATCTTTGTTATAAGGCGTGATAAAGGTTTAAGTCACATATCCAGATATAAGTGATTGGTACTTATGTCTTACTTCTTTTTTGTTTTAAAGTAATTAGTCTTACGAACATAGAACAAAATGGCAAACAAATTTAACAATTGAAATTATCGACATAAGACCTTCATCCCGCCCATAAAAGAAATATGATTTCCTCTTAAATATGTACGCTGACTTTTGAGGTGTCCTCCTTGAGTTAATGTTTTAGACCACTTATTGTTACCATCATCAGAGCATATGTCAGAAACTGAGATGATGGACACATAAATGTTGGCTGCAAGAGGCGGAAGCAAAAAATTACAGTAATTATTTACCTAACGGCCGCGCTTTTAGGAACGGATTATGGAAATTACGCTTAGTTTTAACACAAAATAGGTTATTATTTTTTTGGTAAACTAATGTTTAAGACAAGATTTGTTATGCATAGCACCAAAGATATTAGAAGAACGAGATATGCTATGTTGGCCGCCGGACCGTAGCCGGAGTACTAACTAATTAGGGTACTTTGAACGGTATCGGGACGTGTACGCACAGAAATCTGTTCTATGTATTAGTGCGGATACCTTAGCGTAAGCGAAGGTGTGCAGTAGTATTGGTGAACAAAACCGGCGACACTCGGCAAAACAATTCCACTCAGTACGAACTGCTCATAGCACATCTCGTTCTTCTAATATCTTTGCATAGCACAAAGGGTAACAATTATTTTTATAAGCAATAATTATTAGCCTGAAACACTCATCCACATTGAAAAATCTTCCCATTGTCCCGTTGGCGTCATGTATCTTTTATCAGGAGATTTTTCAAGGTGGATGAGTGTTTCAGGCTAATAATTATTGCTTATAAAAATAATTGTTACAAAATAGGTTCTTAGTTTGGGTTAATTAAGTAATTTATGCGTATTTAGATTGAAACGAAACTTTTTGAATGCCGATCATTTTAAAGGGAAAATTTTAAATTTTGTTTGAATAAATGTATCTTTTACCACCAAGTACATTTAATGCATCTTTTACCATATCTACAAACGTAAATACAGGGTTTTCCAACAAGAGGTGTTATTTTGATATTCAATCGTAAAAGATCAATGGTTTCGTTGCTTGTGTGAGACGTAGCGCCGTCTTGTTGAAAGTAAACGTTGTCCAGATCAATACCATCCAATTCCGGCCATAAAAAATCATTAATCATCTCTCGATAGCGCAATCCATTCACCGTAACTGTTGCTCCAGCCTTATTTTCGAAAAAGTAAGGTCCAATGACTCCGCCCGAACATAAACCTCACCAAACAGTCACACGTTGAGGATAGTTAGGCTTTTCAACAATAACTCTTGGGTTTTCCGAGCCCCAGATGCGACAATTTTGCTTGTTGACGAAGCCACCGAGGTAGAAATGAGCCTCATCACTCAAGATGATTTGCATTTGATTCACTCAAGTGAATTTTAATAATTTCAATGCTTTGTTGAAGGGTGTATCGTTCCATTTTTATTAATGGCGTAGTTTCTACTTGCCAAATGTCAAAAAATGACAGCTTCAAAAGTAACATCTACCGAAATAGCGGGCTATTCAAAATAACACCTCTTATTGGAAAACCCTGTAGTTGTAATTAAATAGAAAGAAAGTGTAATTTCGATAATCGATGCCTATTAAAAGTGCGGCGGTTAGGTAAATATTTACCAAAATGAGTTGACATCCCAAAAGTAAACCAACATAATACAATTGGATGTAAGAGTATTAAATAATAGAGTGCTTATATAATATAAGAAAACAATTATTGGAGTTGAAGAATAATTAAATAAAAGAGTTGTTTAAGGTCGAACCGCACTAGAGCGTAATCACACTTTAGCTGCGGTAGTGCGGCAGTGAGCGACGTTATGTCAGTAATTTGTATTGTTGGTGTTGAACCATATGGAGGACTAACAAAGATATTATCATAGTGTCATCACATACCCTACTAGCCGGCTTCCTCTTCAGGGACCTCGGGTAAGGATTTGCAAAATGAAACAATGATTATGAAAGTCTCCGAACAACTGACTAATTGAGTCAGTTGCTTTCGTATTTATTGGGCAAAAATTAAACAGTTTCTACACATATTAATATGGAGCAACATTCTTATCTCTAAACAGGATGCATGAGAGCTCGGAGGAGCAAAGATAATTTATTTTTATTAACTGCACGTAGGAGGCCTTGAGGAAAATAAATTCCCTGAGGGCCTATATAACCTTAGGGGATGCTGTGTGAGGAGTCTTTTTGAAGAGAGGAAGGAGTGAACATGGCTCTTGAAGAGATAGGATAAAAGGAGGGAGGAAACACAGAGGCCGGCAATAATTCGATCACAGCCGAGCTGTTGAACTCAAGAATAAGTCGTAGAAAAGTCCCGTCATGTGTACAAATGTTAAGCGCGCATTTGTCGAGTTACTTAACTACGCACTTTTGCCGAAGGGATCGAAGACATATTTTTTTAATCCATTCTAGGATAGAAAATTGATTATTAAGTCCTATTGTTGCATGTAGGGTGGTGATATGAACCTTATAAAAGATTCGTCTATAATATTTTGCGTAATATAAATTCCTGCTGTCCGATGCATACATGTCGAATGCCAAACGAAGACTGGTTAGTGACGCGTAGTGACATGAGCACACTATACCACACTGCGCATCGCGTTATTGCGCACCAAAATATTTTCCCAGAGGCAATGCCGGGCCACACTGGGTGGTGAAGCACATCTCTGGTTCGGTTTGTTTCATACAAAACAACGAAAAGAATGTTTGGTGTAGATGCGACGAGCCGTGCAGTACAGCGCAGCGACGCTCTAGTCTGGTTCGACCAACGTAATACTCAATACAGGCATAGTAAAAAGAAGACTTCTCGAGAATTCTAAAGAATTCACAAGTCGAGATTTAACAAAATTAACCTAATGTGTTAAAGTGCATCATTGATTAACTGTAACAAGTAGATTGGGTGTGTAGAGATTTTATTCAGCAAATTCCCACTGAGAAAACTCTTAAGAAAAGTGTATTCTCAAGAATTACATGTAAAATGTACCTATGTTAACAGGAGATGGGAACTATTGAATGAATCCAAAACTATTATCGAGTGTGATTTCAAAAAATGTTACAAAAATTCTCGAGAATTCCTGTGATACTTTTCTGTTACAACCCTTTACAACTCAGTTATCGAAGATAATGTCTATTCAATGCATCCAAAAATATACTGCATGTATTTTGAGAACTGTGATGAAAATTCTCGATAATTTCAATGAATTAGCAATACCAATTACCAAGAGATGATGTCTATTAAACATTGCACGTAATTTTAAAAATTCTCGAAAATTACCGAAGATTTTGGACGCATTTTCTAAGGAATACACGGAATCTGCATAATGTAACAGTGACTAGCTGGGGCGGCAAGTGACGGCCCCCTCCTCGGGGGATCCCTGGGACCCTGCACGTGCCCCTGGACCCCCCTCGCGGGCCCCTCGCCCTCCCACCCCGCTCGAGCTCTGGTACGTGATGTTCAGCAGCATGGCCTCAAAAGGGTCTGCCCGCATACGCTGCTGATTTGCTTGCGCCACGTCAGGAAGGTCTGTCACTTCGCGTGGGTCTGCCACGCCATCCTGAAACAAATTTTTAATTCGCTATAGCAATGTAAACAAATTAATTAGGACGGTTAATGCCAGCGGCATGTGGTCTACATACAATAAATTTGTATTGCGTGAATCTTACAAATGGAAAATAAGTAAAAAAAATTACAAAATATATCTGTAGTCTTAGATCAAAGCGCAGAATCCTCAGGAGAACAGTTTTGTCAATTGTTCCAGAAAATCGAAAAGTTTCACTGATTTGGTGAAAGATTTACACATAAGATAAAGTCAAGTATCTATTTCTATATCAAGCAAGAGAGTACAGAAAATTTAATCAAATGATACATCTTCACAACAATTACCATCTTTGCATATATCATACAACTACATATCGTCGCATTAATTTGTAGACTGCGTAACTCCAAATTTTTCGAAAATACGTTTTTAATGCCATCTGGTGTTAAAATTAGACCCGCATCGACTAGTAAAACTCTAAAATTTAAAAAAAAATTAACCTTTTAGATAAACACAAATTAGGAAACTGCGTAAAATTATGGTGCCATTTTTACTCGCGAATACTTCGTAACTCCTTAATTCAGTATTGGCCGGTGAGCCGTGCACGCTTGTTGTGTTTTTGACTGAGGAAATTTATTTACGGTGTAATAGTTTTACCGTGAAATTAACTGAGATAAGTTGATTAATCAATTTTCAACATTTTATAACCTTAATTTTAATTGTGAAGTCACGAATAGTGTTTTGTATCTGCAGTCTAAACTGACGTCTTCTGCACCGTGTGACGCTCTGCCGTAGCTCTCTTGTTTTATGTGCCTCTGCGGTTTCGTAAATACCTAATAGGTCCTTGTTCTGTGATTATCTCTTCTTCAAGGTCACCATCTCTTTGCAAGTGGATCTCCTCCTGATGCATATCCGGATCCGGTTCTTCACTGTCCTCTTCAAACAAACCAAAATATTTACAGTGGAACGTGCCGCAATTCCATCTCGTCTCTCCTCAGACACAGTCCGTTCTCTGTCAGGCATCTTCCGCGGGTCAAGCACATGTCTTGGTATGCCATCTACTTCGATGTTGTTGACTGAAGTAAGTCCTGTCACCCTTCCATGCACGATGTGCATCTCCCATCTACTGGTTTAACCGCAAGAAGATCGCCCACTTAGAGCTCAGTCAATACTTCCTCTTCTATATTCACTTGCGCAGAAGGGTGTCTCCACGAGTGTGAACTATACTAGACAGCGCAATACCTCGATCATCCTGACTTTTCGCAGCCAAAGATTGTACCGAAACACTGCCTGCAGGGGATCGCTTCCACTTCTGGCTGCAGTTCTCTTTATTGTTTGCTGATGTCGTTCAACTATACCGTTTCCAGCTGGTCGGTATGCCGCGCAAAATCTTTGACGAACATTCCATCTCTTACACTTATCTGTAACACTGTAGGAACAAAATGCAGTACCATTGTCCATGAGAACTACTTTGGGCGGGCCTCTTTCCCGAAACACTTCTTCCAAATGTCTGATAATCGAAGCTGCATTATCTGACTCGATTTCCCGCCACACGGCAAATCTACTTGGACCGCAATCGATAAATGTGAGTAAACATTTCCTACCGAAATGAGTAACATCAACTGCCAAGCGACTCCAGGTTGTCACAACATTAAGATTACCCGCTTCATGGGATGATCGTGGAGGGTCAATTGTCCTGCATTGTACGCAGGAACGCACGCATCTATCGACGTCCTTTCTTCTCGCCTCGGGATCGACCAGCCGGGCAAGATGAAGCGTTCACTTTACTCCAAAGTGATGCTGAGCATGAAGAGTTTCTACGCTTAAAGCACATGTTTGCTCACCAGTTCCACTTTCAAGTCTCTCCCACCTATCTTCACACTCTGAGGAGTCTCTTTCACAACGTTTCCTGTCATGGCTACTCTTTGCCCGGGTCTTGCAAACCCTAGTAAGTACATCAGTTTTATTTCTACAGGACAACAAGGGTGATCGACAATGTCAGATCAAATTCTTCTACAATCTCCTACATCAACTCCAAGCGTCACTTAACGATCATCTCTGACACGACTACTCCCGGTCAGTGTAGATCTCACCCAGCACAAAACCGTCGCCGAATCTGTAATGATCTCCAGAGTTTGAAGATTTCACTTCAGAGTCAGATTTAATCCCTTAAGGAAGGAAAAGTATCAGCATTTACAAGACTTAAAACAGACATTAGAAAAGGATTACCACTCCTTTAACGATAACCTTCCGCATCATTAAAATGCATCTAAATAGACTGTCTCGACATACACATACATTGTTGTGTTTTATTTTGTAAATGTAAAAGAAAAAAAAAATTCATGGGGGGGGGGGGTGGCTAGAGAATTGTTTAAAATTGATGTTTTTGAAAAACTGCCGACAAAATTCGATTTACGCAGAAATATATCATATTTTTACGAATTTATTTCGAATATCTGAATTTTAAGAGCCGGCCGCGACGGAATACGGCCGCGAATTCTCGTTTTACGCGGAAATATATCGTATTTTTACGAATTCAAATTCAGATATTTGAAATAAAGGGCCGGCTGCGACCGAAATCGGCAGCAAAATCTCGATTTACGCGTAAATATATAGCATTTTTACGAATTTATTGCGAATATCTGAATTTACAGGGCCGGCCGCTACGGTAATCGACCGCGAAAATAAAGAAATAATTGGTATTAATACGAATTTACAATAAAATACCACCCGGATTTGAAGAGGCGGCCGAGAAAATCGATTTTCGCGTTTTTTTTTCTTCTTTTTTTTCATAAAATTTCGAATTACGTGGGAATTCGTTAATTCGAAATTTGATTTTTGATGTCCGCTGGATTTCGAATTAACGAGGTTCTACTGTATAAGGAATATAGATACAAAAATATTTAACAATATTACAATTTAGATCATCATTGGTTTTGTATACCTTATCAGAAAAGAGGAGTTCCTGTGTCTGATAAGGGAGCCACGATTCTTACATAGGTTATATGTTAAATATATATATATTAAATAATAATAAATATTAAATATATATATTAAATAATAAATAATAAATTACATCAAATACATATATTATGTAATTAATAACTGTACTATATTCAATATTGTGTAATGTAAATCATGTATCTTTTTTTTACTAATAAAAAAAAAAAATGTTATAATAATATTTTTGTAAAGAATATAGAATTTTCAATATAATGTTTAATTTAAGTTTTTTTTTATAAATATGTACAGCACTATCTCAGTAATCTGTTGCTTAATTATGCGAAAACAACTACATATAATCCAGTTATTTTGACTAATTGAAAGCACAAAATCAAGCATATGATTGGCCGGTATTTGTATGTCAAATTCAGTAGTCGGCCGCATGCCTAGACTCGAGCGCAAAGCCATGTACACCGACTGGTTGGGTAATCTTACTCTTACACACTCAGTTACAAAACTGCTGTCTAGCTTGCTAGAGCTGACCACTTGTTACGAAACACGGCCCACCCTAATACGCAATATACAATTCAAGCCATCCTAAATAGTAAGAGCTTCACAAATCCCCCGCTCGCCTATACACTGGGAAGCAACCGGCCGCTTCGCCAGTTGAAATCAGACACCAGGCTAGCAAATTAATCATTAACAACGAAATAATCACAAACAACATAGAGATATGCGACCACTTTAAAAATTTCTTTTGTAACATTGGCTCCTCCTTAGCTAATAATATACACAACAAAATCACACACAATCTAGTCAATGAAATAACATTAGTGCATGATAGCATGGAATCATTATATCTTCAACCTACCACGGAATTAGAAATAAGTAAAATAATAAAATCCTTAAAACTAAATGCAAGCGCTGGTTATGATACACTCAAATGTAAGACAGTTCAAAGTCTCTCCACAGAATTGGTTCCTATTTTATCAAAGTTAATTAATCAGTGTCTTAAAGAGGGAACTTTTCCAGATAGTTGCAAAATTGCTAAGGCAATACCAATTCACAAAGGTGGGTCCAAAACGGATACCTCAAATTACAGACCCATTTCTATCTTACCAATCTTATCTAAAATCTTTGAACGTGTAATCTACGATAGATTAAACAACTTTCTATCAATAATATCGTTCTTATATAAAAAAACAATATGGCTTTAGGAAAAAATCAAACACACTTGCGGCAATAAATGACTTAATCAGTAAACTTAGAAGCAGCATTGATGGTGGAAATTATATTTTATCTATACTAATTGACCTTCAAAAAGCCTTCGATACAGTAAGCCATGACATACTTCTCAAGAAACTCGAGAAAATTGGTGTAGTTGGTCCTGCTCTTAATCTATTCAAATCATATCTTAGCAACAAAAAGCAATTCGTTAGCATCAATAATCAAAATAGCAACCACCTACCAAAAAAATACGGAGTTCCGCAAGGATCCATACTAGGACCACTTCTGTTCCAAATTTATATAAATGATATCTCCCAATTAGATTTAAACGGTGATATTTTTTTATATGCAGATGATACTGCAATTTTCTACTGGGGTAAAGATTTAAACATCTTACTAGAAAATGCACAGAGTGACTTAGACAAAATTAACAGTTGGCTCCAATCAAATATATTAACCATGAATGTTAAAAAACAGGATACATGATTTTAAGCTCAACTCGTAAAATAATTCCTCCTCATGTACCCTTAAAAATTGAAAATAACAACCTGCAAATCCTGATACAGGAGAAATATCTTGGGCTGTGCATTGATAAACACCTAACTTTTAAACAGCATATTCAAGATATTAAAGATAAAATCACCCCCTTAATTAGCGTATTCAGCCGGATATCATATCTGTTACCAAATAAAATTAAAAAAGGTCTATATTATAGCCTCGTACACTCACCTTTAAACTACTTGGTTGAAATCTGGGGAAATACATGTGAAACATATATAAACGAACAACAGGTAACATAAAACAAAGTAATCAAAAAGCTATTTCACTTCAAACCTAGAACATCAACAAAAATATTATATATTGAAACAAAACTATTAAAATTAAAAAAATTATATGAATATAATACATGTCTCCTTATTTACAAAATAAATAATAAACTCATACATACAAATACAGAACTCATTAAAACATCCCAAGTACACACACACACTTTACACGGCAACACGATAAAATACATTTAAACACCATATATACTCATTATGGCAAGCAATCCATTGGTTACGAGGGAAGCAACATATATAATTGCCTCCCAGACGAAATTAAAAATGAAAAAAGTATAGGTACATTTAAAAAAAAATTGTTCAGTTTTATGCTCAATCAACAAAACAATGAAAGTGAATAATATCAGTGTGTAATATATTTATGTGTAATATATATGTTATTTCTAGTTAAATAAGTGAAAATGTAATTTTCTTTTATCTAGAATAAAAAAAAAAAAAAAAATAAAATTTAAAAAAAGCGCGCGGCATTTGCGCCAAGATCACAAGCAACGCGGTCAAAGCCGCGTCGTAGTATCTATTGTTTGGAAACGGTAATACTGCCGGTATCCTTAGACCATGGACCAGGACCGCTATAATCGGGTCCTGGGAGTTAACCTAGTATTGAATCCGCGTGTGTACCGACTCAACTCCCCGCCTTGGACAGCAAGTGCGACTTTCTGCATCATGACTTGACGTACTCGTAAGCTATCTTCAACCTAAAACCCCCTTATTTTGTGTTCACTTAGTAAATTCAGTAGTACCATTCACCCAGTTGAGAGAAAAGAGAGAGATCGATACTGTTTTTATGGTTACGATGTACACCCCGTTGTAAACTATTGAAATAAACCCTTTTCACCACATCCTGGCTTGTGATATATGTAACCTTATCTGTGCTGACCGTGGAGAGCTCGAGGAGAACAAAGAAGTCCCCCACTCCTTGCAGACAAAAGGATCTCACCGCCTCCGATTACTGAGCTACACAAGTGCCCCTGGTTCGATACCAGTAAGCACGTGCCTTCCCTTGAGGACCCCCCGTGTTATAACATAGCAAACTGTCACCCATGATGGGGCTTTTTATAACCTAGCAACTGGCTTCCAGCATGGCGCATTTATAACATAGCAACTGGTGCCCTATTATGAGGCCCCTATCTCTAAACTTTATAACATAGCACACTTTACCAGTCACTAGGGTTCATTATTGTTGTTTTAGAACATTTCTGTTGGTCCTCTGTGGATGTTAGCAACTGTCGCACATGTTTAGGTTCCTTTCATTCTACCATGTTTTTTGTTTGAGTAGCAGCGTTTGTTTGTTTTTATGACCTGTTTTAATTTTTAGCACATTTTGTATGCACGCACTACAAGCCACTGCTTTCACTAATTGGACACCTGCTTTAATGTGGTGGATTAGTGTGAGAGTACTGTATGTCCATTTGAAAGTTTTATATCGATTAACCAAATAAATATCTTGTACAACAGCAAAAAAAAATTAATATGTACAAGCATGCGAAAATTGATTCACTTCAACAATATGTAATAGAAATCAGCATACCTCTGGTCTAGGGCTCCATAATCGGACAGTGGACTCAATGCCACTGGTGGCTATAAGGCACATGGTAGGGTGCACCTGAATGCAGTTTACTATGGACTCATCCCCGCGCATGCAGCGGACTATGTTTCCTGTTTTCCTGGACCAGATGAAGAAGGAACCGTCATCTGACCTGAAACAAACACAACACACTCAGAATAGTTACAAAAGGGTGGTCCATGTTCGATTCTTGTAGTGGGTAACCAACACCATTTTGTATGAGTTCTACTCAGTGAATAGGTGTGTACTATAAACCTCAGGATTCATAGATTTTTTTAAAAGTAGGTGGTATTTAGAAAATGCATATTTCTATTTTTGTTACTGACAATTCGGGGGTTTAGGATCACAGGCACCTAACTAAAAAAACTGGTGTTTTGCCATGCCATGTTTTGTAATGCCATAATCATATTTATTAGTAACACGAAGCTCTATTTCATACATACAGCTGTTCAAGAAATACAGTTAGGCATATCAGTTGGGCATACAGGTGGGCGGCATATGAACATTCCAATCTTTATTCACATTTATTTCAAAACTATATTTTTGAAGATGGGCCCCTGTGATCCTAAACCCCCGAATGAGTGTTGCGATTCCATCATAATGATATATTAAAACAATTTTAAAATTTTTGCACATATTTTATTTCTGAAATATTTATATCAGTATATATTTAGAATAGTTGTTGAAAAATAATTGGTACTTTAAACATTTATCAAAAGCTGGTTTTTATTGGTTAATAAAGACAATCAAAATATATACACATTAAATAGAAAGAATTTAAAAAATTTTCAAATTTTTTATTTATTTATTGATGATAGTACATTTGTTCTTAAGGTTAAACGCAACGCTCGTTGTATTCTACGTGTTCACAGATGGCGTTAATTAATTAATTTTGTTTAAATACGCTTTTGCAAGGTATTGCTTTACAATATTAAGACAAATTATTTGTTTGCGCCCTCATATACGCAATATGAACATGAATAAATAGTTTTGTCCATATAAAGACTCAATTCTATCGAGAAAGGCATACAAATACAATATTGGATTGAATCATCGGTAAAATATTGTATTTGTGTGCCTTTCTCGAAAGAATTAAGTCTTTAAACGAACAAAACTATTGATTCATATTCATATTGCGTATATACGGGCGCAAACAAATGATTTGTCTTAATATTGTAAAGCAATACCTTGCAAAAGCGTATTTAAACAAAATTAATTAATTAACGCCATCTGTGAACACGTAGAATACAACGAGCGTTGCGTTTAACCTTAAACTTAAGTTTTAAATTGTTTTAGCATATTATAATAATGGAATTCAAAATCAGTATCGAAATAGAAAGTTTAATAGAACTTCTAATAATAGTAAGTATTGTCCAGGCGCGCACAACCAACTTTGATGCAGACAACAGTTGCGTGCATTAAAATATATGGAGGTGCGCAGTATGGCGCACACGAGGCGAAGCAAAACTTATTAAAATTTGTATAGATTATGAAATAGTTGCCAACGGTCGCTGTACTGAACGGGAGTCCGCACAAGACTGTAGATTTGGGCGCCATTCCAAACCGTGTCTTCAACCGATGAAAATGCTCCTTTACGGCCGATGATGATGATAGTGGTACAAATTTATGTACAATCTGCCTCCCGCGCCCGGTGCTTTGTGAATGTTGGGCACTGGGTGTGCTTTCGTCTCTGCTCGCTTCTGGCGTTGGCGGTTTTCCTGAGTAGGGCCGGCTAATCTTGATGAGGTAACGCCAGAAGGTTTGGAGCAGAAGACTTGGCGTGGTGAGGCAGATAGTGGACTTGTTTTGGTGGTAAAGATGAACTGATTTTTATTTCTTTATGTTGCTGCTTATATGCAATAGCCCAATGTCGGCTGCGAGTCAAAAAGTGGTGGGGATGCTATCCGCGCCAGTAATGCGTTTATATGCTCCGGCAAAATGTCACATATTCATTTTGCCGGTGCTATAGCCGAAGACAGACGCTTAAATTTGCGAGTTTGTAAAGATTTTACAGGCTCGCCTGAATAACAATTACATAGTTTAACTTAACTCTTTGCACGCGGCCGTATCAACTGTTGTTACGGCAAAAAGTCTATACTCACACGCGGCTGTATCAACAGTTGATACGGAAACTTTGAGGGCCGTTATTCCAGCACTCTGGAATTATTCAAGATCGATAATCAAGTGCGCCTCTTCGCGCCTTTTAGTCCTTTAGTTTACATTTTTGTCAACGGATGGCGTTAGTACTAGTATGTCATTCACAACTTTTCATAACTAAAAATGATAAGTGATCATGGTGTCCCACTTGTGTCTATCAACGCAGTGGCCTAAGCCATATATATAGCCATGATAGTTGATTTATGGGCCTAAGTACACACACGCCGAGTGAATGGCGGAACCACATTCAAAAGACACGGTACGTCTTTTATGAAATTTTATGTTTTTGTTTTTATAAACATCTCAGAGTGTTGACACACGAGGATTTGTTTTCATATTGTGGAGAATAATCTGTTCTGTCTATATAGTCCAATAAATCATGCCAGAACGCTATAATTTGACATTTAATTGTGTGCATAGGTATTTGAAAATATGTACCGCGTACGGGTATAGATAAAACGGAGCAAATTAACGCGTTCAAAAGGTTAATTACATAGCAGTTATAAGAATGTGTACCTTGACAACTAGATTTTTAGTTTGCCAAGATACGACAAAAAATAAGAAAAGTTTGTAAATAAAAGTGTAAAAATGATCTTGAAGTGATCAAATTTGTAAAAATGGTTAAGTTAGTATTTTTCTCAGGTTCCCCGTGACATAGCGCTCAGAAATAGAAAAGATTCACTATGCTACGAGGTTCCTGGATTTTTGTATAGGCAAAAAAGGTAAAAATAATTGTACAAAAATGGTTATACAAATATGTTGAAAACAGCATTTTTAATATCTCCTCAGTGGTAGCACATAGCAAATAGTGTTTATTTAACTACCGCCGAGGAGATGTACAAGTAAAATATAGGCATTTGCAACATTTAATAAATTGATATTTCTTAGTAAATTGTACATAGTAAAATTTGAATATCGTTCCGCTCGGCAGAGGTAGGCGCGCGATGCGGTATCGATGCCTTTCGGAGTCAAAGTTATCAGGCCGCCTTGGCCGAAAACGGGAACAAAATGACCAGTAGCGGGGAGTGAGGATTTCGCCAGTGGCGTGGGGTAGGCACATTTTATAAATGTAAAACATATTTTGATAAAAATAAATAATGTGGCCAACAACGTCCGTTACAGTCACTGCGACTAAAGTTGCTCATGTGCAGGTAAACTCATAGTTTAAAGTTAGTTAAGTCGTTAACAGCAAAAATTTGGGAAGTTTACTGTGACGCAAAGCCATTTGCGCAAGATTTTCTGTTTGAAATTTATAAATTATATTATGTAAAAAGGTTAGCAACTTACCCCGCAATAATGAACTGGCCGTCTTGCCCTAAAAAATTGGCCTCCTTTATATCGGTGGTGGTATTACAGTGCCCCAGGAACCTGTGACGGTAGTCCACACAGGAACCCCTCAACTGTCGCTCCAAGAAACTGATTGGTGCGTACGGGGTATTCTCATCTGGCTCCCCTGAAACATTCAAAATCAAAACTCAGCTTACGAAATAATGTTTTTCGTAGATTATATACAATTCCATAACTACCATAATCAGAGTTAAAAAAAAAAAGAAAAAAAATGGTTTTTAGGAAGATATTGTGGGATATATTGGTATTTAAATGGAATATTTTTTTTTTACAATTTAACCAGAGGCATAATATTACAGTAGAACCCCATTGATTCAAACTCCGATAATTGGAAAAAACCAGTAATTTGAAAATTACAATTTTTTTTAATTATGAAATGTTAGTTTAAAAATTTATTTGCGACCATGAAATTGAAGTCAGCTTTATCGCCCATCTACAGCTTATTTCAAAATAAAACAGCTCTGCAAAAACGCTAATTATTGTTAGTTACACAAAATCACAATAGCGAAAACAAAGTTGCATTAAAGACTTTAAAAAGGTATTAGGAACTGTAAAATGTACAAACAAGGTTTCCACAAGAAGTTTTCACATTATTTCTGGTCCTTCAACATTCTTGTACTTTGAATATCGCCTGTTTGCAAGTATGTGAAACCCTATAAGTCACTATGACCGCCTTTACCGGTTTTACGCTAAACAAGCGATTATAAGAGTTTCATCGTAACTTTAACTAATAACTAAAAGCATGTCACAAATCTGCAACAGAAAAATCACAGTTGCACTATAATCATGTGTTGTGTTGCGTGCCTCGATCTGTTCGCCAAAAGGAAGCAGGCAAATAATCACCGTCAGTGGTCCGCTTCTCCAGCTTGTTCATGGCGAGGTTGATGTCCTTCTGCAGCAGACAGACGGCGTGCGACGAGTTCTGGCGCGGGAACTTGTCCTTGAAGTAGACGAGGCACTCGTGGGCCTCGCGCGCCTTGTTCAGCTCCATGAGTGCCTTGGCCAAGCGGAAGTGCGACTTCATGTGCAGCGGGTCGTGCGAAATGGCGGCGTAGCAGTCGCGGATAGCCGCGTACACATCGCCCGCCCTGGAAAGTAATGGTTCACGGTTTAGGATATTACACTAAATTCTCTTATCAACTGAGCTTAAATAAAATATAGCAATTTTCACCCCCTATTCCTAATCTAAAGTTTAGTCCGTGAATTGTAAACATATTTAATTTTGTACAGTAGCCTTTCTACCAGAATCCTGAGCAGTGGCAGATAGCTCTCTCAGAATTTCGGCCAACGTAAACCTGAGTGCCAAAGAACCTACAAATTTTCATGCTTCATTACAATACGAATATCTATATCTACATAAATAAAAATCTAAATGTTCGTTTGTTAACCGATTAACCGATTGCTTTGAACTTTTGACACAACATTTTTGTCACAAATTCTAATACGCATGTGATTTTATATACCTGTATTATATAGATGTCATCTGTAACATGTTTTTTTTTTTAAATTTTTAATATTGTCAACTGTTGGATTAACATACTTTTTTTTTTTAAACTGCGCCATCTGTTGGATGTAAACGAAACACGCACTGTTTTTTATCTATCTGCACAGGCAGACTGAGCAACAGCAATGCGTGGAAGGGTACAGCTAGTATATATATATATATACTCGACTCGGTTATAATACAACACATAAACATAGTTTTCTATATATGTGTGTGTGTAACAAATGCAGAGAGACTTGTGCCTATATTCGGAGCATCATTTTGATTATGTGTGAACAGTCAAGTTGGCCATGATATTGTATAAGGCTGCTGCCACACGCAAAGCTCACATCAAAAGTTAATGTACAGCGCATCATCTTTTCTACCGACACACGACGCTATCAAATATTTCTTCCTATGGTAGGAGAGGGGGTCAGTTGAATTCGAGAGCGGCCGAGGAACATAATTTCATCTGTCAAAGTGACAACTTTACTTACTGACAGCTTGAGCACGTTTTCGAAATGGATGATACTTGTCGCCTATTGCTGGATCTGTTGGACAGCTCATCCTCTGATGATGATGCCGCCAACTATATAATTATAAATGCTATTTATAAACTTTTTAGATTTTAAACAATCTGCGCGTAAATAGCGCATTTTCACATAACCTGACATAACCTCTCCGTCGAATCAGGAAATTCGCAGTTCGCACGCCGATCGACGAAAGCGACATATAATAAATTATTGTAAAATAAGCTCAAGTCGATTTCCAAAAATGTCGAAGGCAAAGGCGGCAAGGACCAACACCAGGGCAGGGAACGAGAAGAGAGCGCGAGAGCTGACGAGAGCAAACCAGATTACCCAGGAAAACAATTGAAAACAATCAACAAACGAACAAACTAGAAGCTTCTCTATGTAGGTATCAGGCCGTCCAACTTTATCAAAAAACCGAATGATATTACCATATAAACATACTGAGTTAAAAATATGATTAATTTTGAAAGGGCGAAAATTTGTTTACTTCAAATTCAAATATTGATTATATTTATATTTTAAATATATGTTAAGTATGTTTGCCAAATAAAGTTTTTTTTTATGTTTCTAAATTTACTAGCACACATGACGATATGAGCTAACATAATAAATAAGAAATGCATTATTAGGCTGCTTATGTCATGGCTGTCAAAGGGAACACGGAACTTAGTCGGTAGCTCCGCAATTAAAATGACCCCCTCTCCTTTTTACGGCGGAGAGGGGGACGCATAACTTTTCAAATATCGCGTCGGGAGCGGTTACGTAAAATAAATTCGGTTAGCGAAGTTCAGAACCACACTTATAGCGCGTTATCTTTTTACGTGTGTCGGGTCTGTATGGGATTGTATGGCGAGCGCTATTGTGCTTTATATTATCTGTTGATGTGAGCTTTGCGTGTGGCAGCACCATAAATCTTTAGAATTATAAGTAGAAACTAAGCTAAGAGCCAGTTGTTTCACAAAACATTAATATTACCCTTAAAATGTTCATGTTCTGTGAAACAACTGGCCCTAAGAAACTAGCTAGGTAAGACCATTTTTCAGAACAAACGTGAAAAGAGTTATGCTGTCCATAAATATGCTATAAATATCTTTATTAATATTATAATATAAAGTTTCCACGAACCATTTTCTTCTCATGAGTGCGGCGGCCCTGTTTGAGTATAGCAGAGCGCAGTCCGAGCAGAGGGCGATGGCCTCATTGTACAGTTGAACGGCCAGTGTGTAGTTGTCCTTGCGGATTTCATCATTAGCCTACAAATTTCATCAAACAATCAGTGTTAACCCTTTACGGATGATTACAAGCATATTTAGTCAGAATGGTCGTAACCCCACGTACTGCGAAAGGACAGTGTCCAGTCTGTTTGAACACATTTTCTGAGAAATCAGGAGTAAATTCTCCCTTAATTATGATTCTACCAGGGGGCCTACTCTGTATCTTTCGAAACATTCCTTAACCCTTCCCTTACGGTGTTCAAAAATTCCTCGTCCTCCGGCGCTATACACTCGGTAAATATTTATATACATATTGTAATTACTTAACCTCTCAGACAAAGACTTTTATCTACTATGTGTTCCTTTGAGAACTGTCAAAACGTGATAATTTTTGTGTTATTTACGAGTTTTGCTAAAAGCTTCATAACTCACGTTTTGGGAAACGTAGCCTCATTCTAAAAAATGTTTTGGAAAGATTATGAAATCAACTATCGCATTGTGTTGTAATACGTAAATATTTGCGTTTCTAAATATACATTTTATGAAAACGTCAAAAAATCGCTTAAAATTATTTCAAAGCTTTGAAAAATGTACTTTTTTCTGAGTATTATAAAGAAATAACACTTTATATATTGAAGAAATATAATTAGAAACTATTAGTTACCTCAAAATATTAACCGTTCAAACTAAAATATTTTTAATAAATTATTTAGAAACGCAATAAATTATGAACGAACAAGATGACATATTCAATCGGCTTAGATAGTGCAACTCTACGTTCCATAGATATTCTTGAATACAGACGCGTAGCGTTATTCATTATCGATACTCTGTTTTTTAAATCATGGCAATCCGTATACTAGTGATGGAAATAAATCGATTTTTGTAAAACCTCGCGCGTTTACGTGAAAAGACGTTCTAATGTCTTGACCGCTATTATCATATTTACGTCTTTTGACGTTCTAATGTTCTGAGTGGTTAATGCAATACATAAATGTATATAAATGGAAGATTATTAAAATTTGAACTCTGTGTTTAGTATATTTACAGAGATATTTTATTAATTCCAGTTGACAGCACCGGCAAGGAAAGGTTAAACTACGAACTTACTGGTTTGTTAACCCGAAAGATACCGAGTAGGCCCCCATGTGTGCAAAATCCTGATGGAAATGGCAATGCAAATTACCCAATTTAATGACTCATTTATTCGAAAACTAGATGACATGTATGAATTTTCTCTACTTTCAATAAATATAATATCCATGTATTATAAATAAAAACCTAACGGGAGAAATTTTCTAAATGACAGTAAAAAACCTGTCAAACTCCGTTGTATATTTTAGAAGAACTAAGCGCACAAAGAGACAGACGCGAATAGTGTCTTTGTTTTATACTATTTAGAGATACGTATTTTCCCAATATTATATATTTTTTTAATTGTAATATTGTTATATGTATTATCACTAATCTGAGTGCTACATAAGTTTGTTTGGTGTTTTTTAACCCATTGGCCTCCGAATTTTTTAGCTAAAAAATTGTCCTTCACATCCGAATTAATTTTATACCAAAGTTTTAAATCTGCAGTGGTGTACTAAATCTTACATAACTTTCAAACTAATCATGCAAACGAAACAATTTTTTTAAATAACTTGTGCATTGAATTAAGGTATGTAAAAAATATATGCAGTTTAAAAAAAAATAATATTAATATGATTAAACGAGGATATAAAAATATTTTTTTTATAAAAACCATTTTTTTTCTTTTTTTTTATAATTGGATTAAGAAAACATTAATCATACTTATTACCATAATATATATTTTTGCAATTTGGGCTGTTGTTAGCCGCCCACCATGCATTTTACGAACAAGCTTGTCAATTCCCGAACCACACGCCATTTTGAAAAAATTCAATGACGCTGAAATATAACAAAATTTCAATCGTAAATATCAGGAAAAAACGTTGGTACAGTTCTGCTAATTACTACGAAATGAATGCTTAATTACCTACAGAGCGATTGGCATTTAAAATTTTAAACACAGATGTCAATAACGTATCCCTTTTACGTTTTTAAGCCGACAGACATCAGACCCTCAGTCGTTTGATTTTAAGACACATCGCCGTACACACTCCGGGACGGCGTCGTTTGAGGCCAATAAGTTAAAAAAAAAAAAATAATTCCACGATTCTCTAGAATATACAAACTACAAACATGAAGACGGTGACAGTGATGATAATTAATAATGTAAAGAGCACTAATTTCGGGAGGTGATTCTACACGATGGTAGAAGTATTTGACACGATGTTAGAAGATTTGTTTCAAATGTCAAACAAAAACTTTGTATTAAATTCGAAAGGACGTTCATTAGACTTAATTGTGAGTAACTTTGATTTGAATGTGTGCAAGTCTATTTCTTCGCTAGTTAGCGAAGATCCTTACCATCCATCACTGGACGTAGAGTTTCTTTATATGAAAAAAAAATGTAAAAATGAACCAGTTAATGATAATAATAAATTTATGAGTAAAATGCGCGGGTGGAAATTCGAAAATGGCAATTTTAAACAGATTTATAATCACTTACAATCGCACGATTGGCAACTTTTGTTGAATTTTGATAACGTTAATTTAGCCGTAGACTATTTCTATTCTACTATTTATAATTACTTCGATATGTGCTTCAAAAGGAAACGCATTCTGAAGAATGAAAGAAAGTATCCTCAATGGTTTTCCAATGAAATTATTAGTGATATAAAGCGAAAGTTCAGACATTTTAGAAAATGGAAGAAAACTGGACTAGTAAGAGAACGTGAAATGTTTTGTTGTCTTAGAGCTAAAGTTAAACGCAGTATGCAATTGGCCCATACAAATTACATTAATATCATTGAAAAAAACATCGAATCTGATCCCAAGTCGTTCTGGAAATATGTCTCATCCAAAAGAAGTGATGGTGGGTTTGTCGACCATGTCACTTGGAATGGACAATCACACTCGGGAATTGATATTCCCGAAGCATTTGCGGACTATTTTAAATCGGTTTACAGTCAGCAAGTTACGGATTTAAGTTCATTTAAACCGGGGACTTATACATCATCAGCAGCGCAGAATGTTGATATTCCTAACATCACAAAATCTGATATGTTAGCTGCAGTTAAAAAACTCAAAGCGAAAACGTCATTTGGACCTGATTTTATTCCGTCATTTTTATTAAAGGGTTGTATAGAGCCTTTATTAATACCCCTACTTTACATTTTTAATTTTTCACTTAGCACGGGAACATTTCCTAATTTATGGAAGATCTCTAAAGTAACACCACTGTATAAAGATGGGGATAAATATTTGGTCTCTAACTACAGACCAGTAGCGATCCTCTCCTCTCCGGCAAAATTGTTCGAACTAATAATTCATAAATATATCTACGCCCAAGTAGAACCTTATTTAATAGACGAACAACATGGTTTTAGATCTGGCAGATCGACTGTGTCAAATCTGATGGTCTTTACGGAATATGTATCTCAAGCTCTTGACGGTAACAACCAAGTTGACGTCTCATACAACGACTTCGCAAAGGCTTTTGATACCGTAGACCCGCTGATACTCTTAAATAAATTAGACCGTTTTGGATTCTCGGTAAAAATTTTAAATTTATTTGTAAGCTATTTATCAAGTAGACAGCAATACGTAACGTATGGTATTTCTAACTCGTCGTACTTTCCCACAAACTCTGGGGTTCCTCAAGGGTCTAATCTTGGTCCTTTACTTTTTTCCCTTTTTATTAATGACATTCATCATGCTATAAAGTTTGCGAAATTTTTGTTATTTGCAGATGACTTGAAGCTATTTTTAAGAATCCGGACCTTAGAAAACTGCGCACAGCTCCAGAGAGACATAAATGCTATCGTGGTATGGAGTGAAATTAACAAATTAGGTTTTAATTTTAAGAAATGCGCCATAATGTGCTATACTAGAGCAAACACTGTGATTTATTACAACTATAGGATGTCCCAATGTTCTCTTAAACATATTTCTGAACCGAAAGATTTGGGAATAACCTTTGACCCACACTTAACATTTCACGTTCATATTGAAACGATATGCAGCAGGGCTTTGAGAATGCTTGGATTTGTGCTATGTAACTCCAGGCATTTCTGCAGCTCTGCCGTGGTTCGCTTGCTATATTTTAGCCTAGTACGTAGTATTTTGGAAAGTGGCTCAATAATATGGGGACCAGGGGATGCAACGTACACTTCTATGGTAGAGAAAGTACAAAAGAAGTTTCTACGTTATCTTTATCTTAGAGATTTCGGGTACTATCCCTATTTATACCCATCAGCCTTCCTTTCCGGAATGCTAGGTATCGATAGTCTTGTCAACAGGCGGAAAGCTGCGTTGCTGATGATGGCCTATAACTTGTTGAACGGTCACATCAACAATCCAGAAATTTTGAATAAAATTTTATTTTACGTCCCTGATAACTTCGCAAGAGCGCGTAGACACAAACCATTCATTCTTCCGAGATGTAGGACTAACTTACCATCAGCAATGCCTCTCGGAAGAATGATAGGCCTTCTTAACTCACTAGCCTCTGACATCGACATTTTCCACCTGCGGATCACTAAATTTAAATTGCTAATTAGGCAATTATGATTGTATAATGTATCTTTGTTAATGGATATTTTTATTCTGTAAATATACATGTAAAATATAAATAAATAAACAAAAAAGATAAATAAAATTCAATATTTTCTTTTTCCCATACAAAAATATTTTTGAAGATTAAAATGTACTACCAAGTAGAATCACCTCCCAAAGTTAGTGCACTTTACACCTGGACACTAAGGTGGAGTGAAATTTTTTTTTTGAGAATTTCGAAATCGGCATAGTCGGGAAAGATGCTCCATATATTAACAATTACAACAAAAATAATAAAAAAAATATATTCGCAAAACCTAGACATCGCCAAAGCTTTATATTTTATCATTTTCACGATTTTACCTAAGTATTTATAGCTCATATACGCCAAATAAAACACAGATAAAATTTGTATTTTACCATTTATTTTACAGATAATACATTCGTAGATTGTTAGAGTGGTACAAATAGTGGAAATAAAAAATGTACATTTATTATTTACCGCATTGAAATACTTGAAAATTACAAAAGTTACTATGAACGGTACTGCATTTTGGTGTTAAATATAGGCATAAGGTGTCGTGACTCTAACCTTGTTTTTATTAATCCATCTCGCCTCAAGGGTCCACAAACAACGGCTGAGGCTTCTGTTACAATTTTCACACATCTCTCTGTAGCTTGAGTGTGGCAAGGAAAATTCTTTACCATTGGTAGTATGACATCGTCAATTATCGTGTGATCGGTAATGGCTTGTAAAATTGTCTCGTTACTTACAAATTTGGTTAGTGGTGGCTCGGTTATATTTTCCCACTTTATAACATCAATATAATCATCTGCTGAAAAATAAACAGGCACTTTGAAGGTACGAATAAAGTCTGATTGCATTTTCATTTGCCGAGCTTTCAATATTCTTCTCAACGCCAACTCTCTTACGTATTTTCGGTTGTCGTTTAACATGGCTAACAATATATTTTCGTGATGCCCAAAAAAGCCATTACGCTGGATTACTGGATCAATAATATCTTTTAAATCACTGGGCAAATACCGTGAAAGCACTATTGTTTCGTTTAAATGCATTGCACCGGAAATACATAATGGCTTGGTCTTAATGTTGAACCACATAGGTGCGTAAACTGTTAATACAAATGTCGTTAAAGTTACTATATTTTTTATGGTTTTAGGGTAGAAATGTAAAGCCGAAGAATCCGATTCGCTGTAGTGAGCCACCTGGATTTTACAATTTTACCGGGATTTATTTTTGATAAATTTTCATTGCAGAATCCGGAGTCAATAGTTTTACACATTTTCAGTAGATACAGCTGATCTGTAGTTAAATCCTGTGTATTTGTCATACTTGGTAATGAACATTGAATGATTTTAAATTTCACGACAGGAAGTTGTTCACACTTATTTAAAGATTTACCAACAATTCCAGTGAAACTTTGCGGTCCAGTCGTGGTTCCGTCGATGTTCTCAGAGAGATGTCGCAAAATGAGTTCGTTTGCATGTAATTGACAGACAATCCACTGTAAAGGCCGTTTGAGATGTGATTCAAGGCGCCGAATAACACCTCCTTTGTACTCCGTATTAACTGCAGTTCCGTCGCATCCAATTGCAACATTTTTTTCCAAAGCAATATCTTCCGAAGACAGTAATGAAATAATGCCATTACTTATTGCTTCAGATTTTCCAGTTTTTAATGAAATGTGTCTCATGTACTCGCTACCTGGTTCTTTTACTAAACTAACGTGTTCTTCAGTTATTATTTTTCGCCGGTTGTCCTCCATGCTTAAAGTTTTGACCTTCCGTCCGTCGAAGTATAAACCAAATTGATTGGAATCGATTACTAACGGCTTACTAGTAAGGGCAGTTCTTTTCTTCATTCGAGCTCGACGAATTTTACTCCTATCCACAACGCGAGATGTATCTTTCTGTGAAATTAAGCAAACATCTTGTAATACAGCGGAAACAATTGCAGCTCCTGCTCGATCTGAAATAGAATATCTGTAAAATGTTCTGGCCACCAAAGGGAAGTCTTTCACCTCATGGTGAGAATTATTTGGTTGTGCTTCACGTTGCATTATTTCTTAAGGAATTGAAGACGAAGCACATTTTTTGAGAGTTTAATGTTTAAACTACAAGAAGGAATAGCGTCAGTACCCCGATCTACTAGATAATGTCTAGCGGATCGGAAACTTCGCCAAGATGATACGCGATACACTTCACTCTGTTTGATACGCGTTTGGGGTAGAAGGATTCGTTGCTTTGTGGGAATAGTTTAACTGTTCCTACAGTCCTACTTTATAATTATATTATAAAATAATAATGTTATTATATCATAGGTAATAAATAAACACTCAATTTTTTTTAAACATAATTATAACCATTTCTAAGAATCGGGAGAACATTGGTGTTTTCATTGTTTTTATCAAAAATTCAAAGTGGTGGCGATGTCGTAATTATAAATAAATATTTTTTATATTTTTTATTTAAGATAAGTACATAACGGAGCACCAATCCCGCGTATGCCGAATTCTATGTTACGAAAAAAAAAATTCTCCATACTAGACCGCTCCACCTTACTGGACACCCTGTATGTAGATACTGCCCCAGTCGTATGTGTGTTGTCCATTTATTTTCAAAAAGTAATAATGTGGTCACCCCAAAAGCTTAGTGACCTACATGGTGAACAAAAATATATTACAGCAAATGTGTAAGTAAAGATGGATTAATTTAAGGTTTTAGGTTGTGGAAAAATATTACGACCAAACTAACAAAACATGTAGAATATTTACTGTCTCCAAATAGTTAAAGCAAATTCTAATAGAATCGTCATTCTTTATATCATCACAACATTATTATTTATTATTTTTATCAAAAGCCAATGAGTGGATTTTTGTTACAAATAACAAAAAAATAACTTCCAGGAAAATTAATTTACTTAAAAAAATTATAATACATCTATTTTCAATTTTCATCCCAGTTGCGCCCCATCTCTTGGGTTGACTAGCAGCCAAATTTCCAATTTGGTTTGACTGAGGATTAAACCTTCCTCCCCAGGCTCTTAAACTGCTGTGAAATTTTAAAAATGTCTTTTAAAACTTAAAAAAAAAGGTTTCACTGAGAATTGAACCTCCTTCTAATTGTTAGACTGGAGTTAACCGCGCTAACAACTACGCCAAATCCCGATTGGGTAGAACCGACCGTTATTTCATATTAATATATGCATCCTGCTGTAATGTCATCAAATTTTAGAGAATAGGGTTGTTACATTAATTTGTCACTGAAAAGCAAAAGAACATAATTTTGTTTGAAAACTTCAAAATCACTATTTTCGATTAATCTTTACTAGACCTACAGTTTCGCTAGAGTAGAAATAAAATTAAATGATTAAATCTGTGACCAGACCACGCTATAATTTCGTGGCTTGGCCTATTTCAACATATCGCTCCCATTGGTAGTGTATGGCAAGCGATATGTTGAAATAGTTTAAGCAATGATGCGTATAGCGTAATGTGTCACCTACCTTAAAAATATAAGCGTATACTAATGTTGTTTTTTTTTTATTAAAAAATAACCACCAAAAATATAAAAAAAGGTATTCAAAATGGCTCACATTACGATTTTTCATCTTAACACTGAGCTAAAATTAACGATAATGAAAAATACACATTTTATAGACAAATAATATTTTTCTTTATGCTTCCGATTTTGTTGTCCGGGTTAAATCTTCCCCATAGGAAAAACTAAACCCTTCCACACACTTTTCCACAAATGATTATCTAGTCAATCAACATTATGTAAGTGCATTATATAAGTAAAATAAATACAAAACAATACAAGAACAACAACACGTCAACTCACCAGAGATCAAATGGGAAAAAAAAATTCACCGACTCCAGATATTTTCATATCAGAGGGTTCGGCTCGGTAGAACTTCTAACAGTGCCTATAAATCCTACTGATCCCTCAACATAAATATTTAAAAAATCTTTTGTTATCCTACATGTATTCAAAATGACCGACTTTTGCATCTTTATATATAAATTTTTTGATAGATCTAATACGCCTAAATTTTAAATGAGAGAGCTAGATATAATGCCAGTACATAGTCAAAATAACGAACGGTAATATTTTTATAGTCTGAGAATGCCAAATTCTTTTAATTTCATTTCCTAAAGCTGTGTATTTTCTTATTTTTTCATTAACAGATTTTTTAATATTACAGGAATTTGGAATACATCAATGATATAAGTTATTTTTTTAATTTTTTCATATAAAACTATATCGGGTCTATTATGACTAATCGTTCAGTCTGTTAGTAAAAAATAAATAAAAAAAGAAATAAAAAAACATTATAAACAAAAACATTACTGGTATGATTTGAGATTTTCACGGCCAAAAGTATGATAGTGATTTGTTTTTGGGGTATTATGCCGTGTTGCGTTACCACCTTCTTTAGCCAA
Source organism: Hesperophylax consimilis (assembly GCF_061612785.1). NCBI lineage: Eukaryota > Metazoa > Arthropoda > Insecta > Trichoptera > Limnephilidae > Hesperophylax > Hesperophylax consimilis. The sequence continues at coordinate 23,995,532 of NC_142846.1, forward strand.
CGTTTCGGTGAAATGCTGTCTGAAACGTTGGCTAAAGAAGGAGGTAGTGCAACACGGCATAGTACTCCAAAAACAAATCACTATAAAAATATTACTATCAATTTTTTAGTTTTCGTTTCACGTAAAAATAATTCATTCATAAAGTCTGATAAATTTTTCTCAAATTGCGGTCTGAACTTTTGGTTTCATGAAGTGTAAATTTTAATTCTTCTGTGGTTAACTTTTAGATTTGAATATAAAACGTGGTGTTTTGTCTTTCTAACACCGTTTAGATCATATTTCTAACCATCACAATAAAGGAGACAACGATTTCTATGAGAAAATATGAGCTGTTCTCAAAAGCGAACAAATTATACTAGTAATGGGGTTCAATAGTAATCGGCCCTTCTGAATTGTTTCTATTATCTATGGTCGATTCACTTCAAGGTTCTTATTGATTTAGTGAGTAAACCGGAATGTTAAAAAGAATCGTTGCTCAACGTTTAGCAGCTATCCAGTTTCTATCTGAGAAGTCTATCCTCAAGGTACTAATAATAATTAAAAATTGTTATAGAATTACCTGTTCTTTCAGATCTTTAACTCTCTTTGGCAAGATGTATTCCTTGGCCTGGTCAGCATCCGAACTAATAGTCCCGTTCATCTCCGACTCTTGGGGCGGATGTGCAGTGTCCATGGTATCCGGAGTACTGAACCCATTGGTGCCGGCGGCTGAGCTGATCTTTTTGTTGTGGTGGTTGTGCTGGATGACGAAGCTCTCCAGCAGGACGGGCATGCGGTGCGAGTTGATGTCAAAGAGGTAGACCTGGTCGGAGCCGAGGTTCACCAGGAGTTCGTTGCCATCTGCAGAGAAGGTAAGGTAGGTGGTGGCTCGCTTTTGGAGAGCGGATTCCGGTTGTTGTGATGACAGATGGCCTGAAAGATACAATCCAAGAGTATTTGTGAAATTTGTATGCAGTTGTCAAATTGTCACCTGTCAACAGTGGAATGATAGTTAAACCTATAGAAGCGTGTTGTGGGTGTGTGTGAGTGCCCTAAGTAAGGTTAATTTTTCCTTAATTTGGGTGAAATTAATTACACATCTTCAAATATTGAATTTTTTTCTTGACCAATGGCTTGTCTGGGAATTGTAGGGTCTTATGTAAATCATCAACATTAGATTTCTTTCAGTATTTTTTGTTTAGTAATTGACAACGGCAAGAGGGCCAAGAAAATAGAAAACTTTAAACTAAAGAATATATGGATTGTTACCCGGAGCAAAGTACTGCACACAGCCACGGGGGATATTGTTCTCCAGATCTCCTTGACCCGCTCTGTTGATCCTTACTGTCAACCTCCCTTCATCTCTCCGTGGTGGGTTGTTTTCAGAGGAAGTCTGGAAGAATGGAATTCAAAATATAAGTTAAATTCAAAAACATAATATTTCATGCAGAGGCTTCGACTTTTTATTCTTTTTATAATTGAAAAGTTGCTTGAAACATGTTTTTTGCATGTTTGGTGACCTGATCTGAATAGCCAGGTTCTTTCCAACCTTCCTCTACCCCATCTCCTTCCACTCCCCACTCCCTACAGCCTCACAATATACCTGAATTGGGAATGCCAATCTCACTGGCTCTAGACTATTGGGAGCAGTTGCGACTCTTGTGCGGCATTCAAATTTAAAAATATAATATTATTAAGTTTAACAATATCAATGTTCCCACTTAAAATTCTGCAATTCTAAAACAATAGGTAATATTTACGGAAATGCTGAATAAATGTTTAAAATGAATTACAAATTATTTACATAAATATTCAGTATCAGTTAATGTGAAGGGTGGATTTAATAATTACATACATATTATACGGTGACCGGATAAATCATCACAATGATAATTCATCACATCTTTAAAAAGTTTTTAATACGTAAAGTCATGGAAAGTGATGAAACAAAAACTTTATTAACTGGGTTAAGTAGGTTAGGTAAGGTTAAAAAAAAAAATTTCATCGTTTCTAATGACTTTATATCTTATCTTTATACTTTTTAAAAGTGTGTTGTTGAATTGTCACTGTGTTGAGTTATCATGGAACCATATTATACAGTTCATGAAAATTTAATGCTATGCATTGAAAATCTTGTTTACTTATTTACAGTGTCTAGAAACCAGTGGTACACGAGGATCTGATCAAAACAGCAAAATAGCATTTTGATATATTATTTATTTTTACTAAAAGAAAGAAAAAAACAATTTTGGTGCAGGGTTTACGCTTTAACGTATTTTAAAAGAAAATAAGCAGCTGATATGTAGTAACTCCAAAGCGACTGATTTTTACAACTTTGACCTAAAAAAGATCATCTTCGGAATCAATTTACTCGAAAATGAAAGCTCAAATCAAAAAAAGTTACACCACAAAATAGACTCCAAATGTGGCATAGATATATAAAAAAGAAAAATAGTTAGGAATTCAACCACCATTTATTCGGTGCTCGGTTAAATACAAATGTATTGGTTAATGCATTATATTAATTTGCGACTTACGTATTGTAAATTTGATAGCTTAATCATTCGCCTATCGTACAGCCTCACATAGAAGTCATTGGCCCCCACGGCGAGCTGTTCCGGGCGGCGAGGGTTGATAGCGAGACATTTGGCCTCGGCGAAGCGGCCCAGGTGGTTCAGCAGGTTGATCAGAACATTGCTGGAGGAGCTGTCGTTGCACGTGTGGGACGTGCGCAGGTCGTGCTGCCTGGAGAGAGGAAGAGACATTGTCAAAATGGCATGGAAGAACTAACTAACGCTACTACAATAATATTTTAATTTTGAAGATCTCCTCGGTCATCTAATACGGTATGTTGAATAATCGTTTGGATTATAAATGATATTTCAAAATTTCACGGTGTAAGTGTGGAAAATGGTGTATAGAGTATGTGATATAAAAACAACTTAGCTTTCGCACAAAACTCTCGTTTGGGGGAAGTATATTACCCCCCTTCAGTGTGGAAAGGTTAAGAAGTTTTAATGGAGTATTTTCACAAACTACGAGTACCGTTTAAAATGTGTGGAAGTTTTAAAGTTTATTTTTCTGATTATGATTATCGTACTAAAAATATGTAATTTTAATATTTTCATTCATAAATATTATTCATTTCAAAAACGATCTAGTCTGCACATTCTGAAACGGTTCCAACTGATTAAAACGTTATTATGACATAGAAAACACCAATGTCTGGAAAGACAGCTGTCACCAACGTTATCTGGCATGACGTCAATGCCGCCGAACTCACAAATAAAAACGAACATGTTGTTATGGCGATAAATTGAAAATGGTATATTTATATACCAAATCCAAACTATCTAAATTCAAACCTATAAAACCATGGATTACTCACAGTTTAATAGTATATGTACGACATAAGCAAGCTCTATACAAATTGACTACTCAACAAACAAATAATAAAAATTTACTCTCATTTTAAAGCATATAAAAACAAACTTTCTTATATTATAAAACATACAAAAGAAAGTTATTATACACATAAGTTGGATCAGGCTGAAAATGATAGTAAAAGAGTATGGACGGTGATAAATGAAATAATTGACAAAAAAAAATACAGGAATAATGAAATCAGTGCTATTAATCATGATAACTCGAAAACATGTTGTAAAGAAAACCCATCAAAAGCTGCAAATATATTTAACACCTATTTTGCAAATGTGGGGAAAAATCTAGCTAATCTTATACATATTGACCCAAATATAACATCTCCAGACAGTAATATTGATGCTGAAAAAAAAATGGCAACTTTTGAAATCACCACAGAGGACGAAATAGTTTCTATTATAACTGAAATGAAAGGAGGTTCTGCTCCGGGCTTTGATGCAATTACAGTTGATATTTTAAAAAACATTAAAAAACTAATTTCCAAACCATTAATGAATATAATAAATACAAGTTTTCAAAGCGGAGTATTCCCATCAGTTTACATACAAACTACCATTACTCAAATATTTAAATCAGGTAATCCAGAAGAAGTAAACAATTACCGACCCATATCAGTCATCTCAAATATAGCAAAAATTTTTGAAAAAATAGTTAAAAAAAGAATGAGCCAATTCATAAAATGCAATGGTATAGTTAATGAAAACCAGTTCGGTTTTATGGAAGGGAGAAGCACACAGGATGCAATTGCAAAATTGAGTAGCCTAGTATATAATTCTTTAGATAAATCATTAAAATGCCTTGGAATTTTCATAGATCTCAAAAAAGCATTTGATAGCATATCACATGACAAACTTATAAGTAAATTAAGAAACATTGGATTAAATGGTACAGCTCTAGGATGGGTAAAAAGTTACCTTTCCAAACGACCTCAAGTCGTAAAAATTAACAATGTGTTTAGCTTGCCAAAAACGAGTCAATTCGGCATACTGCAAGGTACAGTTCTGGGTCCGTTACTGTTTATCATCTATGTTAATGACATATTCATACAAAAACTAAACGGGAAAATAATATCGTATGCTGATAACACTGTCATAATAATCGAAGGTACGGATTGGAATACTGTTAATAACTTGGCAAATGCTGATATTAATATACTGAAAATTTGGATCGATAAAAATTTTCTCTCCTTAACCACTCAGAACATTAGAACGTCAAAAGACGTAAATATGATAATAGCGGTCAAGACATTAGAACGTCTTTTCACGTAAACGCGCGAGATTTTACAAAAAATCGATTTATTTCCATCACTAGTATACGGATTGCCATGATTTAAAAAACAGAGTATCGATAATGAATAACGCTACGCGTCTGTATTCAAGAATATCTATGGAACGTAGAAGTGCATTATCTAAGACGATTGAATCTGTCATCTTGTTCGTTCATAATTTATTGCGTTTCTAAATAATTTATTAAAAATATTTTAGTTTGGACGGCTAATATTTTGAGGTGACTAATAGTTTTTAATTATATTTCTTCAATATATAAAGTGTTATTTCTTTATGATACTCAGAAAAAAGTACATTTTTCACGGCTTTGAAATAATGGTAAGCGATTCTTACATATTTTTGACGTTTTCATAAAATGTATATTTAAAAACGCAAATATTTACGTATAACAACACAATGCGATAGTGGATTTCATAATCTTTCCAAAACATTTTTTAGAATGAGGCTACGTTTCCCAAAACGTGAGTTATGAAGCTTTTAGCAAAACTCGTAAATAACACAAAAATTATCACGTTTTGACAGTTCTCAAAGGAACACATAGTAAATAAATGTCTTTGTCTGAGAGGTTAAACAAATAAAAAACAAAATTTATCCCATTTTCAATCAATAAATTTAAATCAGAACCAGAGTTAAACATTATAATACACCAACGCACATGTGGCAGAACTAACTGCAATCAAACTTGTCCTATCCTTAGTCCAACATCCAAAATCAAATATCTTGGTGTTTATATAGATCAATATTTTAAATGGAAAACACATATTTGTGAAATCGTCAAAAGGATTAGGAAATGTATTTATGTATTTATAAGACTTAGAAATATTCTCAGACTAGAAAACCTAAAAAGAGTGTACTATGCGATTGTTCAATCTATATTACAATATGGTATTATTGGTTGGGGAGGAACATATAATAAAATTTTGAATCCACTTAAAGTAGTTCAAAGATTGGTAATCAAAGTAATTTTGAAAAAACCGTCAAAATTTTCTACCGAAATTCTTTTTACAATTTTCAAAGTACCTACAGTAGACAAAATGTATCAAAAATATTCAATACTTCAAATTTACAAAGAAATACAGTCAAATACTCATAACTTGCAATTCAATACATCAGCAAGATACCAGAAAACTATTAAAATCCCAAAATTTAACACAAAGCTCATTCAAAATACCTATCTTTATCTAGGCATAATTTATTTTAATAACCTTCCATTAAATTATAAAAATATCGAAAACATTCAGGAATTTCACCTTAAATTAAAAAATTGCCTTAAACTATTATAAATCCAAAATACATTCACTACTTACATCTAGAAGTAATATTGTTTAAATCTTGTGTTGTTTCTAAATAATTTATTTACCATACTAACATGTACAATGTACATATTGAACTAGAATTCCCTCACCAAACACAAGAGCATTGTCTCTTTATGGTGAGGAAAGGCTATAATTTCTATTGTTTTATATCTTGTTAATATCCTGTATTTATCTATGTTAAAAAATATTTTTTTCAAATATTAAATAAAAAATAAAAAAAATATCGTCAATTCAAATTTAAATCTAGATACCTAGATTTAAAGAGAAAAACAATAACAAACACATCAATCAATCAATCCGTAGTGATACCATCCAACTTACAGGATGAATCCATCTTCAGCGGCCGACCAGACCAGGTTGGGACACTCAGGATGGGTGGCGAGGCGCTTGACTCGGCTGCAGTGACACGAGCACACCGAGATGACGTCGCCATCGGGAGATGATCCACCCGTGATGTCACGCACGCGTACCGTGGAGTCTGCAGCACACGTGGCCAGGATGTAGGGAGACACAAACTGAAAACGACATCATACTTTAGTACTTATTGTGCTAATACTTTTATTCTCTGAAAGTAAAGAGGACAATTTAATGTTCAAGTATAAAGCCAGTACCTAATTTAAAAAGATTTATTGAAACCACTGCCATATTCACCAAAAGTAGGCATAGAAAATACAAACACCAATTACTTACCATTCATAAAGGTTTATACATGAATGGGTGCGTTAATTTCATAAAATTTACATTTATAAATCATAAATAATCCCACAGTAAGTTTATTCTTTTTTTTTAACTCTTGGAAGAGTTAAAAAAAATATATGCGATAAAAAAATCAACTCGGAACACAACCCATTATTGAGGTGTCAAAGATCAATCGGCCTTGGAGAGTTGGGACTGCGATATTTCTGCCTGTGTATATCTATAAGTCTATATTTATGTTATGTCAGAAATAAGCCATAAAAAATGTATTTAATTATTAAAGCTCAATCGTCTAATTCTCGAATAATTGTTTCCCCGCATGTGTCGCATATTTCTTCCAGTCCCAAATTAATTTCATACAAAACTTGCAAAAATAGATTGCAGCGATTGTTCTTTGATGAATCGATTTACCACAAAAAGCAAGCAGTTTTAACACTACTTTACTGGATCAATCGCTCCCTGCAGCCGCTCCTGACATTACATAGTTGTCGTTAGACATTCAAACACAGCAGTATGTGCGTGTTGTCTTTTTACTTTCTAGTTCTTGAACGTTTCTACATTCAAAATTAACCGTCCGGTGAAAAGAAGTGCAAACTCTTGAAGAAAGATTAATGCATCGATGTAGCTGAAGCGATTGGGAATTGGGGCATTTATATTTAAGAACATTCATTTATACATATTTTTTTTACAGAATATTAAACTTTGAAACGAAATTTATACCATTATTTAGAATATAAAACATAAAAATATATATAGTATGTAGCTTTTTTCAAGAGGACCTTTTGATAGATAGAGGTTTTACGGAGCTAAACAACTTCAAAGATTTGAGATTTGCAATAACAAAATCAATTAATAATATTCTAATGATTTATTTACCTTAACGGAGAATATATTCCCTGTGTGACCAGTTGAAAATGTGCGGATTGCCTTGTGGCGGTATGGGTCCCATAGAATAACTCGGAGGTCGTCCGAAGCAGAGGCCAGAAGTCTGAAATTTAATAAAACCCAAGAACCTGTTACAACAAGAACCCAATGCATCGTCATCTTACTATTACCCTTGAAAAGCCAACGGAATCATGTGACAAGGAATTTTGTGTGCTTTTTCATAGAAAAAATAAATATATTTGCAAGTGATGAAACGACAAGCTAGAATAATATTATGTTAGATTATTTCTTTGCCTAGCAAGTAAAATATAGTTTAGTATGCTAGAAACATTTTATAAGATTTAAAACACCATAAAATCGAGGCAATTGTAGTGAAAACCACGGAGGATTCGCCGGCACACAACGGAAACAAATATCTGAAATCCACGGTGGATTTCTTGGCTCGCTAGAGGTTTAGATTCTGGTAAGGGTAATGTGACAATACATTTTTAAAAATTGATCATTTATTTAAAGCACTTGGTATATGTAGGCACTGAGTGATTTTCAATGGATTCCCTTCATAGTAATATTGAAAATAAAGAATATTGTTGTAAATTGGTTGCAAAAAATGCTCCAACTGAAAAGAAAAAATTCACGAGAATTTTACGGGAACTTTTTTTTTCCCTCATCGTTTAGATACGTATATTTACCAAGTTAATACAACAATATAATATATAATAGTATGTCTTACCTAAAAATTATATATCATTTTTTTAAATAAAAACGTCAAACAATAATGAAATAATTGTGAAGTATGACCATGCTTTTGAATGTTTCTATTTTAACTTGTATCAATCTTTCCTTATCTGTGGTGTGTATTTACTACACATTGCTTGTAATAACTTTAATAACTCTATAAATATAGTAAATTTTGGGTTCAGATTTTAGGTATTCCTCAGTTATACATTTATGCACTGAATTAAAAAATAATATTTTACATACTTTTCAAATTCAATTAAAAATCAGAGATTTTTGTCAAAAATCGGGAAAAAATACACCAATACAATCAACCATGTGATACTAATACGTGAAGAGTGTGCAAGGAAATGACACGCTATTGATGTCCCGCTTTAATTCGCTATGCGGAAACATGAGACATCCACACGTCTGCAGTTGTATTTTGATTTAGACCATCGATACCTACGACCGCACAGCTGTGTTTGTGCCAGCCGCCAGCCGCTAGCCAGTTGGCCGCGAACCGTCGTTAGATGTGGACCCCTCGCATGTTTCTTTAGCATCTGCCGATGGTTTTTTCATGTTTTCAGCAATTAAATTAAAATTATTATCACTTTTGATATAAAATATAATTAACATAATCGATTAGCTATGAATATTCATATTTTTCCGATATTAAATCGCTTATTTTGAGATGTGTATTGACTACACAGCACCGGAACGCGTGGATTTTTTAAGCACAGTAAGGGAAAGGTTAAAAATGAAGATTTTTATATTTTCTTTAGTAAATTTATTACTATGATTTATTATCTTGTTTGAATGTAAACGTATGTACTACGTGAAAAATAAAAATTAAAAACTGCATTAGAATAACTCACATTTATTTCAAACATGCGTGTGTTTACAAGAAAACAACTGATTTAGGCTAAAATTAGATAACAAGATTATGCACGCTTATCAAAATTGCAAAACTAATAAATAATACTTTGTATTAGAAAATACAACATACCATTTGAGAAATGCCAATATTCTTTTAGGGGAATGATATCGAATGTATTTACATTTTGCAGCTGTATGTTTAAGATTACATTTATATGATAACACAACAAAACTAATAATTGCATTGATGAATCATTTGCTGACATTTATTGACGACAAATTTTGTAATGTAAATTTACAAGTGCGATAAAAAGTGAGATGCTTCGATGAAAATTGTACTTAAAAACATCGAGTATGGGTGTTAAATGTGAGATAGACTTACGATCCGTCGGTATTCCATTCCAAACAGTTGACACAGCCAAAATGCCCGGTCAATTCCTTCTCCAAACCCAACCTGCTAACCAGGCTACTGGTAACTTGGAGACTCCGCTGGTATTTCCTGCAGATATCTCCCCTTTCGCGGGCTCGGGTCAACGCCACAGTCCCGTCTTCCCATTCTGATCTCACTACCATATTCTGTTCTACAAACTCAAACTCCGTTCGTGTAATACAATCATGAATATGAAAACAGTATTAATAAACGATAAAATATCTCAGACAGCGAACCAAATAATAAAATTAAGGAAAAGCGCCGCTGAATTGTACTAAAATTATGGTTTCAATTGTTATCGAACAATTTTTCAAAGCTGTCAAAAGTTTTGACAGCTTTCCACCATGTCATAGACATCTAAAAATAATACATTAGGAAGACACACAGTCCTTCAATTTAATGAATTTTCTGTCTATTGTCTATGACAATTCTATTTCTATATTTTATGTAGTGGGAAGACTGCTATTTTCAAATAGTGTTCAGTCATCATATTATGCATAATTTATATGTTATCATCCAATCATCGTAGTACTTGCCTAACATCGAAAAAGGTAAATGTTTTTTTAGAAATTACATTGTTTTGTTCCCATGCAAAAACATTTTTCCATAGAAGAATATTTATGTTTGCAAACAAACAATTCAACTTTTTTACCCAAAAAAGTCGGGATTTCGAAAATAAAACAATTTTGTCTTTTTTACTTGTGTTATTATGTCGCCGTCCTAGTTCTTGTATGTTCAATAGACCTTGTAGAGAACTGAGTCATGAATGCCAATATGTTTATTAGCCTATTACGCATCAATGTAGCTCAAAAAAACATAGTTTTTGGTTTTTAACTGCTATTTTCATCATTTTTTGAATGGCAATATCCACTCCAGAAACAATGTTTTAGTTTTTATTTGTTCGGTTCCATGCTAACTCAAAATATAAGAATTTATCATATGAATTTTCAGAACAAATTTATTCAACAGACGATAATTTCTCACATGACAATTTAACACAGTCATAGCTCATCACATCACAGATTCAGAACAATACAAACTCAAAATAGTACATTTTCATTAGAGGTGAGGCGTATTTATCGTACCCAGTAAAAGTAACGGGTATTTCCATGCGATACTTTGTACTTGTGACAGATCTCCAAAATACCTGGTTCCAAAATACTCATCAGTATTTTATACCGGGACTAAATATTTTGAATAGGTACTTTTACCAGGTATTTTTGATAGGTATTTTTGATAAGTATTTTTAATAGGTATTTTTGATGGGTATTTTTAGTAGGTATTTTTGATAGGTATATTCGATGGGTATTTTTGATGGGTATTTGTGACTGGTATTTGTTATGATGATATTAAGCTCACGTAGAATATTTGTGGGGAATATGTGGGCAGAATTTATGCAAGTGCATCATTAGAATTACTTAGTCTGAATCAATCCTCAGGCCGGTATTAAATACTTTTGAGTATTTTGTCACCGGTATTTTTACCAGGTATTTTTCTGTACCTGTACTCATTGTACCCAGTAACGAAAAGTACTCATAGGACCCACCTCTAATTTTCATCACACGAGATTCAGCACACTTTTTGCAAATTCACTGTTACCAATAGACACGCGCCAAAACTTGCCTTCCATTTTATGGCTGTTCAACTTAGAAAGTACCTACTTTCTTATAATACCAAAATATAGCATGAAAAATGTGCATTTCGCATTATTTGGGTGCAAATGGCAAAATTTACGTAGGTATTTTGAGTAAAATTGAAGAATTTCGAATAAAAATTCGCGTTATCAACGATCTTATAATTATTATCCTGAATACCAATTTCACTGGAAAGGGGGTGATGTAGGATGTTTCGATGTAGACGGCTAACCGGACTCAAGGCAGGTTTTACCATACTAACATGGAACGGGCTTGTAAGAATCTAATTAGACGTTTAAACTCCACGTTTTTTAATAAGTTTTACCATACACACGATAAACATCATACTCACTTGATTAATGAATTTAAAAGGTAAATAGGAAATTTTTATACTGTACTGGCTGACGTCCCCGGCGTTGCCCGGGCTTTACAAATAGTTTTTCGAAATCAGATGCAGACAGAAATTTTCTTCTTATTTTGAACTTGAAGTGTGAAAAATTTCATCAAAAATATCAAAATTCTGCTTTGAGGGGGTGGGAAATGGGGATGATGGTAGATTTTTGGAAATCTCGTGTACACAGTGACCTTCATCTTGTTATGAAGGTCAAGTGTGCTAAATTTCAATAATCTCGGAATAAAACTGTGGATTTGAATAAAAATCAAATCCATGCCGCCTGCCCGCCAAAGACGCTCTTCTTTATTCAGGTTGGGGCAAAAATAATCTGTTTTAATGATAAACTTTGGTACTGCTTATTATTCCGCGTTCTTGCGGACTAAACCGATTTATATCTTGTCGATTTATATTCTGCGCTTGTTTACTTAACAAATCTCAAAACCGAATTGATATTTGGGGCTATTTACAAAACTTATAGCGTTTTCCAATAGGGTGATTACTTTTGCTTCACATGTCTTGTGGATTTGTATTTTGCGTTTGTTTACTTCACAAATTTCACAACCGAATTGACATTTGGCGCCATTTGCGAAAGTTATAGCTTTTTTCAATAGGGTGATTAGATTACTTTTGCTCCACATGTCTTGTCGATTTGTATGTTGCGTTTGTTTACTTCACAAATATCAAAACCGAATTGATATTTGGCACCATTTGCAAAACTTATAGCGTTTTCCAATAGGGTGATTACTTTTGCCCCAACCTGTATAAATACATTCATGGAAGATTCTGTTTTTTTTATTTTTTTTTTAATTTTTTTTTTTTTTTTTTTTTATTTGGGAAGAGATTGATGTGTAGCAGAGCAATCATTAATAATGGACACATTTGTTATTTGTTATAAGTACATTATTATATTGTTTATAAATACATATTATTTGTTTTACACTTTTGATATAATATTTTGAGGAAAGCATTTTTATATTTTATTTAAAACTAGTGAACCCCGCAATGCTTCGCTATTAATTGTCTTTCTCCGTCGTCTCCGATTTCTTCCACCATTCACTACTGTTTACCACGATGTTACTGTGAAAAAACTACATTACATCAACTTTAATTCGAATCCGTAAAGTATTCCTCGGGCGTCCCCAACTTCTTTTACCATTTAAACCACTCTCTAAAAACTTCTGGCACTAATAAGAACAAACATTAAAATTTTCAGCGATATCGGCGAACACAAACATACGCAGGTTGAATTTTGATATATTATTGTATATTATGATATACATTGCTCGGGTTGTGAATGATTTGGAGTAAAGTTTGAGGTTTTGTATTCCATGATAAACATTGACTTTTCTCTACTTTCTATAAATATAATATGCATGTAATAAAATTTTAAATTTTATTATTTATACCCCTACTCCCTCCACCGTCAAATCACTTTCAACCCGTGTACTCCTTCCTAGACATAAAAAGAATTGATAAGCACTCACTTACAGACATGCGAACAGACATGCGAAAGCGATCAAAGACTGTTTGAGACAAAACTCAAGACATAAGGCTTCTGAAGACGGACAGTGAGATCTGTCCGAAACGTCAGGAGTTTTTTTAAGGACTACATACGCGGGTAAACCGAGAAAATTATTCTACATCTTACACCTTAACCATAACATGTATATTTATACATGTTATGGTTAATATACACGGTGTCCGGAAACTCGTAGTACAAGCGGGAAACTGGAGAATCTACACCACATGGGGAACCCAAAAAAACATAAACTTTTTTGATTTGAGCATTTTCAAAAAAAAAAAAAAAACCAAAAAAAAATATTTTTTAGCTATTTTAGGGTTAAAGTTTTTTCTGGTGTTTAGGGTTGAATAACAGATGTTTTAACCCTGCAGAGCAGAAATATTTTATGATTACACCGGGTTAAATGAAGGGTGATTTCAAAATAATGCTTCAAATCCGAGTTTCTTCATTTATTTTACTTTCAAATAGTTTTAATTAGTTGGGTACTTTGATCTTCAGTAATAATTTATAAGAATTTGATTAAAAAAGAAAAAAAAAAAAAAAAAAAAATCATCTTCAAACTCGATTTACTCGATAACGAAAGCTCAAATAAAAAAAATATATACTACAAAATCGACTCCAAATGTGATGTAGATTCACCAGTTTCCCGCTTGTACTACGAGTTTCCGGACACCCTGTATATATATATATACCTTCCGGTAGAAATTCTCTAAATGATAGTGAAAACCGTATCAAAATCTGTTGCAATGTTTAGAAGAACTAAGCGCACAAACAGACAGACACGGATATTGACTTTATTTTATACTATTTAGAGAAGAACATGTGCCTGAAATGTTTATAGGGGTATGAAGGTGATTAAATTTATGTTATTTAATATTACAATAAATGGTAAATGCAGGGCGGGTCAAATGGTGCCTGGCGTTAGTAAAAATTTCAAGGGCGCCGTATTAGATGTTAGGTATTTTCACCGCCTTGGCTCCCTGTTTCCTTGGCGCCTTGCCAAGTAAGCGCCTGGAGCGGACTTCTCCAATTGAGTTGGCATAGGGCCGGCCCTGATACATTAAAAAATTATAATATTATCTATTTTAATGAAATATAATTTAACACATCTCAATAATTAAAAATGCCTGACAATACATACAAAGAATCATTTCCAACAAAGTTTAAAATGTCTCTAAAGTCAACATTCTTGTACTTAAATCTGAATCAATTAAATTTAAATAATATTACATAAATTTGTTCAAAATCTATTCCTTATACATACGTATTATTGTTGTTCGGCTTCTTTACGATTTTTGTAAATTTTATTAACCTTCTGGTAAATGCGCTTATACATATCAACAAATCAACACCATAAATAAATTAATAATATTTACCATTTTACCTTTCAAATTAAGTAGGTACTTCCGATTTTTGGGAATTAAAGATTAATTAAAATTATATTTTAAATACAGTTTTATCTATTTAGACAAAATTAATATATGTATTTAAATTTATTTAATCTTTTATTAACTTTTTATAAAATGTATCAAAGTTTTAATATATCATTGCAATGGGTTCCACCACGAATTGTCAGTATCAGAAATAGGAATTGATTTAAAAACCTAATTTGTCTACACAATACAATAAATAATAATATTAAGAGAAAAACAATGGATGATCAGTAATCAGAGTCAAAGATATTTTAACAACTTTTTTATAACATAGTTTTCTTACATTGAATATCTCTGACAAAATAAGGACCGTCTACTTTAAGATGAGGATGTACCAATAATGTTTAAAAGTTTTTTTTATTTATTTATTTGTTCGTTAAAGCTAATACATAAATAGATTTATGTTGAAATTAATTGGTACTTACATAATTAACACAATAATAATACATTCTTTTCATACTTTTATTTACAGCGACTATAGATAATCTTATAAAAATATTGGCAAACTTACACACATACTTAAAAATAGATGCAGTTAACTTTGAAAATGTAATTGCTTCGTTGTACTTCACTGCACGTAATACTAATAGTTTAATATTGCATGATAAGATTGTCTGACACAGCATGTTTATAGGTCGGCTTTCAACGTCTGATCATGACACACGGTTTGCACGTTCCAGGAACTACGAACGAAGGATGGCATTGGGGACACTGAGCATTTTCTCCGTAGTATGGATGAGCTTCATTATTATCTATTGTATGCGGTATTTTGACTTGGAATGAAGTAAGAGCGTCGTCTTCTTCGTATCCCGGATGCTCTTTATCCAAAGGAAACACATAATCAGGTACGAAGTAGGAAGACACCTTGAAATCTGTGTTTCCCTCACTTGTGGTTTGGTCTGGTGTGTATCTTTCAGTAACTTGGTTCACTGGTTTGATGGTTGCGGGTCTTGGCTTGGCAAAATCAGGTTTTCCCTCTACTTTTGTATTTTGTTCACCTCGCTTCTGGATGTTGTCTTTGTTGTTTCCGTTATCAGGTAGTGGAGGTTGTAAATCCATCATGGGAGCAGCCTCTTTCCATTCGTAATAAATAATAGGACCCATCGTTGTTGAGGCAGCATCTGAATACTCATTTTCAAAGGGTGGCAAAAGGTCTGGAGACAGTGTAGGAACATTTGTATTGATATTACTGTTGAATGTGCTCAAGCTACTTTCGATCTTGTTCGTGTTATCATTTTGTTTCACCTGTGGTGGAGTAGTCAATATCTTGGCTTGCGGTGTGAATACAGTCTGTGACGGGGGCTTGGGGCTCGGAGTTGCTTGTGCTGTTTGTTGTGGTGTTCTCGAGATTTGATTATTGCTGCTTTGTTGAGTGGCGAACCCGGCAGTTTCTGAAGATGTTTGTATTTCAAATCCATTATCGAAGGGACTGCTTACACTGCCACCAGAAGTGAATTGGAATGGGTTGGGTTGATTATCTTGCTCTTTATTTGGAGTCACTGCAGTGTTAAATCTTTTGATGAAATTGATAACAGCATCTTCATTATTTTGGAGGTCATTTTTTAATGAACCTTCCTCGGAACTTTCTGACGATAAAGGTGGCAAGAAGTCACTCAAGAATTCATTGTTGAAAGATGCGATGGATTTAACTGTTGTACTTTTGAATGGGCCAGCTTTCTCCAGGGAAGAATCAATTGCGAAAGGCGGGTCTAAGAATTTGGACGGAAGGTTTGCACCAGCATTGTTGTTGAAAGAGTTGACTTTGTTTGGACGGTCAAACGAGTTTTGGGTTTGTTGTGTCGGTTCTTTTAATGTTGTCTTTCGATTATTGGTTTGGAAGTTTGTTGTTTGTTTGCTTTGGTCTCTTTCAAAGGCTGGGAAGTTGCTTATGACTTTAGAGTTTTCAGTGCTTTGGGACAACAGGCCATTAGCATTGGTGTCAATGTCTTCAATGATGATAGGTCTTCCAGTGAATCCCTTGCTGACGGCTGAGAGGGGGGATGCGGTGGTGAAGCGGTTGAAGTTGGTGAGCTCGGTGGACCAGTGGGTCGGGAGAGGGAAGCGCCGAACTCCGTCATTGATGTCGTTGTGGCCATTAGCGATAGAGTCGTCAAAGATGCTTTTTTCTCCCGCAGTAGGATTCTGGGAAAAAAGATAAAACAATAAATATCTCTCATTATTTTTAGCAAATATCACTCCACCTTGCAATAGCTGCGTCTCAACTGATGTAATTAATGTAATGTTATTAGTAGTAAATTTTGTGAAATGTAATTGGATTCACCATTTTTCACAATAAATAAACAAATAAAAAACATTAGGCTTACTAAAAAACCGTGTGAAGTGAAGATAAGTTTTTATTGGAATACCATAAGTACCGAAATGTCTAATAATAAAGCAAATTACCAGTTCTTGGAATCCCCCGTAGTTGTTAAATCCTTGGGCATAAGGGGCTGACAAGATGTCTGGTCGTGGAGTTCTCTGGTGATCTTCAGAGTCCGATACGAAGGGTTTATCCCGCTGACCTAGAGCGAGAAGTAACAAATCAAAATATAG
The DNA here is from genome assembly GCF_061612785.1 of Hesperophylax consimilis. NCBI lineage: Eukaryota > Metazoa > Arthropoda > Insecta > Trichoptera > Limnephilidae > Hesperophylax > Hesperophylax consimilis. The sequence goes on from NC_142846.1 coordinate 24,012,694, forward strand.
ATCTTTGAATCTTAGCCGACTGAATTAGCTAAATGTTAATATGTTCGTTATAAGGTACTATTTAGGGATAGTGAAGTAGAAATTAAAAGTGGAAATCGATGGAAAAATGTATTTATGTTAAGGTAAAAGCTGCGTTTTTGATTGTTTTGCGATTTAAAGCTCTCAGCAAATCTTAGGTTGCGTAATGCGTAAGTTGGTGTGTATCAGTGAGAGGAGTTACAATGGAGCTCTCATCGGCAGGACGATAGTAGGAATATATATAACAAAGACTTAGAACTTTGCTCCTAAACTCTTAGATAATAGAAACAAAGGGAGGTTATTGCACCAAAGCAAGCGGACACGCCGACCAAACTTATGCGTTTGGCGTATGGTTAGAAACAAAGGCAGTACAATAGTAGGAATATAATACGGGATAATTGCCACAACTAGAAGTAACATACAAAACTCTACATCCATTTCCTCGCCCATGTGTGGTACAAAAAGAAAATACGTGTGTGCGACATGCTTGGGCGAGCAAATGAAGGTATGGTTTTGTGTGTAACTCTAAAAGCTGATTTAGGAGTTACCTAGTTTAATTATTTATTTTATTTCATATGACACTTCTAACAGAAATACATTCCCATAACAAATGTTACATTATATTTTTAGTTGATAATTTTTATTCAATTATTAGTATTTAGAATTTACCAATATTCATGTGGAAAATGTCCACATCAGGCGTAAGTTTATAGAGCACGATAATTTTTCCGAGAGGCATTACTTAATGGTAGATTAGTTCTGCATCCCGGAAGAAGGAAAGATCCGTGAACGCGCATGCTCTTGAATAATTGTCAGGGACATAAACGGCAAGTTTTTCTAAAATCTCTGGATTGCTGATGTAACTGTTCAAGAGGTTATATGTCATTATCAGCAATGAAGATTTCCGTTGGTTGGTAAGGATTTTAGTACTCGGCATTCCAGATAAGAAGGCTTATGGTTATACTCAGGGATAGTATCCCAAGTCTTGCTGATGTAACCGTTCAAGAGGTTATATGTCATTATCAGCAATGAAGATTTCCGTCTGTTGGCAAGGCTTTTAGTACTCGGCATTCCAGATTAGAAGGCTGACGATTATACTCAGGGAAAGTTTCCCAAGTCTTTAAAATATAAATACCCTTCTTTTGTTGCAGGTTTTATTCTAGTTACTGTAATTACCACATAGAAGTTTTAAAAAGTTCGTTTTTGAAATGGATAATTACCGATGAGAAGATTGGCACTGTAGTCCTTCTCGGACACGGAGCAGTTGACCATGTACCAATGGTCGCAGATCAGCATCCTCTGCTGGAACAGAGTGGTGTTGGGACAGGAATAGCTAAACTGGCGGCCCAGCCCATCACACATGTGGTAAACCTGCAATGCATTGTTATTTCTCTTTAGTTTTCATTTATTCATTCTTGTGAACATTTAAAATTTGTTGGTTAAGTTTTATATTTATAATTCTTATTGGTTATTATTGCCCAGGAGGCGGTGAATATCAATTGTCAATGTTTCGTGAATTTACGATGCATCCAATTGTCAATGTTTCGTGAATTTACGATGCATCCAATTGTCAATGTTTACGTGATTTTACGATGCATCCAATTGTCAATGTTTACGTGAATTTACGATGCATCCAATTGATCGTTTACACAGTGATTGGAGCGATTGACACTTCGGAGAATTATGGGTTATTTGATTAAGCGCATTGACAAGCGTCATTGACCATCTCCGGGGCGCTTTACTCGTGAAAAATCACGGGATGATTTTTAAAAATGGTAAGCCATACCTATGCACATTTCAAATATAGAAATAAAAACATTTAAAAAATATAAGAATGATGTTATTATACAGGGTGTATCGGCACGTACCCGACAAACTTTAACTATCTATTCCTTAGCATATTTGGAGTAAAAAATAAGCAAAGTGCCCATAACATTTTTTACTCCAAATGTGCTAAGGAATAGCTGGTTAAAGTTTGTCGGGTTAGTGCCGATACACCCTGTATATATATTTACATATATTTTAGCTGGGTACCTACTTAACCACTTGTCTGGATTTGAAATGATTCTTTAAAAAAAAAATCAACGAGTCCATCAGTTTTGAAAAGTTCACGTTCATACTCACGAACGAACTTATGTTGTAATTAGCGCAGATCCATGGAAAAACGCGGTATAGTCTGAATTCTTGACAAATAATCAGTTCCAATTTTGAAAATGACACTTAATAAATTCTAAGCAAATTCGAGTTTATTCAACCAGAGTTACACCAAATTAGTATTTTTGATGTTAGAAGTATTTCCCTGACTTGGGTTTTTTTAGGTTAGGTTATTTCAACCTCTGTCACATTACATATCGATGATTAGCACCATTTTGAATGTTGACGTTTAGTCCTTAAAAGGCCTATCCTTGGCCCTTTTCAGCGTTTGGCAAAATTTTGAAACCTGAATAAAATTTGGATTGTTCAAGTTTTTGTTTGTCTGGTACCCTTTAAATGTCGATCCTCGGCCCTTTTCAGCGTTTGATCAATTTTGAACTTGAATAAAATTGATTTTTGGAGATTTACCTGACATCCGGTTTCCAGATCGGCGTAATATCCGGAAGGCCTTCCTTCACAGTTGAAGCCCGTCCTAGGAATTTTCACTGTTCCCTGAAACAAATCACAAAAATTACATTTAGTTAAAGTGAAAAAATTACAATACAATGTAATATATATTTTTTTCTATTACTTTCTGTTCTTTATGTCCTCTATTAGTTTATACACACAAATAATATCATGATAGATGTTGACTAGTATCAGGAGCAATGTTTCGGACATCGTTACAGTGTCCATCATTAGAACAGTTGTGAAGTGACGCGTGTGTTTTTGTACGTAGAAAGTTAATTCACAAATAAATCACTATCGTATAGGTATTCCTCAACAAGAAAACTAAATTAATAAAAATTTACCCCGTAATTTCTAATGCATTGGAATTAGTTTTATTTCCCAAAGTACCTATTCTGAAAAAATCAAAAAATAATAACTTTTTACTACACAATACATAAATAAAAATATGAATTATTAATTTTTATAGTAAATTATCGTTTATAATAAATATAAGCTTATAAATCAAATATTGTATTTTTTTCTTCTCACCTATTAGATAGGATATTATTTTATGAGATATCATTTTTTCTTTGAAATACGGGATGTCTTTCGTGTATTTCCCATCTTTGAAAAAACAATATTTATTAACTGATTAACTTTACACGCGTAAAAAATATCTTTATAGATTCAAATATTTGCACGTAATCGCTCGTCTGTAGATCGTAGAACGTTGAACGACACGTCTGCCCCCAAAGCCCTCGAGTTGGCGCATGAAGTTTTCAAAGAAAGATAAGCCGGGAATACACATGCCTGTAGCTGGCACACTTGCATGCAAGCTCCTTGCACATGCCAGCTACTATCATGTGTATACGCTAACTTGCATGCCTGTACCTGCTTTGCAAGTAGATTGCACAACATTTGATTTACTGGCATGCAAGTTGAGGGAGGGGACGAGGGGGGCTATGAAACCGGCATGTGTGAACGTCGCGACAGGTACGGGCATGCCAGTAGCTCAGTCTCTCATTAAATTAGCCACACATTGTACTGCCAATTGCAATACGATGATATTTAATTCACTTCGAATGTTTTCCATTGCCAAAAAGCTTGAGACTACTCAGTCTCAGAGTGATTTGAGACACGTACTGTCTAGTGACTGGCATGTGTATACGTCTTGCAAATACAGGCATGCAAGGACGCAACTTGCATGCAAGTTTAACTTGCATGTGTATTCTCATTGCGCCAGTAACTTGTACATGCCATTAACATGCATGCAAGCTACTGTTCCATTTTACAGGCATGTGTATCGCCGCCTATAGGTTAATCTTCAAGTCAGAGCGAGCGGGCAATAATAAATATGATTTAAAAGCAATAGGCGTAAGCGACAGTTGTGAAAATATTTAATTAAACACGACTTATTTACAGTAGAGCAAAAATTTCTTTAAACATATCTTAAGTAGCATTTAAAGAAGCAATGTGAATTTTTTCATACCTGTAACTTGTAATATAACAGAAACAAATGTGTAAATAATAATTTTTGGAGCATACTTTGCAATTTTTTTCTATCGAGGGAATTTTATGTCATTAACGTTTCGGCCCTAAATATATTCAGATAATATCTTGAAAAATAGCATATATTTTTTTAAGAACTTAGAAACTTAAAGTGTTCAAGGGAAATATGACATAAATCGGTAGAATATCGGAATTCCGGCCCTTAAGTGACATGTATAAACTATCACATAATTGTCTGGTCATTAACCACAGGAAATTAAAATAGGAATTGATCTGTAAGAAACACGTTTTCAGTTGGTGTATACATATGTAAGACCCGGTTGGGATAGTTGGTACATGGTATTTATTAGTTATAGCGGTGGTTAAAACCTGATAGCTCCATTTTAATTCTCTTCCTTATTTAACGACGTATAACGTAATAAATTATTATGTAAGATAGGTTACAATACAGCGGCTGGACTATTATTGTCACTAAACCCGTCATAAACCAAATGCTGTAAGACCCCGCGCAGAAAAGTTTCACACTGAACTGCGCTGCAGACCATTACCTTACTAAAGCGAACTTAATTTTCTGCGCAGAGTCTTGCAGCATTCGTTTGGGCTACGTTTTTAAATGGAGAGTTTCCTATGATCGCCTGTGACGTAAAATTTTGTGTACAACATTTCAACCCGTCAAAATTAAAGGCTTTATAATAAACGTTAGAACTGAGTTTAAATTTTTTAAAAGTAGTTAAAATACTATCGATTTTAACGTTACGTTGTTTTTTCTTCCATTTTATCATTTACATTTTTCATATTTTGTACAAAATGATATGTACCTATTATAAGAGGAAAGTTCACTGGAAGATGAAATCAAGTAAACAATCAACACGTGAATGCAACTTGCACGACATAAACAAGTATAGGTACTATGCTTTGGAGTTCTGACAGACGAGAGATTTAAAATCTTACATGTTTTCAAGGTACAAAAACTTTATTAAAAAAATGTTTTCTTTAAACTTTAAAAAAATATCTAAGAGTATTCAGATATGCCTCCAATACTCAACCAAGGCAATAAACCAAATACCCAATTTTAATACCTCCTTTAGAGAGTACTTAAATACCTAATGCCCTACCAAATCAAACAAAAATGAACGGAAACTAGATAAAATATTTTAAACTAATGTCAAAACACGGTAGAGAGAACTGAGTGCTAATCAACTTACAAACGTTATGAAGGCACCAAGATAATTAATACAAAAATATTTAAAAAAAAATCTACTACAACAGGCTTCAGAACAGGAAACCCTAGTGAGGAGGACGGTGTCTTATACATATTTCTTAATAATATGGTTTATGCAATATTATTATAACTTATCGTAATTTCCACTCAGTCATAATCATGTACAAACTTAGCTTAAATAGAAAGTAATAAAAAACTGTTTCCCAAATAAAATAAATACAAAAAAACAGCGGAACCAAGATTCCTACCGGTTTAAAGGATGCATCTTAGACAGGTTACGAAGGTTTTAACGTGACCTAGAAAAGGGTCTCCTCTTATCCCTAGGGTCATTGATCAGCACCTAGACCTTACAGCTCCTCAGCCATTCAAGGCAAACCGGTTTTGTGTTCAACACATTCAAAATAAATAAGACGCACAGACAAAAAGTTCGTGATTTCCTATTTATAGATTCGTTCTACATAATTTTGTTTGCGTAATTTGGTGTCTAGGTTAGTGGGTAATTGGCCACTTGGTGCTATGAAAGTTCAATGGATTTATCTATACTGAGTGGATGAAAATACACATTCAATTCGATACGTATACTGTTTTTTTTAAAATTGATTACACATCGTTTATTATGATGTCATGCCACTTGCTAACTATGTACTGAAGCAACTATTGCAGTAATTTCAGATGTCTAGTTTATAATTTGACCCCCGAAGTGTTAGGTTTAAGGACAAATGTACCTGATTTTATTTGGGATATGACTAATAAAATTACAGGTTTTGCTAAATATGTAATTTTATAATAATAATTATCTTCTTATCGTTCTTCATAGCAACTTTCAAATTCTTGAATGAAGGAGTTACTTATTACGAATTCTGAGATTCAATTGAAGATACGCAATAGATCGAAAGAAATATACAGGGTGTATCGGCACTAACCCGACAAACTTTAACCAGCTATTCCTTAGCAATTTGGAGTAAAAAATGTTATGGGCACTTTGCTGTCCGGTAGCATTTTTTTTTCAATTAAAAACAAAAAAAATTAAAATTTCCACACTACATCACTGTCATTGGCATTGCGTTTCGTGTTCAACAGCTGTTATAAGCCAGTATATCAAAAAAGCGTCTTCGCTCTTTCACACACACTAAATAATAATAGTTAAAAATGAGACGAATGGTGCCGTGCCATTTCGTTTTGATTGTAAAAGTGCGCCAATATAGGTACACACGTGCATTATTCAACGGAATTCGAATAAAATATTTGCCAGATGGGTTTTCAAACTTTGACAAAGGATAAAACAGTGGTGACATGTGGTGAAAATATGAATAGTAAATTTTTTATAAAAAAAAACGTTACCGGACAGCAAAGTGCACATAAGATTTTTTACTCCAAATATGCTAAGGAATAGCTGGTTAAAGTTTGTCGGGTACGTGCCGATACACCCTGTATATTACAACTTTGTTACCCTAAAAAACAATAGTTTATTATCGATTTTCATTTTTAAATTATTTTTTTTTGGATTTCCCTTTTGATTTTTCATTATTTCAACTTTTGGTGTCAATCACGTACACACACGCGGATATACGAGTATACGCATTTCTCTGAAATCGGATGAAATTACAGCAGTTAGATTAGGAATAAATGTCAGTCCTACCTGTTCGCATTAATTTGGCGAAGCTGGTAGAGTTGTTGCTCCAGTTCCTTGGTACGAAGGTTCAATCGCCAGTGAAACCGATTTAATTTTTACTTTTAAAATTTAAAAGACATTTTATAATGGATTTATTATAGTGAAATACTTTATTTTTTAACCGGTTTGTTTTTATGTGATTTCTTATTTATATCAACGAAATACTCTATAATGAATATCCGAACATTTTTTTATGAATGAACACCGACTGATTTTATCAAAAATCAAAAATGTTATTTTCTTGTCAACAAGAAAAATTACCACAGATTAATTATTTTCACTAATAAATAAAAATACTTGTTGGGAAGTAAGAGCTTCACAGATGCACTCATAGAGGGCAGTGTATAGAGCTTGCGTGGAAGTCCGCGAGATGGCAGCCGGTGGCCAGTAGTCGCCAGGGCCAGTGGGAATGCTTCCAGACAAACTTACTGTTTCAGATCTCAATTAGCCAGCTTCTTGTTAGGTCGACTATCGAGTCACCATTTTAATACGCTAAGTATTAATAAATCCCTGATTTATCAAAAAGAACCTATTATTCACAATCTCCTTCGACGACGAGTTGGACAACTGTTTGTGCGAACACAACAATACTTAATTTATTTTTTTATGTTAATACCGCACATGAGTCTCAACTGCTTCTAATCGCCAGGAGCCAGTGAGACTATGGCATCCCCAATTGGGGTATATTGTGAAGTTGAAGGTAGCGGGGAGGGGCAGTACCTGTCTATTCAGATCTGGTCACCAAACACAACCAAAGCTATTTTGAATTCTGAATGGTGGTCTTACACCAGAGCTTTACTACGGACGGGTTGTTTCGGAGAATTTGAACAATTCATCAAATTTTAACGTTTATTTTCAAGTTCTGTGAAAGATTTTTTTAAGTTCCGTTTTAATTTCAGTTTTGTCAAGCAACTAGCCTATAATGATATAATAACAGAACTTCAATAAAAATTTCACAGAACCCGAAAATGAACGTTGAAATTTGATGAATTGTTCAAATTCTCCGAAACAACCCGTCGTAAGAGCATCTTCCACTCTGGAACGGGCCGAAAATACACCTTATATTACTTTTAACGGATAAATTGTGAAATAACACAAATTAATCAAATGAAATTTACTTGCGCACGCCGAGATTTGAACCCGCCACCTAGTGGCTTGCTAGTCGAGAGTCTTACCCCTCGACCACGGAGGCTACGGGTTTCAAAAATCACGGTACATTATATCATAGAAGTACTCTAGTACGTACGACCTGAAGGTTGTATCAATTTGCATGTCTAAGAACTCGAGTTAAATAAGAATATTCAAAAACCTAGCATTAACATTCAACACCATTACGTCCCCTTTAACAATTTAACATAAATAATATACCATTGAAAGTAAAGCAGTATCATTAGGAATGCGGAGGTCAAATGAAAAATTATAACAAGAAAATATCGGAGATGCCATGCGAGATACGGCCTCCAATTATTATGGAAACCATTTTATTTAATTTATGAATATAATTCAGCACCTTTTTAATGGATTATTAGCATAGGTAATAGGATGCAGATGGCCATTTGTTCCGAGTGATTTATAATATTCGTCAAAGTGTCACAAAAACACATGTTTTCAAATATTTTCTTTTGTAGACTAAAGTACGTTTGTAGTTACTTCAGTAATGTGGATAAATGGCCCATACGCGAGATACTATTTGCGGTGACAGGATAACTCATCAAAATGAAAATTCAACACACCTATAAAAAGTGTTATAAAGTTATGAAAAGTGATAAAACAAAAACTAGGTTAGATGGGTTACATATGTAACTATTTAACCTAGTTTTTGTTTCATAAGTTTATTTCATTTTTTATAGGTGTGTTGAATTATCATTTTGATAAGTTTTCCGGTCCCCGCAAATGTTCCATGATAACTTCATGGAACTACAATTTGCTTGGCGATCGAATTAATATTTTATTTGAGATTATAATTTTCGCGTTCATAGATGGCGCTAATTAAATATTTTAGAAAAAATCGCTTTTTGCTGGTAGGTAATTCTTTAAAATATTCAAATGAATTATTTGTTATGTACACCCATCGAGGAACGTTGGGAAGCGAAGATGGGAAAGAGGAAGTATGGAAAATACCTTGCTATTAAATTCGAGTCACAAGACGCGGTTAAACTCATTTCAAGCAACGTTTAGATTATGAGTGGTGGTCTTTCACCAAGGCGATACTGACAGTATCTACCATTCTAAAATTACTAAATGTATTCGCCTGCACGAGGCCGGCCTTAACAACAAAAGAAAAAGAAAAATATTTTTAAGGTTTTCCAATAGTACCTACTCTTGTAGTTTCACTGAAATACATTTTTATAACGATATCCACGTTTCGAGCATTCAAGATTTCGGCATTCAAGAAGTAAGTACCTACTAAGAGAATTGTGTGGGTTACCGATCTCCACAGCAAGCATATTATTAACATAATTACAATGTCAATTTCGTAACATTACATAATACACCTGGAAACAGGTATAACTTAAGCTAGCCTCACATGAACGCTATACTCTCATAATATATGGGGGCTTGGCCTATTTCACCATTTCAGCTGATTCTAACCATCAGGAAGACAATGCAATACGCCCCCTGCACCCCGCCCTTCACCTTGTCTAGTTATCAATATGCTAGACTAAAATGCATCCGCCAAAGGACCTTATCGACCTATAACATTATGTAGTAAAAAATACTAGACCAATTTAGGACCAGTACGTGCATCCGGTCAACGACGATAGACTTTTCACACGGCCCTACCCAAGGAAAGCGTATTTAAGGCTGGCTGCATACATACGTTTTCCGTATTCGATTTCCGAATTCGTTTTCCGTATTCGGAATTCCGTGAGACTAGCGCAAACGTTCGTTTTTCTTCATTCGGAATGTATAAACGTCAGTACCAGTGTTGCCAACAAGGGCGATATATCGCAATACAATTATATCACCACACTTTAATTACTGTTCAAGTATTCTTTTTCTCCGCAATAAAGAGAAAATGAAAAAAATGCAAATACTGCAAAATAAAGCAATGCGAATAATACTTAAGCGCAACAAATACACACGGATAAGAGACATGTTAAAGGAGCTGAATATTTTGACGGTGAAGCAAACTGTGTATTTGAATGTACTTATTTTTATACATAAAATTAACTTAGGGATGATGTCTAAGGAACTGAAAAGAAAAATAAATTACAATAACGAGATACACGGACACGGGACGAGAAATTCTAAGCAAATTAGATTGCCAACAAGAAAAAAAACAAGCACCCAAAAATCTCTGATGTACCAGGCCGTTCAACTCTATAACAAAATCCCGAAGGAAATTGCTGTGATAGAAAATATTAATAAGTTCAAAAATGAATTAAGAAAATATGTCTATCTCAATTATTAATGTTTCTTTTTTTGTGACTTTATTGAAATATTTAAAGAAAGATTATGTTTGCCAAACAATGTACATGTTTATATGTTTATAAAACTATTAGCACACACGAAGATGTGAGCTAACTTAAGATTAATAAATAAATAAATTTAGGCTACTTAGAGCGAGAATCGGCGCCGAAAAAATCTAAAAGGCGACTGGTCGACAATTAAGCTACTTCAAAAACATCAATTTTGTCACATCAACATGTCCCGAAATTCTCTAGCCCCCCCCCCCCATGAAATTTATTTTTATATTTTCTTGAAATTCTCTAGCCACCCTCCCCATGAATTTTTTTTTATTTTGTGGGGACAAATTTTATTTTTTTGAAATTCTCTAGCCACCCCCCCCCACGAATTTTTTATTTTCATGTAAAAACATCAATTTTAAACATGTCCCACCTAACAGCAAATTCGGCTACTTTACGCTACCTTATGTATGAGAAACGGCGATATAAGGTCAAGATCCGTTGGCAACACTGAATTACGAACGGAAATTTCCGAACGTTTGCGTCGGCATAAACAAACTGTATGCAATAGCTGCGTTCCACATGACGTCATAAGGTTTTTTCTATTCGGTTTCTCCGAACGCGCCGGCTCGCATTCGGAACGTGCTTAAGGAATTTGTTCCGTTCGGAACTAAAACGAACGTGTGCGGCAGTTAATGTATTTTCTACTGATTCCGTGCATTCGGATGTCCGAATACGGAAAACGAATTCGGAAATCGAATACGAAAAACGTATGTATGCGGCCAGCCTAAAGAGCTACACCTCCCCAAACTAAACAATCCATCTAGTTGATTGAACCAAGCACTTCGTTTGTCGTATCGCTCAACTTAATTTGTTTCCTTTGAAACTGTACTGTGTATTTTTGTTGTTTTGGTTTTTGTAATATTTATAAATAAAATATACGCCACACATTCTCATTGGGAATGGCATGGCGAGCGATATGGTGAAATAGGCTAAGCCTACATACAATATTAATATAGTAAAGCTCCCGTGTGAGGCTAACATAAGGAAAATATTCATGAGGATTATGTATTCTCCATATATCAACATGAGAGCATTAAAACTCCCACACGGTGATGTTATTTAGTTCAATCGAAAGTGCAAAAATATGTAAATTTCCAGTTTTTGCTATTTTTAGTGACGATTCAAATGCCAGTGACTTTGTTTAGCACTATTAAATTTTTTGAAATTTAAAAAAACACACAAAAATCCTAATCTAACCTAACCTTACTAATCACACCAACCTAATCTTCCACTATAGCTGATTTGCAAAATTTGCTTCATAAACATATCAGGTGCATAATTTTTTTAAGTTGATCTCTTGATCTATATTTAATCCACCTATGTTGAAGGAGGTAAACTTATATGTGCCTACCAAGTATACTCGTGGGAGATCCCGCATGCACTATTTTATGCTCTGAAAGCAAGGAATTCTGCCAGAAGTCAATCAATCAATTCAATAATCAGAACGTGCCAATCAACAGAGCGACTCAATTGCATTGGCCATTGACATTTTCAACGTCACTTACAGACAATTTAGCAACTACCTTTTGACGCATGTCACAAAATAGTAAAACTGCCCCATGACCATTTCTCATTTGCTGTAGTACCTTTATAATGTATTCTAAATTTGTAATCATCTCTATAACATGAAAATAAATAAATTTCAAAGCTTTTTGGTTATGAATTCATTCATACCTATTTACGATACGCAAAAAAATTGTCTAAATATTACCTACGTATTACGCATTTATAAATAATCATAAATCGATTTGAAGTGAAATAAGATCAATTTTGTCATAGAATGTGATCCAATTTTGTCGAATATCCACATTCTAGAATAGATGAACAATTTCAAAGGCGTTAAATTCTTTCAAAATGGTGTAAGTCGTACTTTACAGTTCAGTTCATGTGAACATGCAAAAATATTACATACATTTGATCACTCAGGTACGTAGGTAGGTAGGGAAACAAATCCGACAATATTTTGGGGTATTTTATTAAACTATATTTTCTCAGACAAAAAATGATTATTAACACATTAAATAATCTTGTTGCCATACAAATAAAATCATGGACTAATTTAGATAAATAGAATATAGAATTTATTCGACTCTTCGTGTGGGTGTTAGTCACAGGATGATACGAGTATAAACTACGAATCAAAAATAGACGAGGAACGTTGTCCATTATTTTAAGGAATTTACAAAACCAATGATAAACAAGATCCTTTTGTTTAAAATATTAGAAAGGCAAAATCCTGTCCACAACATTGTAAGGATCGTAAATTTAGCTATAAATTAATGTTTTCACGGATGTGGGCATAATGCAGGTTTTGTGGGTGGTCGTTAACGGAAGCAATAACTCAATTTCAACCAGAAAATAAAGTTCCTTAATGTCAAAGAGTTGGTTTAACTGCCCAAGACAAGAAACGTACAAATAAACAAATAAACTCTGTAATAGTCGGTGACATTTTGTTTTGTTTTTTAGAAGTTTATTGTGCCAATTAAAGACCGAAAGCAATATAATTAATTATGCATAAACATTATTAGTTCAATGATAAATGTAAGATAATATTATGTAGGCTTATTTTTTTATTTCTATCGCTTATGTTTTATGATAATCTTAATTGGTTTTTAAACAAGATTTTTAATTGTCTTTGAATGATATTATTAAACACGTTGAAAAAGCTTCAATTAACTTGATTATAACTATCTATTTTGCCGTTTCTTTACTTTAAAGGATTCACGAAATTCCTACGCAGACCCTTTGACCTCTCCAACTGGTATCTCGAACAATCGCATTGAGCCGCAGCGGGAGGAATAGAATCATACGTCTGTCACTCTTGGAGACACTGATCCCTAGATTCCCCTTATTTTTTTTCCTTTCCAGAACTTCCTCTCCTTCCTTCCCTTAAACAGACCATCCATACAGCATCCCCAAAGATGACATAGGCTTTGAGGGAAACTATATTCCTCAGGGCCTCCAGTGTGGGGTTAGTGTAAAAAAGAAAGGTGTGGGTTTGCAATGAGGAGGTAAGTATATAACATATCTTTGAACTTATTGGCCAAGGCAAGGAATGTAGATTGTAGGTACAGCTTTTTGGACCAAAGCTCATTTGATTTAATCAAATAGTATTTCTTCTTTCATTAGTACTATCCTCTAAAGTTACCGTGCCGAGGTTTATGAATCTTGCTTTTCTCTAAATAAATGTACTTAACCTAGGTTTTTTTCTAGAAAATAAGTATTTTCAGCTTTGTAAACAACCGGTAAGTCATTTCGCAACAGCGTCATAACGGGAAGCGATATCTCGACGAGCAGCCAACCTACAAACCTGCTTTTATCCCTAACAAATGCAGCGTTCATTGTTTCAAGTTTAACAAAGTTGATTATTCTCAAGTCTCAAGTCAGGCACGATTGAACCTACTGAGAATAAATACTTCTATTACATAGCTACAACTGTAACTACGTTGGGAGTTGTTTAAGGTACTGTCGGGCTCTGTGTTTCCTTGCTCCTACAACATGGGTTTCTTCAAAACCCACGTTCACTCCTTCCTCTCCTCAAAAAGACCGTCCACACAGCATCCTCAGAGATGACACAGGTCCAATTTTCTCGTTTGTAGGTCAGAATTATTTCCGAAGTCTTAATTTTCTCCTAAAGTAAAAGCATATTGGTCCAAGCATTTGACTTTGATCCTAAAGGTTTTGGCTCACTTCCGGAAGAACGCAAAAATATCTCTAATTAATAATTATTCGATGTTACGCCTGGGTGCAGTTATGTAGATTTTTAGGTTTGATTATGAAATACCAGGTAAACAGACAAATAATTAAAATCTTGCAAACAATTCAATAAATTATATAAAAACTTATATTCCAATTATTGCTGTTTTGTATAGACGGTCTTTTAAATAGATCCGAAAACGAATGTTTTTTTATATGTTAATACGCAACCTTGATATTGAAAAGATAGACGATAGAATTTTGAAGAAATCTGTAAGAAATACTCGTAGTAAAAAATATGTCGATAGAAAATAAAAGCGTTAATGAATGGTTTCAAACTAAATTAAATGCATAAAGATCACTAATTCGTTTTTTGACAACATTAATTGGATTTTTAAATCAACTGTTCAGTTCTAAACAAAAATATTTAAAGGTCAACAATTAATTTACTTTAATGGATTTTATAAAATATTCTCAATCACCGGGTTATTTATGAAAAACATTAAATATCAGTTTCATTGGTGACTGGTCTGTAATAATTAAAATAACGTTAAATTAAACCTTTAAGCAAAGTAAATGCGTAAACTAATTAGTATACTTAAGATGAATAAGAGATATAAGCAAATATTATGATATATTTTATGGGCTCTGAAATAATGTCAAGAACGCTCTGGTCGTTTACCTTACTAGGCTATTAAACATACTAATTTCGGTTGTCAGTGCATGGGTGCATGGGTGCGTTATTTGAAATTGTATTCCTGCGTAATGCTTAAAATTATTCAACTTCAATGAATTCGTAATTTTAAAAAATTGGACAGATGAAAGTATAAATATAAGTACAAGTGATGAAACATGTGCCTAAATTATTAAATTAATTCTAACAAAAATTAATTCTAATTTAACATCTTCGGATCTACCGGATCTGCCCTGATGATGGACACTGCAACGCTGTCCGAAACGTCGGCTAAAGAAGGAGTTAGCGCAACACGGCATAACACCCCAAAAACAAACAACAAAAATAATTAATTAATGTTTCGTTGAATTGTGAATTTCTTTTGTTTAAATGTTTGATAGATGTCGTCATTTTTCAAGCTTACTAACATTCGAAAGGTTAATTTCTTATTTTTAAAGGCTAATGTTGCTAATTTACTAAGAATCTCTTCAAAGTATTGGTGATCCGATTAAATTGTCGGAACACGTATTCATGAAATCCGAATATTTTGGCATTTCATCATAGTATGTATATTGTCGAGGCAAAAGCACATGTTCTGAAGTCGTGATAATATATTCGTAATTTACTGAAAGTTTATTAGGAAACCTATTAATTCATTCGTAATCACGTTTTTCATCGGTTTACCAATAATTTGAAGAGCGTCTTAATAAATTAACCTTACTGCGTTGGTATGCGCTAGTTTAAAAAAACCTATTATATATTATAATAGTAGATAGTTAATTTTTTTTTTTTTTTTTTTTAGTTTTTTTTATTAGTAAAAAAAAGATACACGAATTACATAATATTACAATTACATAATATAATTACACAATATAGTAGGTTATTAATTACATAATATAAGTATTCGATGTACCCCCATAAATAAGCAGGGCTTGTGTGTATGGGGGTGTTGTTATATTTGTTTATATTTGGTACGATTCAGTTCAACTGTTCGGAATACTTTTTAAGGTGGCTTTTGAATTCGTTTATATTTGCATTCATGTTTCTAATTTTTTCTGGTAATGAGTTAAAAAATTTAACTCCGAGATATTCATGGTTGAACTGTCCTATTGTTTTTTTACATTTATGTGCCTATTGCTTACAGTTCCTACCTATCCAAATTTTTATGTACCTACTTAAACTTAGTCAATTGGCGTAATGATGATTTGGCAGTTTGGGTAGTCGCAAGGTGCCCTACATCGGAGTGGAAAAATATTATTTTCAAAGGATACTTTAATTTTTTTCTAGCCTTCTGGACTGGGTTGTAAGATTGCAACCACGTATTGAAGCGATTTTTTCAATAATCTCTTCCTGGATTGAATTATAGACCATAATTCGAAGGATACGCATAAGTTTGATGTTTTTTCAATTCGTAACCATAAAATAGTAGGCAATAAAAACTTAACCAAACACAAATTAATATGTACATAATAAATCAGTGAAACAGTAATCAAAATTCAAATATGCATTTAAAATTACATAGAACCTCGCAAAAGACTAGTATTATGCTAACCTTAGGACGGGTTGTGTCGGAGAATTTGAACAATTCATCAAATTTCAACGTTCATTTTCAGGTTCTGTGAAAGATTTTTTCAAGTTCTGTTTTACTAGCCTATAATTATATAATAACAGAACTTTGAATAGGTCTTTCACAGAACCCGAAAATGAACGTTGAAATTTGATGAATTGTTCAAATTCTCCGAAACAACTCGTCCTTAATGTTTATTATCAACGAGGTACCTTATTATAGCCTTCTTGTAACTATATTCCGTTCAGTTGAACACATCTACAATTTCTACGATGGTATTACCAACTACATGGAATCTTGGTACAAGCGAGAATTTAAATTGGTGACCGGATAAATCGTCAAAATGATAATTCAAAACATCTTTAAAAAGTTATATAAAGTCATGGAAAGTGATGAAACAAAAAATTATTAACAGGGTTAAGTAGGTTAGGTTAGGTTAGGCTAGGTTAGGTTAAAAAAAATTTCATCTTTTTTAAAGGTGTGTTGAATTGTCACTGTGTTGAGATAGCATGGAACCATTTAAATTACTCTGTCCTGATATCATTGTTGCATTTAAAAATAATTTTAGATTGAGTAGTGTTAGTTGATATGTAGTAGGTGATTAGACTCAGTAAGTAAGGCTGTCTATAATTCCACTAATAATTAAAAAAATATATATTTTAGGATAATATGGCCAATGGAAATAGAAAACCTAACATGCCCTAGGGTCAGAAAGTTTATCGATCAGCCACTGCCAAGTAGGTACTATAAAATACCATCCTGTTTATTTTAGTGCAACGTTTAGTAGGTTGGTACACAATTCGCGGAATTTCTTCTCCGACCTTGACTTTTATAACCTTTCACATCCGACGTAGAAATCGTTCAGCTAATCTATCAATGGCCACGCCTTAAGGCGCTCCAACATCGGCGCCGTTTATTTTTAAGACTGTAAAATAATAAATACGCGCTGTAGTATCTACCCATTGAAATGTGGTAGTTTAGCCTTCATTATTTTGTCATTGGGTGTGGCAAGCTATTGTTTGTTTTATCTGAACGACTTTTGAGACATGTTCATGAGATGAATTATATTTGTTATTGAAATTGTGAAGCTGCTGTTATAAATACTACCAAAGCTACTGGACAATTTTGGGGGGGGGGAGGCAGACCGCCTTTCTCCATGCATTTCATATTATATTGAAATTCTTATTTTCTGAACAGTACATACAATTCTGCCGACTCTTTAGATATGGGCACATTTTTCATGTACCGCTCCTTTACAGTTTTTTTAACTTCTCGTTAGGATTTTTTGATTCAAATTATAAATGTTTACACTTTACGATTTGATTTACACATTTCTCTCCTTGGACGCTCTTTGTTATAACCTATGCATTGGTTACGTCGAGTCTAAAAGGAGTAGGTAATACTGTACAAGAGTCCGTCTGGAGCCAGTGAGACTATGGTATCCTTAATTGGGGGTATGTCGTTAGGTTGAAGGTAGTGGGGAGGAGAAGGAGATGTGTAAGTACTTAGCTATTCAAATCTTGTGACACCAAACACGGGTAAAGCCATTTATTACACCAGGGTGATACTCAGAATATCTTCCACTCTGGTACGTGCCGCATGTATACTAAATATATTATTTAAAATGAATATTGTGTAGTAATAGAAATTGATCACATAAAATTTACTTGCGCACGCCGGGATTTGAACCTGCTACCTTCGGCTCGCTAGTCCACGGAGGCCGTCATAATACAATGATATAAATAGGGTTCTAATGCTACTTCTGTTTTACTTTCATTTTGGTCAGGGTCCACAAGTCTAGGTCCATACTTTTAGTTATTAAACCCCCTAAGCTTTTTAAATATTTATTGGAGTGAGGAAATTCTGGAACATACAAAAGAACCTGAAATGAAAATTCACCATAGTTATCTAATTAGGAACTAGATGTATCTGCCATCTGGACAATCGTAGAAAGTACCAATTGGGTTTGTAATCTGTTCATCGGGTCAATTTTTTTCATCGTGACAGCGCTCCTCTTATAAAATCGTTACTGTTTTGCGATTGTCAATAGGAAAACGATTATTTATTTATTTACTAACGGACATCGTCCAAATTACAAAATAATAACACGAATACAGTAAAATGAAAAATACAGGAGTAGAAAAAGGTACACGAAAGCAAAGACATAAGGCAGATATAATATAAGAAAATAAAGTGACAAGTCGAATCAAGTCAAGACTACGCCGTGGGTCAGGACCACGGGACACTTATAATATTCCGTCACTTGTTTAGCGACCGGCAAAAATCATCCAGACTTATCCCAAAAAAGTTAAGGTTTTGACTTGAGTTGACCAGTCTACACATTCTGGACAGTGGTGAATAATATATATTTGTCGAATGATGGTTGAGGAAGAGCAGTTCATTATTTCTGAGTCTGTGCGTGGGGATATTGAAGGGAATGATTTGCAGTAGGTGAATCAATAATACCATTTATAATTTTGAAGAAGCAAATGAGGTCATTTCTTTCCCGACGGACTTCCAAAGGAGAGAGGTTTAGAGTTAGTTCAATTTCATCATATGGGTATTTGCCTTTTTATAAACCTAGCCTCCTAGCAATCCCTCTTAAGAACCGATGTTGAACAGATTCAATGCGTCGAATGTGGACAGCATAAAAAGGAGACCAGATAACACAAGCATATTCAAGATGGGGGCGAACCAAGGAGCAGTAAAGAGTTCTAAGGGTATTTACGTTTTTGAAGTCCGAAGTGATTCTAGTGATGAAACCAAGTAGTTTGAGGGATTTATTAACGATTGCAGTTATGTGAACCCGAAAAGAAAGCTTGCTATCAAGAGAGACACTAAAAATATGACTAAAATATCAATAGTTATGGCCCGGTATGCGTTGTTTTTGTGCGCAATTGATAAACCAGTTTTGCATCCGGCGGTTATAAACCCGTGACCTTTGGATCGGGAAGCGAATGTTTTACATTTATGATGAGTGTTTTACTTGTAATGAATGTACCAACTTATTACACTTATCGGCAGAATCTGTAATAATGGTATGGAATCAAATAACGTTCACAACGAATCAATTCATTTTAATTGTTTTAAATGGGAAAATTTTTTGTTGTTTCTCCTTTCTACGAGGTGGTAAATTATTTTAATTAAAAACACGTTTAATCGAATGAATAGTTATTTAACTAATTTGAATCGGAGAGTTCGATTCAAGTTCAAATTTCGTCAGATTTTTTTATTATCTTGAATTTCTGGTACAGAAATAAATGATGTTTTTTTTATTTTTCTGCAAATGTATCGCTTTTATTAACAAACTGATTGTAAGTGTACCATTATAATTCAATTTGATAGATGATTGACGCATCCAATATCAGGAAATGTATTTATTTCTGCAATGTTGTATGCTTTGATAAATGCTTTTTTATGCCAAATGGTTTTACTCTTTGATCTCATTATATTGCAATTTAAAATAACGCACGCTCATTATTGTAATTGATTTGAAAGCTGATTGACGTACCTTCATACAAAATCTCACATTTTTTTCTAGGTAGAGTACGCATTGATGATGTTCAATTTTTTTCGTTTAAATCGGTAGTCGAACAACTGACAACCTAACAATGGGGTTGATTTTGATTTATCTACTTGTGTTTTTTAAATATTATTATTATCAGCTGCAGATTTTATAATTCTGACTAACTCCAGGATGTTTGTATAAAGAATAAAATAAAATAAAATAAACTTTATAGACTCGGCATATTGGTGTCTATTTCCTTTAAAAAAAACTTTAATTTAAATTGCCACTGATGGAGAAAAGGTTATGGCTAAAGTTTAAAAAGGTCGGATAAAGACAATAAAGCAATAATTCACGCTGTTAGGCCGTCGTCCCATGGGTCGGTAAGTATCGATTAATCGACACAAACCGAGTGCCGTAAGAACCTGCGCAGACTTCTAGATGATTTTATTTAATCCATTTCTATTGCATGTTAGGTAAATAGCGATTTACTTAGAAAATCAATTGTGTCAGTTAATTGTCAAAAATTATCATTATTTTTTGTTTGTTTTGTTTTCCCACATTTTTATGGCAGATTTCACTTATTTGATTTATAATGACGTGAGTACTATTTAAGCAAATACGGAACATCAGTGAAAAAAATGTTTGCCTATAAATATATATTGATTTAGGTAAATCAATACAAGTTTAATTATACATAATTAATAAAGTACAAACTATTCAACATGCCGAACTGAAAAGTAAGCTCGCTGTGACTGTTAACTAAGATCATTTTGACAGGGAACGTTTTGACAGTGAACATTGTTCCCAAGAACATTATTACCGCTACGAGTTCCACCATTGCCTAGGGCCTGCTGTGAGTGAAAGGCATAAGGGATTAAATTCTGAATGCAATTGAGAAGAAGTGCACTCAGAATGCAACCGCAAATCTGTGGGAATAATCCATTTATCTGATTCCCTCCCAGCCAAGATGATTGCAATGTAAGTGTGGTTGGTGCTGCGTGCTGCGGTCAATTACGAGTCAATGCCAACTGGTGCCTTGAGTCTTGTGCCTTGTATCATGTCTTGTCTGGTGCCATGTCCTGTCTTGTGTCTTCGATGTGTAAGCAGCCACAGTCGTGTTGTGGCATCTCTAGATCTGTAATTAATGGCGTGTTTGCCGTGTTATTTCCCGTCACTGGCGCAGATCTGATGTGCTTTGAGATCAAAGTTGACAAAGATTAAATGTTTGTAGTAAGTAGCACCATCTTTACAATGTATATAACATATCAATTATGTCTGTATCGGCAGACGCTATCTTCAAGGAAAACCATTATTTTTAACCAGCATGTTTTTACATAATATTAGTATATTTATTATCTTACATAATGATATGTTTTTATTTTTATTTTACATTAGCTCTACACAGGAGACCCTGAGGAAAATAATATCCCTCAGGTACTATGTTAGCTTTGGGGATGATGTGTGGGGGATTTTCTAAGGAAAGGAAGGAGAGGAAGATCTGGGAAGGAAAAAGGTATGAGGGGTGGGTAGGAAGCTAGAGGTCAGTATACCAGGAGGACGTTTGAATCCATCCCTCCCACTTTGTTGTAGGGCGATGGGTCGAGAGAGTCCTGCTGGAGAGGTAAAAAAGTCTCCCTCAACGGGTATCTCCAAATCTGGCATACCACACAATAGGTGGGCAGCCGCATTCACCACCAAGTCCTAGACAATCCTCACCCCATGAACCCGGACACCCCTTCTAAGTCACCAAACGTAGCGAACTACTTGGGGTGACCTATGGAAGAGGTGTTGGTTATCCAATGAATGGTTCCCGGGCCCAAATTAGTTAAATATGAACTCGAAACCAAAATTATTTTTAATGATAAACTAATGTTTAAGAGAAAAGGATAACAAATTATTTTAAAGTAATAATTATTAGCCTAAAACACTTATATCAATTGAAAAAAATCTTACGACAAAAAAAAATATGACATAATGAAGATATCATATGTCTCGACACCAAATAGGAGGAGATTTCGCATTATCAATGACTTTCCTACAGAAAGAATGTTAGATGTTTTCTATTGGGAATATCTAATAAGCAATAATGGTTGAATGAAAAATAAGGTACATATTGAATAATTTAGCGGGTTTTGAATAAGACGTAGTGCAATTGGAAGAGTACCTGACTAGCAATCAGAAGGCTGCGGGTTTAATTCCATAGACGAAATAGATATTCAAAAGTAAATAAAATGTTAAAGGAACTAAATTGGCTAACGGTGAAACAGATGTTGACCTTGAACACGATGATATTTGTACATAAAATAGTAAACAACCTGCTACCCAAATATTTTTCAAATAAAATTGTATACAACAAGGACATACACAAACATAAAACAAGGACGCGCAATGAAATCAGGCTACCAAAAAAGGACAAGGCGAATACTCAGAAGGGATGAAATACCATAATGCGCTGCCGGAAAACATAAAGTCTGCCCCAATTGGAAAGTTCAAGATGTTGTGTAGGAGCCACATCAAGCAAGAAAAAATATAGTATATTTATATGTAACAAATTAATTAGTCAACTTAAATGTACAATATTACAATTACTAAAATAAAATTAATAAATTAAAAAAATAATTCTCGTCCGTGGCATGAACTTTTTCTCGAAAGATTTTATCAGTTAATAAATATAGGTGTTTCAGACTTATAATAATTATTGCTTAAAAATAATACAAAACTATAAGTTCTATGAATAGTTATGTAGATCTCGCATCCAATAAAGAAAAGGTACTCAAATAACTTCCTTGGAATATTAAAATATTACATAATCACATTAAAATCGGAGGTTTTAAATATTTTTTTCATGATATGCGTAATTACAATTTTTTATTGTTGTTTTGCAGCAACATAATTACAAAACAACACAATGAATTTATAACCACCTATTTCCTCATTTTTCATTTGTAAGGTAATTTGTTGAAAAATACCAATTTTTATAAGACAATTTATCATTTAATAATGAATCGATCATTTGATGGACGTTTATGATTTTTAGATTAGATTTTGAGATGCTTTTTCAATAATCTAATGATTAATCACTGATGATCTATGTTTGGTACAGGTCAGCATGTGTGTCCTTGAACTAAAGCCTCGTTTCTATAAAATATGGTAACCTTTGACAATAATTATTTTTCGTTGGACCGGTACATAGCAAAAATAAAACTTATTAAGTCATCGAAGTGAATGTTTGCATATTTAAGAATAGCAGGTGATGCGAAATAAGGATGTAGATGGTAAAATAAGTCGAGGATTTTCAACAATGTGTGTAGACATTGTAATATAAAATAGTAATGGTAGTAAAAATAAAGATAATGATCGGTTATTGACGAATACCAAAAATATACTTAGATTTTATCATTATTCGTTTTAAATGTTATCACTTCTAACACTGATTACGGTAATACAGATTATGGAATAAAAGTTCCAAAGTTCATTATCAACGCCATTGGCACACCGAGGATTTTACCTTAGGGGGGTGGAGGGTAGTTGTTTGTATCGATGTTTTTAAAAAGTGATTAGTACTTATTTAGGGATCAGAACTAATATTATTTGAATCAACTTTTCAGATTTTTAACGAAAAATCTCGCTATATCACTTTGTTTTTCAGACATAATTAGATTTTGAATAACTAACTTGACCCTTTTAAATATAACTACTTTAATATTTTATTTTTTTATGGGAATATATTTTAGTTTTTTTTATTCCCAATTGATCGCAAACGTCTGGAGCCAGATAGACTAAGGCGTCCCCAATAATTGGTGTATGTTGTGAGGATGACGGTATGGTCTGAATGGTGGTCTTACACCAGGACGATACTGAGAGCATTCCACTCTGTGCCGCAAATATATATAATATTATTTAAACGTGAATTAACGAAATAAAAAAAAATTCGACTTTCGATAAACATTAATTAGAAAAGAAGAATTTTTTATTCTGGCAAAACGCAGTTCGTTTCGAAAATTTAGCCGTGAGGTGCAGTCGAATGACTAGTGATACACATATGCATAGAAAAAAATTCTTTGATTCTCGCAAGGCGCAGCCCGTTTCTGTAATTTTCCTACCGCAAGGTGCAGTCCGTAATAATTGCTCATGAATTAAACATTTAGATTACGGAATAAAAGTTCCAAAGTTCACTACCATATCTAATGTTTATCTACTGCGTACAAGTTCAAATAAAATTTGCAAGTTATAGTTGTTACTTGTTACGCGGACGAAGTTTTCATAGGTTTTTAGTTTTACGTTCCCACCAAGTTAAAATCTGAAAATAAAACAAATCGTTCATACTATGAATCGATGAATTATTTATTTTATTTTATTTATACGCCCATTGGGCTTTTACATACATAGTTTTAAAGAAAAATATTCTGAAGATTGTAAGTTCACAATAGTAACAGTAATAATACATTTAACTATATCCATTTGACATATTATAACAGCAAGTAAATAGTAAATGCATACAACAATTATTTGTAGGTATAAACCTCTTGAACAAAAATAAGAATATGTATTGTTAACAAAATATAGAGCGTTTGACTGGTTATCGTGGCCTGTTAAATCGAGGGCGATCGGTGTGCCGTTTTACATACATATTTTAAATAGTTTATATAAAAAAAATATTGGGAAGATTATAAGTATGAAATAGTAAAAGCAATAATATAACCTTCTCCATTTGATATATAAAAGCAAACAAAAATCAAATGGAAACATGATAGTTTGTAGGTATAAGCCTGTTGTAAGAAAATAAGAATACGCCTACTTCTAAGGTATAAAGATGATTTTTTTTAATAAAAATGTTAAGTTTAGTAATACTAGGTAGTAGTTGTATTAACATAATATGTATGCGACACATTTAGCACGAAGCAAGTGTATTTGGTACAGACACGACAGTTGATTGAAGCGTTAATTTTCTTTGTTAGTTCTTCCTTCCTTGGCGCCTAAAAGAATACGTGATTCATTGCACAATTCATTATTTTAGTTTTTTTTTATATTAGAACCACATCGTATTGGTTATATTCGGAAATTTTATATTTAAATGGCAAATGACAATTAACTAGATATCTTCAGGTCTTCAGGCCCCGTAGTAAGCGTTCAAAGATGGTTTAAAAGGGAGATATGTAAATACAAATGTTGGAATAGGCGCGCCAATATTAAAAAAACGATGATAATTAAGCGAAAACTGTGATGTTTTCATGCCTATCACATATTAAATAACAGAACAAAACCTGTTTTTTATAATTTTAGGAGCTTAATTTGCGTTTTTTTTTGTATCGAGGGATTTTCATATAATTAACGTTTTGGCATTACAAATGTATCGATATTATCTTCTAAAATAACATTTATTTTTTTTGGAAATCAAAAAATTAAAGAGTTAACGAGAAACTTGTTATAAATCGGTAGAAATTGGGTATGCGCAATTATTGCCCTCATTTGGGTAAGACCATTTACGATTTTTACCTCTCCTGTAAAGTGGGCAAATGGGATTTACGCTGTGAAGGTCACTCGATCACAGAAGACATTTGGTGACCTTGTAAGATAGTTTATAGCACTTTTCGGTGACCTATTTAATATACTGATGTTATTGGGCGTGTAAAGTGTAAAGAACCGCTTCGTATCTATTATATTGACAAACCCAGTTGACCTATCATGACAAGGTAGAATGCCACACTCTCAATGGGCGCTTATTCATTTGTTAATGTGCGGTGTCGTTACCTCGATTCTGTTTAAATATTATATTATATTAATAACTGATAGATAAAGATAAAGCACGGGTAAAGCACAAGGTTAGGCCAACATGATAATAATAATAATATTTGGATGATTTGTATGGCGCCGTTTTTGTGCAAAATCACCTCAAGTGCGCTGTACAAACATATAATAATTTCACAATGATCTATGTTATTACTAACTATATATGGAGATAATATACCGTACAATACTTACCTGGTAGGTCACTCGAGATTAACACTCAAGACGATGCCATACGTAGTAATGCAAAATCATGTGTTTTTGGTTTGAAAATTTGGTCGCCTAGAAATGTTTCAGATGCTTTAATTAAATAATGAGAGTAGAATACATCTTGGTCTTTGAAATAATCGATTATTTTTAGATAAGTCTTTTTATAAGCCCAGAAAAAAATAATGTATAAGGCCTATGAAAACTGCTTTAGAGTTCAAAATCTCCTACTTACGAACCCATTTTCGGTTATGATTTTATTGTATAATGTGGCAAATTAAGTTATTTATTAAATGATTAAAAAAAAAAAAAAATTTGCCTGAACATCCACAAAATAAAATAAAAGGCACTTTTTGGCCATGTTTTTTTCTTGCATAAATCAAAACAGGCGGATTGTGTAAGCGGGAATTTAAACCTTATCGCCATCTACGTAAGGGTTGTTATTGATAGCGGCTAAATTCAAAATATTACCCGACGTAGTGCATCGCCTTAATTAACATTAACTAATTGCGAAATTTAGATACAGGATTTAGGACGTAATTGGAAAATTGAATATAACTGGACTTTCTATCAATAATGGTATATTTAATTTATTTATATTTTATTTAGTCCTGAATTCTGTTGGACTTGTTATGGATCTTAGTTCCGGAGGGAGTTTAATCAATTATTATGAAAAAAGTTATTCTTTCAAATAAAAAAAGATGTCAGTGTCACCTTCATATATTCAAACTATACCATCGATCATCCGACATTTATTTATTTATTTTGTAAGAAACAAAGAGCTTTTATATAATATACGAGATAAATATACAAGTTAACTGAAGTCAAGCCACAGAAGTTTCTTATGTTAAAGTGCATTAGAAATGAAGTTTTAGTATCTTAAAATTAATTTGGTGTTAAAGGAAGGGGAGAAGAAGAGGAAAATAGGAAGAGGATAGGAGATGCTGCCGATACATTCCATACTCTCATATTAATAATCGATCGTACGCATTACTTCATATCGACATTTCTTTAGGTTATTACCAAAAATGTCAATGCTGTAAAATTTTATATTAGGTAGATAAAATAAATCAGATTGTCGGGTTGATCTAGACAGAATATGAAGATTTATTAAATTGGTAAGTTCTGGTGAGTCCAGACAATTATTTAGGATTTTAAATAATAAGATTTGATCAAAAATTAGACGTCGTGTTTGGAGGGAGTTAAAATTATGAAATTTAATGTATTCGGTATAATTTGAGAATTGTACGTTTAGTTTATAATTTATGTGTTTAAAATTTTTTTTAAATTCTTTCTATTCTTTCAATATGGGCTTGGTATAAAGGAGTCCAGATCGGTGTTCCAGGTGCATAAAGGTGTAAGACATAGTCGGATTGGGTAATTACAACATTTAAAAAATGTGACTACTAGAATATCTGAATGGCCATGAGTTCCCCAATCGTATCCGTTCTCATTTACGAAATCCCACATGTCCCACTGACTTGTCCTGCTTGGGACACTTAGGAGTAGTTGGGATTTGCTTTGTTGTGCGATATTCGCACAACAAAACCAAAAAAGCTACTTGACTTTCAAATCTATGTGGGTTTTATACACTTTATTTGAAGACCACAGGGGAATATCAATTAAAATCCCAAATTGAAGTAACAATACCATCTTTCACTTTGCAAAATTGTTTTAGCAACACCTGTAACGGTTTATTTGGTTATTTGTGGTAGGCAAGCATCATGAGACAAAAATAAATTATTTGAAATTTCATATGAAAAATCATTAAAAATGAATGTCCGTGTCAAAATGCAAATTACATACTATTTAAACATTTAATTCTGATTTTACGCCAAATTGTATTGAACTGACAATCTTCCTTTCCCCTGTGTTCTCATTTACAGGTACAGTATCGTACTGGTTCAAATCGTACCTCGCTGGGACAGTCTGTCCCTGGTAGTAATACTATATATTCGTCAGAATATAATATTTACTATTGGTTCTAGGCGTTCTAGCGCTGTAAACGAAGGCAAATATATGAATTTGCGCCAAGCAATAATTAAGTGTCTTTCGTTTACTCTAGTAATGCTTAGTCAAGGCTTAGTCAGTATTAAACAAAAATAGGAACTGACATTTCCTATTACTTTACTAATAGACTTATCCATAACATACATAGAACTGCTTGATAATAATGGCCCTTAAGTTGTTGAAGTCGCACAAGAAACACAAACAATGTTCCTGACAATTTCATGATAGTGCGTGGGCACAGATCTTTCATTGTTCCTAGATGCAGAACTAATTTGATGTTTAATTGGTGTCTCAGAGGAACGAGTATACTACAGTGACCTTGCCCCCGATGTCATAATTGACACATTTTACAAAACGCTTTTATTTAATGCAGGTGTTAATTACATAAATTATGCTTGTATTTTAAATTTTCTGTAAAAAATTGTAAACCAACAAAAAATGATTATTGATTTTTATTAATTTAATTTATTTTTTGTAGTATATGTGAGTTTGGAAGAGTGAGGTAGAGTATGCAAGAATGAGCGATTGCTAATTTGGGGTTAGGAGTGCGTATCGTTTTAAAACTTGAAAACACTGTCTAAATGTACAATTACGAATAAATTTTATAAATCAGAGCTGGACTTTTTAATTACGTCCCTTGATATCAAGAATATTAGGGGAATACTATTTTATTAAAACTGACGCAGTTCTACCATGCAGTGACATTATTATTTATAAAAGTGATAGTTGATTCGCCTTACATCTATGGACAAAATAATAATAATTAAATACGCCGTGAAATCATATTTCCAGTTAAAGCTACAGATTTTAATCTGAGATGTTGGATTCATACCTTATTTCTTCTTTAAATAATTATTCTGAGATTATTATAAGCACATCTTGTTATTACTAAAATTATCTATTTTCTTTATTTGTAGCACGTTTTAGTAGTTACAAAAACCGAAGTTCTCCCATGAAACCCTAAAATAAAGCCAGAATCTTAACGATGCAAGTGAAGCAGCAGGTGTATTGGACAGATCTGCGGTTGAATTTGCCCTATCAAATCTCTAAAATGAAGTTAGAATCTTAATGACATAAGTGTTGAAGTCATGTTAAAATAATATTCGGAGCGCGGCCCGGTGTAATGGATGGACCGACGGTCGACTTTGCCTTAGCAGGCCTAGAAAATCGATCTTTCCGTGGCGTTTATTTTAATTATTTATGATGAACGTATTACTAAAATCTCAAAGGTTTACAGAGAGATCCTTTGGGAAGTTACTAATTAATAAAATAATAAAATAAAATCTATTTTCTTCTTTTGAATAATGATTAATGATTAGTAATGGTTCAAATATTGTTACAATATACTGTCAAATTACCCATCTGGTAACACATCTAATTCTTTCTTTAATTTTGAAATATTTTGTGTTTGTATGCTTCACTCAAATGTAAATTGTCTATTGTTATAGTGAGATGCAATAAATAAATAAATAAATTGCTTACCACAAATTTTATAGTTGAAAAACGTTTTATAAAATTTTCAATGCGATTTACATAAAATATTTTAATGTTTAGGTCCTGTTTTTATTAATCTTAAATATAAATAACTTACATCCGTAGGGATCCCTCCAGAAACATTTGAGATTTTAGTAATACGTTCATCAGAAATAATTAAAATGTGAACGTCGAGCAAACCCCTGTTATTAGAGTCTTATGTTGCTTTAACTTCCTAGGTAGAACATATCTCCCTAGTTCGCTTTCAACGGAGATTTTTTACATGTACATTCCAAAGTAATTATTTATGACTACCTGAAAAACGTGCTTATGTCTACAACACAAGCATAATTAAAATAATGATTTTATAAGTGTTATTATTGTTCAGGATGGTGTGAAGTAACCTCGCATGAATCTTTTAACATCATTCGAAAGGAATATTCTAAAAAAATACTAGTTACTAACTACTATTTATTGCAGGTTGTTGTTATTGTAAAGCGAATCTCGTATCGTTCATAACAACAAATATTTTCAAGTATGAAGTTTAGAATGCGGCCCCAGTTTTAACAATATCGTGTTAACGTAAATAATGGTAATACATTAGTAACATGACGTAAAAAAACGTAATATTTGTTTACGATGTTGTTTTTTAGTTCGATGCACGAAGCCGCATGGTGTAATATTTAAATAATACAAAGAATAGTGTTTGTGGCGTGTAAGCGGTGTGATTTGAATTTTATACAAATTTACAGTTTGTTCCGAGATTGATGAAATTTTGCACGTTTCAAAACAAGGGGAAGCCCATCCCATTTTTTCACCCCTTCAAGCAAAATTTTGATACTTCTTGAAATATATTATTTTTAGAAGATTTAATTGTGACACGAATTAATCAAATAAAATTAACTTACCACTCGACCGCGGAGGCCGTCGATTAATTATTGTACAAACAAAGATAAAATACCTCCATTCATTCCAACGCGTCAAAATCATTTCCTTTTGCTTAACTATATTCCTTATTTGGAGCCTTATTAGCAACATTCAACCTTTTAGTACCTTCATATCATGTAAACGATTTTATGGTTATTCACCCATTAATGTTTTTTATTTCTAAATACATCGATTTGCATTTTATTTTTGTTTTCAACTATGAATTTATGCAAATCTTGAAAGCGGAAATTAACTTACTTTCTGACATCAAATCGAGCTAAACGGCAGATATACTCGTTATATATATCACCGATCGGTGGCCGAGTTGACATCGCGTTTGGGTCCCACCCAGGCGTAGTGTGTTCAATTCCTCGGCTGGCTAAGTCCTCCATCACAACACAAGCAACATTTTCCGCTTACTGTGATGGTAGTAGGAGATTTTCAAATATTGTAAGGTTATTTGTAACCCGGGAATGTTGGTCTTTCTTTTAAAAAAAAAAAAATATATATATTTACGTTATAGATACACGGTAGATAGACAATTAATTCACACACGCGGACCTATACGCGTTTCTCTACAATCAGATGACATTACAGCAGTTAATGCACGAAATAAACGTCGGTCCTACAAGATCGGCATCTGGCGAGGTAGTTGGAGTTTTCGACACCAGTTCTTGGTTAGGAACAAAAAAAAGAAAAGTTAAATAACTTTGTCAAAATCCACCCAACGCGATATGATGACTCAATTACCTGGGCACATTTGGAAGGATCCAAAGTCTGAAACCAGACAGCTGACAATGTGCCCGCGGAGTACCAATCTTCTGTGACTTATAGTGTCACACTTTTCTCTTCAGCCTCTTGTTGGCAGTCTGAAGTTAACAGGGACTGATGTCATCACCAGGCAGTAGTCGGACGATCCTAAAGGCGCTCTGACCTATCAGTGGTTAGAAAGTGTGGCACAGTCAGTGGTTAGAAATAGGTTGAAAGAGGCAGAAACAGATTGAAGCACTGGACATGAGGAACCTTTGTTGATTTTTTATAAAGTTATTCCACTTCAGCCCGGGACGTTTGTATCATACAACGCGTGAGACCAATTAATATCATTAATCTTCTGCTAACAAATAATCTGAGCAACATTATATAATTAGTTACAAAAACCGACACGTGATATTCTATCAATGCAAATAGGAATGAGTATTTAATTTAGCTAAGTATGCATGTTTTGATGTAATTCCGTTGCTTCCATTGACGAACAGTAATTTATGGATTTATTTGAAACATGCAAAATCAATAAACAAAATAATACTATGGCACTCAGGGACGTACCGTAATTTTATTGCAATTCACGCGATGTTGTGTAATAAAACCGTTGATATTTTAAAACATTGGGTGATTTATGAAATATTTTAATACATATAAGTCTATGCTTTTTATATGGAAGGAGATCACTAACTTTTACGGTTCAAACTTAATTTCAAGACAGCCTTTTCAATTACAATAAAAAAACTGTGGGCAAATATGCGATTTAAAAAAAAATTAAATATTTTCTCATATAAACGAGTTGACGGTCTCCGTGGTCGAGGGGTGAGGTACACGACTACGAATCCTTAGGACAGAAGTTCAAGACTTGTTTCACATTATTAAAATAAATATTTAATTACTTGGGACACGTTCCAAAGTTGTAGATTATTTCGAAAGACAACTATTGTTGTATCAAAAGGCTTTAACTGTATGTGGTAACTAGCTCTGAATTGCCATGCACTTCTGAAACCTTCCTATTTCATTCTCCTCCCCATATCTCCTCACAACATACCACAGTTTGGAATGCCATAGTCTCACTGGTTCAGGTTAGCAGGGATCAATTGGAACTCTTGTGTGGTATTCTCATAAAAAATAAAACAAATGTATGGAATAAACTATTTGTGCTCGGGCCAGTTATTGTTGCATAGTATTTGGTTCGAGTTGTTTCCCACCCGCGTTCCGCGCCTTGCACCTACATGAGTCAGTTGTTTAAGTAACCGCGCCGCAAGTGCAACCGCTTCCGCATAACCTATCTTGAGTTATTAAAACCACCGCGCCGCGCTAAAAACGGCAAATGTTATACCGCAAATATCGCCGTGAAATAGTGCATAAAAATAGCAATCTATAACGCATTGAACCATTTCGCAAAATCCAATATCACTATTCCCTTTCCTTGACCTCCTCCAATACTAACAATTACCCCCACCGGTGATTAAAGCAGAGCAAAGTGGAAGGTGCCGACAGTTTGGAGATATTGGTAAGTCGATCAAACAATATCACAAAATACCGCAATTACAGTCCATTCACGCCGCAACATTTGGTCCTTCGAGCCGGATTATTTAAATAGACAATTACATTTGGTCACTTCGAGCCGCATTATTTAAATAGACAATTACATTTGGTCACTTCGAGCCGCATTATTTAAATAGACAATTACATTTGGTCATTTGAGCCGCATTATTTAAATGTAGTTTTGTTCCTATTCAATCGCATTCATTTGTGCAAGGATTCAGTTAGCAACACTCGTCCGCTATTTGAAATTACATGCCTAGGTATAGGTACTCTTTGATATTTTGGGTAATTAAATTATTTATCGATGTTGTTGTAGCAAATTTATTCAGTGCAAATCGCAAAGATATTACAGCGTAATATATATTCGTCTATGTGTATTAATGCCAACCTAAGTACGTACGTAAACATCGCTTTGAGGTATCGGCCAATATATTTAATTATTTGATAAATTACTTCTCCACTATAATTCGTCGCTACAAATTGTCGCCCAGTACACTTGTGTTTCTTGCGCATTATTTTATAAATAATTAAACTTTTAGTTTGCAAATAATTCTAAAAATGGAAGACAAACTAAAAAGACAATTAGTTTTACTAAAAGGTAAAAGAGATATTATTCTAAAAAGGGTTCAAAATTTAGTTTTGCTTGCAAATAATTTGCCAATCAATTTCGACGCGTCACGCTCAGGTGAAGCATTTATGTCTGAATCTGAAAGTATTTTAGAAATTAAAAATAAATTTGAATTAATTATTGATCAAATTAACGAGAATACTCTTACGTCAGACCCGAATTCTGAACCAGATTATTCAAGCTGGGAACAGTTTGAAGAATTATACACACGTATTATTCGCGCACGAAATAATTTAAAACCAAATTTAGCTACAAAACCGCAAACATCTACATCTGCGTGTGCTGCTACGACTAATAATAATAATTTTATTAAGTTACCCGCTATAGAATTACCTACGTTTGATGGACGGATGGAAAATTGGCACCTATTTTATGAAACATTCAAAACAAATGTTCATTTAAATTCACAACTATCCGATTCGCAACGCGTACAATATTTAATTGGAAAATTAACTGGAACCGCGAAAAATGTTACGTCAGGTTTAGTGCCAACTGGAGACACATATAAAATAATCTGGGATACGCTAGTCAATAAATATCAAGATAAGCGATCTCTTGCCACTTATTATCTGAATAACATAATTCATTCAAAAACCGTAGCTCACAACGCAAACAATCTGACAGTTTTTATAGAAAAATATTCAGCATCTATCGCCGCACTAAAACAATTGGGAATAGAAGACCTTTCGGATTTTATATTACTACAATGCGCTTTGCAGAAGTTAGAGTCGCAAACTGCACAAGCATTTGAGCTCTCAGTTCGAGAAATTGAGATTCCCACCTGCAAGCAATTGGTGTCGTTTGTGCAAGATCAGGTCAAAATTCTGCAACGAACTTCAACAACTCGTGGACCTAACACCGCCAACACACATTCAACCAGTTCCGGTGGAACTGGTCGCACAGCTCAACTCCGCACACATCATACTTACACGAGTACGCAATCAAAATGCCTTTATTGTCAAAATGAGAACCACACGCAACTGTACACTTGTACACAATTTTTAAAATTATCACCAAAGGAAAGGTTTTCCTTCGCAAAGGAAAAATCTTTGTGTTTTAATTGCTTGAGCCCGCAACATACATCTACAAAATGTAAATCAAAAGGCACTTGTCACAAGTGTCATGGCAAGCACCATACTTTTCTTCATTTTGATAAACCCAGTCAAGCAAACGCCTCCACATCCAATGGAGAAACTCAACCTAACGATGCAGAACCGCCGATATGTACTATGTCAGCAACCACGCGACAAGGGGCAACCACTGAAGTTCTTGCTACCGCCAAAGTTCACACTGTTGATCGAAACGGTGAAGAGAATACCGTCCGCTGTCTTCTAGACCCAGGCTCACAAAAACATTATATAACTTCACAATGTTGTGAAAAATTAGGCCTGGCAGTCAGTTCAGGAACGCGCTTCGCAGTCCAGGGTTTAGGTGGCAAAACGCAATCAATAAGAGGAAGTGTCACATTGACAATTCAATCTAGGATTGATCCCTACTTCAAATACTCCATAACCGCTCTAGTTTTAGAAAAAATTACCGCTCATTTACCTACTTGCAAGGTGGACTTGACGTCATATAAATTTATAAATGTTCCGCTGGCAGACGACACCTGGGCAATGCCAGGCCCAATCGATTTGCTAATTGGCGTCAGTCTGTTCTCTCAACTGTTGCTACCAAATAAGATAATCACCCCCGGTTTTCCAGTCGCGATTCAAACCATATTAGGTTATGTTTTTATGGGTGACGCCCCAGTAAATTCTCAACCAAACACCGCATTAACTTTCTGCGCTACGCACGAAATTGAGAACTTAATGCAAAAATTCTGGGAAATCGAAGATATTGGTTCGGAACCAGTTCATAGCCTCGAAGAAAAAGAATCTGAAGACATTTTTAAAGGCACCACAACTCGCCTCGAGGACGGTTCTTATGAAGTGGCTTTGCCATTCAAAAGCAACCCATGTGACTTAGGTGATTCATTGCAAGCTGCGCAAAATCGGTTTTATGCACTAGAAAGAAAATTTAATCATCTGCCAGAACTAAAACCGCTTTATGATGAAGTGATAAGAGAACATATTCATAAAGGTTATCTGTCCCAGGTGGAAGCCTTACCGTCAGAAAACGCATACTACATCCCGCATCACGCAGTTAGGCGTGAAGATAAAATGACAACAAAGGTGAGAGTGGTTCTGGACGCAAGCGCAAAGACAAAAACTGGTTTATCTTTGAACGATATTTTACACACGGGACCAAGCCTACAGAATGATTTATTTTGCATTCTTCTGAATTTACGCCTTTTTCCTATCGCAATATCCGCAGACGTTCGTCAAATGTATTTATGTATAAATGTTCGCAAAGAAGATCGTCGTTATCAACGAATTTTATATAGATTCGATCCGCAAAAGCCGCTTCAGGCTTACCAATACAATCGCGTAACATTCGGTCTTAAATGTAGTCCGTTCTTAGCCCTTCGAGCAATCAAACAATTAATGTTAGATGAAGGCGCTCGCTTCCCTCTTGCAAAGGATATTATTAATAGAGATGTTTATGTAGACGACATCGCTAGCTCTGCTTTAAATGAGCAAGAAGCTATCCGCGCGGCTGAAGAGTTGATTGAGCTCTTCCAGTCAGGAGGTTTTCAACTCGCTAAGTGGGCATCCAATTCCAGCACAGTTTTAGAAAACGTTCCATTGGAACTTCGCCTGTCGCAAAGTGTAACTTTCGATAATGATGCATCGCTAAAAATCCTTGGGCTACGATGGCATCCTTCGGATGACATTTTCGCATTTGAAGTTACTCCAGACAATCGAACTTGTACGAAACGCAATATTTTATCATCTGTCGCTAGACTCTTTGACGTGATGGGTCTGGTAGCACCTATAATTGTACAAGCCAAGCTTCTAATAAAGGAGCTGTGGAATTTGAAAATCGATTGGGACGAAATCCCACCCGCAAGGATATCACAACAGTGGCAGCAGTTCAACGCGGAATTGCCGTCAATATCGTCGATTCGTATTCCACGTCATATAGGAGTCACGGAAGGATGCACGTTAATACTTGTTGGATTTGCGGATGCAAGCGAAAAAGCATATGGAGGAGTGGTATACGCTCATGTGACCACTCCTGATAACCGAATTAAGGTTCAATTAGTTTGCGCAAAATCAAAGGTAGCGCCGCTAAAAATCGTCTCCTTAGCACGCCTAGAATTATGCGCTGCATTATTGTTATCGCACCTGTTAAAAAGGGTAATTGATAATTACTCCGCTAGGTTTACTATTCATTCAACATTTGCCTTTTCTGATTCGACTGTAACTTTAAGTTGGATTCATTCATCACCTCACCGCTGGCAAACCTTTGTTGCCAATCGTGTAGCAAAAATACACGAAAATTTAAACAGTAGTCATTTTTATCATGTCGCAGGTGCTGATAACCCTAGCGACTGCCTGTCAAGAGGTATGCTACCATCGCAATTGATAGCAAATGACATTTGGTGGAATGGTCCAAAATGGCTTTGCCAGCCGCATTTCGAGTGGCCTATTTCACCATTTAAGCACGCAAATTCAGAACAGTTACCGGAATTGAAACCCAATCAGTATGAACAGCCAACTACTTTTGGCTTGTGCTCTCGTGTAGCTGATCCACCCGAAATGAAACCTAAAACCGATAATCGCCTCAAGACAATCGTGTCACCTTTATTATGCACATTGGCTTCTCGCATTCATTCGTGGTCGAAATTGATTCGAATTGTCATTTACGTGTTTCGCTTCATTAGGAAATTGCCGCGTAAATTTGAGTTAAGCCATATTGACATTGCAGAAATCGCTATTATAAAGGCAGTTCAGCAAGTACATTTTTCCGATGATATGAAGTCAGTGAACGACGGCAAGAAAGTACGGCAAGTTCTTGCTAAATTAAATCCATTTATTCAGGACGGTCTCCTAAGAGTAGGAGGCAGATTGAGAAACGCCGAACTCGAATTTGATAGTCGTCATCCTATTTTATTACCCGCTCATGATCATATAGTTGATTTAATAGTAGATTATTACCACACTAAGAACTTGCATACGGGACCCACCTTACTTATGTCTCTGTTGAGGCAAAGGTTTTGGATACTTTCTTCGCGCAATTTGATTCGGAAACGCGTGCATCAGTGCAATACATGCTTTAAAGTCAATCCCAAACCGCAATTCCCAATAATGGGAGATTTACCCGCTTGCCGTGTCCGCGAAGCTAAGGCCTTTCTGCACACGGGGGTCGACTACGCTGGGCCGCTTCAAATAATCCCGCATAGACGTCGGGGTGTTAGAAGCCAAAAGGCATACATTTGCTTATTTATCTGTCTGGTGACCCGCGCGGTTCACATTGAACTCGCTTCAGACCTCTCGACTGAAGTCTTTCTCAACGCGTTCAAACGTTTTCTATCCCGTCGGGGGCCTGTAAATGTAATGTATTCTGATAATGGGACAAATTTCGTAGGAGCTAAATCGCATTTGAAGGCTTTATTCGAACTTTTAGAGTCACCGGACTACAAGAAAGAATTCTCAGAAAATTTGTTGGAAAACCGTATCGAGTGGAAGATGAATCCTCCACAAGCACCCCACTTCGGTGGGATCTGGGAGAGTAACATTAAGTGCATTAAATGTTACTTAAATAAAGTTGTGGGTACATCTCTTCTCACGTACGAAGAGATGCAAACGGTTCTTCATCAGATTGAAGCTATTCTAAATTCACGCCCATTATCAGTGCTCAGCGTTACCGATGTTTCGGCTCCATTGCCTTTAACACCCGCGCATTTTTTAACGCTCACTCCATTACAATCTTTACCCGCTGCTGATTTGTCAGATGCGCCAGTAAATTTGCTGCAACGAAAACATCTTGTCGATCGTCTCGTCCAGACTTTCTGGAATCGATGGCGAATGGAGTATCTGAACACGCTGCAATCGCGTCAGAAATGGAATACAAATTCGAATCCAATAACGAAAGGCACCGTGGTAATAATTAAGAGTGACAATATCGCACCACTACAATGGCCTATTGGCGTAGTGGTAAACGTCCACCCCGGCGTAGATGGGGTGATCCGCGTTGCGGACGTTAAGACTAACTCCGGAACATATCGCAGGGCAGTCGTTAAACTCTGTCCCCTGCCTACACAATAACTTTAACGTTATCTTAGATTTAGTTAAGTTAGAATTTAGTTCTACCGCGGGTTCAGTATTGTTTATTGAATCCTTTCATAACGTGTTTTTGTTTTTCATTTTTTTTTCTTTGTTGTATTAGTTACTTTGACCATTGGTCAAGGCGGGGGGCATGCTCGGGCCAGTTATTGTTGCATAGTATTTGGTTCGAGTTGTTTCCCACCCGCGTTCCGCGCCTTGCACCTACATGAGTCAGTTGTTTAAGTAACCGCGCCGCAA
Source organism: Hesperophylax consimilis (assembly GCF_061612785.1). Lineage (NCBI taxonomy): Eukaryota > Metazoa > Arthropoda > Insecta > Trichoptera > Limnephilidae > Hesperophylax > Hesperophylax consimilis. Next base: position 24,051,371 of record NC_142846.1, read on the forward strand.
GTGCAACCGCTTCCGCATAACCTATCTTGAGTTATTAAAACCACCGCGCCGCGCTAAAAACGGCAAATGTTATACCGCAAATATCGCCGTGAAATAGTGCATAAAAATAGCAATCTATAACGCATTGAACCATTTCGCAAAATCCAATATCACTATTCCCTTTCCTTGACCTCCTCCAATACTAACAATTACCCCCACCGGTGATTAAAGCAGAGCAAAGTGGAAGGTGCCGACAGTTTGGAGATATTGGTAAGTCGATCAAACAATATCACAAAATACCGCAATTACAGTCCATTCACGCCGCAACAATTTGTAATTTGTAGTTTGGAGGAGTGGAAAATCTTCATCTAGCAAGAAAAAGGAAAACCTAATATCTTTCTGTATATTTTACAAATATCTTCGAATTCGTTTTTCATACAACATAATAATTGGTCACTTATGCGGTTACAACGGAGTTGTTCTGAGATACGAATTTTAATAATTATTTTTTTTTACTGGACGCTACTGACTAATATTATCTAATGTATTTTTACCATGTGATAATTTGTTAAACATGAATGACAGAATTTGTATAATACGATATTCATTGAGGTGCGAAAATTCAGTACTGCAAATTTTTGATAGAATTCAACAAATTTACATAATAATACATAAATACTTAAAACGAATGGTTAAAACGGATCTCTTAGCGGTAGGACTACATCACAGCTTTTGATTTAAGCTGCCTTCAAATGACAAGTGAAACAAAACTTTGAGATTAGAAAGACGCTAAGTTGTTTCGCGTAGTGTAAGAGTGAGACGACAATTGTTTAGCGTTCATATAGAGTAGCGCGATATCACTTGGCCTCTTTCTACACAAGACCATCATCGAAATTAGACATTAGTCAGCCGTACTTTTTATTCTATAAATCAGTGAATCTATAGTTTAAAAGCCCATAAGACAGAAAAATTCATGGGGTCGTCGGAAGACCTCCTTGATTATAGATGTCTTGTTTGGCATATTATCCTGTCAAGAGTTAGAGCTGTTGGTAAGTATGTTACCTACCTTTCACATAAAACACTATATAAAATTGGCGCAGCCGGTAAGAAGAATTTCGTTGAATTTTGGAAAAATGACTCATCCACTGTAAATAAGATTCGCAGATTAAACTGGGAAATCAAATAAAAAGACATAAACATTTATTTTTCTTTCGATAATAAATACAACAGCACAGGGCCAGTAAATCAATATGAAGATTCGCCGTTGATCTGTGCAGATAAATAATTGATGCGAATCTGAAGTTGGACGCAATAAGGCCGATCGTGGCTGATTTAGATGCTAAATCTAGAAGATTTATGGGCTAATGAAATCAATATGCATAGATAATGTATTTGCTGTTTTAAATATTGAATGGCAGGGTTAGCATTAAATTAAATTATTCGTTAATGGGATAAATGATGAAAATCTGTGGTTTGAAGCAATTTGGCAGGTTAAAGAATGCAAGGCCAATTGGTGCGTAATTCATAAGATTAAGTTAAAGTTCAGAGTATTGTTCATCTATTTTTAAATTGCTCGAAAACAATGAAAGACGGATTTTGAAAAAAGTTTTGCAAATGATATTCGTCAAAATTCCAATTACCGGGATTGAAGTGCACCTGGCCGGGGTGGAATATTCGTATCGTTTGGATTTCAAAATCAGATTAGTAATACAGGGGGTCCGGGGTTAAAATGCGCGAACTTCGGGAGGTGAATGTACATGATGTTAAAAGTAAAAAAGATTAAATATATTTTTTTGAAATGCAACTTTTATATTCACATATAACAATGTAATTCAATAGAAGAACATTTATTTTCCAAACAATTCAACTTTTATACCTAAAAACTACCTTAAAACGTTGGAATTTTGAAAAAACTTAGTAATCTTTTTTACTTGTACTATCAAACGGAATCACCCTCCGAAGTAAGTGCACTTTCACCAGGCTTAATCATCTCATCAGGGGAAAACATATAACCGCAAATGGGTGGAAAATTAGTGACGCTCCATTGCGTTTTCTGGTGAATTAAATACTTGAGATATCATGTCAAGTATTATGAAAAAATATATGTATGTGAAAAAATCATGGAGTGCGTAATGTGCCAACCATGTTGGAGAAAGGACGAGAAGGTCAGTTATTTAGATTGATTGAAAAAGAGATGATTTTGTCACATAACCATGATCTTTCAATCCGTCAGATCAATTAGATTAATCTGAAAGTTTAATCGAATCATTGGCATTTGAATGATTTATTTAAATGGCCTTTTAAAATGTGGTAATGCAAGTGGATGTGAGAAACTGATCCTGAAGCTATTGATATGTAGTTGATATAATGTCGATAGTTGATAACCAACACATTACTTACAAAGAACCTAATAATAGATTTTAGATTTAGTGTGAGAAAATAATAAAATTTTAAAATAAGTCAGATGGTATCGCATGAATATAGTTTTTCTATAACACATTATTGATGATCAGATTTTATCAAATCTGCGTCGAAGGTTGATTAATACTTTACAATATTAATAGTTATTGATTACTTGTGCAACATATTCAATTTTTGATTCTCGATAAAGCCTTGTATCAATACGATATTGATGAAATCCGTCGTCTATGGTCAGTTAGCGATATTTTGCGAGCACGGTCAGAATATAATTAAAAGTCGCTGCTTTTAGCGCAGCCTCCAAGGGATAAGCTGTCAATATGCACAACTTTTTGGATAATGTCGTTCGTTATGCAAAATAACTGGACTATTAATGAATGGAGTTGACCGAAGCTCTTAGAATTGAAATAAATAGTATGCACCAGCCATGGATTTAATTAACTCATCTAATGTTTTATGAATTGATTCCGTTCCAACTTGGTGAAAAAAAAATTAACTAAAGACCTCACGAACTATTCTCTCAATTTTTACTGTAAAGAAGTAAATGCGGACTGACAATGTATATTAAAATAATTATTTTAATTGGACATTGTCAATTTATTAGTTTTCTAACTTTTACGTAGCCGTCTAACGTTTATGAATGTCAATTCATAGATGAATGCGCCTGTGTTGCCAGTGTATGTTAATTTACATTATCAATACCGGTTTGGGCAGACGAAGATGGGAAAGTAACTGGCTATTCAGATCGGATCACCAGACAAGGCTAAAGCCATTTCAAGCAACATTTCGATTCCGAATGATGGTCTTTCATCAGGGCGATAGGTACTTATAGTATCTAGCTTATTTATTTACTAATAGACTATGTCCAATTAACACGTTACGTTTGTAAGTAAATACAAGGAGAAATGTTAAAATAAAAGATGCTATTACTAAAATAGGGCACAGAAACAATATAGATAATGTCAAGTCAAGACAGGATAAAGGTTTTGATGGAGTTCAAAACTTCAGCCATATCAATACAAAATATTACTTGCGTAATGACTGAAAAAAATCATTTAGGCTTACACCAAAAAATTCAATTTGACAAGTCTGGCCATTCTGGACATTAGTGAATGGTATCCATTATTTGTGGTGTGTTGATTGAGGAAAAGAAAATAATTATTTCTATAGCCCCAGAGACGCATTTTCCCAACTGAATATTTATTTATGTAATCTAATATTACTGTGTTTTAAGATATTCGCGTACATTAACATCGTAGCGGTTCTAATATTGGAATCAAAATCAATTCATTAGAAAAAATTAAATATTCAGTTGGAGAAATGCGTCTCTGGGGATATAGAAATAATTATTTACTTTCCCTCAATCAACACACCACAAATAATGGATACCATTCACCAATCTCCAGAATCGCCAGACTTGACAAATTGAATTTTTTGACAGAATGGCCAGGCTTGCAAAAAAATTTAATTTGACAAGCCTGGCCATTCTGGACATTCGTGAATGGTATCCATTATTTGTGGTGTGTTGATTGAGGAAAAGCAAATAATTATTTCTATAGCCCCAGAGACGCATTTTCCCAACTGAATATTTATTTCTGTAATCTAATATTACTGTGTTTAAAGATTTTAGCGTCCATTAATATCGTAGCGGTTCTAATATTGGAATAATATTGGATTATATTATATTAAGCATCAAAATCAATTCATTACAAAAAAAAAATAAAAAAAACGGAAACCAATTGGCAGATTGCTCATATCCATTACAATTAATCGCTCAGTAAAAAAGTTGATATTTGGATATAATTCAAACACCTATGAGGTAAATTTATACTCGAACATCAAGAAGAAGATCATTTATATATACGAGAATAAGATAATTTACATACATGAATCTTTATTTGTTTGTCCCGTACCATTCATCCGATTTCGTTGAAAATTTCAAAGTTTGTTCTTATTAATGCCAAGAGTGTTTAGATAGAGGTTTGAATGGTATCAGGACGCTCGAGAAAAACTAAACGCATTATTCTGCACTAGAGTGAGATACAGAGTCGAATTAAAGTCAACATAATGTAATTTTTTAACAGTAACAATGTGAACTCTAGTAGTATCACAGTGAATTGTAGAAAAAGTCGGGGATGCCCGAGGAAGACATGTTAAAAGTTATGTATCATTTTTACTTGTACTATCGTGTAGAATAACCCCCCCCCCGAAGTTATCACACTTTACCCCAGACACCCTGTATATTAATAAGAGTTGGGTTGCCTTGAATTACGTCAGTATGAAATTATTTAACGGCGCAATTTTGGATTTGTCAATGTAAATAAGAAATTATTTGCTTTGGGAGACAACTTGAATCAATCATTGGATTCCGAGAGGAATATTTAGCAACCTAAGTAGGTATTAATAATGTGAAAACCCACGTATGCAAGAAAAAGAAAATGTGCACTGTGCATAATTTTAAATGACATTATTCTCCAAGCATATGATTTATGAGTTTTTAGGTTGTGGGATCAGTTCATATTGTATAAAAATTATATTATATGTTTTTTAGTTTCTTAATGCTTGAGTTCTTCTTCGTATTGTGGCGGAGAGTTGATAGAGGTCAAAGTGGGATATTAAGGTTATTCAGCAAGTCGACGGCATCTGGAGTCATTTCCACTTGATTCATCACAGATGTGCCTGTGATGAAACATGTGAATAATAAAACAAGTAGTCGTATATTAAAATTTACATAATAATAATAATTTTATTGCCAACTACATGAATGGGTTATGCAATTTAATTTATCCATATTGGCACTATAAAAAATGGTAGAATGTAAAAAATTAGAATAATTAACAAAATTAATCAGTTTACCTACATAATAATCGTAGGTGCAAAAAATAAAAAGAAGCGAAAAAATATGGATACCTGCCTACAATAAATAGAAAAAATCAACATGAAAACAAAAAGTAGGGAATAAAGTAAAAATCATCACAAAACAATATTATGTAAAATGTTTACCTAATATGTAACTTGTGTATTACTTATCAGTGAAACAAAATGTTAGAAAAGTCTGATTTAATTTTGAATATTAAATAAATGAAAATATTAACGGAAGTGCAGCTTTGGACTGAGGAATGAATCGAATAATGTTTTTTTTAACGACGAAAAAACAAAGAACAATCCTGGAAGTCTCGTGTTACGATTTGGTACTAAGTCAGGTGCATCCATTGAGCTATTAACTAATTTGTATAACAGTCTCAAATCGATCATAGTGCATCTGCAATTCTGGTTACTAGTCTGTAAGATCTCATTGTTGCAGTACATGCACTGCGACTATAACTGTTTCGGACGTGGTCTAATGAAACCCACTTCTTCCTAAGCACTTTGTGCGAGTGTTTCCCTCATTGTTTTCAGTGTGAGAGCTTCGTATGAGAGAAAGAGACAATGTTTTAAGACCGCATCCCGACAGAAAGTAATGCATGTTCTTACCACAACGGCAGGTAGAGTTGCAAGTTTAGGTCAAGCTCTGAAAAGTAATCTGTATAATAAATAGGTGTACGAATATTATATTTAAAAAAACTCGTATCATCAAGCAAAAATGTTTTCTACAGTGCCTTACAGTGCCATGACAAAAATACGTACATTGTTTTAGCCATCGTGATATAAAATGGGCTTTAATGGGTAAAATAAAAATAACTTTAGAATTAACACACATCATAGGAAGTATCATTAAAACCATCTTGATAATTCCACGGAATTGTTTTTCCGTATAAAAATGATATCTCCTATTTCGGTTCTCATGATTTATTAGATAGGTTTTATTTATGTAAAACATGTCAAAGATCAAACAAATGAAAATTGATACGCTCCATTTTTCAAAACTAATGATACCAGCGGTAAAAATGTCGAATGTGCCGATAAAAACGTCGATGTTTTTTAAATAAAATAATTTACTTTATTAAAATAAGTTATCTAGACTAGACTGGTAAAAGCCAAAATCTTACATTCCTAGGTTATTTAGTAAGAATGATAGTTGTTTTTGTTCATTGTCACCTCTACAAATAATGTGAGAACTCAATACTAGTAATCAACTTTAGTAGAAATACTATCTCTAAAACGTCTTTGGTCTGCTTAAAAAAATTGTAATGGCATTTACCTGAATATTTTCGAAAACAATACTAATATTCATTTGTAAAATAAAAAAAATAAGGAAGGTACCTAACCACAACCTTGTGGAACCCCGTGAGGCGGCCTGTATAGCTTTGTTGTATACGCGTTAGATTTTGAACTGAGAGGTTGCCGATTTGATTTTACCATTTCATTATTCTGGCATTCATGGAAATTAAATCATGTCATTTAACATAGGCGTTGACAGCATTGAGATGTTTATTATCGAGTTGCAAGAAGCGTATAAAAATGCCACTTCTACAGTTGTCACAATAAACATTGACATGTGAGTATATTTTCACGAGTTCCTGGTAGAAACTATTGATAGTGTTGTTTATCGATTTTATATAAAATGTCACTAACCCACAGTTGTGCGTGGGCTCCTGCTATTGGCATTGACATATTAATATTTTGTTCGAATAGTTTTGCTTTTAATGACACTCCCAAACAAAATCGGCGCTACTCCAGCATCACGTGTACCCATATTTGTTTAATTATAGCTAAGATTCTTCGCCGCATCTGTAATCCGTAGGTTGATACTTCTCAACTGTCGATAAACAATCGAAGATTCACAATAAAGAGGAGTAAAGTCAATACAATAAGTACGTTTGACATTATTATATAATTTTTGATGTATTTTTACAGGTGAATATTTATACACGAAGAAAATTTGATATGTTTTTAAAATTAGAATTAAATTGCGATATTGTTTTTATTTTGTGAAATATAATCCTAATGGCGGAAATTAATACTATTTAAAAAAAAATTAGGACCACCATTTTGACGCCTTTGCTGACACGAATGCAGTAGATCCTGTACCATCAAAAACTGATGAATTTGGTTAGTTTTTCGAAGGTATTGAAAAAATATTGAAGTCTGGCAAAGTGCCGCTACAAGAGTTATGAAAGATAAGCAACATTTTTTCTTGATGATGTTCTATCATCATCATTCGACCGTTCGGTGGCTGAGTTGACATCGCGTTTGGGTCGCACCCAGGCGTAGTGTGTTCAATTCCTCGGCTGGGTAAGTCCTCCATCACAACACAATCAAGGAGATTTCCAAATATTGTCATGTTATTCGTAACCAGAAAATGTTTGCCTTTCTTTTTAAAAACAGAATTAAAATAAATTAAATGCTTTATGGGTTCGATTTGAACTCTCAGATTCTGATATTAAATATGACAAATCTCGGTTTTGATTTTAGGCAATATCTTTAGTTTAGAATCCTTTGTCTAACTAGTGAATACCACAGGTTAAATTAAAGATTTTGGAAGGCTTGTCATGCACATAAAATAATCTCGAAAACAGTCAGCATTTTATCCAGCCAAATATCGAGATTCTACCAACTACGAGCATTTACGTTTTACCCATTTGTCATTTGGCGCAATATGGCGATGGATAATAATAATAAATCAAACGCCCGGCAGTCAAAAAAAACCGTGTGATTATAAATAATTATGATTGCATGAAGATTTCTACTAATAGTTTCGCAAAACGGTTATCATGTTGTTCAAAACCGAAACGTTGATAGTAACGTTTCAATAACTGTGTTTAGTATTTTTAACGAATAGTAATGTTCTTCCGAACTACTTCCATTCAACGAAGTTACAATATTTCTAGACTGGTCTTATTAAAATTACAAGAGGCAAGTAAGAAAAACTCTTATGTTGCAAAAAAATTCTTTATTCAAAGGTTGCAGATGTATGACATAAAGATAAACATAAAAAATATATGAATGAACCGAATAAGCGATTCGTCGAATAATACCTAAAGGCCGACTAGAGTAGGGGGCATAGGCGTTGGACGGATTTTGAAGTTCAAATGATCGAGTCAGCGTCGTGCCATAATAGAGCAACGACGGTTTGCAAATGGCAGCGATTCTTGTTGACTCATTGATATTATTGATTTGTATGTTCAAGCACATATTTCTAAATATAATTCTAAATAATGCATTTGATACAGCGCCCTCGGGGTGATTTTGTTTGATAAATCGTCCAAATATTATTATTGATGGCCCATATTTGCTTGCATTGATAAGCTTTCGGATTCCACTTCCTAAATAATACTATCATTCTGGATTTATATAAGTGCGTACATTTTGGTACTAACTACCATTTGTATTCATCTCTGCCCAGAAAACTAATGGAGGGAAATAATTATACCGAGCCACTAAAACTTTTCAATTTATCACTAAACAAATGCAAAATGTTGTTACTGAGGCAGTTCAGTTATGTGTAATAACTATGTACAATTATTAACTATATATATGTATGCTATTCACGTGTAAAAATGGCGCTAACAAGTAAATAAAGCCACAGAGTGAATGCTTTCTTCAAACAAGTAAATATTTTTATTTATCCAATATAAACCTACATAGATTCTTATGCTTCTGTGCCTAGTGTGACAAAGGAGATAAAGATAAGAGCATCTTACACGGTTGGTTTCCACCCACAAATAGTTGTATTTGGTTATTGTTTCCTTGCCTAACCTCTCACACCCAACCTCCAGCGCACCTTCTCGTGCCAAGGACACTCCTCACTCACTCCAACATGAGATAAATGCTAGAAACCCACCACAAATCTGCTGGTAATTCAAATAACCTTATTCTTCCAACCCATTTTTTCTGAGGAGTACCTACTAGTAAAATAATATCATGAATCTATCTTTGAGTCTAATGGCGCATTCTCACCTGATTTTATTCTCCGAGTCTTGGTCAATTTACGAAAAATCGAACGAAAGTCCATTCAAGCTTTTTTTAAATTTCATTTATTTACCAGTGGACCCCGCAACGCTTTGGTATTGCTAATGTCTTTCTCGGGCGTCTCCGACTTCTTTCACCATTCACTACTGTATACGACAATGTTACTGTTAAAAAATTACATTACATCGACTTAAATTCGACTCCGTGTCTCATTTCAGTGCGGAGATATTGCGTGAAATATTCCTCGGGCGTCCCCGACTACCTACCATCATTCAAACTAACAAAAAAACACTGCTGGCACTAATATAAACAAACTTGGAAATTTTTAGCGATACCAGTCGACTATTTTCAGAGTTTTGCGAGCGCAAAGATTATTTATTTATTATCCCGTTAAACTACAATTAAACATTTGTTATCTTTAATTAATAAAGCCTTAACGAAGCTTGGGAAAATAGAAACCCGGTTGGCGATCTTTGTTAATTTAAAAATATAAGTGGTGTATTACAAGTTATGTTTTTTCATTTAATATACAATTAATTAATTATTGACACAAAACGTAATCTAAAATAACACTAAGGTCTAATTGCTCCGGAGAATTTGAACAATTCTTAAAATTTCAAAGTTAATTTTCAAGTTGTGTAAAAGATTTCTTTAAGTTCTGTTATTATTTCTGTTCTGTCAAGTAACTGGCCTATAATAATATAATAACAGAACTTGAATAGGACTTTCACGGAACACGGAAATGAACATTGAAATTTGATGTATTGTTCAAATCCTCCGAAACCCGTCTTAAATCTACATTCTAATGAATAAAAACTATTGATAGTTGATGACTAGCCATATTTTCAGCAAATATCAGAAATCTATTTAGTACTTTGCAGTTTTTGATATTACTTGGTAACATGTTGAATATTTTGGACACTTTATACTACTCTATGGTTCGCTGTCTGTATTTATTTGTTTCGTTCGTTTAGCTTTCCATTCCATAGAAAAGTCTGTTCTCACTGATCTATTTCATTTATTCTATGAAATAGATCAGGTGAGATACCGGCTTATTTCTGGCTCAATTAACTTAATTTTCTTTGAATTTAGTTGTCATTTTCAAAATAAGTACTGATTGTGACAAGCGACAAAGTACTTACCTATAATATTAAATATCAAAATAAAATTGTTTGAATTGTCATGTCTATTTATTTTATCTAAATATCTAATGGTTGATTAACCCTAAGATTTTGATGAGTCGAACCAAAATTCCAGATTTATCAAGAGTATGCGCTTTTTATATTTTAAAGAAACTGTTATTTACTAACTACATAATCAGATTTACTAATATAATATCCTGTGATTTTTAAAGGGTCTATGTTAGTGCAATATAGTCCATCAAATTTTAAAATTCACGATGGATGTGCACAAAGAAAAATTACTAAAATTGATAATTGCTAATTAGTTAAGAATCTCTTTAAATTAATCTTAATCCGGGTTAAAAACTGAATTGCAGGCCTTAACGGATGAATTTATAGCTTCCCTTTTAGTAAAATACGAATGTCGGAACACGTGTTCACTAAAATCCTAATATTTTAGAATTTCTTCATTATAAATTATCAAGTCTAATGCACGTGCATGAACACGTCTTCCGATATATTAAGAATTTACTAAAAGTTTATCAGGAAACGGCCTGCAATCCCGATTTTAACCGGATTATCAATAATTTTAAGACATTCTTAATAAATAAGCAATATTCATTTTTCTGCGTGTGTTGATACAATCTTTTTTAAAATCCAGACAGTAAATAATTTTATTTCTGTATTTTAAATGTACGTAGGTACTAAGGTTTATTTTTGCAGGTCGTGTTAGTTACGATGCCGTGATTTTTCACAGTGAAATTATATCAATGGCGTTATTGTTTTATTTATTTATTTGTGGCAATTATTTATGGTCTTGCGACAAACCAGGCGCGTGTCCGTTTTGCGATGGCCGAATTGTTTTGGTCTAGTGATTCGTCGACTCAAATACTGTAATTACAGAGTGTGCGTCTGTCTATCCAATAGTAAATGAGAGTACTAACCTATCGACTCACCAGAATATTTAAAAATAGTTGAATATTAGAAATTTCGTTACTAGTTGCTTATATTCAAAACTTTATAGGTAAATTGTTAATTTTCAATGAATTGGTTTCTATTATGTAATTGGTTTCAGTGCATAAAATATAGAATAAAACAAGCAGCCTTACTAATAAATGCGTTGAAAATTTTAAACAATTGATAAACAACAGTGTATGTGAAAACCTTACTAATAGAAACGTTAAACAGAAATTGATATAAAAAATCTTTTAAACATATATACATTGTTTATACAGCGAAAAGGGACTGTTTATTTGTTTCATAAACTTGAAATTTCGGAATATTTCCAAGATATTTTAAGATTACTTATTTTTAAAGATATTGTAAACATACCATTTTATAATCTACATAAAATTTCTTTTTATATTTTTGTACTTAAATATTTTAATTTCAAAGATGAAAAAAGTTGATAAAAACCTCATTTATTTTTAGTCCAACGACAAAAAATTGAAAAAATTTAGAAAACACTTTTTTATTTATTTAGTAAATCTGCAAGAATTTTATCAATTTAATTAAAATTTATAATAATTTATTTTATCAAAAACATCACTTTCATAGAATTGTGCGAAATAACCTCACCTTTTCAAGACGGGAATTTCAGCTCTCAGTGTGCTGAAATGCAACGTTGCCACCTCTATAGTATAAATCGTAATTATATTTATATCGATCAGGATAAGCGCAGCTGCATAAACACGTGTTTTGATATATTCTGAATGTCTAATATTTTATTAGGAAATGGCTTGCCACCACATTTTAATGAATCAGCCATTCTCATATTTCTCCGTGCGTATTTAATGCAAGTAAATACAATTTAATGGACCTGATATAGATGATTTAAAATAACTCGATTGCATAATGTTCGATGAACCACTTCTGTCTGAATCTGTCCATTTTACGCTCGCCCAGTAAACAGAATGCAGCATCTCGTACAACCTCTAGCGAGAAATCTGCACTGCTCTAAATCGTGAGTAGAATAATAGTTCACTGGATCGCCTCGAACTTGGGTAGAACAATATATCTAAATGTTTTTGCTCTGTGGAAATGAATGTTCTAACCAGAATATTATAAATTGTAGTGAATTTATTAATAAGATACCTTGTAAAAAGTGTTATGTTGTAAGAGTTGGAAAAGTTGAGTACAAGGAATTGATTGAGTTACGAAACTGGTCCTTGATTATAATATTATCTGTAGGATGAGTGAAATATTAAGGTTGCTCTTCTGTTATATTGTATGAACTAATTTAGATAGTTTGAAGACAGATTGTTAAGAGAATTTTTATATGACGCACCTATTAGTAGATGAAATGAACAGTCGAATACGTTCTAAAAATACAAAGCAAGATTAGGCAGATCGAATTCTTTTGGCGGCCTTCTTGGTTGAGTTATTACGATGTTGGAGTGCGCAAGTAAATTTTATTTGATCAATTTGTATTATTTCACTTAATATTTATTTCCATATTGGTATACTTTCAGTATAGCCCTGGCTATAGCTGTATTTGGTTACCCGATCTGAACAGTATGATATTCGTCAATGCACGCAATAATTAGATTGAGCAAAGACAATAGGACTACATAGATATACAGAAATAATGTTGAAGAGAAGCATTTTGCCTCCATTTGTTTAACCTTTAGTATTTTCATCACATTTGTACATTTTGTAATGTTTTCTGTATATTTCAAATGCGTTATACACATCTTACTTTGGAATTTTCAGTAAAAAAATACTGTTTTAGAAATTATAAAAAAATTATCTTTCCGATGTACGCATTTAAAATAATCAATACTATTTATAAATAATAACATTTTAATATCAAATGTGAAAAATGTTATCAAAAACGCTAACTATATTTTTTCATTCCAATAGTAGAAAAATAAAGAGAACTCGATATTTCGAAAAAACATTCGTTTTGTTTGGGGAATTTGTAAGAAAACTGTAACTTCACTTTTATCTCGTTCATATAATAAATAAAAAAAAATAAAGTTAAGTCGTTTGTTACAATACCTAACGAAATATGAAATAGTCATTTTGGTTGTATTTATTATTTTATTAATGGCATCCAGTATAAATATTTGAGTCAAACTGGAAAGAATTATTATTTTTGTTTCTAACTTCAAATAAATTACGTATTTCCGCATGATAGAAAAAAAATATATAAATATTTTGACTTGCCGGGGCACGATAAGTACCTTCAAGTACCTACGTAGATTGACCGTATCTTTTACTAATTTTTCTGTTTCAAATTTTTTTTTAGGAATCCCTAATAATATCTTCAATAATTAAATATAAAAATTTGAGCTTTTATTCATTAAGTTATTCTAAAAAAACATTTTTTTTAATAAAATATCGACGCCCGGTCAAATATGACCCTAAAATGCTGGAGGAGTTAAGGTCTAAATTTGTCTTTTTAATTTATTTTTGTTTTATGTGAGTACCTATAGCATAAATGTGCTTGAAGTCGCTGAGTTTACTGCATTTTCAGTTTGAAGTATGTTGTGGAGAATAAAATGGGAAGGTAATGGGTCGGAAAGTGCCTGGCTATTCAGATCGGGTCATATATCACGAAGAATGCCTTTTCACGTAATGTTTAGGTCGTCGGGTACAGCGAAAAAAATGATAATTAATTAAGAATCTCTTAAAATTATTGACAAACTGTATAAAAACGGGATTGCAGACAGTTTCCTGACAAACTTTTATTAAATTCGTAATAATATCGGAATACGTGTTCATACACCTGCGTTCGTGTTGATAATATATAATGACGAAATGCGATAAGATTTTTATGTTACATAATCTGTGTTCCGACATTGTGATGATACACTGGCAATTTACTAAAACTTTAGCAGGAAAACCTATCAATTCATTCGTTTAGGGCCTGCAATTCCATTTTAGTCCGGATTACGATGAAGAGATTCTTAATAAATTTGCATTATGATGTCGACTTGGTAAATTTGCATTGAAGTCAAGAAAGCCCTTCTGGGCGGAAGGAGAGAGGCTCCTCCGATTACCTCTCACCCCAGAAGATAAGTGGAAACTTGAGTGGCAAACGGCCAACGTGGGAAATGCCCATTTCATACAAAACCCCACCGAGAGACAGCATGGGTTCTCATTGCCTCGCAAAACGGTCCGCTATCAATAGGTTAAGGTGCTACCATAGCCGCTGTGCCCACATCATGCACAGATGGGGCCTTAAAGAGTCGGCGATGTGTGAATGTGGTGCGGTGCAGACCACCGAACATGTGGTCAACGAATGCCCGCCCCATTCATTCCCCGGCTGGATTGATGAGGTTCACAAGGCGACGCCTGAGGCCCTAGAATGGCTCGCAGACCTAGATGTCCCCCTCTGACCCCCCCCCCACCATACGAAGTAATTTTTCTCCGTGTAGGTTAACACTTTGGAATTTATTTTATTAACGTAATGCTCATAATATGTACAAAATGCCGTGTGCACCTGCTGATATATTATTATCCTGTGAAATATTCAAGTATGATTTTCATTGTGTTTCATTTGTGTCATTCTGTGTCGGTATTAAATGACATTGTTTGAAGAATGTTCTCACAATATTGTACCTTGTTCTCACTACAAAAATAGATCACCAGTGACTATTTCTGAACACAAATTAAATAACCATGTATTATTGCCGCGATATAATGGTGTTAAACATAGCATAATAATATATAATGCACTGTTCTGCATTGCGTTAGCCCAGATATTACGCACGTTGTGCAAATACTCTATCGATGAACAAACGATTAAATCATTATTACGTTCAATACTGAAATCACAGTAAATAAGAAATAGCTTGAGTGGTAATTAGAAGACCTCAATGGGAATAACAAACGTTATTACATACCGTTCATTAGCTACCTAAATGTAGTTGAAGTAACGTATTATGTTAATTACCCTTGACACTTATTTATTTAAATTCTTTTTTCTAAATACTCTGTTTATTTAAATTTAAATAATATTATTTGGCTTTGATAAAAAAAAACTCCCCCAGGGCCTGTGTCATCTTTGGGAATGCTGTGTGGGGTGTCTTTTTACGGAAAGGAAAGATAGGAAGTACTGAAAAGGAAAAAAGGTATCCAGGAGTGACGGACGTATGAATCCATCCCTCCCACTGAGGTGCAAGGCGAAAGGTCGAGAGAGTCCGACTGGAGAAGTCAAAAAGTCTTTCTCAAACAGCATCTCTCGTGTTTTACTTAATTTAAAACTAACTAAAAAGTGGCAAAACCCAGTTTTGTTATAAAAAATGTATTATTTAAATCATCTAGATTTTAAAGATAGAATTCGTTTACCGTCGCCTTTTCAGATTTCCTTAATGCTCCTTAATTTTTTTTGAGCCTTTTAGTGCCCCCCTGAAAGCCTCTAGCGCCCACAAGAGGGCGTTATTCCCCACTTTGAGAAAGACTGCTCAATACCATAAAAACATCAACGCGCGAGATCTAAAAATGAAACCTAGTTTTCAAGGGATGCTATTATTATTATTATTATTATTACCTAAATAGCTCAATATCTGATAACTACACTGATTAAAAATTTCTTCGAAGCACTTACGTAGTTCGTACTCAGATCGAAAGATCAGAGATTTTTAACATTGTTATGAATGCATTTACGTCATCTATCGATTGAAGGAAATGTCGCCACCGATCGAAGTACACGTTTTTATAGACTAATCGATTATACATACACCAACATTTTTTTTCCTTCATTGCTTCATAAATGCAACAAGTCACTCGGTACGAATTAATGCGAAAAAACGTATTAAGATGATGCAAATCTTCATTCTATGGTCGTATCCCTCGAAGAAAGAATTTATTGGCACTGAGATTAGTGTGAAGTTTTCTTATTTTTTCAAGGCTGTCTTTCTCAATAATTTGTCAAAAAGTTGTTGCGACTTATAGACGACTTTTTATGGGAAATTTTCGATTTGTGGGCGGAGAATGAGAATGAAAGTTAATTGTTTATATTGGATCTCTACTGAAGGCAATCACGATGAGAAAATGTTGGTAATTTTTGTGTATGATCTTTGACAAGCCTTCATACAAATTAGTTACTTGTAGGAATAAAAAAATGTGGTTGCAAGCGTTTATCTTTGTAATCGAATACTTGGTTTTAGAAAAATTTTACGCTGTTTGTCAAAAATGTACAACTTTTCAATGATACGTTTGTGCATCTTTTTTTACATAACAAAAACTAGCTGCAGTCCTCGATTTTGCCACAGTAAAAAAAAATCAGACGTAGAGAGTGACCTTCCTTTTATTTTGAAGGTCAAGTTTGTAAAATTTCAACAAGACGCATCAAAATTCTGCTTTAACAAGTTGGAAAATGATTCACCTTTCTTGTATTTTGAAGTCTTGATCGTCAAGTGTGCAAAATTTCATCAATTTCTGAAAAAACTGTAAATTTGTTTAAAAATTAAACAAAGCCCCCGCTCTCCAGCCTGCCACAAACAGACCCTCTCTTTAAGATTCTTTAATATATTTATATGTGTATATATATAAAAAAAATAAAAGATTTTCTTTTAAATATAATTTTATTATTCAATTTATAAAAACAGTTACAAACAATTTCTGCTTTCTGAAGGTATTATCAAACTTTGATGAAACCAATTACAAGTATACGATAAATTTATATTTTTTTATTAACCACGCCATTATTGATTTCTGATTCAAATATCGGAAAATATTAACGGTCATATTTATCTTTAAAGGCATACCTTTTATTCAAAATAAGTGGAAATTTTTTCAAATATAATACATCTATTTTAAAACTTCAAATTATTCTTTAATTTTTTTAATGTGTTTTAACTGCTTTAATGTCATCCGATTTCAGAAAAAAATCGTAAAAGTAAATTTTTGATGTAATGCATTGTCATCGACAACGAGTCAATCTGCCGAGTTTCAGCTCAATCGGGTAATGGGAAGTGAGATAGTTTACGCTTCCAAGATTTGCATCAATTGATTTCCGAAGACATAAGTGAAATTCCAGTAGACACATTGAAAAATAATCTTTTTTTAAATAATTGTCTGACTTTTTTAGACACTGTAATACGTTATAAATGGACTTGGAAATAATAAGCATAAAATACAAATTAAATTCGTCGCCAAGTCATTGTTAGTTTCATTATGTACCGGAAATTTAGGAAGTAGGAATGATTTACACTCTGATCCTATCTAATAATAGTCACATAAATTGGTACTTTTTTGTTTAATATACTTTTTATACCATGAAATAATTTACGTTCGGTTATTGTATAATATTTAATGCCTTCCTTGTTTCTTCATAATTACATTGAGAGAGTCGTGTAATATGAAACAATAATAATATCACATTACAATGAAAGAATAAGAGTGGTTTTGATAACAATAAAAAACGTATTTGAAATAAGGCTGTTAAAATAATTATTACGTCAAATTAACGGAAAACATTTGAACGATTATTATTATCATTAAGTGGTAAAGCGCGTGTCATTTGTCTATTTTCTTAGATGTTTTTTGAAAAACGATTATTCTAACATGATATTGCATTCAATTCGCTGAATGAACTTACATTAATTGTCTTTTAATTGTGTTTAATGAATTGGTCATGGGTTTTTTTAATATAAAAGTGTTTATACTTGAGTAAATACACACTTTCACGAAACCAGTTGCAGTTTTGCACAATTTTGAATGGAAAACCGATTTATGTAAGCACAATTAATTGGTTTCAGACATTAACTTATCGAGTAAGAATACATAAGTGAAAATCTATCTAATTTTATCATTTTTCTTTCTGACAAACCCTTAACGATGTCAATTTTTAAAGGTATTTTTTTTCAAAATTAAAGCTATTTTGCATTTAGATTCAATATTACCAGTATTTTTAACTGTAAATGATTGAAAGCTGTTGTGATCAGCAGGCGGGCTTTAAAATCATGGTTTCAATCGTTTAAGTTATTCTTAGAAGTAAGCTCCCAGGCTCAGAACCCAGAAATCATGGATTCATTTGTGGAGGGTAATATAATTGAATTTTATACTTTATAGTCTGTCCGGGGGTAACGTGCTCAAACTACAGGAGGTGATTCTACATGGTATTACAAATAAAAAAGAAATAGGCGTTTTTTCGAAATTTCAACGTTTTAAGGTAATTTTCAGGTACAAACATTGATTTTATGGAAAAAAATGGTGCTGGAAGGAATTTCGATAAAGTGTTTTTTTTTCAATTCTACCATCATGTAGAGTCACCGTAGTTTGTGCACCTTCCCCCCTGGACACCCTGTATCATATTTTCACCCCTTTTCAGAGTGGAACATCCCATTATCTTTTTTGTGAAGCTCGCAATTAAGGACAGAAAAATTGCTTTAAATGGCTCCAGTTATATTTAGGACGGGTTGTTTCGGAGAATTTGAACAATTCATCAAATTGCAACGTTCATTTTCAAGTTCTGTGAAAGATTTTTCAAGTTCTGTGAAAGATTTTTTCAAATTCTGTTTTTATTTCAGTTTTGTCAAGCAACTAGCCTACAATGATATAATAACAGAACTTGAATAGGACTTTCACAGAACCCGGAAATTAACGTTGAAATTTGATGAATTGTTCAAATTCTCCGAAACAACCCGTCCTTAGAGACCACATTTGAATAGCCAAGTACTTCTCAACTTTTCTCTACTTTATTTCTTCCCATCACAATTGAAAAAAATTGCTCCTTTCTTGTACAACGTATTATTTAAACACGAAGTTCGGTGTTGTTGGAAGTGAAATTAATAAACAGGCACCTTATAAAACCATTTTAAATTAAATTTGCAAGAAAATAACGTTTGTAAATATATCAATAAGTGCATGAGAAGTAGTTATTACTCCCTGGCGATAACTGGTAAATTCTTGCTTTAATGTACGATTAGCTAGTGTTCTCGTACCAGACTACTTTGCGGTTATTCAAGTGAGTAATAGTTTGATGATTACGCAAACAAATAATGAATCAAGTCGTGCCTTTGGCAGTAAATTGTTCTCGTGCTCTGTAGAAGTTGTTATAGAGCATTAAAGATTTAAATATTTATACCAATTTATAGACCGGTCGCTTCCATTAAAATGTACCTACATTCCATTACATTCTAGCCCCCGTACTTATAATAGCGGTGTATACTCGTATATAACGCGGCGCGTAAGGTCGGAAAAGCGAAAAACTTGAAAAAAAGCTGTTTATATAAAATTAATAAAAACATTGAAATATTTTATTTCTGATGAACGTATTACTAAAATCTCAAATGTTTCTAGAGGGATCCCTACGGATGTAAGTTATTTATATTTAAGACTAGTAAAAACAGGACTGTTCCAATAAAATATTTCATGTAAAACGGTTTGAAAACTTTATAAAACGTTTTTCAACTATTGGATTAGCGGTAAGAACTAGATGTTATTTTTCTACGCAATGAATTAGTAACTTCCCTAGAGATCCCTCTAGAAACAATTGAGATTTTAGTAATACGTTCATCAGAAATAATTAAAATAAACCCCACGGAAAGATCAATTTTTTAAGCCCGCTAACACAAAGGTCCGTCTAATACGGGATACGATGTATATTGACTTCATCACTTATGTCGTTACGATACCCACTTTGATAGGGCAAATTCAACTGCAGGTCTATCTAGTACACGAGGGCCGTGCATAGCATATTTTTGTGCACGGCTGCTTCACTTACGTCGTTAAGATTCTGGCATTATTTTAGGGTATTGTTTTGTCTTAAGGCCGGATTGAGCCGGTGCATACCAATTCAATAAGTAAGACGGGTGTTTTAAGGTTAAACGCAACGCTCGTTGTATTCTACGTGTTCACAGATGGCGTTAATTAATTAATTTTGTTTAAATACGCTTTTGCAAGGTATTGCTTTACAGTATTAAGACAAATTATTTGTTTGTGCCCTCATATACGCAATATGAATATGAATAAATAGTTTTGTCCATATAAAAACTCAATTCTATCGAGAAAGGCATACAAATACAATATTGGATTGAATCATCGGTAAAATATTGTATTTGTGTGCCTTTCTCGAAAGAATTAAATCTTTAAACCAACAAAACTATTGATTCATATTCATATTGCGTATATACGGGCGCAAACAAATGATTTGTCTCAATATTGTAAAGCAATACCTTGCAAAAGCGTATTTAAACAAAATTAATTAATTAACGCCATCTGTGAATACGTAGAATACAACGAGCGTTGCGTTTAACCTTAAACGTCAGGCTATGGATAATAAATTTTCTATTTGATTTGGGAGATTACGAGATTCTCGGTCGCAAACAAATATCTTTTTCTTTTCTATTTGTCTTTCTAAATGATATTGTTTTAAAAATAAGTTATTATTCATATTGCTTAAATAATAATAATTATTATCTGAATGTGGCATTTCGCTCAGAACAGTAATTTTATTTTTATTTAAATAAAATTATATATTCATATGAACTCTTATGGTTTGAGATTTTCGGCGTAAAAATCATAATCATGATTTATTTTTGTAATGCCTCATTCTTCAGTCAACTTTTACAGCGTCACAGCATCCATCATCTGGTAGATGTGTAATATCAGTTTTACACATCTTCGCTATTGCGCATCTGCCCTGATGATGGAACCTGTAACGCTGTCCGAAACGTTGTATTAAGAAGGAGGAAGTGCAATAGAAGAATCTGAATTACAATGTCATGATTTCAATTTAACCAAGGAGGGAATACCTTCCTACAGTGTGCATATTTATTTGATAATAACAGTAGCGTTGCTAGACTTTTCTCTACTTTCGATAAATATAACATCCACGTATTATATATATAAACCTTCCGGAAGACATTCTCTAAATGATAGTGAAAACCCTATCAAAATCCGTTACATAGTTTAGAAGAACTAAGCACACAAAAGGAACAGAAGTCGATAGTGACTTTGTTTTATACTGTTTCGGTTAGAGATATATTTAAACCAAAAACTACAATAATTTTCAGTTTTTCTACTTTCTTTAAGGTTTGTGAACAGTGAGCTACAACGTTCGCAAAGTATTTTAAGGTCAACGCAACTATTTTCAGCTCACAACACTATTCCGACATAAGCTATGAAGCTGTGAATGTATCCAGTGTCAAAAATTAATTTGGGAGTCAATTAAAATTTTCCCAATTGTTTAAATCTACTCCAGGACATAATTTGGTAGGTAGTTAAACTATTTTCTTATTAAACTTGTGCTTTGAAATGAAAAAAAATACTGCTAATTGATTCCGCCCATAGCGCTACATGCTAAACAAAGGTTACCAATAAAATTGATTGTCCATCATTGAAAATAACAACAGAATGTATGCACAACTTGACGTCTTTATTTGCAAAAGGAATTGGCATTAATTATATTAAAATTATAGGTCTTTGGGAGCAAGTCTAAGAGTTACAATGATAATACAGGGTCATAAATTAGAATAAGGCGATATGGTATTTATGTTAAAGGTCTCGTTTGAAATTGATACGGAACTAAATATAAATCTGATACATTATATCGAGGGAGTCGTTCATCTTTACACAAACAGATTTAAATAAAAGCACGTGCAAGTAAAAAAAAAAAAGTAAAAATCCCCGCTGGGTGAATATTATTGTTATTAAGTTTACTAAAATGATTTAAAGTAGTGAAATTATTATTTTTAAGTAAAATTTGTACAAATGTTTAAAATTAAGCAGAAAACACGTTTTTAATTTGAATGTAGGACAAAGTGTTGAATAAACAAGCTTGGAATATTGATAAAATTTTGGTGGACTTAAGACAAACTGCGTCTTGAAAATACACTAAAAATATTTTTTTTTTTCACGTGTAGCGTATAAATAAATGCTTTCGGAGAACAACTGCATACTAAACTCAACATCGCCAAAAATGGTCTGTTGGACAAAAACGAACTAGAGCGACGAAATATAAACATATGTTTACATAACAAAACAAGGTTTTATGGAAAGCACAAAGGATAACAAATAATTATTTGAAATTAATAAAATACTTCGTTTTTACCACTTTTATTGTTTATTACCAACATGTTTCATGAGCAACGCTCACTTCTTCAGGGTTTTTAATAATTTAATAATTATTTGCCTGAATCACAAATATAAATTTTAAAAAAAATCTCCCCAGTAAAAATATGCCGCCGACGGGAATTGAACCCGACGCCACCTAGTCAGAAATTAAATAATAAACAATACCTTTCTAATAACATAAAGTTGGTTGTTTTCAGGAGAAAAAAACTAAAAAAGCAATATTATTTTAATGAATTACTAGTTTTTATTGAATTATTTGGCCGTTAAAAATAAGCTGACATAGCACAGTGGTTCCGTGCACCTGACCGGCAATCTCGTCGGCGGCATTTATTTTTTCTCGGAAGATTTTTTTAATTTATATTTGTGTTTCAGGCTAATAATTATTGCTCATGATAATGAATATTATTGATTTATTAATGTGTAAGGATGTGTTTTGGAGCAAACGTGACAAAAAAACAGGAAAAATATATGTTTAAAACAAACCTTTCTGTAATACAAAATGTAATTTCAAAGATACTTATTTGATATCGGTGTTTTCTAAATCAAACAAAATATTACATAAAGTTCTATCAAGTACAAAAGTAAGAATCTCTAAATTATTTTTATTTTTATGGAAATACCGCACAGAGTCCAAACTGCTATGTCCAAACAATGGCATGGGGGAATATCGGGCTGTAAAGATCTGATCACTAAACACGGTTAAAGCCATTTCAAGCAACGTTTCGAATCTGAATGGTAGTTTTACACCATGGCGATACTGAAAGTATCTTCCACTATGGAACGTGCAGCAAGTAAACTAGATATAATTTAAATGAATAGTTTGTGAAGTAACACAAATTCTTCACATAAAATTTACTTGTGCTCGCCTGGAGTTGAACCCGCGACCTTCGTATTGCAGGTCAAGAGCCTTACCCCTCAACCACGGATACCGTCAACGTCAATTAAGATTCTTGAGTGAAAACCTATTAATGATTATTTTTTACATTCATTATACTTTATAATTATTGTAAACTGTTCATTTTCAAATATAATAAACAAATTTAAATAAATGATAACGAGGTATAAGATAGCGAGTCAAAGATTTAGAAATACTTATACAGGATTTTCCAATGAGAGGTGTTATTTTGATATTCAATCGTAAAAGATCAATGGTTTCGTTGCTTGTGTGGTACGTAGCGCGCGTCTTTTTGAAATTAAATGTTGTCCAGATCAATACCATCCAATTCCGGCCATAAAAAATCATTAATCATCTCTCGATAGCGCAATCCATTCACCGTAACTGTTGCTCCAGCCTCATTTTCGACAAAATAAGGTCCAATGTCTCCGCCGGACCATAAACCGCACCAAACAGTCACACGTTGAGAATAAAAAGGCTTTTCAACAATAATTCTTGGGTTTTCCGAGCCCCAGATGCGACAATTTTGCTTGTTGACGAAGCCACCGAGGTGGAAATGGGCCTCGTCACTCAAGATGATTTGCATTTGATTCACTCAAGTGAATTTTTATAATTTCAATGCATTGTTGAAGCGTGTATTGTTTCATTTTTATTAATAACGTAGTTTCTACTTGTCAAATGTCAAAAAATAACAGCTTCAAAAGTAACATGTACCGAAATAGCGGGCTATTCAAAATAACACTTCTTATTGGAAAACCCTGTAAATTATCGTGTATATTTTTCATTGGTGCGTGCTGAGTCAGCGGCAGCCATCCGGCTGTCGCCTCAGTGTATCGAGGAGTGTTTATATAAATAGATCAGATGACGCTTGATTGGCAGTCGGACGAGCCAAAGTTATAGAAAGAGAAGACTAACCAAACAAGAACAATGAGTAAAAGTTGATTAAAATACCGCGAGTTTCCTAAAAACTAATAATCAAACTATAGACTAACCTAACGTAGGTAATCTAAGTTATTATGTTATCACGTTCTGTTTTTGTTGTTGTTTTTTTACACGGTTACCGAAATAAACATAGTTTGATTAACATGTAATTGAAAAGAAAATAAAACTCACCTGTATGGAGATTACAGCAGCGAAGAAGGCAGCAAAGATTGCAACTAAAAAAGTCATTTTCGACGGCACCGCCATATTTAGGAAAACACTTAACTATGTCACTAAAATCACTTTTTTCTTTAATCACTTTTATATGATGCTAAAATTCCGAGAAAGCGTTGCACATTAACATTTCTGTAATGAAGATAATACATTATTTATATGACATGGACACATTATTAGGAAACATTCAACATTTTTACACACTTGTACGGTAAGCCGGAGAAATCTATTTTCTTCTTTGTTACATTATTCAATCATTTTAATTTGCTCGTTTGAAAAACTATAGAACGATAAGAATTAATTAAAGTGTTTTATTTTTGGGGTATTATGCCGTGTTGCGCTACCTCCTTCTTCAGCCAACGTTTCAGACAGAATAACAATGTCCATGACCAAACATCGTAAAAAAAAAATTTAAAAGTAGCTAAAAAAGAAGGTAGCGCAACACGGCATAATACCCCAAAAATAATTCTTGAAAATCTAAATTTATTTAGAAACAAAATATTTACTACCTTAACATAATAATATTACACAAGCAACATTTTCCGCTTACTGTGGAGGTAGTAGGTAGTAGGTAGTAGTAAGGTAGGTAAAAAATATATTTTTTGATTATTCGTAACCCGGGAATGTTTGTCTTTCTTTAAAAAAAAAATATATTACGCAAGTGAGTTGATGCGAATCTAATAATAATCCAGGAAAACTTTCCTGCAACTGTTTCCACAACGAAACCGGTTTGTGGCTAAACTGACAAACGCGTCGGGTTCCCAGGCAGTCCTCCATCACACTGCCCAAGCATCATTTTCCACTGATAATGATGATAGTAAGAGTTTTTCAAATATGGTCAGGTTATTCGTAACCCGAGATTATTGGTTTTCTTAAAAAATATATAATATACTCTCAGTAACGCCTTGGTTGATTCAAAATTGGCCTGGTTGGTGAACAGATCTGAAAAATCAGGAACTTCCCAATCTTCCTATTTAACATCTCTATCCCTTCCGCACTTCTTTCAATATCACAACGTATCCCAATTTTCATTCCGTAGTCCCACTGGCTTTAGAGAATAAGGAGCAGTTAGGACCTTTGAACGTTATTCATATTGTAGGAACGGCTCGAGAAAATAATTTTTAGTTTCTGGCAAGGTCCACTATTTGGCTACACCGAAAAGATCCCACAAACTATTGCGGCGGATTTTGGAATTTATAACCGAAATATTGTGATGTCACATGATTGCCTAACTATATCCACCAATGAAAAACTCTGAAAGTTTATTCCACAGACTAGTATTATAAGTAGGCTCCGAATGAAAATTTTACTGTCTATATATTGGCATATCTATGGTTTTTTAGTTCCAATTTGTTTCATTCAAAAAGCCCGAAGTGAGTGGTTTATTTATGGATCAGAGTGTCACTCCGCTAAAGACGCATACTTCCTCTCTGTGTTCGCCTTGTTCGGTAATTTTGTCGCATGTTTCTTGGGTTTTAAATAACAGTCAAATAATGAACGATTGTCCATACTTCATTAATCTTCACAATCCGTAAGGCTAAAATATTTATTAAAAAAATAAACCATATCAAAATTCAAATGTGTATTCATACATTTATCGATACTGCGCTGGCATCTTAAACACTTAAATATGTACTTGGGGTGGCGTTTAACAAAACAGATGCTACATAAATTAGACAAGCTTCACTTGCAGTTGTGATGCAAACGTTACGGAAACAAATGATATTAGATTTCCTTAATAATTAGCTTAATGACACGTATGTTGACTCCGAAAAGAAACAATTCACCGATCAATATACATTGTGAAAGGAAAATGTACAAAGTGCACATGAAAGTAATATTGCACCACGAAAAGTCATTATTTCCATTGTTTGGTCCGAAAGGGAAATGTATCCATTATACATCATCCAACCAATTAAGTATTTTGCTTCGTACAACCAAGTAAGCGGTAATTAAAATGATACGATGTCGATAGTTGTTCAATTAAATATCATATTCATGTAATGAAAATCAGTTGTGGCCTAAGAAAGATTTAAAACTTATCAGAGAAGGTGGCAAGAAGAGGAACTAACAAAATAACATTTTTATTACATTTTTTTGTGGTGCAAATATTAACAGTAGCAACGCACAAAATAGTACAGTTAACTTTGAAGACATGTTTTTTTTTTAATGTTAATACCACAGAAGAATCACAAGCGATGCTATTGGGACTATGGCATATTCAATTGGGGTATGTTGTAAGGCTAAAAGGAATGGTGGTAGGATGGAGATGGAAATGGGGCGGAGGAAGGATGTTCCTGGCTATTCAGGCCAGGTCACTAAACACGATTAACGCCATTTCAAGCAACGATTCTAACTGGCGCTATTTGTACGGTTTATGTGGAGATTGGCGCTGGACTGCTACGCGGAGAAAAACATAGTATTGCAGATTTATTAAAAACGGGATAGTAGGCCTTTTCCTAATACAATTTTAGTACTTTCCGAAAATATCGGAACACGTGTTCACGCACCTGCTTTTATCATATTAATATATTATAATGACGAAATGCAAAAATATTATGATTTCTGGGAACACGTGTTCCGACGTTACGATAATACACTCAGGATTACAGGAATACGGGTTATATCGGATGTTGAAGGACTTTATCCTTGCAGCTGGTGTGCCCTTAGAGCTTTTAGCAACTATAATTGTGGTCGGAAAACGATCGGATAACTAACTTGTATTTTGAGTTTTTTGAGGTACCTACCTATTACTAGTATTATTTGATTATCATTTTTAGGGTGTATTATAAGATTTTTGTTTGTTTTTAATATTACAACTATGTAGGTAGGTACTAAGTACTTTTGTGATTGTGACAAATTATTATTACAAAACGCATTTCTCGGCTTAAAATAAATTGAAGAAATGGCGCAGTAATTAAATGTGTAATCATAATTTATTGTTTTAATGGCTTTTAAGCCGCCAGGTAAGTTTTTGCGTATTTACGATGTGTTCATTAGATACATCTACATTTATGTGCTTTTAAATTTATTATTAAGATGTTATTGATCTTAAGCAACAGTAACAGTTAAT